>NC_142700.1:3500373-4143734 GCF_029339155.1 Prunus mume
GGCTAAAAGTTATTTAACCAATAATATGTAATGAGACACAAACAAAAGCCACATTGCCAAACAGTATTTGTATTTTGTACCACCCATATCCCTCTTCCATTACTTTACAAAATGAAGCTGTTTATTCTTGTAGCCTCTCTATGCCTGACTTTGAGCACAGTCTCCTCAAGTCTTCAACCATACGAGGCAATTTTCAACTTCGGCGACTCTCTTAGTGACACCGGAAATTTCCTCCTCTCTGGTGCCCTTGCATTCCCAGTCATCGGAAAGCTCCCTTATGGAGAGACCTTTTTTCGACGTGCAACCGGCCGGTGCTCCGATGGACGACTTGTCGTTGATTTCATTGGTAAGCCCCTCCGCCTCCCCTCCTTCTCTCTTTTTATACAATGGATAATCTAAACCATTCTAAATTAATCTAATTTACGAGGAGAGAATTCAAACTTAAGTGTAAGAGGGCGAGCTCACTATCCTAACCCACATCTGTAATATATAAATATACATTAATTTGATTAATTTGGCATGTGATGTGAATTGAATGAACTTTGATAATGTTGTAGCTGAGGCACTTGGGTTGCCACATTTGCCACCCTACCTGGCACTAAGCAAAGGCCAAGATGTGAAGCATGGAGTGAACTTTGCTGTTGCTGGAGCCACTGCGCTTGACCCACAATTCTTCTACCAAAGAAAAATCGGATCCGTTCTGTGGACAAACGATTCCTTGAGCACTCAGCTTGGTTGGTTCAAGAAGCTTAAGCCCTCACTTTGCACCACCAAACAAGGTGATCACAAAGTCTAGAGATCAAACTAACCCACAAACCTAGTTTCTTAACTTAATTCACATTTTTAATTTGATTTTTCCAGAGTGTGACAACTACTTCAAAAAGGCTCTGTTTCTGGTGGGGAAGATAGGTGGAAACGATTACAACTATGCCTTCTTTGTTGGTGGAAACATTAAACAGCTCAAAGCCTCTGTCCCATTTGTTGTTGAAGCAATTACTCAAGCCACCAGTGTATGTAATATACACAAATATTTATATTACTTAAATAATATGGTTTTTTTTTTATATACTAGCGATAGTCTAAATTAATCTAATTCAGAGAAAGGAGACTCGAACTTGATAAGGAGGCGGGTCCAACTCGCCTAAACCATGTCTGCAGTTAAATAATAGTAATTTTACACAAAAATGGTCACATAATAAATGAGTGTGGCAGGCATTGATAGAGGAAGGAGCAGTGGAGTTGGTGGTGCCCGGAAACTTGCCGATTGGGTGCTCAGCTGTGTATCTGACTCTGTTTCGAAGCCCCAACGAAGCTGTTTATGATAAACGAAATGGGTGTTTGAAGGCGTTCAATGGTTTCTCCAAGTACCATAACAGTGAGCTCAAGCGTGCCCTGGGGGCACTTAGACTAAAATACCCTCATGCAAGGATTATATATGCTGACTACTATGGTGCAGCCATGCCTTTTTACCATGCCCCTCAGCATTATGGTAAGTTTTATAAATTGGAACTTCCGTTCACTCTGTATTTCATTTATAAATTATGGTCAATTGGACTAACCCACACGTCTATTAAAATCATGATATTATTTGTTTTTTAAGGGTTCAAAAGTGGGACATTAAGGGCATGTTGTGGAGGGGGAGGGCCATACAACTTCAATAATTCAGCAAGGTGTGGGCACATTGGATCAACAGCCTGTAAAGATCCATCTTCCTATGCAAACTGGGATGGAATTCACTTAACAGAAGCAGCTTATGGGCACATTGCCAAGGGCTTGATCCATGGCCGTTTTGCCACACCCCTCTAGGCTCTAGCTTTATAATACATTAGCTACTTTGCCTTTGTCTTACAATTGGTTCCTTCTATAGATTGTCATTGTTGGTGTGTGTGCTCACGCGTGTAATATATTACCGTGAAGAAACAAGTTTACCATTTTGTTCAAAATATATGCTTAAGATCTTACTTGTGAAGCAAACAAGGTGACAATGGCCATCCGTACAATTCAATCCACACTGGCAACTATCACTTGAGAAAGGCAAGGGTTTCTCGTGGGGGAGGTAGGCATGGAAGACAAGATGATTTGATTACGCCTTCTTTGCTGGTGGGTAGAGCATTAAACAGCTAAGAGATTTCGGCACCCCCCTAGTTGTTGAAGCAATTACTAAGACCACCACTGTATGCTAACATCAATCATATTCATGACATGAGGCGGTTAATACTACCTAACCCCTACATAAAAATTTGATGACATCATATTTGTTATTTATTGCATGGGGTCTAGTGGCCAGAAGCATTTATAATAATAATAATAATATGCTCAAGAAAGGAGGTTAGGCTTCCGGCAGTCAACTGGTGAGAGACCAATGCAATGGCCATTGCCTGGTTCCGCGAACAACAGGATTTTAGATGTCGTTCAGTCTAGCTCAAGGAAGAAAAATAAAAAAGATAAAGGTGGAGATGCGGGGTATCGATCCCCGTACCTCTCGCATGCTAAGCGAGCGCTCTACCATCTGAGCTACATCCCCTTTGTTGTTCAAAGCTTCGGATATGTCATATATAACTACTACTAAATTGAGTGTTTCAAAGAAGTAGTGTCTGTGACCTGTATATATTATAATATTCCAACAACTACACAAACCAACCGTGTCTGCTAGCTTTTGTTTCAACCTTATTGTTTGTGTAATTTATCATTTAATATATATCACAGTAAAAAAAATTAGGTTTAGTTGGAATGCAGTTGTCCCCGAATCCAGTTCAAGAAACTTATGGTATTGGTTCATCAAGTCTCCATTTCATATACATACCGTATCCTCTTCTACTTTTCATATACATATAAATAGCATGACATTACTATACTAAGAGCACTTCCACCAGTTTGCCTTTTATCATGGCAGGGGGCTTAGGCCAGTTACTATTCACGTGAATGGTGGCTGCCCTTGCAAAAGGTTGTGGTGTTTCCACTCATTGTCATAGCAACACTATTCACATGAGATATGATGAGAGAAATTTATATAGAGTTTGGTGTGGGAAGTGAAAACTATGACTAAGTATTTATTTATTTTTAAAAAAAATCTGAATTTTTTTTAGATTTTTTATAATAAAAATTGTTGTTGTTGACAAGAACCCCGACTTGAACTCGAGCTCATTTTGCCTCGAGGGCTGGCTCGTTTCGTGGGCCCAAAGGTTTTGGCCAGCCCTTGTTGCTAGAAACGATTTTTTGGCCTAAACCTCTCCCAAGCCTTTATTGCTGGAAGTGCTCTAATAAGATGGGAGATTCTTCAATAAGTATTTTATGTTAAGGATTAATTGGTTACATATTTCTAATTTTGACTGTTCGATTGCATATATGTTGTATATTAAATTTACTAACATATCGAATGAATGCAATCCAATGACCAAAATTAAAAATGTACAACAAATCCTTAACTTAAATACTCATTGGAGAACCTCCCCTAACAAGATTATAGAAACAATATGGCACCTCAAAATTAGATATGATTGTAGCTAAGGTATTTGGGCTAGCACTATGAGGTTGTAAATTGGGCTTTGTGTTGATATATCGGCAGAACCACAAAAACCTAAAACCCATATATATCATGGTATTTGGTTTTCATACAATACAACCCAAATTTCAACGTACGGAATTTTCACTTTTCTTTTCTTATAATATCGCACAATTGAAACACAGACTGATGCATAATCAACCTAAAACCTATGGACAGAACCACAAAAACAGAAATCATCTTCTAAATACATGATCAAACGTAACCCAACAAAAGAAGAAAAACAATCAAGATTAAAAATCAGCATCATCATCATCCTCATGGTCCCTCAGCACCCAAGAACCGTCGTCCAGCTGAGTCATGCACTTGTTCTTCTCACACCGCCAAGACGCCGGTATAAGATACTCCTCCTTCAAATCATCAGCACTCTTATTTACCAGGGCTATGTCACGCTTAACTTCCAACTTGAACCCTCCTTTGCTCCCTTGTGTTCCTGCAACTCCATGCAAGTACCCTTCCAAGTTATGCCAACTTGCCAGCCCTCCAGGGCTCTTCAGGTACTTGGATTTTCGAGTGTCGATGGCCAGCTCTTCTCCCACGTTCGAGTAACCCAATGGAATTGGGTAGTTGGGGACAACATCTAAAGCATTACGAACGCGTAAGGCTCGAACATCTTTGTGCCCGGAGAAGACCTTCTCAAAGTTTGAGTCTCCAACTCGAGGGCTGGCAAAGACAATGGCTGTTACTGGACAGGCTTTGTTTGGCTGCTCCTTTGGCCTGTTTACGCCATTGGAAACAATGTCAACTGCGTTCAGTGTGGCAATTGCTGCACCCAAACTATGCCCTGTTATTGTGATGCTAATTTCCTCATCCTTGAATTGCTCTACTAGTCTCCTAACTTCTTCAATAACCTGGATATATATAAATGCAAAAAGTCAGAAAACATTACTTTTGCATGTAACGTTCTTTTGTCAAGTCTTGCATGTTAAGTTAACAGACTGTCAATATGATTATACCTGATATCTGGCACTGGTTTTGTTGAAAGGCGAACGCGAATCATCTGAAGTATAGATAGAGTACCAACCTTCGTGCACCTTAGGATCACCGTCCTCACCAAGTAATTTTGAGGCAGAAACCAAATTAAATTGCAAGTCATTAACCCACTCCAATGATTGCACAGTGCCTCTCCAAGCAATCACAATGTCCCTCCTGCCTAACGCAGCCTTCCCTTCATCTGTAGCCACAGCAACGTACCCCATCCAATTGGATTCCTTGCACCAAGACTCCCTTGATAGAGACTTAATGAGAAAGGCCTCAGGGACTTGAATTTGTGAGGTTGCATACACAAATTTGGTCACATTGTACTTAAAAGCATTGCCTTTCTCTAAACAAACTCTAGAGAAAAAACTCTTTCTGGCATATCTGCTGCTTCCAGCATACTTTGATGCCTTCTCTGTGTTGAAGGCATCATAAGTAGCTTGAGCCATTTCTCCGTAGTGAATTATGTAGCGACGGAGATCAATGTCAAGAGGATCCAACAGGCCCTGCCAGTTGTTCTGGCCACTTAGATGCCTCCATTTTTTGGCTATGCTATGACTGCTATCCATTTTTTTCTTCAAACCAAACATCCTCGTGAAGAGGACGAGTCTTGTTGCCTTCTTTATATAGACTCCACGAAAAATTCTAGAATGCATTTAGAAACAAAAGATATTCAATGCATCACCTTGACTTTCGTAGCTTTCTTCCTCCCTGTAAAATCATGGCTGGAAGAAAACATTGTGATTGGTGACAGAAATTTAGAAGTTTTGAAATCTTAGACAAATTGAGATGCTAATGTTTGATCCGTGTGGCCAGAGATTGGTCTCGTAGTCTCATAGTATAAAAGGATTGAGGAAAACAAGTTCAAACCAAGAATAGGAAACTTTGAAGTAAATTCTGTTAATTTTGTTGCTGCAAGCAATGTGATTGCATATCTTGGACATTAGGCATATGCCAAATCCGATGAAATCCCATTTCTCTAAGGCAGGTTAGATTCCCCTATTCTTGGCTTGGAAAGTACAAGCAATGAAGCAAAATCAGCTTACTCCTCGACAGAGAATTTGGTGGTTGGCAACTTTATTATGTTCAAAACTTTGTCTTCATCTAGTTCTAAAATTGAAGCATATCTTTTGCCAATGTACATGCTGCATGGGATGGGCTCTAAAACTCCTTCAAGATGGTTTTCTACAGGCTTTTTCTTAACGATTGGTCCACTTAACAATTGACAATAAGAAGGAGATGGATGGAGATGGATCATCTTTTTTGGTTACAGAAAGAGAGATGATGGTGATGGCCCTTGCGTTTGCTTTTGCTACAAGGGAAAACATACATCTTTGGTAAAAGTATGATGTTGGCAAGTTAAACAAGGCAAGCCTTGTACATTTTGGTTATATATATATAGTCATATTGGATTATATATAAGAAGAAGAATAAGCATGATGTAACCAATGGCGTACGTCTCCTAGGAATAGATAATTTAGTTGGCAGCTTTCTACTAAAAAGCCTTAGCTTTTGACTCTTCACTTTGCAATGTCCCCATACCTAGATTTGGACAAGCTTATGGTACGTAATGTACTCACTCACATCTTATGATAAAGGCAATGGATGGCGAAATCAACACTATGGCCCTCGAAGGTATACATTGTCGAAGCCCATTGGGATGAATCACAGTTTTAGACACACTATGTTTTCTTTTACTTTCTTCAATAAAGTAAAAAATAAATGTCATTAGACTAAATGATCGATTCATTGCGTAAACTAGGTGTCATTATACTAAACGATCGATTCATTGCGTTTTGTGGTTTTTTTTTCTCTTCGATCATGGTTTTTAACATGATACATGGACTAAATTATCATGGGTTTTCAATCTTATGTAAGGCTAAGGAGATCAAGATAAGATTGAGGGATGAAAGTTTGGGCCTGTAGAAGCACGGGTCTATTAATTCAAACTGTGACCCAACTCATCCCAAACCATGCACCAAGTTGGTAATTTCAAAATTCGACATTTAAAATTAATAATGGTGGTGACTAGTGGTGATGCTCTCTGTCAGCTCTCACTAGTTTGTTTGTTTGTTTTTTTTTTTGGCAGTAGTTTAAAAAGAGGGAGTATTCTCACGTGCACATATAATGGAAGATCGAACCGGAGACTACCCTATCACTCAGATAAGACCCCATTGGCCAGTTCTCATTAGTTTTACTTACTTGGACCAGTTCACAGAACAGAGTCCTTTTAACTTTTTTATCTTTTCTTTTGGAAGAGGGGGTGACCTTTTTGAACTCAAATCTTATTACGGGGATATTATTCTCCTGCACATAATACAGTTGCATGAGAAAGAAATGGTCAAGTCCCACCACCAACGTCCTATCCCATCACACCCCGTGACCAGCTTCCATCTTCACGAGACTTGTTCCCTTTGCGACAAATTGTCTATCATCTCTATGCATATTTGCCGTGCCCATTCTGTTTCAAGCTTTCTCTCTTTTAATTTATAATTTATACCCATGATTTTATGGTAACCTAGTGAAAGTTTTGTTAAATAATGTAAAATCTCATATCGAAAAATTAACTAAATAAATTAAAACATATAATGAGTAGTGTGGGAGCGATTATTGTCCCACAAGAATATTCGTCTAAGATCCATCCTTTCTCTTCTTCGTCTCATTTCTCCCTGAAATAAATCTAATAAGAGGACCACACCTGGATAAAAGCTGGCCAAAGGCCATCGATGCCTAAGTTAGTTCAATTGATTCGTAAAGAAACAATAGCTTAAAAGGATACGGAGATATATGTATGGTGTAAATCGAGTGATCAGAGTCGTGTGAGAGATGGAGAATTATAGCAGCTAGGGTTTGTGAGAGGGAATTTCTGCAAAGTTTCAAATAGGATTTTAGAGGTACCTCAACTATTATGCGTAGCTATCTATCGGAGCCTAGGGTTTCAGAAGAATAATTCTACAGATAAAAAGGAATTATTCTTTCTTGATTTGTCGAGATTGATGTAATTAGGAATTTGATTTAAATTAAATCTCTAATTAAGGTAAGAATCAAATAAATCCTAATTAAATTGAGTAACTCTCAATTAGGTCAAATAATTCCTAAATTGATTGGCTTAATTATTTGACATGAGATATTTTGCTTCCACAAGTAGTATTGAGATCTTTTGTGATAAATCTTATCACTTACTAAATTTTATAAATAATTAAATTAGAGATAATACCAATATTACTAGTGGACCACAGTTTCGTCCCTTTGAAATCCTTATAATCAGATTTGTATTTGGATTTACGAATTTCCTAACATAATATCAGACTGCAGCACCGCTTATTTGGACCCAAAATTGATGGTGGTCATTGCTATACGCGCCTATGACTTCATTTGACGCTGGTCGTTGACCAACTCTTTCCTTGATGCATTCAATTGAAGCTGGAGATCCCAACTCCCAAGCAACTATATCCCGCCTTTTCTAATCACTCCAAACTAACCAATTAATTGGTCACTAACTAAGTAGTCTGGTTAATTGTGAAATTACTTTTAGGAACATCAATCTAACCTTCTTTTGACCTTCTCTTCTTTACTGACATGCCATGTCATTCTCCTACACTTAAAACAATGTCAATATATTATTGTTAACTTTGTTTTCTAGTTTACCCTTATTAAATGTATTCAATTATCAAAAATATTTCACAACTTTCTTACCATCTTATTAATTTTTTTAAAGAACATATTTGCTTTAAGAGAAATGTCCTTTTAAATAAATTAAAAAACAAACAAAGGGTTTAGATAGAAAAAGAAAAAGAAAAAAGTCCTTTGTGTTTTAAAACGACATTTCTTTTGAAGAAAAAAGCATATATGTTCTTTAAAAATGATTGACGTTAGAAAAAATTAATAAGATAGTAAGAAAGTTAAAATGTTTTGGATAAATTGAATACATTTAATAAGGGTAAACTTGCAAAAGTTAGCATATATATTAATGACATTGTTAAGTGTGAAGGAGAATGACACATGTCAATCAAATGGTGGCTCCAAATTAGGTACAAGATTTCTCTTTTAATTGCATACTTCTTAAACTTAGATCCAATTTTACATTTTGATCTTCGAATTCACAAAATGTATTTTCCTCAACTTCGCTTTCATTAAGATGATTAAATTTAGATGAACTCGAGGAGATGCAAACGCATTATTAATTCGTGCTTCGTTGGCTTTTGCAACGTCTTCTTTATCTTGATGGGAAACTGTTAAGATGATTAAATTTGAAGCATATGCTTGTGGTTGGAGGACCACTTTGGATCACGTTACATTTACTCCCGGGGCATGTTACATTACTTTCACATATGGTTTCTTACACAACCCGTTCCTCACATTTATTTTTCTCATTCACAATACAATATAGATTTGCAATTCTTCTGTTCTTCAAACAAACTAGCGGTGCCACCCCAGAATTCATGTGAGATAATATCCAAATTCAAGTTTTGGATAATTATTTTTTCTTTTACAAATTTGACGCTCTTATAAATTATTATGAATATTTTTTTCATTTTAAATTGTATCTATATATAATTTTGGCCCAAATATTTGTACTTTAAGCTGAAGTATAATTAGTCACACGCACACTCATACTCAAATTGAACGAAAATGGGAAAGCAAGGCATGGATATTGACAAGCTACAAATCTCTTTATTGGTTGGGATAACAAAATAGTGTTATTCTTCCGTTTATAAAAGTCTTCTTTTTTATAAGGAAAACTTAGCTGCAAATCTTAATAACACTATTTCGCTATCCTCAACCAATAATGCTATGTCACAGTGTTATCACGCATGTTATAGCTCCATATTTCATGGAAATCTTTCTCCATTTTCTTTTTGGAGATTCACTATTATACCCAATATAGGGGCCCAAATTATAAAAATACTCTATATGAAATGAGCTTTAGAAACAAACCAAAAACTCATTTACAACATAACAAAAAAGCTTTTAATTTCTTATAAATTACAAAACTGCCATCAATTTCTTAAAACAAGCCAAACTCCAAAATCTCATAAAAATACCCAAAACACTAAATATGACATCAAAGTAATTTAATAATAAATATTAAATTCAATAATGCCAGTTGTCATTTTTTGGGTTTTTTGTTTTGTTTTTATTTATAGAAATTCAATGGTGTAGTGTTTATTTATAATATTAGTTCTAAGAATGGGTATATCACTAAATATCTATTTTTGTTGTTAAAGTCTTTCTCCCTTGATTCACATTCTCATGTCATCCTCAAAGCAGCTGTACAGCTACCAACAAAATCCCACAGCTACCAATTCAAAAGAACATGAACATCCATGCTCTCTCTCTCTCTCTCTCTCTCTCTCTAATAATGTAGCAAAAACATGGTGAGGAAATTACCAAAAGAAGGGGGATGAATTTCCCAATTCAACACTCAGCACAAAAATAAAGGAGTCTCAAGATTGCAGAGATTCTTACATACAACCGGGAATGTTATTCCTTTATCTGAGTGCTCGTGATGAGAGATGTAAATATACAATGATATATATATATATATAGATATATATATATAGGATTACACAACATAATCTTTCCTCAAATTATGATTTATATGTTCCAACACCTGAGCCTTTGAAGGTAAGACAAGTGGTCGGTTTAGAGAGCAATGCTCCAGGGGAGATTAATAATGATGTAGGGTTTACTATGATTAACAACAATCTGATACATTTATTAATACTAATTATAATTCAACACTTGCCAAAGACCCACATTGACTTCTCATGGCAAACAAACCAGTCAAAGCACAAACTCAAGCGAGATCTCGCGATATTATCGCGACAAATAGTGTACCAAGCCGACCGTTAGAATGACCTTTCTAGTTTCCAAAACTTCCCACTCTTTCTAAATCAATTTCATTGCACTCTCACCATCCTTCAACTACAGCCCCAAAGCCATATCACCCACCGCCCTAATCCCACGCGCCCCCAATAACTCATCAGATTTTTCAAAATCTTACCCACCAAATCCCTCTTCGCGCGTGGACTACTGCTTCGTCAATTTTCATTTCTAAAAAATTTGGATCCGAGAAAAGAAGACCGTTCCTCGGTAACGGCGCCTTCTGCTTTTTTTCCCTCTATCTTTATAATTAATTTATCTATAAATTGAACTACTTATTTGTTTTATTTTTTTCAATTATTATTTAATTTCAGTCGCAAACTTCAAGCTCGACAAAGAGAGCTTCACTCACTTTCTCCAACACAGAGACAGACGCACACAGACAGGGACGTCTTTGTAAGCCTTCGCTCTATAGAGGATTGCAAACAAGAGGACTTGAGAATCACAGACCCCAATCCAAGAGGAGAGAGAGACCCGAGGTTAGTGAGAGAGAGAGAATTTTGCAATGGTAGCTGGGAAGGTGAGGGCGGCAATGGGGCTGCAAAAATCGCCATCAAATGCGAAACCGGAGACACCTTCGAAGTCGCCGTCGCCGTCGGTAAGCTCCGGTAAGGTCTCGCAGAAGGCGGTGTTCTCGCGCTCATTTGGCGTGTACTTCCCACGCTCCTCCGCACAGGTCCAGCCTAAGCCGCCGGACGTGACGGAGCTTCTCCGCCTGGTCGAAGAGCTCCGGGAGCGAGAGTCGAGGTTGAAGACCGAGCTTCTCGAGAACAAGCTCTTGAGAGAGTCCGTCGCCATTGTCCCTGTTTTGGAAAACGAGATCCTCAACAAGAGCGAAGACATTGAGCGAGCTTCGAAGCAAATGGAGGCCTTGGAGGCCGAGAACGAGAGGTTGAGAAATCAGGTAGAGGAAGTGAAGTTGATGTTAGAGGAAGAGAGGAGGGAGAGCGAGAAAAAAGTGAAGGCAATGGAGGCTGAGATTTCGGAGTTGAAGAAAACGGCGTCGGATCGTAGCAAAGCGGAGATAAACTTGGAGAGCGACGAGCTTTCGTCGTCGCAGAGATTCCAGGGGCTCATGGAGGTCACCGGAAGGTCCAATCTCATAAAAAACTTAAAGAAGGGAGTCAAATGCGCGGACGTTCATGCAAATCAGGAGAGTCAGAAGCTCGAGCGCTCAGATTCGAAGAGGGAGGAAGCAGAAACGGAGAGACCGAGACACTCGAGGTGTAACTCGGAGGAACTCGCCGAGTCGACTCTGTCTACTCTCAGATCTCGCATTCCTAGGGTTCCTAAACCGCCTCCAAGACCATCCACATCCAACGGCGAAAACAAGGCCTCAACAGAACAAGCGGTTACATTTCCACCACCTCCGCCGCCGCCAACGAGCCAGGCAAAGTCGGTACCTCCACCGCCACCTCCACCATCAAGAGCGGCGCCGCCTCCGCCTCCCCCGCCTCCTAAAGGAAGAAGGCCGGCCCCTGCGAAGGTGAGGCGAGTGCCGGAGGTTGTGGAGTTTTACCACTCTCTGATGAGAAGAGACTCTCGCAGAGACTCCGGCAGTGGAGGCTCCGACGTGCTGGCAACCGCAAATGCCCGTGACATGATCGGCGAGATCGAGAACCGTTCGGCTTACTTGCTCGCGGTAAGTTCCGGCATCGTGTTTGCTTATTAAAATTACGACTTTGCCACTGCCTTTTTGGTAGTGTCAGTTGTCAGTGACAAGTGGTCGTCTTATTTGTCTTTATTGTTTAGGTCTAAGCTTTTTTTTTCGCTTGTTAGATACGACAGTGCGTAGATTCGAATGGAATTGCTTTTGTTTAAATAGAAAAGGTGTAATTCTGGTGAAGTAGAGTGGCAATTTTGTATTTGACTTTAGTCGATGAAAATGATGTGTTTCTGTATCTACAGATAAAAACGGATGTAGAAACGCAAGGAGATTTCATAAGGTTTTTGATAAAGGAAGTTGAGAACGCAGCGTTTACAGACATCAAGGATGTGGTGCCTTTTGTCAAATGGCTGGACGATGAGCTCTCATATTTGGTACCATTCTATTTTCCAAATCAACAAATTATTACATGATTTATGTTGACTTTCACAAAATCTCTAATTGAGGATTGACTTTGATTTTCTTTTTGTTTAGGTGGATGAAAGAGCTGTGCTGAAGCACTTCGACTGGCCAGAGCATAAAGCCGATGCTCTGCGCGAGGCTGCATTTGGGTACTGTGATCTCAAGAAGCTTGAAACCGAGGCCTCGTCGTTTCCCGACGATTCTCGCCAGCCCTGTGGTCCAACCCTCAAGAAGATGCAGGCTTTGCTGGAAAAGTAAGCGACTTTTTGGTCGTCTCTTTGCAAACTAATGCCATGATTTATTCTAGTGTTATAATGTTTTCGGTAAATTTGGAACAGATTGGAGCATGGTGTTTATAATCTTTCACGGATCAGAGAATCCGCCACTCAAAGATACAAGGCTTTCCAAATCCCTACCAATTGGATGCTCGATACTGAATTTGTAAGCCAGGTAATTCATTCCACAAACCCATCTTTTTTTTTATCGGTTATAGATTTTAGGTATAAAATCACAGACGTGTAAGATAATTGAGAAATCTTTTTGACACGGTCTACCATGTAATCTAGCGTAGTAGGGGTCACAAGATGAGGAAAGTATAGCTAAGATTTCCTTTCATTTTCTATTCCCACGCCTGCATGCGCACATGTGAATTCCCAGATTCCTGATATACAATATGTTTTGTCTTCTTCACTTTTTCATTTCGGTGTTTATAGAAGTAGGGAAGCAAGTAAGATTCTATGTTGACTTTATGTTTATAGGTGTAAAGAAGCAAATAAGACTCTCTCTCTCACCCATTTTCTACATATAATATGTTTTGTCTGGAGGCTGTCCCCTGACCATTGAATTGAATTGGACTATATTGGATTGAATTAGTAGAATAATTGAACTGCAGCCTACTTCAGTACAATTAATTAATAAAATTATTACAGTATATTGCTAGTGGTAGTAGTATCCTAAGTTCATGGTATCTGAATTACAACTTTTCCTTTTCCGGTTGTTCTAGCTTATGCAGCATGAATGTTGTGTTAGGTGGTATAATGAATATAGTAAGTGGGGATGCAAAATTGTTTAAGGCTCTTAAATCCAGAAGGGTGTAATTTATAGCACCAACAATGCTAGTTAGTTAGCTTGTTATTGTACTGACAATGGTGTATGGACATGAAAAATTCATAGATCAAGCTGGCATCCGTGAAATTGGCAATGAAGTACATGAAAAGAGTCTCTGCTGAGCTTGAAATAGTAGGAGGTGGCCCCGAAGAAGAAGAGCTGATAGTTCAAGGTGTTCGATTTGCCTTCCGCGTACATCAGGTAAAAATACTCATTACTTCAACAGCATCCTTTTACCATGTCCAGACATTTCACATTTTTTCGAGTAGTGACGTGATTATTCGCTGCAGTTTGCCGGGGGTTTTGATGCAGAAACAATGAGAGCATTCCAGGTGTTGAGAGATAAAGTCAGGTCATGCCATGTACAATGCCAAAACCAGCAACAGCAAAAAATTGTATGCAGGTCTACACCATGCTAACAATCATCCATCTGTAGCAAGCTCAGCTTCAGAAAATTGCTCTGAGGGTTTTTGTTGTAAAGGAAGGACAGAAACATTGTATTTGTGAATACAATGGCGGTAGCGCCGCACATTCATAATTTTATTCATATTATTATTACTCTTCTTCTACGCCTGCTCGGACAGATTTTGGGTATCGATTTTAATGTTCCTACCCAGAACTAACATGTATAATATAGCTTATAAAAGAATGTAGTATGTATGCTGTATGCTACAACTTCGTGACTCTCCTTCAATCACGAATAAGATTGACCTTACTTTTCTTATCACGTTATCAATCTTTGTCATATTGGTTGAAAGGTTTGGCATCATATCATCTAGTAACAGTAAGCTTAAGGTTATGAGTTTGCGTTCCAAAATGCCCCCTAAAGACCGATTAGTCTTTCTCGGTTTCAAATTTCAAGCTCATTCACTTGTCAAGATTAGTATCATTTAGGTCTAGCATCTTTGATACTTTCTTACTAAAAACATGTAGGGATATTCACATATTTAATGCAACCAATTCAATAATTTCTTTTCAAAGTTCGTTCATGCCAGTAGTGTAATGTACTTATCAATTAATGAGGTCTCAAATTGCAACAACAATATAATTTATGATGATGTAGATACCTAATTGTTACTAGCCTTATTATAGTTCGAACA
Source organism: Prunus mume (assembly GCF_029339155.1). NCBI lineage: Eukaryota > Viridiplantae > Streptophyta > Magnoliopsida > Rosales > Rosaceae > Prunus > Prunus mume. The sequence goes on from NC_142700.1 coordinate 3,515,075, forward strand.
CTATACATCGTGGGCACTAGAAATTACTTTAATCAGTTGGGCTACAAGCCCATTGCATAAATAAGAGAAAATACTATTATTTATTATTTATTTATTATTATTATTTACATTTGGTAAAACGTTCACCATATTATTATTGGATAATCTGTCCTGCTTGAAAAAGAAAAAGAAAAAATAAAAAAAAGAAAGGGCCGGCTTTGTCCGTTGAGAGAGGCGGTGCTAATCATGTCGGGGCGACGAAAATTAGTTTGCTCTGGGCAAAGAAGATGACGGCCTGCTTGTTTCTAAATCTGCCACTTTCTTCTTCATCTGCCGCGTTTACTTATCATACTAATAAGAATAACCCATCACTAGCTTCACACCTACTTCTCACTCTAACCCCAAACCAGTCCTCTCTTCGAGCCTCTCGGTTCTTACGCCAAATCAAAGCCTCATCAGCTTCCATGGAAGCCCAGCAAAGTGAGACCGGCGTCTCAACCCCACCTATGAAGCTCTTGTTCGTGGAGATGGGCGTGGGCTACGACCAACATGGGTCAGCTTCCTTTGCCCCTTTGACTCTCTTCTCGCTCTTTTTGCCACATTTGATGATTTGCCCATTTGAGAATTTCATGCGTTGAAGTATCAAAATTTTGAGCTTTAATTAAAGGAAGTAGCTTGGTTAATATGAAGTTTGATGAAATTTTGTGTTACAGCCAAGACGTTACCGCTGCAGCAATGCGGGCTTGCAGAGATGCCATCACCTCTAATTCAATCCCTGCGTTTCGAAGAGGTAATATGATCATATGCCTTTAAAAATTTTAGTGGCAAGACAAATAAATTATTAGTATACTGGCTGTTTCTTTTATGCTGTATTTGCTAGCCTAAATACTGTTGAATTTTGTTTTGTGAATACATGTTATGTGTTGGTAAATGAGCACTGCGGTTTTGACGAATTTGAGTGGATGCTATAGGAACCCTTATGTGATGATTTATTTGATTACATTATCTTGTGTTGGATGATGTTAGTGGCATTAATAGGATTCTTATGGAGTTTGTTTCATTAGTAGTCATAAAGTTAAATTGCTGCAGGGTCAATACCTGGTGTTACATTTGAGGAGATGAAACTAGAGATCAAGCTGGGTGTGCCTCATTTACTCCAACCGTTACTGGATGTCGAGAGGGTCAAATCAGTCTTTCCTTAGTGAGTATTTGCACTTTTTGAATCTGGATGCGTGAACTTTCATTCGCTGAAACTTTGCCAAATCTCTTATACTAAGCTGTTCACTGCCAAATTCATTGACAATGTGGCAGCATTCATAGGTAACCATATCTTTCGCTTATATGGAATCAATCAATCTTACCGGTGTTTACCATTGTGCCTGTTAGTGAAATCTAATGTTTGAATTTTTAAGTGGCTATAATCATATTGCATTAAGACCTTTGCTGGTGCTAATCCTTGTTCAACAGGAATTATATCAAGGAGCTTTGAAATGGCTCCACTAGTTTAGTATGATGGAGAATTAGTATGGTGAACTTTCTTCCTTGGAAGAAGCTATCAAATCTATTTCAATACTGTCCAGTAGGATTATTCCCCCCGAAATGTGGGAAACTTCTCTTTACTGTACAGCTTCTACTCCAATTTGCATTGAGCATAGCTTACAGACTATAGATTAAGGGATGAGCCCAAGTGCTCGTTGGTTGTGAAATTTGACTTGGTCTAGTCACGGCATGTACATTTCTGCTTGCAAAAATTTTAATTGTTAGTAACTTGTGAGTGCTTCTTGACAACATCCTAAGGATGCACTGAGCTAGCAAACCCATTTGTTCGGGTTTATCCACTGCGTAGATATGCAAATGCTCTCTTTTACAATGCAGTGCTATGATGTTGAAACCAGTCCACACATTTTTTGACATTGTTTTTGCCTTATCTTCCCCCTAAAACTTAATCGCAGTGGAAAAATTGTGAAAGTTGAAGTTGTGGATGGCGGACTGATATGCTCAAGTGGTGTGTGCGTGGAAGAAATGGGAGATAAGAATGACGAATGTTATATAGTGAATGCAGCAGTCTACATTGGTTACTAGCTTCTTCTTTCCTCCAATCCCCCACCAGAGTGTTTTTAAGGTTTGTTTTCACTTTTCTTTTCCACATAAGATGCAGATAGTTTATTTTTGTTTTTTCCCAACCTGCACCGGGATTTTGTTTATTCAGTGGTGAATTGCCATTCAACTGAGAGCCGAAGTTCAATATCTCTTATTGTTGCAGAACCCTCTTAGGAGGACGATGGCTGGTGCTTCAGAGTCTTCAACAGTGAGAGGAATGCCTGCGTCCATCAACGTATCTTTGATTTTTTTGTTTGTACCAAGAGCTGTCTTCCAAACATCTTTTGTGGCTGATGATTATTTTGACAATCATGGTGTCTCTATATGCTAGGTCTTCTATGCTTATTGAATAATTGGAATTCAAGGTAATGCTATAGACAATTGCTTCCAGCATAAATTTCTAATGATATTAACCATCATAATTTGCTTGTCATCTCGTTTCATTCTGTTTTCTGTTCTCCATTTGAAACATAGTTACCTATCTTCTTATCCAAAAGGAAAAATAGTGAACTTTCTTGAAATCACTTAAGCCTTTGACTGAAATTGCGGACCAATAATATAATGCTCTTATATCATTATTGGAAGCATCTTCACACATTCAAGAGCTTAAAAGAAAAGACCAATGTTGACCACAATGCTGGAAATCTCCACATGTACATTTCTTTAATTAGATCACAGAGCAAATTAACAGGAAAGTTCAAACTAGCCAATGACTTTAAGTTACTCTAAGACGAGTGTTTTTGCTTTTTGTAATCGCACATACACTCTCACTTCTCCATCTCTTCTCTGTCTATCTACGAATCCAAACCATTTTTTCTGGTCAATTAAACCAATCAATTTACAACTGATTTTGGCACCTTATTGTCGTTTACTAATCGAAGTGAATCTGAAATTCTAAACCCCCCGACTATGCAAGGAATGTATAGAAAGAAAGGAAACTAAAATGGTTGCTACTGTTGCTCAGTATGGTTGACCTTCACATGATGAGAGCTGCATATAGGAGTTGGTTCCAAGTATCCGGCAACCCAGGTAGGCACCAGTGGCTGCAGTCGTTGCCGGAGTGGTCGCCGCTATAAGTTGAGGGATGAGCATCTTTTCTTAATTGTGAGAGTGTCGTAATGTCGAGCAAGTAAACCGGATTCTTAATCGTGCTTAACACCTTATTTACAACAGCATAAGCTGGAGGTGGCCCTGCTGGGTATGTTGTTCCAGATAGAGGTCCAAGTTCTCCATAGCAATTCTTCTTCGGAGAATTCCATTCCTGCCCCCTGGTTCAATGCAACAACGAGGTTGTTAATTATAAGTCTCACAAAGTAGTGTGATCAAATCTACCGCTTTGATTTACACTTACTGATAATGGGTTGGAGAAATCCCTTGGAAGAAGACTCTGGTCTTTGAAGGATCAACATTTGAGTCAACCCATTTAGCCCAAGTGGAGAGCCCCTTATAAAATGCTGTCAAACGATCCATATCTTTGTACAAGTTTGTCCCATCCCGAACATAGTCCCATCTGCACAACACAACCATCTAAAAAATGAAACTCATAATGCATCAACGGTAGTTTATGATCATGCACACGAGAGAAGACAGCCTAGCATTCCTCAATTGAAAAATTGAAAAGAAAAGATCGAGGGTTAGAATCGTACGGCTGAGATTTGCCTGTATGGGTCCACCAATGCCAGGAATTGAAGATCAACACGTCCATGTCTTTCCATGAATTTCCAGCGTTGATGGAGCCCAGGTTTAACACACGGCCAACGTTTTCCCTGACTATATCTACCAGGTATGGTGTGCGGAACATAAACAAAGTCACTCCATAGTCCTGCATATAACATAACCCGTCTTCCTTTTAGATTCAATCAACAAGACCTCCAAATAATATGGCAACAATGAAATGGCTGGTAGTATGCAAAAAGCACTGTCGCCAAAAGCACTTATCGTCTACATCATTATATATTTTCCAGAGTATATCATCACAAAGAAACTAAATAAATACTACAAGCAACCACATGCATGCTTTAAATTTAGTTTATGAGCAATTATTTTGAATAAATTTTGATAAAATGCATAATTCAACATGGAGCAGTTTGTGAATTGAATTATTGTAACCCCCGATTAGAGGATAAATGATTGAAGAAGGCGGCCCACAAATGATTACAAGAGACTACAGGTTGGCTGGTAGCTGATCACAGCCTGTAAACGTTCATGGCTTTAAAAGATCTACGTTGAAACTAATAATGTAGGACATGAACATAAATAAATAAATAAATTGAAGCCTTATATGATTTCTCTTTTTCTTTGTTGGGTACGAGCAGCCTCATCTTTCTGACTTTCTATTTGCCAAGTCAATTAAAGGGTAAGGTGAGCCGTAGTCTAGCCCAATGGAAGAATACCTTAATTTATAGATTAGAGGTTTCAAGTTCAAACCAATTAAAAGGTAAGGTGAGCCGACGGGGTCTAGCCTAGTGGAAAAAGATCTTAACTTGTAGACTAAAGGTCTCATATTTAAACCAACATGAAATCTTGATTGTGCGTGTGTGTGAGAAACACCCCCTCTTTAGTAATTTAGACTATTGATCGATTGTAAGGGGTAAGATGAGCTATGAATTTTGGCTATAATGACTAATTGGTTAAGTTCATGAAGATCATATAAGCTTTCACCCATACTTTTCTAAGCTAGACATCACCAACATGGTAGGCTTTCTAAATAAATGTTTTCTTCATTGGAATTTCTCCTACCAGAAAAAGGAAGACAATAAATGAATAAAATCTCAAGAGGGAACATGAATTTTTATGCCTGCAGTTTCTAATTAGCTGCTTTGATTGATTTCTACATATTTTCCTTTTTCTTTACCACCTACTAAACAAAAGGCAAAAAGAGTATGGAATAACTTAAAGAGGGAAAAAAATAGGACAAAGCTTGGCTTTAAAATTTATTTATTTTTCTCATTTCCCACCAACCCCACAACTGGAACCTTCTGCTAAGACACATCATTTTTTTACACAATGATGGGTTTATCATTTACATTTAGCTAGCTCCAGGCTTTCCTTCCAGTATAAAAAAAGCAATGTAAACCAATTAAATTCAACAATAATTGAAGCAATTATCAACATTTATTATATAGTTTCCAAGTTTAGCATAATTTAACAGAAAATCAAATTTGCCAGAAAATAGATTAATATAACAGTGGAGAACAGCATAGTATGGAGGACTTGAACTTCCAAGAACTTTATAAAAACGAAAAAGAAAAGAACATGTTGGGAAAAGAGACAAAAGGGAACAAGATAAAATATAATATAAGGTAAGAAAATAATTACAGAGAGACAGACAAATATGCAGACAGTCATGCAGTGAGAGAAATGGAATTTTGAAACAAAAGAAAAAAAAGCCAGTCTGACTCTGTCCTTGTCTGTCTTCTCTCTCTCTCTCTCTCTCTCTCACTCACCTGAAAGTTCACAGAATAGCCCTTTTTGAAGGTGGTCTTGGCATTAGGCACCGACGCATGGATCATACAAGACAACGATTCCCACATGTTGAGACTCAGTGAGTCACCCACAAACATTATTTTCTTCCCCTTCCATCTCCTCAGAAAATCCAACCCATCAAACCTTTTACAATAAACAGATTAATTAGTTTACTAATTATAAATTAAGCAAGACACATTTTATAATTAAATGTAGCATTATAGCATATGATAGGGTACCTGGGCAAGTCACAAGAGTCAGGCTTCCAAGCATACTTGAGGAACTGCTTGTCAGGTCTGCCGTACTTGATGCAGTCAAACTCAGGATCTATGAAGGGACAGCTGGAAGAATCATAGAGGGGGTAAGAAGCATCAAAAGCCCAATTGCCTTGGAACAGATTGCAGCCAGTCGCTTGCTTTCTTTGTCTGGAAATTCTGGTGCCATGTCCATGTCCTGCAGAGCTTGCTTCATCCGAAAACAAGACCAGAACTTGAAGAGCTACAAGGCATGACAGAGCTTGGAACCTAAAAGCCATTTTGGATTTTACACATGCATTCACGAGCTGTGAAGAAGAAGAGTGTGAGAGAAAGATGTATGTGGTATGTGGGTTTTTATAGTAGCTCTCTAGCTTTAAAGTATTTGGAATTTAGGAAGGAGAGGTTTGGCTTCGGCGGTTCACATGACTTTGTTTGAGCCAGAGGATATGAAAATTAATTGATATAAATATTTCTTTTTTCCTGATGTGAGTTGGAAAACTTGGATGGATTCGGAAATAGTGCAATTGGGAAGGTGAATCAAGTGAAGGGGTTGAAATTCTGAGGTTTTTTTTAATGGGGAAATTATTATTATTATTTCAAGAAAAGAGAAAAAGTTTCTCTTACATTATCATAGGTCTGCATGTCACGGACTCACAGGCATAAAAACCTGTGTTGTGCTGTTCGTACTCTCAAATTGCAATTTGACATCACATGGTAAAATCATGTGTTGTTTGCATTGCACCAATTATAAATTTCAATTGTCAATGTACATGCATGATGCATCTATACATACGCTTTTTCCAATACATAAAATAGACATACACATCTGATGTGCCTGCTGCTTTTAGGTCCATTTTATCCTTTACAAACAAAACAAAAATAGCATCTTGATAATAGATAATAAAAACAAAGATTTCTAGATGAAGATATTTGGGCATGTGGGAGTAAGAGTTCTTCTGGAAGGGCTAAAAACGTTTAGTGACAACTAAAAGCACTTCTAATAGTGTTTGACTGAAAATCTTATAAGTGCTTCTAGGTCACAAAAGTGTTTTTTCAAGTACTTCTTAAAGAATCACTTATATTATTTTCAATAATTTTTTTTACTTTCTTATGATAGAAGCACTTATGAGAAAATGCTTATGAACAGAAGTGATTTCTATATAAACATTCCCAAACAAGCCACTCTTTGGTGGGAGAACATGTGACTTAAATAAAGCATTAAATTAAAAGTTCTTGTTTGCCAACCATTGTAGCCTTACGTTTCCTTCTTTGGTTGTAGGCAAAAATACAATTCAGTTTGATAGGGAACTGAACCCATGGTATGACTTTTCCCTTTCTGGTTATATTTGTGGACAATATTCCATTAAATTGAAAGAAAACAAATTTAAGACAAGTTAAAAAATCAGGAAAAGTGCTTCTGATGCCAAATTATGTGGCCTCTTCTGAGGTTAGGATTGTGTTCTGTGTCTGTGTGGTTCATGTGTCAATGAGATAAGACTTCTTTCATGCAAAAATAAAAATCTATAAAGGATTGACAAAGCCACATCTGCTGCACTGAAACCACAACAAATTAAAAATCAAAAGCCAAAAATAATTCATAAGCAGAACATTGGAAATTTTGAAACCAATAGGAGAGTGAACCAAAAGGGTGGGTTCCACAGGCTGTCCAGGTCACTTTCATTTCCTTACAGTCGGTTTGATTTATCTATTTTGGACATTTCATCCAACTTTGTCCCCAAGCCCCAAAGATTTAGAAAACTTAAAACCCTAAAGTAAAAAATATCAGGCTGGTCTTCCCAGTCAGGCCCGCCACCACACTTTACTTCTGAGTTTCTTTAGGGCCAGAGTTCAAAACATTCTCTGTTCTCAGAGAGGCTTAGTCCCATTCCTCAAGTTGGGCCCACCTTGGGTTAGTCCCATGACTATCTCTCCAAACTCAGTTCTCAAGCTATTGCATGGGGTAGGTAAAAAGTCCATTGTGGAAATGGTTAGTAGTGGAGTCTCTGTTGAAGGTTACCAAAAGCAGTCTTCATTTAGGTGCTGGTGCTTTAAGTTAACCACGGGAGGCGTTTTGCACATTTGGTAAGTGCTTTTGCAAAAGCTCTATCTAAACCTCCATTTTAGAGTGTTTGAAAAGCTAAAAGTCTTCATTCGTTGAATCTCATCACTCAAATAAATCATAACCACTAAACTATTTTTGGAGTTTTCTTGGTAAGGTAGCTGCTGTTGAAGGGTTTCTATCTATCTTTCTTTGGATTTTTTTCTTCAAAAACCCTGTCTTGTTTCCAGTTGATGGGAATCTTCATATTTTAAAATGAGTGAAGGAACAAACACTAAAGATGATATGATGATGATGAAAGAGTTGGTCATGGTGATGTCCTGATCTCTTTGCCGACATTAAAATGGATTTATTAGTGAAATCCTCTTAACGTTATCATGAGGAGCAATAGTGACCAATAGCACTAACAGATGCCATTACATTCCATTCAACACTAACCAATAAAAAAAAAAGGGAGAAAAGAAATGACACTCACCATAACACATGTGGATCAAAACTGGTTGCTTTTGGAAGCTGAAAGAAGTCTACCTTTTCCAGGCACAGACAAAGACAATGTGGTGGGTTCCTATACGTTGAGAGAGTTGAAGATGAAATGAATCAAAACAATTGGGAAATGGAGTTTCCAACCCTTCATTGTCATCGGCCTTTCTAGTTGGTATTCTCTAGTTCCTTCAATCTCATGCTCACCCTTCAAAAGAGGTCCCCAAACACATATACACATATATTTAATATCAAAACTGTTATAGGTTGCGGCTTCTTGCCTCTTTCTACTTTCATTTGTTCCTTTTTTTTTCTTTTTTTCTACCAAGTATATCTCAAAATAGTAAACCCTCCAACAACTTGGTCATTAATTAGTCTTGGAAAAAGAGGGTTACCAGATTAATTAGTCTCTTTGATGAGTCACTCTTGAATTGGGACTTCATAGAATTGAGTGAGAGAGAAGGGGGGAGAGAGAGACATGAAATCATAAGTGGCTTTGTACAGTTGGCTTGCACAACCTGTCTTAGGGGACCCCTACTAGCAGCCTTTCAGGACCAGATGTGTTGCTTGCAAAGCTCAAAGAGATATACTTTACATGATTAACACATTTCTTTTGTCAAATGTTAGTACTTTCGTAATAATTAAATAAGTAAATTAATAACATCACGTGACGATATTACGTAGATAATTCATAATTAAGTAAGTGAATTAGTAACATCATATGACAATATTACATCGACAATTTCATGATGATGATGATATGATTGAATTTTATAGTAATGCAGAATTAAGTGGGTGGAAACTTTGGTGACGATGTTTGTATCCATTATGCAGAAGGTGTTGGGTGGGCAACAGGTTGGGGGAATGAACAGTCTGGATGGCAGAGGTCCACCTGATTTCCTTATCATAGTTTGCTTTTGCCCATTCAACTGACATGGAATTGGGGCATGCACATTTTGGCCAACCTCACACCACAACCCTACAAAATTGTTATTAATGGTGAATTGGTTGCATTTGCTTTCAAGTCGTGCAAAAATATGCAGAGCACTGGTTTGGTTTGTGTCTTAGTTGGAAAACTAGTGGATACCCACATTGGGAACCACAACCACCAAGCTTTTAGCCAACAACACTTGTATCATAATTAGTTTGCATTTCATGTCCAACTGGGTTCAAGTTGGTCCATTTTCAATCACTTGAACCTTGACCTCTCTCCTCTCACACTCTTTCACCAAAGCAATAATTGAGTACCAAATGTTACATGCTCATGCACCCAAATCTTGTAGTTAGGTGAATAAGCTGATCTAGTTTTCCTTGAGCAATTAGCAATATTTCATCTTTTTCCCTTTTGACCTGCTGCTTTCTCATCAAGTGTTACGTCTTGTTGACTTTGCTAAACAATATCTATTCAAGGTCGACATGTTCTAACCCAGTGAAAAAGTGCGTTAACTTGCAAACAAGGTGTCACTAATGCTTGTACTAAAAAAAACATTTAAGTTTCTATTTGCCCGTTCTTGGTTTACTCCTATGATGGAAGGGCAAAGTTCCCCACTACCTTGAGAACCATAAACTGGTCAACAAGTCACTTTCTTTTGGTGTAGCGTGCATCGCTAGTAATAAAAATTCTAGCAGACTTAGTTTGGAATGGATAACTTGCGCCCCAAGTTACTGATTTCTTAAAAACGATTGTGAATTTGGGTGAGGAATATCTCCTAAGTAAGTTCTTTTCTTGCCTCAGCATCTGGTGAGGACTTTAACAATTTATCTCAAGATAAAGAGGTTGTTCTGGCCAGAATGGTTGATGAAATTTAAGCTGTTTTTAGGCGGAACTGCCTTTTACAAAACTATAAAAATAGATGTCAATGCTAAAAAGATAAAAGATAGCTGGATCTCCATTTGCCTGGATGGGAGGCTCATATGGATCGGACTGGAATGTCTGGGCTGGATCGACCGTTGACAACTCGATTGCCCGATTTTCAACTACAAATCGATACCAAAGGTTGATTCTGGCAGAGCTTTAATGTACCTTAAGCTTTTGTGAAGCTTCAGTGGGCGAATCGCGCTTCTTCATCTGAAAGGGCGTATGGTGTTCTTGAGGACGTCGGTGAGCTAGAGACTGCACGTGAAATTTGTTGAGGTTTTCCATTTTTGGAGAGAACTCAAGCTCTACTTATCTTGGTTTCTACTGAACCAAATTTGTAACGAGAGAAATCTCGTTCTGAATGACTTATTTCTTAAGTCTGAGCCTTGGGAATTCTGATTTGAAGCTGGTTTTACTTGAAATTCAAGTTACTTGAAATTCAAGTGGGCTTGTTGGTTGATTTTGAGTTGTCCATTTGGCTGATGGTTTCCTTGTGTAGGATTTTGTTTGATTGGATGATGAATTTTTTGTTGTGTGTGTTTTGTTTACCCTGTTCACTCCTTCTTGTATTTATAGTAAAACTGTTTCTTTTCTGGAGTAGGGTGATTGTGTTTATTTATTGGGCGGCAAAGATATTTCTTTTTTTTAATGGAAGGAAAGAAAATAGGATTTCTTCAGTTTTGGCAGATAGGCTCTCAAATAGGCAATCACTTCCCTGATTTTCTTGAAAAGGAACCTAATCTCTTTCCCAATTTCAATTGCCCCTTGTGATATTTTACCCGTGATGGTCGGGTTTGCTCCTTTTCTGGACAGCTCCCTCGCTTTCCGCTTATCCCTCTCTGAGATTGTAACTTGCTTATCTCCTTGGGAGAATTACCTTCTCTGAAAAGACAGAAGAAAAATCTCTGAATATATATATATATATGTAAGAGGGATTTGATCTTCAGTTTTTTCAGAATCAACTTGATGTCATGAACCCTTCAATCACTTCTTCTATGACAGTTGCCATTGCTGACTTTTCTTTATCCCAGAGATGTCACGTGGGATTGTTCCTATTTCTGGGCTCCCTCTTCCTGTTATATTGGGCCTGTGAGGCCTAGATTAGCCTTGTTTGCTCTAATGAGCATTGGTCTCTTTCAGTTTTGGGCTTCCATCTTTCACTGGGTGTGTCAATTTTGGCCCAAACAGTTTCAACTTTGGAGATCCAATATGTGATTAGAATTTTACTGCATCTGCTAGTCCATATGTGACATAAATCAAATACCCCATCCAAAGTGCGTTTGTAGTTGCTGTGGGAAAAGTTCTGCAGGCCAGGAATGGTCTTGGCCTAGCTTGGGCTTCAAACTTGAAAATGTCAAAAAACAAAAGCAGAAAAAATGTTGTTAATTGCAAAGATACAAAAAGGATGAGGTGGAGATGCAGGCTATCGAACCCTGTACCTCTCGCATGCAATACACAAAATGTTCTTCTTTGCTTCACTGCTCCTTAGTCCCTTCATCCTCTCTCTCTTTCCCTTCCTCGTTTTCAGGTAAGAAAGTTTGATGCTTGAATTACTTGGTGTCTCTTTTTGCCCAAGATTGTGAATTGATGCAAATTTTGTTGAAATTTGTCTCTTAAGTTCAAATTGTAGGATTTTGTGTGGCCTAACTTGTGATGGGTCTTCTTAGTTTATGAATTTGGACAAACATTGGTATTCCTTTGTTTGTTTCAAATTTTGTTGATTTTTGGTTTGGTGAGCAGTTTTGCTTAGTAAAGCAACATAAGTACTTCAATTTCCAATCAAAAGATGCTTTGCTTAGTGAATTAGAGAAAGGAATGGTTAGATGTTTTGGTAGGTTTTTCTAGATGAATATATGAGTACTTTGTTGGTCTCTCAGGATACCAACAAAGGAATGTAGTGATTATAAATGATAATATACTAATGTCATTTTCCTCCTAGGAAAGGCCTTGATCTGAAATTGATTTTTTTTCAACTTGAAGGTTTATCTCTTGGGTTGGATTTGAGTTCTAGTATTGGAGTTGAAAGAAAAAGAGGCTCTGGCTCAGTGGTGAGGGCTGGGAAGGCTGCTCTGTGTCTAACCAAGAGAAATAGGTCCCGGAAATCTTTGGCTCGAACTCATGGCTTCCGCAGACGCATGAGAACCACTGGTGGTAGAGCAATGTTGAAGCGCTGACGCGCTAAGGGACGGAAGATCCTCTGCACGAACACCAATCCCAACAGTGGAAAACGTGCCTGATTGTGTCCTTTTTGTATTCAGTTTATCAGGTAAATGAAATGAAATGAAATATAATGATGTCTAATAGTTCTTGTGAACATTGGCAGAATTTCAAACTTATTTCACATGATATCCCTTCTGTATTGTTTCAATCAGAAAGGCTTTTGTTTGTCCGAGCGCATTTTGCATATTCACTGTGTCCTGTTAATTTTGTTGTCTGAATTCATTCTTAGTTATGCCAATAAATGTATCAGAACCCAAATGGAAGGCTCACTCTTAATAGGGGCGCCAAAAACCTGGTGAATGCTTGTAATGCCATATTGCTTTGTTGTTACACTTCACACGTATGTGCAGATCTTGTCAAGAGTACATTAGCTAGTACAAGATGGGGCATTTTTACAACCAATAATAGTAATTCTGCGTAAATATGAAAAAGGAGAATCTGGTAGTCTTGGGTTCGGTCTACAGCTTTAGGTGAAGTCGACAAGATTTTATAGTTACATGACAATAAGCATATAATTCAGAAAGCCTTGTTGATGGGAAGCTTTCTGAGCAAGGCCACAAACACCTTCTGGGGCATCCTCATGCCGAGAGGCTTCTCCTGTGACGGCAATGGCAACGGAAACTGCAGATTGCGCGGACACAGCCTTGAGTAGGTCGATTTCGCTATTGGGAGGCACCTCTCTTCATGACCAGAAGTTCCATCCAGGCTCTGGTATGGGTCACTGTCTTCAGTGCATTGCTAGGTCGGTGGAATCAGTCGAGCCATACTTTTCCATATTAGCCTTCTTTATCCCTTGTTTTTCTTAGTTATTTTCAACAAGAAAAAAGCCGTACCTACCAACATATGCAACATCATCGTACAAAAAAACTATCATCAAACATTGAATAATGACATGACAATAAGCTAACATACATAATTCACAAAGCCTGGCTGGTCTGGCCCTGGCCCTAGTCCCGGTCCCTCCTACTACTTATTCGAGATAATTAAGGACGACTATAGTCTTCTAAGCCGAGTGAGCATGATAGGGCAAAGAAGTCTTAACCTAGAATATGACTTAGATGAGTCAAATCAAACAGCAAATAATAAAACAAAATTATACAATATTTGTCCACATGTGATGCTCACTTAGATGACCTATAATATATATACAGGGCTGGGTTTTTTTTTTTTTCTGGCACTCGCATGTTATCTTATTCTTTTGACTTCTTTTCTGTTTGTTCACATGTGATGCTCTGTGTAAGTTAATATGCGAAGGGCACACACAAACACTTTTAACAGGGGCTCCAGAGAAACCTGGCGATTAATTGCATGTATTAATACCATTTCCATATAATATTGTTGGTTTGTGATAAACTGCACACGAAAAACACACTTGTTGTATGCATATGTGGTTTATAATATCTTGCACATGAGATATTGAAAGTTTTATTTGATAGAATATATTAGCCAGCTAGCTCCTAACACCTAGCAAATACAGGCATTTTCACGGCCAATGAATGATATGTACAGTTGCAACTTGCATATATGGATTCTATAGCCTATATGTACTATATAGGTGAAGTTGAGAAGATTACATCTCTTCCTTTGCTTTGATCAATATATAGATTATGCAGTCGGATAGGAGCCAGGCCACAAACACCTTCTGGGGGACCAGCATTCGTAAGAATTTTCATATAGCCATTCTCACCCCCCAGCTCTCACCCCATTGATTCTTGAGTAACCAATACTTGGTGCTGTCCTCAGTCGTCCCATTCCCATACCCAACGATGGTAAGAGCGTGGTCCAGTGTTGTCCCACAACCTGTGGCTGAGAACACCACACTTTGGTAATGCATAAACTGTTGGCGTGAGTCAACGTTCTTATTAGGAATAGAATTTGTTCTTATTAGGAATAGAATTTATATTTTATTGTAATTATCTAATTTGAGTAGAATTATGAGATTTTGTACATATTTCCTATTTTTACCCACTTTGTATGTAGTATATATATTCCTCCTTGAGAGAAGAATAAACATATCAATTTAAACCCTAATTATTTTGAGTTGGTATCAGAGCGGGTTCCGATCCGTCTTTACGACATTAAAAACCTAATCCTAAAATTACATATTTCCGCTGCACCTAGCCTATACACCTAAGCCTGTGCCGTCTTATATCTCTTACTGTCATCGTCGCCACCTAATCTTTTGTTGCTGCCGCCATCTATCACTGTGTCAGATGTCACTGAATCTTCTTCTTCTACTCGGATTGTAACGGTTCATATTGAATCGTCCACCAACCTATCTATAGGATTCAAATTGAATGGATCCAACTATGAGATATGAGCTTCGATGATTGAACTCCATGCTACTACATAAGGCAAATTGGGTTACCTGACTGGCGACACTGATGCCTCCGATTCTCAAGACCGGAAATTGGGAAGTGGAAAATTACTGATGCTGTTGTGAAAAGTTGGATGCTATGAACTATGAAACTCAGTTTGTTGAATATGTTTCATACTCTATCTACTACTAAGGAAATTTAGGATGCTGTTAATCAGATGTTTTATGATGGCTCTGACATATTCCAACTCTATGAACTATGGTGCCAGGCTACCCGTCTTAAGTAAGAGGGTCATCTTGTCTCTACCTATTTTGCTGAACTTAAGGCAATCTGACTTGAATTGGATAAGAGATGTCCTTTTCAGATGAAGTGTGCTGATGATATGAAGACTTTTCAGGCTGCTGTTATGGCAGATCGCGTGTATGATTTTTTGGCTGGCCTTGATGATACTTATGACAAGGTCCGTAGTGATATTCTACGGAGTGATAAAGTTCCAAGTATTGAAAATTTATTTTTTATGGTTCGTCGAGAGGCTCAACGCCAGATAACTATGCTTGGATCTGGCACCAAAATTGGGGAAGCTGCTAACACTACTTTGGTTTCTTGGCCTACAACGTCTGGCTCTTCGGCTGTTCCGTGTCGTTGCCTAACTTCTGCAGAAAAAGACAAACTGAAGTGTGATCACTGTGGTGAAAAAGACATATTATCGACACCTGTTGGGCATTTCATGGGGTACCAGATTGGGAGAAGAAGTGAAGGTGTTTTAAAAGGGAATAACTATACAGCAAAGCTCATGTGGATGTTGCCCCCACTTCTGTGGTTGACATTACCACTGGGCACGGCCACCTTACTGCTACTCATCCTCCAACCTTGACCGCGATCTCAAGCACTCCAACACCTCCGCCTCCAGCTAACTTTGGCAAGGCTTTCCATGCCCATGATACACGCGATACATGTTGGATTATTGATTCAGGAGCTACTGACCATATGATGTATAATAATGCTGCTGCTCCTATCACGGGGGCTGGTTCTGTACTCTAGACACCCGCTTTACCATTGGATAAAGTGTTACTGGTTCCATCTTTGTCTAGTAATTTATTATATATACCCCAAGTTTCTGAGTAGTTAAACTGCGTTGTATTGATGTATCCGTCTTTTGTCTTACTATAGGATATCACTATAGGATATCCAGACTTGGGAGATCTTTGGTCATGATACTAAAAATGGGGGGTTTTGTTATGTGGATGATGTGGCAACTAATCGGGTTATTCGTGCTGGTAGCACCGAAACTTCTCAGCATCGCTGGATTTGGTCGCTACATTGCAAATTTGGTCATGTCTCCTTTGGATATTTACGGCATTTTGTTTCCTGCATTATTTAGTGGTGTCAACGAGTCTGCTTTCCAATGTCTGACTTGTATTTTAGCTAAGAGTCATCGGGTATCCTACCCTCCAAGTTGTAATAAACAGCTTATGCCATTTGATTTAGTTCATTCTAATGTTTGGAGACTTTCCCATGCTTCTATAGCCTTGAGAGTTCGCTAGTTTGTGTTATTTGTGGATAATTGCACTAATATGATGTGGTTATATGAGATGAAAAATAAAAGTGATGTGGTCGAAATTTTTCAGCACTTCTATCATATGATTCATACTCAATTTATGCTTTCTATCAAGGTTTTTCGATATAATAATGGTGAAGAATTTGTTAATTCGGCGTTATCCCATTTTTGGCACACTAAAGGTGCACTCTATGAGACTAGTTGCCTTCAAACACCACAATAGAATGGGGTTGCTAAACGTAAAAATGGGCAGATCCTTGCTGCTGCCCGTGCTCTGCGGCTTGGTGTGTCAATTCCAAAGCGGTTCTGGCTAGATGTTGTTATCTATGCAGTCTATCTCTTGAATCGTCTACCTTCACGAGTTTTGGATTTTCAAAGTCCTATGCAGGTACTTACCTATCATATCTCTGCCTTTTCTATGCTGACTTCGTCAACAGAGGTTTGGTTGTGTCGTCTATGTTCATCTTCATCATAATCACAGGAGTAAGCTGAACCCATGTGCTATCCGCTGTGTCTTTCTGGATTTCTCTCTTTATCAAAAAGGCTACTGATGCTATCATCCTACAACTCGACGTCTATATGTCTCTATGGATGTTACCTTTATTGAGGATGAAATGTTCTTCCCTGATACACTCGAGCGTATTCTTTAGAGGGAGACTAGTAGTGAATGACATAACTGGCTAGATTTACAAAGGAAAGTAGTATTGGATAGTTTGATACAAAGGGAAAAATCGACCGAACCGGCTGAACCTACTACACCAATTGAACCTGCTATTTTAACTGATGTCACTCACTGTCACTGAACCGATTACCCCATGAAGTTTCTCTAATATTACCCAATCAAGCTCCCATGGATATTCCAGAGGTAAATGCTTTTATTCAGCATTTATGACCAGAATGGATAATATTAAAATTTCAACCCGTGTTGAGGAGGCATTTAATGATCCAAAGTGGGCTGAAGGCATGAATATTGAAATGAAGGCGTTGCAGAAAAATAATACATGGGACATTGTTGATCTACCAAAGGGAACGAAGCCTGTAGGATGCAGATGAGTGTTATAGTTAAATATAATGCAAATAGTACTGTGGAGAGGTACAAAACAAGATTAGTAGCTAAAGGGTTCACTCAGACATATGGAGTTGATTATCATGATACTTTTGCATATGTACATACTGTCAGAGTTTTGTTGTCCTTAGCAGTAAACTTGGATTGGACCCTGAGGCAATTTGATGTAAAAAATGCATTCTTACATAGTGAACTAGAAGAAGAAGTGTACATGAGTCTTCCACCAGGGTATAGGGTAACCGATGAAACGGGGAACGTGTGTAAATTAAAAAAGGCGTTGTACGGGTTAAAGCAGTCTCCTCGGGCATGGTTTGGTAGATTTACTACAACTATGAAGAAGTTTGGATACCAACAGGCCAATATTGATCACACTTCATTAAACATAGGGCTGGTAAGGTAACTTTGTTGATTATTTATGTTGATGATATGATTGTTACTGGTGATGATACTGTAGAAATCGAGGAACTACAGAAGCGTTTAGCATCTGAATTTGAGATGAAAGATTTGGGCAGTCTAAAATATTTTTTAGGAGTGGAATGGAAGTCACTTGATCTAAACATGACTTATTTCTTTCACAAAATAAGTATGTCATGGACCTTGCTAGCATATATTGGAATGTTTGACTGCAAACCAGCTGATACACCTATTTGTTGAGAATCATAAACTTAGTGTTTATGTGGATCAGGTCCCAACTAACAAAAAAAGATACCAAAGGTTGGTTGGGAGATTGATTTATTTATCATTGACACGCCATGATATTGCTTATGTTGCAAGCATTGCTAGCCAATTTATGCATTTACCCAGGGAAGATCATATGACTGCTATAATGCATATTCTGAGTTACTTAAAGTCTGCTCCTGTGAGAGGTTTATTATTTAAGGAAAATGGCCACTTGGATCTAGAATGTTACATTGACGCAAATTATGCAGGGAATATTGCAAATAGACGTTCTACATCAAGTTACTTCACCTTTGTTGGTGGTAACCTAGTTACGTGGCATAGCAAGAAGCAAAACGTTGTGTCTCGATTCTCTGTAGAGTTTGAGTATAGAGGGATTGCCCAAGGGGTTTGTGAAATACTGTGGTTGAGGTGATTACTTTCTGAAATTGGATTTAGACTGAATGCTGCTACAAAGCTCCACTGTGATAATCAGTCTGCATTTGAAATTGCTAACAATTTGGTGCAACCTGATCGAACTAAGCATGTAGAAGTTGATCGGCATTTCATTAAGGAGAAGCTGGAACATAAGTTAATTTTTATACATTTTGTGCCTTCTTCAGACCAACTTGTAGATATGTTGACCCATGTCGTGTCAAAGCACCGATTTGAAGACTCACTTGACAAGTTGGGCATTACCGATATCTATGCACCAACTCGAAGGGGAGTGTTGGCGTGAGTCAACGTTCCTATTAGGAATAGAATTTGTTCATATTAGGAATAAAATTTATATTTTATTGTAATTATCTAATTTGAATAGAATTAGGAGATTTTGTACATATTTCCTATCTGTACCCACTATGTATGTAGTATATATATTCCTCTTTGAGAAAAGAATACACATATAAGTTTAAACCCTAATTATTTTGAGTTAAACTCCTGGCAGCCTCGATGCCTATTGAGACTTGCAGCATGGACACAGCCTTGAGTAGGTCGTCTTCACTATTGGCAGGCACCTCTTGATTTAGACAGCAGGCTGATTTGCCCTGTCAGCGTCACATGTTCCCTCCACAGCCTGGTACGGGTAATTTGCTTCACTTGCGATTTCCTCCGATTTTTTGGATGTATTCAAAGGAAGTGACCATCAAACCACCACCGCAGCCTTGGTTGCCATAGCCTCTGTGCAGGATGATGTGGCTTGAGATGCCGAAGTACCCAAGATGATGAATACGGCAAACACCACAAGGTTTTTCACAAAAGCCATTGTTCACAAAGTAGTGACTGGAAAGCTAGCTGTGAAGGGAATGCTAAATCGTTGCAGTTGCTGTCTAACTGAGATTTGCAAAACTAGTGATGGTGCAATGCAAGCTTCCAACGTTCCTTTTATTGCAAATGGTAGACTCTAAAGGGATGATGATGTGTGTATTTGTGGTTGAGCAAATTTTTGATGCCTCCCCTGCCAAATGGAAAAAAAAAAAACCAGAGAAAAAAGAGACTTGATTTGTTATTTTTTTCTATTCGGCAAAGACCAATGAGACTTTTGAGGTCGTCGGTCCTGTAATCCATCAAAATCAACACGGCTCACGTCTACAAGTACTAACCCATGTTATTAGTTCTTGCGTGTCAATTTCATCATATACAAGAACTATATAAAACATTAAACCATATCACTTCTTGGGTTGTTGATTTAAAAATGTATGTACGGGAAAATGCAGTAGTGTTTTATTTATCGCATTAAATATTACGTATTCTATCAATCTAATGCACTACATACATAGTTTACTACGTAAAAGGATATAAACATATTTGCTAGCTCCTGCCTTAGCCGATACAGGCATTTTCATAGCCAATCATTAACGATAATACACTCACTTAGATATGGATTCTATAGCCTATATAAATATACATAGATTATGCAGTCGGATAGTAAGCGTCCCGAGCAAGGCCACAGACACCTTCTGGGGGACCAGCATCCCTAAGAATTTTCATATAGCCATTTTCACCCCAGCTCTCACCCCATTGATTCTTGAGTAACCAATACTTAGTGCCGTCCTCAGTCGTCCCGTACCCAACGAAGGTAACAGCATGGTCCAGTCTCGTCCCACAATCTGTGGCCGAGAAGACCCCACTTTGGTAATTCCTAAACTCGTTCCCGGAACCAACGATGGCTATTGAGACTGGCTGCATGGACAGAGCCTTGAGTAGGTCTTCTTCACTATTTTCAGGCACCTTTTCATAACCAGTGATCTGGACAGCAGGCTGATTAGCGTTACATGTTCCCTGCACAGCATGGTATGGGTAGTTTCCTTCGCTGGCAATTCCTCCGCTTTGTCGGATGTATTCAAAGGTAGAAGGAATGAAACCACCATTGCAGCCTTGGTTGTCATAGCCGCTGGTACAGTCCAGAAGCTGTTGCTCGGACAGGGAGATCAGTTTCCCAGTTTTGATTTGGATAATCCCTTCCACTGCTGCCACTGCAGAAAATGCCCAGCAACAGCCTACATATATAATACAAAAACAAAAACATCAATACTTAGTAAAGAATATGGACGAGTTATTAATATAAGGAAGGTGGATCTCTTACCACAGCTTCCTTGATCCTTTATGGGGGCGACAGCTCCTTTCTCCCTCCAGTCAATGCTAGGCGGAACATCAGTCGGGCTGAGGTCTTCGTACCTGAAAGATATGTTTGCGGACGAGGTTAATTCAGTGGCCCTTTTGTATCCAGTACGCTGCCGGAGGAATTCTTCATCGCTCAAATCAGAATGTTCATTCAGTCCTAACTTGTAAGTCTTGTTCCCTTCAGTGTTGAACTTCTCCACGAACTGCACGTTCTTCTTGAATATGGCGAAACGCCTTTCCTTCTCTGCATTGTCCGCATAAACACGGCCATACTTTGTCATCCATTGATCATGTTTTGCAGCAAAGGAAGCTTCGGACAGTGTGCGGGATGTGGCTTGAGATGCCAAAGTCCCCAAGACGATGAATAGGGCGAGGACCACAAGGTTTTTCTCAAAAGCCATTGTTCGCAAAGTAATATTGGCTTAGGTTTTAAGTAGTGACATTGGAAAGCTTAGCTAGCTGTGTTTGCATGTGAACACATTGTTCATGTTATTATTAGTCGAATTGGAAAGACAGCGAAATTTCCAGGCACGTACGTAGCCGGGGATACTGTTAAGTTGATATTTGTTTAATTTTGTTTTGCACGTGAACAGTGTTCAATGTAGACCCTTACAACTATTAATTATATTCTAGATATAATAAACCCACATACTTTTAAACATTTACTTAAAACTCAAATTTAAGCCCACGTGATTAACTTAATGGAAAATGGCCTTCATTTGTAGACAAGCGGACGTCTCAAGTTTGAATTCTCAGGATATCTTGATTGTGTGTGTGTGTGTGTGAAATCCTCCTCTTAAGATAGATTTGTCCTACCCTAAATTACATATCCAATAAATAATGTACCTATAAAAAAAAAATTCTATATATAAACCCACATATTATTTACAAAAAAAAAAAAAACAGTTACTTTTGTAATTGAAATTTCTATACATTTTTCAAAAATGAAAATTAAGTACATAATAATTTATATAAAATATAGATACGTACATTATTTACAAAATAAAAATAAAATATAGGTACTATTTCTAGGTCACAAAACATTCCCAAACGAGCCACTCTTTGGTAGGAGAACAAGTGACCAAAACAAACCATTAAATTAAAGGTTCTTGTTTGCCAACCATTGTAGCCTTATTTTTCCTTCTTTGGTTGTAGGCAAAAATACAATTCAGTGTGATAGGGAACTGAACCCATGGTATGACTTTTCCTTTCTGGTTATATTGTGGACAATATCCCATTAAATTGAAAACAAATTTAAGACAAGTTAAAAAATCAAGAAAAGTGCTTCTGAGGTTAAGATTGTATTCTGTGTCAATGAGATAAGATTTCTTTCATGCAAAAATAAAAATCTGTAAAGGATTGACAAAGCCATCTGCTACACTGAAACCACAACAAATCAAAAATCAAAAGCCAAAAATAATTCATAAGCAATAGTGACCAATAGCTAGCACTAACAAATGCCATTACATTCCATTCAGCACTAACCAATAAAACAAAAAAAGGGAGAAAAGAAATGGCACTCACCATAGCACAAGTGGATCAAAACTGGTTGCTTTTGGAAGCTGAAAGAAGTCTACCTTTTCCAGGCACAGACAAAGACAATGTGGTGGGTTCCTATACGTTGAGAGAGTTGAAGATGAAATGAAACAAAAACAATTGGGAAATGGAGTTTCCAACCCTTCATTGTCATCGGCCTTTCTAGTTGGTCTTCTAGTTCCTTCAATCTCTCGCTCACCCTTCAAAAGAGGTCCCCAAACACAATATATTTAATATCAAAAGTTCAAAACTGTTATAGGTTGGGGCTTCTTGCCTCTTTCTACTTTGATTTGTTCGTTTGTGTTTTTTTTTTTTTACCAAGAAGTTTCTAATGTCTATATCTCAAAATAGTAAACCCTCCAACAACTTGGTAATTAATTAGCAATCTTTACATGGCACAGGCTTGGAAAAAGAGGGTTACCAGATTAATTAGTCTCTTTGATAAGTCACTCTTGAATTGGGACTTCATAGAATTGAGTGAGAGAGAAGGGGAGAGAGAGAGACATGAAATCATAAGTGGCTTTGTACAGTTGGCTTGCACAGCTTGTCTTAGGGGACCCCTACTAGCAGCCTTTCAGGACCAAATGTGTTGCTTGCAAAGCTCGAAGAGATACACTTCACATGATTAACACATTTCTTTTGTCAAATGCTAGTACTTTCGTAATAATTAAATAAGTGAATTAATAACATCACGTGACGATATTACGTAGATAATTCATAATTAAGTAAGTGAATTAGTAACATCATATGACAATATTTAAGTAAATGAATTAGTAACATCATATGACAATATTACGTCGACAATTTCATGATGATGATGACGATGTATGTATCCAATATGCAGAAGGTGTTGGGTGGGCAACAGGTTGGGGGAATGAACAGTCTGGATGGCAGAGGTCCACCTGATTTCCTTATAATAGTTTGCTTTTGCCCATTCAACTGACGTGGAATTGGGGCATGCACATTTTGGCCAACCTCACACCACAACCCTACAAAATTGTTATTAATGGTGAATTGGCTGCATTTGCTTTCAGGTCGTGCAAAAATATGCAGAGCACTGGTTTGGTTTGTGTCAGTTGGAAAACTAGTGGATACCCACATTGGGAACCACAACTACCAGGCGTTTAGCCAACAACACTTGTATCATAATTAGAATCTTAATTAGTTTGCATTTCGTGTCCAACCGGGTTCAAGTTGGTCCATTTTCAATCGCTTGAACCTTGACCTCTCTCCTCTCACACTCTTTCACCAAAGCAATAATTGAGTACCAAATGTTACATGCTGTAGTTTTCCTTGAGCAATTAGCAGTATTTCCTCTTTTTGCTTTTTGACCTGCTGCTTTCTCATCAAGTGTTACGCCTTGTTGATTTTGTTAAACAATATCTATTCAAGGCCAACATGGTCTAACTTGCAAATAAGAGGTCACTATCGCTTGCACTGAAAAAAACAATACCTATTTAAGTTTCAACTTTTGGAGTTTTGAGATCCAATATGTGATTAGAATTTTACTGCATCTGCTAGTTATCCAAAGTGCGGTTTGTAGTTGCTGTTGGAAAAGTTCTGCAGGCCAGGAATGGTCTTGGCTTGGCCTAGCTTGGGCTTCAAACTTGAAAATATCAAAAAACAAAAGCAGAAAATATGTTGTTAATTGCAAAGATACAAAAGGATGAGGTGGAGATGCAGGGTATCGAACCCTGTACCTCTCGCATGCAAAGCGAGCGCTCTACCATTTGAGCTACATCCCCATTTGATATGTCATTGACAATATAATGTTTATATATATATATATATTAGTGTGTTAATATTTCGTCCTAGGAATTGGGCCTCGAAAGGCAGTGGCAGTGTTTTTAAATGTTTGATAGTAAATGGGCCGGTCTAGCCCAGAGCGTTTCAAGTTTTGAAAAACCGGTCGACTCGGAAGGGACCAATCCAGATCAGTTGTGCGGGGACGCTGGATAAGGCAAAAGGCAGAAAAACCTCATCTTCGTCTTTGGGGATAACACAGAAAGAAAGAACTGAAGACGAAGAAGAAGAAGAAGAAGGCGGCAAAAGAATGGCTTCAATAACAGCAATGTCATTGTCACCTTGCCTTTCAAGTAGAGGCATACAGCAAGCCTCCACACCTTCTGCTTCTCTTACATTCCTCACTGGGTCAAGAACCAGGAAGAGCTCTGTGTCTCTCAACGCTGCCACTCCTCGTTCTTCGTTGCTTCACTGCTCCTTCGTCCCTTCATCCTCTCTCTCTTTCCCTTCCTCGTTTTCAGGTAACAAAGTTTGATGCTTGAATTACTTGGTTTCTCTTTTTGCCCAAGATTGTGAATTGATGCAAATTTTGTTGAAATTTCACTATTAAGTTCAAATTGTGGGATTTTTTGTGTCCTAACTTGTGATGGGTCTTCTTAGTTTATGAATTTGGACAGACATTGGCATTCCTCTGTTCGTTTGAAATTTTGTTGATTTTTGGTTTGGTCAGACACTCTAAGCTTCATGAACGGAAGTTTCTTGCTTATAGGCTTAAAATTAGAGCAGTATTGCTTAGTAAAGCAACATAAGTAGTTCAATTGGCAATCAAAATATGCCATGCAGCTTAGTGAATTAGAGAAAGGAATGGTTAGACATTTTGGTAGGTTTTTCTAGATGAATATATGAGTACTTTGTTGGTCTCTCAGGATACCAATATTGCATTTGTAATGTAGTGATTATAAATGATAATACGATGTCATTTTCCTCCTAGGAAAGGCCTTGATCTAAAATTGATTTTTTTCAACTTGAAGGTTTATCTCTTGGGTTGGATTTGAGTTCTACTATTGGGGTTGGAAGAAGAAGAGGCTCTGGCTTAGTGGTGAGGGCTGGGAAGGCTGCTCTGTGTCTAACCAAGAGAAATAGGTCCCGGAAATCTTTGGCTCGAACTCATGGCTTCCGCAGACGCATGAGAACCACTGGTGGTAGAGCAATGTTGAAGCGCCGACGTGCTAAGGGACGGAAGATCCTCTGCACGAAGACCAATCCCAACAGTGGAAAACGTGCCTGATTGTGTCTTTTTCGCATCCAGTTTATCAGGTAAATGAAATGAAATGTAATGATGTCTACTAGCTGGTTCTTGTGAACATTGGCAGAATTTCAAACTTATTTCACATGATATCCCTTCTGTATTGTTTCAATCAGAAAGGCTTTTGTTTGTCCGAGCCCATTTTGCATATTCACTGTGTCCTGTTAATTTTATTGTCTGAATTCATTCTTAGTTATGCCAATAAATGTATCAGAACCCAAATGGAAGGCTCACTCTTAATAGGGGCTCCAAAAACCTGGTGATTGCTTGTAATGCCATATTGTTTTGTTGTTACACTTCACACGTATGTGCAGATCTTGTCAAGAGTACATTAGCTAGTACAAGATGGGGCATTTTCACAACCAATAATAGTAATTCTGCATAAATATGAAAAAGGAGAATCTGGTAGTCTTGGGTTCGGTCTACAGCTATAGGTGAAGTCGACAAGATTTTATAGTTACATGACAATAAGCATATAATTCAGAAAGCCTTGTTGATGGAAAGCTTTCTGAGCAAGGCCACAAACACCTTCTGGGGCATCCTCATGCCGAGAGACTTCTCCTGTGGCGGCAATGGCAACGCAGGTTGGGCGGATACAGCCTTGTGTTGGTCGATTTCGCTATTGGGAGGCACCTCTCTTCATGACCAGAAGTTCCATCCAGACTCTGGTATGGGTAACTGTCTTCAGTGCATTGCTAGGTGGATCAGTCGGGCCATACTTTTGCATATTAGCCTTCTTTATCCTTTGTTTTTCTTAGTTATTTTCAACAAGAAAAAAGCCGTACCTACCAACATATGCAACATCATCGTACAAAAAAACTGTCATCAAACATTGAATAATGACATGACAATAAGCTAACATACATAATTCACAAAGCCTGGCTGGTCTGGCCCTGGCCCTAGTCCCGGTCCCTCCTACTACTTATTCGAGATAATTAAGGACGACTATACTCTTCTAAGCCGACTTAGCCGAGTGAGCGTGATAGGGCAAAGAAGTCTTAACCTAGAATATGACTTAGATGAGTCAAATCAAACAGCAAATAATAAAACAAAATTATACAATATTTGTCCATTCAAATAGTATCGAGGGTTTATATAGAAGATGATCAGCATATGTTTGCATGTGTACTGCACACAGTGATGATGTAAGTGGCCGAATTGGGAAGGGAACTAAATTCCAGGCACGTTCCTTCTAGAAGTTGATATGTTGTCTTGTGGAAAATTAAGAAGTCCAACTTGAGCATGCAGCCAAGTCCTAACAATTTGTGAATTCTTAATTCGCTACCGTGTTGGTCTAGAATTGTGGATTAATTTGGTCATCAAACTTTCACATCGAGCTAGCACAATCCAATCCTTGATGTGAATTTGATGTTCAAGAATGCTAAATCGTTGCAGTTGCTGTCTAACTCAGATTTGCAAAACTAGTGGTGCTGCAATGCAAGCTTCCAACGTTCATTTTGTTGCAAATGGTAGGCTCTAAAGGGATGATGATGTGTGTAGAGGATTTCAATTATATTGAACTAATATCATGACCTTGAAAAGAAAAGAAAAAAACTAGTATCACGACTGATGTTTGATGAATTTATAAATATTTGGAGTGGACTTATTACATTATACACCAATTTTTGAATACCAACTTATGCAGTAGTGTTATTTATCGCATTACATATTACTTATTATATCAATCTAATGCACTACATACATAGATTACTAAGTAAAAGGACACAAAAACACACTTTTAACAAGGGCTCCAGAGAAACCTGGCGACTAATTGCATGTATTAAGCCGATACGGGCATTTTCACAGCCAATCATTAATGATAATACACTCACTTAGATATGGATTCTATAGCCTATATAAATATATATAGATTACGCAGTCGGATAGCTAGCCAGCTGAGCAAGGCCACAGACACCTTCCTCAATGAGACTTGATTTGTTATTTTTTTCTATTCGGCAAAGACCAATGAGACTTTTGAGGTCTTCCCTGCCAAATGGGAAAAAACCAGAGAAAAAAGAGACTTGATTTGTTATTTTTTTCTATTCGGCAAAGACCAATGAGACTTTTGAGGTCGTCGGTCCTGTAATCCATCGTAATTTATGCATAATAAGACTTTGGGCAGTTTGGCGGAATGAATAGGAGTACAAGTAGTAACCCATGTTATTAGTTCTTGAGTCTCAATTTCATCAAGTAGAGGAATTATATAGAACATTAAACCATATTACTTCCGGAGTTGTTGATTTAAAAATGCACGTTTTATTTATCGCATTACATATTACGTATGCTATATCAATCTAATGCACTATGTAAGTAGTTTACTACGTAAAAGGGCACAAAAACACACTTTTAACAAGGGCTCCAGAGAAACCTGACGACTAATTGCATGTATTAATTAATGCCATTTCCTTATAATATTATTTGTTATTTAGAACATATCTTGCACATGGGATATTAATTTAAAATTTTAATTTTCAAAGCCATTGATTATACATTCACTTCGATATGGATTTCACAGCCAATCATTAATGATAATACACTCACTTAGATATGGATTCTATAGCCTAGCTATATAAATATATATAGATTATGCAGTGGGATAACTAGCCAGCCGAGCAAGGCCACAGACACCTTCTGGGGCACCAGCATCCCTAAGAATTTTCATATAGCCATTTTCACCCACCCCATTGATTCTTGAGTAAATCATAATGTATGAAAAGAGTTTTAGCTAAGCATGGCCAGTTTGGAAATGCTTTTAGGTAATCAAACAAAAGCGTGTTTTTGCGTTGTTTGACATTAAATAAATAAAAATAAAAAAAAGTGCTAATTGCCTATAAAAGTAGTTCCAATTACTTTTTTCAACCATAAAGATAAAGCACTTGAATTTTTAATAAAATTTACATATGCTTATAAGAAAAATATTTATCATCAGAAGTGCTTCCTAAACAAATATTCTATATACTTTCTACAAAAGCATTTTTCAAATAAAATTAAGTGACCAGAGTTTTAAGGCTCAAAATCAACAAGGCCCACATCTACAAGTACTGACCATATTGAGTTTCAATTATACGAAACAATTAAATTAACCCATTACCTTTTGCGTTGTTAATGCAAAAATGTATGCGCACCAAAAAAATCTTATTATTAGTTAAATTTCTCGAGGTGATCATCAAAGAGGATATGTAGGCACAAAATCTTAGTGTGCTTTGTACAACATTACTCAATTGTGGAACTGAATATGGAAAAACAGCAGCTTTTATTATACCACTACCAAGTTTAGATTACAATGCCATTACTCAAGCTGCTCAATACATATGCAGCCATATGCCAAGGGAGGGTTATACAACTGGATAGGAAGCATACATGGCAATGCGACAAAGCCCTTCTGGAAAACCAACATCTTTGCGCAATCTCATGTAGCCACCCTCACCCCAGTTCGCTCCCCATGAATTCTTGACCCACCAATACTTAATGCCATCTTCATTTTCACCAAAACCAACGACTGTAACACCACGGTCAAGTGATCCCACAACCTCCAGAAAAGATCCCACTGGAGTAATGTCGGAAGGCATCGAGCACATTACCAGTTTCGCAACCTTGGTTGGCGTCATTTTTGGAACAGTCCACTAGTTGTTTGTATGTTATATAACTAATTAATGATCACAAAATAATGTTCAGTGCATGTGATATAACTAATTAGTTTTGGTAGGGACCTTTGAGTTTTGGTGCTCATCTTACCACATACACCTTGGAATTTTATGGGGGTGACAGCTCCTTCGTTCCTCCTGTCAATGGTTGGTGGAACATCAGTCAGGTTTTCGTTCCAGAAAGAACTATTTTTGAATGAGCTTGTGGGTTTGTATCCAGTATGAAACATGGTGAATTCTTCATCTGTAAGGTCTGAGAATTCGTTGAGGCCTAACTTGTAAGTGTGATTCGCTTCCTTATTAAACTTTTTGATGAATTCCACATTTTCCTTGAATATCTTGAAACACCTTTACTTTTCTGCATATTTCATCGCCATTGAAGCTTCATCCAACGCGGTGGATGCGGCTTTTGATGCCCAAGTCCCCGAAACCCCTATGAACATGGAAATCATCAAGTAGAGGAATTATATAGAACATTAAACCATATAGGCATTTTCACAGCCATTGATAATACATTCACTTCGATATGGATTCCATAATAGCCTATATAAATATATATAGATTATGCAGTCGGATAGGAAGCATACTGAGCAAGGCCACAGACACCTTCTGGGGCACCAGCATCCCTAAGAATTTTCATATAGCCATTTTCACCCCAGCTTTCACCCCATTGATTCTTGAGTAACCAATACTTAATGCCGTCCTCAGTCATCCCGTACCCAACGACGGTAACAGCATGGGTCGTTTTCGTCCCACAATCTGTGGGCGAGAAGACCCCACTTTGGTAATTCATAAACTCCGCCCCGGAACCATCGATGATTATTGAGACTGGCTGCCTGGACACAGCCTTGAGTAGGTCTTCTTCACTATTTTCAGGCACCTTTTCATAACCAGTGATCTGGACAGCAGGCTGATTAGCGTTACATGTTCCCTCCACAGCCTGGTACGGGTAGTTTTCTTCGCTGGCAATTCCTCCGTTTTGTTGGATGTATTGAAAGGAACTAGTCATGAAACCACCATCGCAGCCTTTGTTGCCATAGCTGCTGGTACAGTCCAGAAGTTGTTGCTCGGACAGTGAGATCAGTTCCCCAGTTTGGATTTGGTTAATCCCTTCCACTGCTGCCACTGCAGAAAATGCCCAGCAACAGCCTACATATATAATACAAAAACAAAAACATCAATACTTAGTAAAGAATATGGATGAGTTAAGAAGGTAATTAATATAAGGAAGGTGGATCTCTTAATTACCACAGCGTAATTGATTCTTTATGGGGGTGACAGCTCCTTTCTCCCTCCAGTCAATGCTAGGCGGAACATCAGTCGGGCTGAGGTCTTTGTACCTGAAAGATATGTTTGCGGATGAGGTTGATTCAGTGGCCCTTTTGTATCCAGTACGCTGCCGGAGGAATTCTTCATCGCTCAAATCAGAATGTTCATTCAGTCCTAACTTGTAAGTCTTGTTCCCTTCAGAGTTGAACTGCTCCACAAACTGCAAGTTCTTCTTGAATATGGCGAAACGCCTTTCCTTCTCTGCATTGTCCTCATAAACACGGTCATACTTTGTCATCCATTGATCATGTTTTGCAGCAAAGGAAGCTTCGGACAGTGTGCGGGATGTGGCTTGAGATGCCAAAGTCCCCAAGACGATGAATATGGCAATGACCACAAGGTTTTTCTCAAGAGCCATTGTTCGCAAAGTAATATTGGCTTAGGTTTTAAGTAGTGATATTGGAAAGCTTAGCTAGCTGTGAAGAAGCAAAGCATACGATCGTGGGTTTATATAGAGGATGATCAGCGTGTTTGCATGTGAACACAGTGTTCATGTTATTAGCGGAATTGGGAAGGCAGCGAAATTTCCAGGCACGTACGTAGCCGAATACTATTAAGTTGATATTTTGTTTTGTTTGTGGAAAATTGACGCATAGTAATGAAGGCATAATAGTAAGTCACAGGGGTGGCCCTGAGGGTGTGCAAGTGGTGCCACCGCACAGGGCCCTGATTTTTAGGGGCCCCAATTTTTTATGTATATAATATATGTAGAGTCTACTATTTTCACCCACTGTCCTATTTTTCAACCCACCTTATTTTAAAAAATTTAAAGGCAAATTTATCCCTTTGTAAACGACTTCTAAAACCCTAAAAATAAATTTTAAAAATAAAATAAATTTTTTCTTTTAACTCTCCATATTCTTTCCATCTTCCTGACCTCAACAAATTTAGCGAGCACTGATCTACCCATCCCAATCCTTTGAAAAGTAAAAAAAAAAAAAAAAATCAAATCAAATTCTCAACTCCACCTTTAATATTGTGGCTGGGTTGGTGGGTGTTGATAATAGAGGCCAAATTGTCCTTTAATTTTATTCTATTTAAAAGATTTTTTAGTCTGATTAACCCACATGCGGGTCCTTATTCCATATAACATCACTTCAATTAAAATCCATTGTAGTCTTGTTGGTCGTGTGTTGTTGTGGTGGTGGTGTCGTGGTCGTGAAGCCACCAGCACTGCTAAGGGGTTGATGAGAATATTAATATGGTAGGGTAAGGTCGTGATGTTGAAAACACACGAAGAAGATGAAGAATTTTTTTTTTTTTTGGGTTAAAATTTTTATGTTTTTAACTTGGAGTTGATGGTGTTTGGTTGAATTAATAATTAAAGGGTATTTTAGGAATAATGGTGGGTGGAAAAGTAGGATTTTATTTTTTCAAATTTACATAGTGGGTGAGAAAATAGGACAGGTGGGTGGAAATAGCAACACTCCATATGTATAACAAATGTTATATATATACAGAGTGAGCAAATTGTTGACACAAGACGTTTCTAGTTGTGTTGGTTTGTTGGGCCTCAACTTCTATTGAGGGCTCGACTTCAAAACTTGCTTGTGTTAAAGGCTTGTCCGATGTCAACACCAACATTCAATATCCAATCTAGTTTCACAACCACAAACTGAAATAATAAATACTCGATCACAAGGAATTAGTCAGTAATTATGCTCAGATATTCATTTTCGCAAAAATAATGCATCCAACTAAGTCAACCAAAATAATTGCATCAAATTAATGATGGTGGAATTAGTCAGTAATTATGCTCAGATATTCATTTTCGCAAAAATAATGCATCCAACTAAGTCAACCAAAATAATTGCATCAAATTAATGATGGTCTTGGAATATTGATACAAAATAAATTAGGTGTTAAAAAATATTTAATATCTGAATATGATCTATGATGACAAAGACTCATCGTCACAATCATTGTGATTATTCAAAAGATGTAACATCTCTGACCCAATTTAATCGATTTAATCCCATTTAATTCTTTTGTGAAATTTCAATTTTGTCCTTGGGAATAGGGGTACTTTGGTCACTTTAAGAAAAAAAAACATTCATTGTATGGCATTACGTAATGGTGTAAGTTTGTGTTAGCTTATGTGAGGCCCTAATTTAAGGTTCGCACAGGGCCTTCAAAATCTCAAGACCGGCCCTGGTAAGTCATGGAGGCATAATTGGCGCAAATCATCATTCACCCGACGTCTATGGAGGTACAATTGGAGCAAATCATAATGTATGAAAAGAGTCTTAGCTAAGCATGGCCAGTTTGGAAATGCTTTTAGATAATAGAAAAGTTGATATATATCCAAATTCCCATCCAGAAGTTGGGTTTAATCCTCGGATTTTGTGACTTTGATACAAGTCCTTTGACTTTTGTGCCACATAGGATTACATTCTTTTTAAATATTGTATGATGTGATCTTTTTATTTTTATATTTTTAAAATCACTTTTGGTTCCAATATTGCCCATTATCTTAGATTACTTACCTTAATGAGATAATTAGCCAATATTATATTTCTTTCCTTATCCAATTTACCCTTGAGCACATAAAATGTAAGAAATAATGAAGTTATTAATTGCAGCAAATTTTTATGGTGATTTTATAATAAATTACTAAATTTATGGTAAGTAAAGCACCTAATTAGGAAGACTTTTTTTTTTTAAATGTTATACATTGACATAAGAAAGAAATAATGGAGTGAGTTTAGTGCTCAAAGGAAGCCAAACACTCGTTAAAATAGATGAGAAAATAATTGAGATTCAGAGTTGGGGTTCATCCCAAGGCACAAATGACCGCTGAAGCATGGTCTAATATCCATTTGCTATGCAGTCATAGTATCGACTTTTTCTTTTTCTTATTCTTTTTCTTTTATTATTATTATTATTATTATTATTTTATGTTGAATATATGCTCAACTTTGAATCAGGTTCAGTTATTTTGTTCTTTATAGTTGTTCTTTTAAGTATGGTATACCTGAGATATAGGTAATACATTTTTTTGATATATTTTTCTTCATATTATATATATATATATCTAAATTATAGGTAACAGAAAAGTTATTAATTGACTTGTGTTTGTGTTTTTACATACATGAGATATAGGTACCACACTTTTTTGCCTTTTTGTTTATGAATCTAAGTTATAGGTAACATACGCTTTACCACTTATCTTTTTTATGTATCAGAGATATAGGTAGCATATATTGTCTGACTTATGTTTTTGTGCACCTAAGTTATAGGTAATTTACTATTCTGCTTGTTTATTTTTCCACCTTACTTATAGGTAAGATGTTTTGTGGTTTGTTCAGCCTATGATGTAGATATATTATCCCATGGTATAGATATATTGTCCTATTGTCCATCGCATAGGTATAATATGAGGGTCTTACTTTTATTGATTAAATGGTATATATTAGGTAAATATTATCAAGGAAAGAATTCAAAATTCAATTACAAGGAAATTATGCATTAAATTTAGATTTTCAATATGTTTTTCTTATCTATCTCAAAGGGTAAAATCGATACAACAAAAAAAGTAAATAAAGTCAAAGGACCTACATCTAAAACTAAAAACGCGTGGACTAAATCCAATACTAGCTAATTGTTTTGGACATAGATCGAAGAACCCTTTTAGATAATCAAACAAAAGCGCGTTTTTGCATTGTCTGACATAAAATTAAAAATAAATAAATAAATAAAGTGCTAATTGCCTATAAAACTAGTTCCAATTACTTCTTTCACCATAAAGATAAAAGCACTTGAATTTTTAATAAAATTTACATTTTCTTATAATAAAAATATTTATCATAAGAAGTGCTTCCTAAACAAATATTCTATATACTTTCTACAAAAGCATTTTTCAAATAAAATTAAGTGACCAGAGTTGTAAGGCTCAAAATCAACAAGGCCCACGTCTACAAGTGCTGACCATATTATTAGTTCTTGAGTTTCAATTATACGAAACAATTAAATTAACCCATTACTTTTTGTGTTGTTAATGCAAAAATGTATGCGCACCAAAAAAATCTTATTAGTAGTTAAATTTCTCGAGGTGATCATCAAAGAGGATGTAGGCACAAAATCTTAGTGTGCTTTGTACAACACTACGTACTCAATTGTGGAACTGAATATGGAAAAACAGCAGCTTTATTATACCACTACCAATTTTTGATTGCAATGCCATTACTCGAGCTGTTCAATACATATGCAGCCATATGCCAAGGGAGGGTTATCCAACTGGATAAGAAGCATACATGGCAATGCCACAAAGATCTTCTGGAAAACCAACATCTTTGCGCAATCTCATGTAGCCACCCTCACCCCAGTTCGCTCCCCATGAATTCTTTACCAACCAATACTTAATGCCCTCTTCATTTTCGTCAAAGGCAACGATTGTAACACCATGGTCAAGTGATCCCACAACCTCCAGAAAAGACCCCACTGGAGTAATGTCGGAATGTCATTCCTCTGCCTGCAACTGCAGCTGTGACCGATTGCATCGAAGCAGTCTTCTGCAGTGCCTCCTCCCTGTCAGATGGCACAGATTAGTAGCCCGCAATACAGGCAGCAATGTTATTTTTCTTCTCAATGTCACATGTTTTATTATTTCCTATGTATTGGTAACTTGTTTCACTGGTGATACCGTTTGTTTGTATGTAATCGAAGGCATCGAGCACATTACCAGTTTCGCAACCTTGGTTGGCGTCATTTTTGGAACAGTCCACTAGTTATATAACTAATTAAGCAGCTTGAGATCAAGCTTTACCAGTTTTGATTTGTGTAGGGAGCTTTGAGTGCATGTGCATGTGCATGTTATATAACTAATTAATGATAAAAAAATAATGTTCATGTGCATGTTATATAACTAACTAGTTTTGGTAGGGAGCTTTGAGTTTTGGTGCTCATCTTACCACATACCCCTTGGAATTTTTGTTGGAATTAATGTACTTCCTTCATTCTCTAGAATATCTCTATTTATTGCAGCAGCTGTAGCTGTCCTTAATTAATTTGGTAGAGTTCCTATGCAATGTATTTTAGGTTCTCTAGGAAGTATTCTCTTATCATTGTAAACAGAAGCTAAGTGAATCCGAATACAAAGAGCTCTGTTGAAGCAACTCATATTTCCAGCACCTCATTTTCCATCACAAAACCAACAACTGGTATCAGAGCAGTGTTCGATCATATCTGGGCGCTGAAATCAATTCTAGAAGATGTCATTAGGAGCCAAAGAAGGTCCATTAGTCCTACTCTATTCTCCCAATCTTTGGAGGTGATAATTATTGTTGGTTTTTGGTATATTAAAAAACGTTTATGCAGAAGAGAGAAGAAAAACCAGAGAGAATGAGAAAATGTTCTGTATTTTTCTATATCCAGGTCTGAGCAAAAACCTGCTCTCATATACATGACATAAGATGCCAAAATCAGGATCCTATATTTTAGGATACAAGGACTCATCTCCTACCATTCATAATGATTGGAGGCTACGATTCTTACACCTAGGCTAGAGTCTGTTAACATAGTACAGCTAAGAAACAGACAAAAAAACCAGCTGTAGAAATTATCCCAAAATAGCTAGAGTAGCTAACGGCTACTTCCCAAAAAGGAAAGTTCTTCAATTCTTCATTCTTCTCAGGAACAATCTGCAGGATTGTCATCTGCAGTTTCTTATTAAGCTCAGTGAGTAGCTTAATTCTCAACAGCCTCTCCTAAGCTGCTTACTGGCTTAACTCCAAGTTTCAACCTTAGTTGATTAAATCTGCATCTTTAGGCAGTGCCTTTGTAAAAATATATGCAAGTTGTTCTTCACTTCTGCAGAATTTCATGTCAATCACTTCCTCTTGTAGAGCCTCCCTTATGAAATGATACCTCCTGTTTATGTGTCTAGTCCTTTGATGAAAAACTGGATTCTTGGCCATAGAAATTGCTGACATATTGTCACAGAAAAGAGGTGTTGCCTCAGTTTGCATTTCACCAAAATCATCAAGGACAAACCTTAACCAAATAGCCTGTCTTTGTTGCCTCGGATCTTTGAGACATACTCACTTCAGCTGTTGATAGTGCCCTTGTATTTTGTTTCACAGAGGCCCAAGAGAATGCTCCACTTCCAAAGCTGAATGCATAGCCAGAAGTGCTCCTGCTATCATCCTCACTACCTGCCCAATCTGCATCACAGAATCCAATGAGAATTGCAGACTTATCCTTCACATACTCAATGCCATAGTTGAGAGTTCCTTGTACATATCTTAGGACCCTTCTTGGTAGGACTAGTCATAAACCTTGACAGCAAACTGGCAGCATACATCAAATCTGGTCTAGTTGCTGTTAAGTATAGTAGACTTCCTACTATCTTTCTGTAGAGTCCTTCATCAGCTAAGTCACTTCCATCCACTTTCTTGAGTCTCTCACCAGTAGGCAATGGAATGGATACTGGTTTGCAATCTTCAAGCCCAAACTTCACAAGCAAGGATTTGGCATACTTGCTTTGATGAATGAAAACCCCTTGATCAGTTTGTAGTATTCCCATGCCCAAGAAGTGATGAAGGAGTCCAAGGTCTGACATTTCATATCTCTGCATCATCTCCCTTTTAAACTCAGCAAGCATCCTCTCACTGTTTCCAGTATAAACAATGTCATCAACATAGATTGAGACAATGATTAAACCTCATTCATTATCAGATCTAGTGTACAGAGTAGCTTCACTAATGCTTCTTTTGAACTTGCACATAGATAAATATGCATCAATCTCACTGTACCAGGCTCTAGGAGCCTGCTTAAGTCCATACAAGGCTTTTTTCAGCTTGTAAACCTTGTGACTTGCATTTTTCAGTTCAAAACCCTCAGGCTGCTCTACATATACTTCCTCATCAAGCACACCATTTAGGAATGCTGACTTGACATCTAACTGAAACAACTTCCATCCTTTTTGTGCTGCAAGAGCAATGAGAGTTCGAATTGTGTCTAACCTTGCAACTGGTGCAAAGGTTTCATTGTAGTCAATTCCAGGTTTCTGTGCATACCCTTTTGCTACAAGTCTGGCCTTATGTTTTTGAACTGTTCCATCCAAATTAAGCTTGGTTTTAAACACCCACTTCACACCTATAACAGGTTTATCTGCTGGTCTCTCAACCAATTCCCAGGTATTGTTCTTCTCTATCATTTCCAACTCAGCATTCATAGCTTCTTGCCAAGCTAAATCACCAGCTGCTTCTTGATAGTTCTCTGGTTCAATGATACACATGTGGCATCTTGCATATATGTCTTCCAGAGTTCTCAACTTCACTGGAGTAGAGCTAGGTGTAGAAGCTTGATTGTTATTTCCTACTGAAACACCAACAGTTGTGTTTGAGTGAGAGCTGCCACCATTATCAAACTGAGTTGTTTCAGTTTGTTCTTCACCAAATTCAGTTTCTATTTCATTTCCTCCAAGGTTGAATGGTATTGGAACAGATTCCTCTTGATCACTCTTCCAATTCCATGCCTTGTCCTCATTGAAAATTACACTCCTTGAGAGCACAATTTTTTTAGATTGCAAGTCATACACTCTGTAACCCTTTTCACAGCTTCCATATCCCATAAAAACTCCCTTTCTAGCCTTGTCATCAAACTTCTGCCTCAAGGGTGATGGAACATGAGTATAACAGATACAACCAAACACTTTCAGATGCTTGATTCCTGGCTTTCTTCCTGTGAATGCTTCAAATGGTGTTTTACTTAGCACAGATGTTGTAAAACATCTGTTTTGAAGATACAATTTGCTTCGCCCAAAAAATCACAGGGATTCCTTTCTCTGTCATCATGGATCTTGCCATCTCACATATTGTTCTATTTCTCCTCTCAGCAACTCCATTTTGCTGAGGAGAGTAGGCAATGGTTAATTGCCTCTCCATTCCCATGCTTGTACAGAATTCTTGAAACTCATGTGAGGTATATTCACCACCTCTATCACTCCTTAGTTTTTTCAAACTAAATCCACTTTGCAATTCAACAAAGGCTTTGAATTTCTTAAACACATTAAAGGTATCAGATTTGTTTATGAGAAAGTATACCCAGCACATTCTTGAAAAATCATCAATGAATGTGATGAAGTACCTATTTCCACCAATTGACTCATTTTGCATTGGTCCACACAATTCTGTGTGCACTAATTCCAGTGGATAGCTTGCTCTCCGTGCTCCCTCTTTGTCAAACTTCTCTCTGTGATGTTTTCCTGAAACACAACCTTCACACACATCCTTCATTTCGGTTAACACAGGTAGTCCAGCCACCATTTCCATCTGCTGCATTTTTTTCATGCTAACAAAATTCAAATGTCCAAGTCTTCTATGCCAGATCCAAGAATCTTCAATCACTGATGCTTTTCTAGCTGCAGCTGTCATGGATTCAAGTGAGAGAGGGAAGCATCTATTTCCTCCCATGACCACTTTAGCTACAACATTGTTGAGGCTGCCATCATCAAAAATAACTGCCATGTTACCCCCAAATAGGACATAGTAACCATGCTCCATCATTTGGCCTACACTCAATAGATTCTCATCCAAGCCCGGAACAAGCAACACTTCATGTATATACCTTCTCCCATGTTGAGTTTCAACTACTAGAGTGCCTTTTCCAGTTGCTTGTACAAGATCTCCAGTGCCCATTTTAACTTTGCAAGTCACAGTCCTGTCAATGTTTATTAACACAGACTCTTGAGAAGTCATGTGGTTGCTGCAGGCGCTGTCCACAAACCATACACTTCCATTTTTCACACTTGCAGAGTGGCAAGCATAGAACATGGTGCCTGTGATTACCTCTTCCTCCTTTGCACAGTTAGCCACCTGCTTGTTGCCTTCACAGTCTTTTGCAGTATGACCAAACCTATTACATTTTCCACATCTAGGTTTGCCTTTGTGCCTGCACACACCAAAATGATACTTTTGACAGACTTGGCATTGTGGTTTCACACTTCCTTGACTGCTGCTACCTTGCTTGTTCTGAGAATTAAAACTATTGTTCCAATTTCCTCCAGCATTGTTATTCCAGCTTGAGCCATTGTTATTTTGAGACCAATTTGATCCCTTTTTGTCTTGTCCCTGCCACTTTTGATTTGGTCTACTCTGTGAGCCCTTATTAGAGCCATGAACTTGGTTATTTCCAACCTTGAGACTACTAAAAGCTCTCTCAGTTCCAGCCACTTTATCTCTTTCATCATGCAGGTCTTCCCTTTTATCATAAACCTTGACAGATGCAATAACTTCTTCAACTCTAAGAACATCAAGATCTCGAGTTTCTTCAATGATAGACACAATGGACTTATATTTTCTACTTAGACTCATCAAAAGTTTTTGCACAATTCTTGTTTCAGTCACATCTTCACCAAGAGATTTCAGATTATTCACAGTTCCAAAAAATCTAGCCAAATAGCTATCTAAGCTTTCACCATCAGTCATTCTCATATACTCAAAATCTGCTCTAACAGCTTGAAGTTTTACAGCTCTTACCTTTTTATCTCCTCTGAACTCTCTCCTCAAGACATCCCAAGCTCCTTTTGCAGTCTTTTCATTTCTGATGCGAGGGAAGAGCTCATCAGTTAAGGCTCCTTGAATGAGACTCAGTGCCTTGGCATTTTTGATTATGTCTTCTCTGGAGATAGTAGGTGCTTCCGCTGGAATTTGCTCAGCTTCACTTCCTTCACCTCCAGAGTCTTCTTCCTCCTCAATAACTGGCTGAGGTTGTACTCCGACCTCAACTACATCCCATAGATCATGTGCTATGAGGATGGTCTCCATTTTGACAGCCCAAAAATCATAGTTTGCACCATCAAACTGTGGAGTTCGTAGATCTCCACCTGAAGAACCTGATCCCA
This sequence comes from Prunus mume, assembly GCF_029339155.1. Taxonomy (NCBI): domain Eukaryota; kingdom Viridiplantae; phylum Streptophyta; class Magnoliopsida; order Rosales; family Rosaceae; genus Prunus; species Prunus mume. Next base: position 3,555,116 of record NC_142700.1, read on the forward strand.
CCATTTTCCTAGTGAGTCTTAGTGAACCAAACAATAAAAGAGCAACCTTTATCCCTTTTGGGAATTTTTTCAGGAAAGCTCTCTCTCTCACACTCACGCCCCTCTCTGGATTGGACCGGAGCTCGATACCATGTTGGTTTTGGTATATTAAAAAGCGTTTATAAGAGAGAAGAAAAACCAGAGAGAATGAGAAAATGTTCTGTATTTTTCTATATCCAGTCTGAGCAAAAACCTGCTCTCATATACATGACATAAGATGCCAAAATCAGGATCCTATATTTTAGGATACAAGGACTCATCTCCTACCATTCATAATGATTGGAGGTACGATTCTTACACCTAGGCTAGAGTCTGTTAACATAGTACAGCTAAGAAACAGACAAAAAAACCAGCCGTAGAAATTATCCCAAAATAGCTAGAGTAGCTAACGGCTACTTCCCAAAAAGGAAAGTTCTTCAATTCTTCATTCTTCTTAGGAACAATCTGCAGGATTGTCATCTGCAGTTTCTTATTAAGCTCAGTGAGTAGCTTAATTCTCAACAATTATGATTTCTGGAAGGTGAAGATGAGAACTATACTACTGTCAGAAGGACTTTGGAGCTTCGTTGAAAGAGGGCTTCAAGAACCAGAGGATCTAAGTCAACTTCAGCAGAAGAGAGAAGTTGAGCGAAGTCATGAAAAATGCTAAGGCTCTCTCAAAGATTCAGAACGGAGTCACTTGGACATTTTTCCAAGAATCGCAAGATCTAAAACAACAAAAGAAGCCTGGGATACATTAGAAAAGGAGTTTCAATGTGGCAGCAAGGCCATAACAATCAAGCTATAGACTTTGCGCAAGGAATTCTATAATATGAAGATGAAAGAATCTGAATGCATCCAAGATTATGCCTCCAGACTAACTGAAATTGTGAATCAAATGAGAACACTTGGTGAGGAGATCTCTGACCAGAGGGTTGTTGAAAAAATACTGATCAGTTACCTGAAAAATATGATTCCATTGTTGCTGCTATTGAAGAGTGCAAGGACATCACCAGCTTATCAATTGAACAATTGATGGGTTCTTTAAAGTCTCACGAGCAGAGAAGGTTGACACGAAATAATCAATCTGTTGAGAGTGCTTTCCAATTAAAACTAAGTTTCAAATCTCAAAAGTCCTCCAAGAAAGACAATTCTAGAAATGACCAGCGAACGGGGGAGGAAAGAAGGTGGAAGAAAGGAGAATCCAACAAAAGAGATGATGACAGAAATCGCCCCGAATTCCTCGGAACCCGGGATGAATCCTGTGGAATTCCCGACATAACACCCATGTCGGGCTCACTTTTGAACTAAATGCTCTTTTCCGGAATTAAGGAAAAAGAGTACGAGACTTTTTGCCAAAATTTCAGAAAATTGAATGGTTCTTCCACAATCATGCTCTATATTTTTTTGTTAAATTTTAGCTAAAATATATAAAAATTATTTTAGGAGCTCTCTATAAAATTTAAACTCCAATCACGCTCTATAGTTTAGAGAGTCATAAATGCTATAACTCTTTTTTAATTGGTCCATCTCTATTGAAAAATAATATATACAATAGTTAGCATTAATTAAAGGTTTGAAATACTCATTAAATAAAGCAGCATTAAATTATAGGGAGCCATTATGAGTCATTTCTCTTCGGGACATTTTGGAAAAGGCCAAAGGAGAGAGAAATATTTTTAAAAGAAGCCAAAATGAACAAAAATACCCTTATTTATTTTTGGATTTCCTAATAAATCCTTTACATTTGCATATATTTGATTTGAAAGTTGAGGGGTTTTTATGTCTTTTTTGGAAAAGTTTTGACTTTTTTTAAAAGTGAAAGTCTTTGTGTGGCTAAAATCTAAATTTACTTTTCTCTCTTTGCTAAGATTTAGGAGCTCCTAAAGGTCTCCCTATTTTAGGAGGTGAATAGGGAGCATGGTTGGAGTTGTCTTTTTCCAATTCCTCCTTAAAATTTGTCTAAGGACATGATATAAGGAGTCCATTGTGGATGCTCTTACAATTATTATATTATAGATATAAACATACTTTTAAACCTTTACTTAAAACTCAAATTTAAGCCAATGGTTCTAACCCAGTGGAAAAGGGCATTCATTTGTAGACAAGCGGACGTCTCAGGTTCGAATTCCCATGACATCTTGATTGTGTGTGTGTGTATGCAAAAGTCCCCCTCCTCTATAGTTTAGACTATTGTTTGTACCAAAAAAAAAAATCCAAATTAAAAATAGGTTTCCATGTAAGATAGATTTGTCCTAGTATTATTAACTAAATTACAATATTCTAGCTTCATATTTCTAAAAAAATTTGAACCAAAAAAAATTCCTAAATCTATATCTAAACCCTATACATTATTTACACACACAAAAAAAAAAATAAATAAAATTGTCAGTTACTTTTGTAATTGAAATTTCTATACATTTTTCAAAAATGAAAATTAGGTACATAATAATTTATATACATTATAGATACATTATTTACAAAATATATATAGGTACTATTTACAACAACAACAAAATGAAGGTAGTTTTTGCCAAAAAATAGGCGCGTTGTGTAATTGAAATTTTTGCACATTTTTCATAAATTAATAATAGGTACATTATTTAAAAAAAAAAAATAGGTACATTATTTATAAAATAACAAGTTCAATATTTAGCAACAAAAAACGGTACATTATTTAGGGAAAAAAAAGTTCATTATTTAGCAAAAAAATTGGTACATTATACTAGGTAAATTGTTATTTATAAAACAAACAATAAATCGATTATCAAATTATTTATAATAAAACAAGTAATGTACATTATATTTTTTTCTTAACAATTATTCATAAAACACTAATAAAATAGATTACTAACCATGTATAAAAGGAAAATAACATAATTTTTTTAATATTAAATAAACCAACTAGGTAAGTACTTTTTTTTTTTGCCAAAAAGTAGCTAGTATGTTATTTAATACGGAGACCGCATTGTCGCACCGCGAAATGAGAGACTGACTTCAATTGGCAGGTGAGAAATTGGTACGATGCGGTGTGGTTTTCGCAAACATCGATGGTAGAGAATTGAGGCAGACATGTTGGGGACTCGACAACCATTAATTTCATGGCTTGAAGTATGGGGAGGAATAAGAAGAAGCCAAAGAAGAGAGAGAGAGAGAGAGAGAGAGAGAGAGAGAGAGAAGAAACTGATGGTTGAGAGAAAAAAAAAAAATACTATTATTATTTTTTTAATTCTTTTAGTATTTTTTAAACCCCTTTAATATTTTTTAAATTCTTTTAGAAAGTTATAAATACTATGATTATACTCATATTACACAAGAAGAAGAATCAGCCTGGTGGTATTTTCTAACATGCATGTTAAGGTTTGAGTCCTCATCAGAGCATCAAAATTTTGCATTATTAGGCAATTGCATGGTGGCGGTCCAATTTGGATTTTCATCGGTTTGGGAGAATTTAAATCAGTTCATGATTAGTTCGGTTGGTTTTCCTATCAATTTCATTTCGGGTTTGACTAGTTTGGTCGGGTTTTCGGTATAAATGCCCAGCCATACAAATTTACAAGTCCAGCTCAGCATGCAACCAAGTTGTAACAGCTTGTATGTGATCACAAACAACTCCAACTTCAGCTAGTCTTTCAGCATAATGCAAGAATTCTGTAGTGAGGGTCTTATCCAGATGAGACCCTATCTCTTAACTATTGGATTAAATTTTAATTAGTTGAATCGAATTGGATATTTTAATTGATTTGATGAGAGGATTGAACCCCACAAATAAGTTCATCACTCTAAATTCCTCTGGTAGAAGCTACCAGCATAATGATGTAGAATAAAAAATTAATGGGCCACCTCTTTACCTGGGTACAATATGTTGGTCTACCATGGGTCAAGCCATGAGAAAGGAAAAATCATGACATGGAATTGTAGACTAAATGTGCATGCATGAGATACACGTTGGTGTTCGTCTAAAAAAAAGAGATACACGTTGGCGGATGTTCAATTGGTGGCATGCTTTGTGCGTTCACAATGGCTGTGGAAGTGGTCCCTCCCATGTGGAGGATTACTTGTTTGTCAAGCAGTCCCACGAATTCCAGGAAATGAGGGAGTGGGCTGCCTGTGAGATGCAAGCAAGCAGTCCCACGAATTCCAGGAAAATCCATCAAGCCAAGTATTCCACTCCACTCCAGGAGAGGGAGAGTGAGAGATAGAAATAAGAGAGTTCCACTCCAAGTTGTGTGAGCGTGAGAGAGTTCCACACCATAATAGTGAGTGAGAGAGATATTGTGTACCACTTGTAAAGTGTGTGAGTGAGAAGTGTTAAGCGTACAGTGTGGTGTTTTGTACTCTTGTTTGTTCATCAAGCCCTGGGCATAGGCTTGATAAGATCTTTTTTGTTGTACTCATTATTTGTTATAGTGGAAGAGTTTATATCGATGGTTGCTCCGCGCACGTAGGCATATTGCTGAATCACGTTAATTCATTGGTTTCATTACTCTATTATATATATTTTATTCAAACAAAAATAAAGAGATGAATTGCAGTTGAGGAAAAATGACTTTGAAGGGGTTAAGCTAAATTTACTAATATATTATATTATTTATTGTTGGTTGAGTTTGTGAATTCCCGTTCTGGCACTACCAACCGATCCTAACACAATACCAATTGCTGGGGGAGTTTCAGCCTTAATTTGCGACATGACTGAAACTCTCCCAAACGGTATATAGACTTAAAAGGGATTATGTTGTGTGTATTTGTGGTTAAGTAAACTTTTAATGTCTGCCCTGCCAAATGAGAAGAAAGAACAGAGAAAAAAGAGGCTTGATTTGTCATACTTTTCCACTGAGCGAGACCGATGGATTCTTGAGGTCGTCATCGTCGATCCTGTAATGCATCATAGTTAGTGTGTACTGAGATTTTGGGTAGCTTGGTTGGGACTCTATAGTCCAGTCCAGTCTCAATCACCAAACGTACATACAATCATGTAATGCTTTTTAAACTTTGTCTCTAATTCAACAATAATATTGTTATAATTGGCGCAGGAAAATGAGCTGGCTGGCATAATTGGCGCAAATCATCATTCACCCGACGTCTATGGAGGTATAATTGGAGCAAATCGTAATGTATGAAAAGAGTCTTAGCTAAGCTTGGCCAGTTTGGAAATGCTTTTAGATAATCAAACAAAAGCACGTTTTTGTATAGTTTGACATTTAAAAAAAATTAAACCGCTAATGGCCTATAAAAGTAGTTCCAATTACTTTTTTCAACCATAAAGATAAGGGATTTTTGAAGAAATGTAACCTTTACTTATACATCAGTTTTAATTTGTCACTTTAAAAAAAAATTTAAGCAAAATGTCACCTTAAGTATTCAAAATCTATGATTTGTTACCTGACTTTAACATCATCCAATTTTCCATCCATTTTGAAGGGTATTTTAGTCTTTCCAATATGTAAACCCTCTTTTTTATATAATTTAAATATAAAGCTATGTAAACGCCCTTACTTGGAAAGACTAAAATACCCTTCAAAATAAATGGAAAATTGGATGATGTTAAAGTCAGGTAACAAATCATAAATTTTGAAAACTTAAGATGACATTTTGCTTAAATTTTTCTTTAAGGTGACAAATTGAAACTGATATATAAGTTCAGGTGACATTTCTACAAATATCCCTAAAGATAAAGCACTTGAATTTTTAATAAAATTTACATATGCTTATAATAAAAATATTTATCATCAGAAGTGCTTCCTAAACAAATATTCTATATACTTTCTACAAAAGCATTTTTCAAATAAAATTAAGTGAGAGTTGTAAGGGCTCAAAATCAACAAGGCCCGCGTCTACAAGTACTGACCATATTATTAGTTGTTGAGTTTCAATTATATGAAACAATTAAATTAACCCATTACTTTTTGCGTTGTTAATGCAAAAATGTATGCGCACCAAAAAAAATCTTATTATTAGTTAAATTTTCCGAGGTGATCATCAAAGAGGATGTAGGCACAAAATCTTAGTGTGCTTTGTACAACACTACTCAATTGTGGAACTGAATATGGAAAAACAGCAGCTTTATTATACCACTACGAAGTTTAGATTACAATGTCATTACTCAAGCTGCTCAATACATATGCAGCCATATGCCAAGGGAGGGTTATACTAGTGTTTTCAAAGGCATGCTTTCGCGCGCGTCGGAGCGCGCCGTAGCGAGGCGGTCGGTTGTTTCGCGAGTTGCACGTTTAGCACGAGGAAGACATGAGGAGGCATTACAAGGCGTTGCTAGGCGGAGTGAGGCGGAGCAAGGCGCTCGAGATCTGGACACTCTGAAACGGAAGGAATTTTCAGCTTCTGCAAATTCGGTGCGACTCTGCGAGGAAGATGATACCGCGAGGAAGACGACCTTTTTTTTTTTTAGGTTTTTACAAACGAAACGATGTCGTTCGTGTTAATGTATGGTTTTTGTTACTTTCTTTTGGCTTCCCTTGACAACTTTGTAATAGGATGTGTATTGTTATTTATCAAGCTCAAGTTTAGATAAAGGAAAACCTTTCTTGGTGTTCTTCTCTAATTTATGCTCCATGGAGGTTCAAGCAAGTTGACAAAGGTATTGTGCATTGCATATCATTACATTAAACAGTCTTCATAAAATGATGACTAGTCATCCGTTTCTCATATGACTAGTCATCTTTGCTCTGTAGGATTTCCAGCTGGATAACAAACTATTTTGTCCTATTCTTCTTTCTCTCTCTCTGCTGCCATGTGGGTTTTTGACCTAAAGAATTTTTTGGTCTGTAAAGGCTACGTTTTTGCTCATTTGGCTACTGTCTCTTTTAGGTGGAAGTTTTGGAAAGTTTGGCTTGCCATCTTTCGCTTATTCTTCCTCGAGAGAACCATCTTATTTCATCTATGAGTTTTACCAATTGATTTCTTTTTGAAAAACTGCTTTTGAAACCCGAATATGCATCTAGCTACTTAAATCATCTCTCATTTATATTTAGGTCATATTCAAGACTGATTTCTTCAAGAGTATGGTTTCTTGAAGAAATTGGTCATTCTCCTTTGAATCCAAATATTGGTTTCGGTCTGTGTTGGAGCTTGCAAGCTAGTGTCATGGGATGAACGAGCTGGAGAAAGAGTTGTCATTGCCATGAAGAACTGAGCTTCAAGTTTTGCTAAGTTTGAGAAGAAGATTGCACAAAGGAGGTATTGCTCATATTCCTAAATAGACCTAGGTGCTTCTTGAGCTTGGTTGTGTTTCCTTTGTAAGAATCTTTTTCTACTTAGTGGAGTGCCTAGTCGGTTGATGACTCCCAGTTTTTCCTAATGGTGGGTTTCTAGGTGAACAAAATCTGTTTTGCATATATGTAATTTTTCTGGGTTTGTGTTCTTGGTGGTTGACTAGTCATCTTTATGGTTCAATAAAAATTAGCTGTACAATTTAATTGTATTGTATTATTCATAAATTTTTCTTATTAAAATAAATTAATGTTCAAAAGGTTTACGCCTCAATGCTTCAAGGCTTATGCCTCGCATAGAGCTACTAAAAACGCCTCACCTATACGCCTCGCCTTTGAAAACATTGGGTTATACAACTAGATAGGAAGCATACATGGCAATGCCACAAAGATCTTTTGGAAAACCAACATCTTTGCGCAATCTCATGTAGCCACCCTCACTCCAGTTCGCTCCCCATGAATTCTTGACCAACCAATACTTAATGCCGTCTTCATTTTCGTCAAAGGCAACGACTGTAACACCATGGTCAAGTGATCCCACAACCTCCAGAAAAGACCCCCTTTGGAATAATGTCGGAATGACATTCCTCTGCCTGCAACCGCAGCTGCGACCGGTTGCATCGAAGCGATCTTCTGCGGTGCCTCCTCCCTATCGGATGGCACAGATTAGTAGCCCGCAATACAGGCAGCAATGTTATTTGTCTTCTCAATGTCACATGTTTCATTATTTCCTATGTATTGGTAACTTGTTTCACTGGTGATACCGTCCGTTTGTATGTAATCGAAGGCATCGAGCACATTACCAGTTTCGCAACCTTGGTTGGCACCATTTTTGGAACAGTCCACTAGTTGTTGGACAGTGAGATCAAGCTACCAGTTTTGATTTGTGTAATTCCCTCCACAGCTGCCAGCCACTGCTGTAAATGCCCAGCAACTTCCTATATAAATTAATGATCACAAAAATAATGTTCATGTGCATGTTATATAACTAATTAGTTTTGGTAGGGAGCTTTGAGTTTTGGTGCTCTTCTTACCACATACACCTTGGAATTTTATGGGGGTGACAGCTCCTTCGTTCCTCCAGTCAATGGTTGGTGGAACATCAGTCAGTTTTTCGTTCCAGAAAGAACTATTTTTGAATGAGCTAGCTTGTGGTTTGTATCCAGTATGAAACATGGTGAATTCTTCATCTGTAAGGTCTGAGAATTCGTTGAGGCCTAACTTGTAAGTGTGATTCGCTTCCTTATTAAACTTTTTGATGAATTCCACATTTTCCTTGAATATCTTGAAACACCTTTACTTTTCTTGCATATTTCATCGCCATTGAAGCTTCATCCAACGCGGTGGATGCGGCTTTTGATGCCCAAGTCCCCGAAACCCCTATGAACATGGAAATCATGAATTTCCATTCAAGTGTAAAAGCCATTGTTATTAGCTGATTGATGATCACTAGGTGTGAAGAAGCAAGATCAAAATTTCCATATATATAGATGATGAGCATCTTTGTTCTTCACTGTTAAGGAATATCTTTGGATATATGTGGAAAGGAGCCTGCATATTGAAAAAAAAACCAATAAAAACTTCAGTCAGATCGACTCATTTTCTGCTTCACTGTGATGAAATGAAACACATTTTCAATATTAGGCCATTAGAACTCGATTAATTCTCGTATAGAGTTTGTCATACCTAGCTAGCATATAAGATGCATACGCATACTTACATATATATCACTCTGATCTATTTTTGTAAAAAGAAAAAGTGCATCAAATTCACTTTTAAGCAATTAGGCTAACAGACGTGGATAAGCATAAACAAATATAGTCTAAATAGCCAAGTGAGCAGGATATGACAAGGTCTGCAGGCACAGATAGGCATCAACCATATACATGCTATGTGGTTTACACCAGTGATCTTGTTGGCCATATATATATATGATGGTAACTCACATATCAACATCTTCGCAAATTCTCATGTGGCTAGCCAGCCTGTGTTTTAGATTCTTTAAAATAAACTAAAAGAAGAAGCAAGGCTTAATTTCACCAGTACCGATCTATTTAGTAGTTCGAGTGCACTAATGTATTGCCTAAAAATTCAAGAAACAATGTTCCATCATTAATTCCAAAAGCTACATACTAAGAAATTACATGATCAATAAGAACACACAAGATGAAGATTGAATATTTCCTAATAATTGCTATAGAAATTCAAGCAGTAGGATAAGAAGCTTTCATGGTAATGCCACAAAGGCCTTGCCTAGTATGCACATCTCTTTGAATTCTTACATATCCACCCTCACCCCACTCTGCACCCCATGAGTTTTTGACTAACCAATACTTGGTACCATCAGCATTTTGTCCCATACCCAACTACAGTGACACCATGGTTCAAATGAGTTCCACAATCTCCTGTGAGAATTCCACGTGAGTAAAACTGGAATTCGTATCCACCGGCATCAATTGCAGCAGAAACAGGCTGATTGGCAACGGCCTTCAACAAAGCCAACTCGTTGGCTGGTACATCTTCATAACCTGTGATCTTTGCTGCATGATATGCTACCTTGTTCTTGTTGCAGATTCCATCAACTCCTCTCTAGGGGTAGTTTGCTTCAGCTGCCAGGCCTTTGTTGCGCATTACAAACTGAAAGGCATCATCCATGAGACCACCCTCACAGCCTTGGTTCCCACCCTGAGTGTCACAATCCACTAGCTCTTGCTCCGAAAGAGACACGAGCTTCCCACTTTTCAGCTTTGTAGTGCCTTCTGTGGCTGCCACTGCAGAAAATGCCCAACCGCATCCTATATACCATATCACAATACAAGCCCGAGTTAGAAAAGATTAATGCGAACCACAGAGTTGAAAACAAAAATTAGGATGAGGGTATTAGTGATTTTGGATAATTACCACATTCACCCTGGTCCTTGATGGGGGTGACAGCTCCCTTTTTCTCCAATCCATCTTTGGATGGGATTGCGATCACGTTCTCATATCTAAAAGGTGTCTTAGATGACATGGGATTGAGGGATGTTCTGTATCGGTTGCGAGAGGCTTGGAATTCTTCATGACTCTGGTCTGCAAATCCATTGATGTTTAGCTTGTAAGGCTGATTGCTAGCATAGTTGAAGGACTCTATGAACTCCACATTGTCCTTGAATATCTGGAAACGCTTTTCCCTCTCTTCATCGTCCTTGTAAATGTGTACATATCGAGCCATCCACTGCTTATGTCTATCTAACATGGAAGTATGAGCATCAAGCAATGTGCGTATTGGTGGATTTAGCTTTATGCTCATACACTCTAAATGTGAAAGGAGAAATACAATGTAACAAACTAAAGAAATAACATAATTTTGGAGATGTGAAGCCCGAAGGCTACACAGAGCTCTTACACAAACTTACTTGAAACAAACTTCAATAAGATTGATACTCTTGTTACTCACTTGATACACCCTTGACACACACTTGATACACCTTTGACACACACATTACATACAGTGGATACACCGCCTATTTATAGGCCATAAGATTAACTTAACATTAAACATAACCATAATCACTATACCCACTAAACCTCACTTTTACTTCAACTCATAAACTAGACATAATAGCTAAACCCTTTATATTCTAACTCTTTATTTCCTTAACTCCTGACCTTTGAAGTTACCCTAACAATCTCTCCCGTACTTTCAAAGCTTATTAACATAGATATTTTCCCCCTTACTCTTCTTCCATGTCACTTATGTTCACAATAGTTTGAGGCTGGCCAATGCCATCTTATGGATTTTCATCTTGTGTTAGCATTCCAATATCTAGCTCTAGATCCATCACTTGATCTTGTAGCGTCTCAATATCTTCCTGCAGCTTTCCACCTTCAATCTTGAAATTCATCAACGCATTAAATTTGACATCGAGCACTTTAATGATGTCATGTTCAATCCAATAATTTAGACAAAAATATGCCGCCAAGTGTTCAGCATCCTTCTTTGTGTTTTTCCATCTACTTGAAAATTTTGGATGTGCGCCTCCATCAAAATTAATATGACACATGAATTGCATTGCATGAGCCGTTCTCTTGGTTGCAAAATTAAAATGTGATTCAATATTAAGGTTGCGTGCAGCTTCAATCAAAATAGGCTTGAATGTTACAACGACTGATATACTCTTCCTTTTCTCTTTCTGGCTAAAAGAGAGAATGCAATTAATAACCAAACACTTTCCTTCATGAATAAAAAACACTCAATTTTCTTTCTTTTTTTCTTATGGGTGCACATTTGCCCCAATCTTCAAAGGAAACATTGTTCCTTTTTTCTCTTCAGCATCCTTGTGCCCTTCTCTCTTCCTTCGGCATCCATGTGCCTTGCTCTCTTCATTCGGCATCCTTGTGCCTTTCTATCTTCCTTCGGCATCCATGTGCCTTTCTCTTTTCATTCGGCATCCATGTGCCTTTTTCATTGGCATTAATATGCCTCTCACTTACAGCCAACACACACAAAAAAATATTTTTTTTCTACACATCTCAAGCCCACGATAAAACTTTTTAATAGCAACCAAAAAAAAATTTCATCATGCCAAAACAATTTAAATATAGAACCACAACCAATGCTTCATGGTACATGCCAAAAATCATTTAAAAATTAGACCATGCTCTAAACCCCACATCTTTCATACAGGTCCTCATGACCGTATCAGCTCTGATACCACTTATTGGTGAATTTAGCTTTATGCTCATACACTCTAAATGTAAAGGGGAAATACAATGTAACAGACATAACATAATTTTGGAGATGTGAAGCCCGAAGGCTACACAGAGCTCCTACACAAACTTACTTGAAACAAACTTCAATAAGATTGATACTCTTGATACTCACTTGATACACCCTTGACACACACATTACATACAGTAGATACGCTGCCTATTTATAGGCCATAAGATTAACTCAACATTAAACATAACCATAACCACTATACCCAGTAAACCTCACTTTTATTTCAAGTCATAAACTAGACATAATAGCTAAACCCTTTATATTCTAACTTTTTGTTTCCTTAACTCATGACCTTTGAAATTACCCCAACAATGCGGTAGTTGGCTTGGGAAGCCCACACCCCCAAGACTAAAAGTGTTAGTAGAATAGATGACGACTTTCTAAGTGTGAAAGCCATTATTTATTGGTTGAGGATTTGTGTGACATGAACTTTGTTTATGCTTATGCTTATAGAAACAATCATGTAGTAACTAGCAGGCACACATTTTATCCCTCAAGATATCTGAGTATATATAGAAGATCTCGGGATCTCAATTCGGCAATCTGTGGTGGCTTTGGCAACCAGGTTGCATTCCGGATATGTTGTCATGTTAGCGAGCGAAGTTTTCTTCTGCGGTTGATTAGGACTAAAGATAATTATCGACTAGTACTGTTTCACTATACTGAAATAGTCTTGGAAGTCGTTAATCTAAGCATCAATGTTTCATTTTGGTTGCTGAACCTGAAATCTAATGTGTTTGTTATTTAAGAAAAATGGCCACTTGGATCTAGAAGGTTATACTAAAGCAGATTCTGCTGGGAATATTACAGATAGACGTTCTACATCAGGTTACTTCACCTTTGTTGGTGGTACCTAGTTACGTGGCGTAGCAAGAAGCAAAACGATGTGTCTCGGTCCTCTGCAGAGTTTGAGTACAAAGGGATTGCCCAAGGGGTTTGTGAAATACTGTGGTTGAGGTGGTTACTTGCTGAAATTGGGTTTAGACCGAATGCTTGCAACAAAGCTCCACTGTGATAATCAGTCTGCATTTGAAATTGCTAACAATCTTGTGCAACATGAACGAACTAAGCATGTAGAAGTTGATCGGCATTTCATTAAGGAGAAGCTGGAGCAGAAGTTAATTTCTATACCTTTTGTGCATTTTTCAGAGCAGTTTGCAGATATGTTGACCCATGTCGTGTCAAAGCATCGATTTGAAGACTCACTTGACAAGTTGGGCATTACCGATATCTATGCACCAACTTGAAGGGGAGCGTTAGCGTGAGTTAACGTTCCTATTAGGAATAGAATTTATATTTTATTGTAATTATCTAATTTGAATAGAATTAAGAGATTTTGTACATATTTTCTGCTTGTACCCACTCTGTATGTAGTATATATATTCCTCCTTGAGAAAAGAATAAACATATCAGTTTGAACCCTAATTATTTTGAGTTAAACTCCTGCCCGGCAGCCTTGATGCCTATTGAGACTTGCAGCATGGACACAGCCTTGAGTAGGTCGTCTTCACTATTGGCAGGCACCTCTTGAATTAGACAGCAGGCCGATTTGCCCTGTCAACGTCACATGTTCCCTCCACAGCCTGGTACGGGTAATTTGCTTCACTTGCGATTTCCTCCTTTTTGTTGGATGTATTCAAAGGAAGTGACCATCAAACCACCACCGCAGCCTTGGTTGCCATAGCCTCTGTGCAGGATGATGTGGCTTGAGATGCCGAAGTACCCAAGATGATGAATACGGCAAACACCACAAGGTTTTTCACAAAAGCCATTGTTTACAAAGTAGTGACTGGAAAGCTAGCTGTGAAGGAGCAGAGCATAGTATCGAGGGTTTATATAGAAGATGATCAGAATATGTCTGCATGTGCACTGCACACAGTGATGATGTAAGTGGCCGAATTGGGAAGGGAGCTAAATTCCAGGCACGTTCCTTCTAGAAGTTGATATGTCTTGTGGAAAATTAAGTACAACTTGAACATGCAGCCAAGTTCTAACAATTTGTATGCGAATAACTCCAAATCCAGGTGGGGTTCAGTATGCATGCAGCCAAGCTTTAACTATTGTCATCTTCATTAATTAATGGGCCACCTCTTGATGTAATCAGTACAATACCTGCATACTATTTTCTGGAGGAGTTTAAGCCTTAATTTTTGAGATATGACTAAAAACTCTACCAAGTTTTTCAAGTTCCCAATCCTTAATTCGCTACCGTGTTCGTCTAGAATTGTGGATTAATTTGGTCATCAAACTTTCACATCGAGCTAGAACAATCCAGTCCTTGATGTGAATTTGATGTTCAAGAATGCTAAATCGTTGCAGTTGCTGTCTAACTCAGATTTGCAAAACTAGTGGTGGTGCAATGCAAGCTACCAACGTTCCTTTTATTGCAAATGGTAGACTCTAAAGGGATGATGATGTGTGTATTTGTGGTTGAGCAAATTTTTTATGCCTCCCCTGCCAAATGGAAAAAAAAAAACAGAGAAAAAAGAGACTTGATTTGTTATTTTTTTCTATTCGGCAAAGACCAATGAGACTTTTGAGGTCGTCGGTCCCTGTAATCCATCAAAATCAACACGGCTCACGTCTATAAGTACTAACCCATGTTATTAGTTCTTGCGTGTCAATTTCATCAAATACAAGAACTATATAAAACATTAAACCATATCACTTCTTGGGTTGTTGATTTAAAAATGTATGTACGGGAAAATTTCAAAAACTCCACCATATGCTTCCTATATGCTCCAATTTTTGAATACCAACTTATGCAGTAGTGTTTTATTTATCGCACTACGTACATAGTTTACTACGTGAAAGGATATAAACATATTTGCTAGCTCCTGCCTTAGCCGATACAGGCATTTTCACAGCCAATCATTAATGATAATACACTCACTTAGATATGGATTCTATAGCCTATTTAAATATATATATATATATATATATATATATTATGCAGTCGGGTAGTAAGCGTCCCGAGCAAGGCCACAGACACCTTCTGGGGGACCAGCATCCCTAAGAATTTTCATATAGCCATTTTCACCCCAGCTCTCACCCCATTGATTCTTGAGTAACCGATACTTAATGCAGTCCTCAGTCGTTCCTTACCCAACGACGGTAACAGCATGGTCCAGTCTCGTCCCACAATCTGTGTTCGAGAAGAGACCCCACCTTTGTACTGCCTAAACTCCACCCCGGAACCAGCGATGGCTATTGAGACTCTCTGCATGGATACAGCCTTGAGTAGGTCTTCTTCACTATTGGCAGGCACCTTTTCACAACCAGTGATCTGGACAGCAGGCTGATTAGCGTTACACGTTCCCTGCACAGCCGGGTACGGGTAGTTTTCTTCGCTGGCAATTCCTCCGCTTTGTTGGATGTATTCAAAGGTAGAAGGAATGAAACCACCATTGCGGCCTTGGTTGCCATAGTCGCTGAGTCCAGAAGTTGTTGCTAGGACAGTGAGATCAGTTTCCCAGTTTTGATTTGGATAATCCCTTCCACTGCTGCCACTGCAGAAAATGCCCAGCAACAGCCTACACATATAATACAAAAACAAAAACATCAATACTTAGTAAAGAATATGGATGAGTTAAGAAGGTAATTAATATAAGGAAGGTGGATCTCTTAATTACCACAGGTTTCTTGATTCTTTATGGGGGTGACAGCTCCTTTCTCCCTCCAGTCAATGCTAGGCAGAGCATCAGTCGGGCTGAGGTCTTTGTACCTGAAAGATATGTTTGTGGATGAGTTTAATTCAGTGGCCCTTTTGTATCCAGTACGCTGCCGGAGGAATTCTTCATCGCTCAAATCAGAATGTTCATTCAGTCTTAACGTGTAAGTCTTGTTCCCTTCAGTCTTGAACTGCTCCACAAACTGCACGTTGTTCTTGAATATGGCGAAACGCCTTTCCTTCTCTGCATTGTCCGCATAAACGCAGCCATACTTTGTCATCCATTGATCATGTTTTGCAGCAATGGAAGCTTCGGACAGTGTGCGGGATGTGGCTTGAGATGCCGAAGTCCCCAAGACGATGAATATGGCAATGACCACAAGGTTTTTCTCAAAAGCCATTGTTCGCAAAGTAATATTGGCTTAGGTTTTAAGTAGTGATATTGGAAAGCTTAAGCAAAGCATGCGATGGTGGGTTTATATAGAAGATGGTCAGCGTGTTTGCATGTGAACACATTGTTCATGTTATTAGTCGAATTGGGAAGGCAGCGAAATTTCCAGTCCAGGCACGTACGCAGCCGGATACTTTTAAGTTGATATTTTGTTTTGTTTTGTTTTGCATGTGAACACAGTGTTCAATGTAAACCCTTAAAACTATTATATTCTAGATATAAACCCACATACTTTTAAACATTTACTTAAAACTCAAATTTAAGCCCATGTGGCTAACTTAGTGGAAAATGGCTTTCATTTGTAGATAAGCGGACGTCTCAAGTTCGAATCCTCAGGATATCTTGATTTTGTGTGTGTGTGTGAAATCCCCCTCCTAAGATAGATTCATCCTCTCTCTCTCTCTCTTTCCCTTCCTCATTTTCAGGTAACGAAGTTTGATGCTTGAATTACTTGGTTTCTCTTTTTGCCCAAGATTGTGAATTGATGCAAATTTTGTTGAAATTTGTCTCTTAAGTTCAAATTGTGGGATTTTGTGTGGCCTAACTTGTGACGGGTCTTCTTAGTTTATGAATTTGGACAAACATTGGCATTCCTTTGTTGGTTTGAAATTTTGTTGATTTTTGGTTTGGTCAGGCACTCTAAGCTTCATGAAAGTAAGTTTCTTGCTTATAGGCTTAAAATTAGAGCAGTTTTGCCTAAAGCAACATAAGTACTTCAATTTCCAATCAAAAGATGCCATGCAGCTTAGTGAATTAGAGAAAGGAATGGTTAGATGTTTTGGTAGGTTTTTCTAGATGAATATATGAGTACTTTGTTGGTCCCTCAGGATACCAATATTGCATTTGTAATGTAGTGATTATGTAACACCCCGACCCCAAATTTATCCCATGTTTAATTAATTTAAGTGGAATTGTGAAATTACCCGTGGGATAAGGGTATTTTGGTCATTTTCTTACCCGGAAGGAATTTGGAATTCGGTTGTACGTTGCGTGAGCACGGTGAGAGGAGTGAGACACGTAGTGGGCTCGAATCGGAGTATGTGAGAGATATGGTCAAATGAAGCTCAGTGGCATAATCGTAAATATTTTTGAAGTGGGTTTTTGGTTAAAAGACGGAATTGCCCCGTCACTCTCTCTCTCTCAGCGCGTCTCTCCTTCTCCCATTGGTTCGCGGCGCCACGCAGCCGGCCACATTTTGGCCGGCCGTTTGTTTATCCGGCCACCACTCGGGTGGGACCGGTCCCAAAATGGCCGGCTGACTCGCCGTCCTACCACCCATTCTCGGCGTCGGCCGGCGGCGATACGCCGAAGTGCGGAAAAACGGCGGTTTTACCCAGATTTTCCGGGCTCGTTTAGCGATTCCGCCACAAATCTTGCGATCAAGGTATGCTTTCTCATCTATTTTCCGAGCTCTAGCTGCTGTTGGGTAAGATTGATCAATTTGTAGCGTAAACGCGATTCTGAGTGGGTTTTGGCGGTTCGAGGAGATTCCGCCACTTCGGTCAGTTTTGGGGTATGTCCAGAACAAAGTGACTCAAATTAGGTGTATTACTTAGGGTGGAGTCTTGGCTCACGATTTGGAGGTTTTCGGCGATGCGATATCGCTAAGAACACCTGTTGCCATTGCGTTGTGGCGGCGCGTGGGCACTTTGTAGCTGATGGGCATTTTTGTCCCATTGTGATCCTCTCGATGTCACGCGGCGCGTGGGTGTGCTCGGATCTCATTTGGATACCGTTAGAGTTCGAGCGGATATTGCATAACAGCGTATTTTCCAGGTTGCGTTAGGTTTGGACCGTTGGATGGTCCTGAAGTTATAATATGTTGATCTAGGTATTACGGAGGATCGTGTAGGATTCGACGGATCGTAAAATGGAGTCCCGGATACTCGAAAATGCCAACCCTAGGGTTAGGGTTTTAGCGACCGTCCGATCGTGCGATCGTGGCGATCCGACCGAAATCCGTCTGGACCAAACTTGCAGGACGTGTGTCCTAGACCTTGTAGAACCTATAGGAACTGTCGGATCATGATTTGGAGGTCGTGGGCCCCGCGGGCCTGTTTGACCAAGTTGGGTAGTTTGACCCCGGGTTGACCTCTAGACTTTCGTTGTGTAGTTCTATCGTCCCAGGAGGGTTAGAATGACCTTAGTGACAGGTCTTGGGCGTTGTCGAGTTAAATGGTTTATATGCGGATTTAGGATTTTATGTTATGATTTAAATTGCGGAAATTATCAGATGCTTTGCCAGGGTTGAGGCTTGTATAGAAGTAGAATTTATATTTTAGATATTTAATTGTGTGGTTGTATAAAAGTAATTAAAGCGATTGAATGTTAGCTTACGATGCTATCGCCCACTCTGCAATACCCCATATTGTGATCATGTTGAGGTGGTGAGAATGTAGCGAGGCCTAGTGTGAGTGCAGCGTCTTTGGATTAGCGGCGTGTTGCCGGACCCCATCACGTGGCGGGGTGCGTCCCGGCGTATGAGGAGATGTGATTGTGTGATGGTGGTGAGAATGTAGCGAGGCGGTGGTGAGAATAGCGAGCCCGGTGTGAGTCGCGCGCGTCTTTGGATTAGCGGCGTGTTAGCGGACCATACGTGGCCGTGCGTCCCGGCGTATGAGGAGATGTGATTGTGTGATGGTGGTGAGAATGTAGCGAGCCCGGTGTGGTCGCGCAGCGTCTTTGAATGCTTCGGCGTGTTAGCGGTTATACGTGGCGGGTGCGTCCCGGCGTATGAGGGAGATGTGATTGTGTGATGGTGGTGAGAATGTAGCGAGGCGGTGCTGGTGAGAATGTAGCGAGGCCCGGTGTGAGTCGCCGCAGCGTCTTTGGATTACTTGCGGCTTGTTGGCGGACCTCATAGTGGGTGCGTCCCGGCGTATGAGGAGATGTGATTGTGTGATGGTGGTGAGAATGTAGCCCGGGCTGGTGAGAATGAAGTGGTGAGGCCAGTGTGAGTCATACGCGCGTCTTTGGATTAGCCGGCGTGTTGATAGACCCCATGCGTGGCGGGTGCGTCCCGACGTATGAGGGGAGATGTGATTGTGTTTGATGGGTTGTGATGGTTAAATATTAGAATGTATGTAATTGTGTGGTGGTAATGGTTTATTGGATATTAGGGCCAGGATAGAATCTGAAGAGCTACGTGTGGCTTGATCCCTTAGTAAGTCTCACGTGGGCGGCTGAAGTTACTAGGTGCAACCATGATTAGACCCATAGGTGGTCTTATTGAGATTGGTTTGGACCTCGTTGTTGGTCCCAAAACTTGGTTGAATTGAGACTCGTCCTGTGGAGTGAGCAAGTGAAGGTGTGCGTATTTAGATTTTGAAGTTGTTATATGCATGTTTGATGCATTAAGTTATTTTAAGAACTTTGTGGGCAGTCTTGCTAGAATCATTTGAAGGCCGGAGGCCATTTATGTAAATTGCATGAGATTATATTGTGCATGTTGCCGGTTGGGTTATAAAATCGTTCTTTGCAGGTGGAAATTTTGGGAATGTTCAATTTATAGGGAGACTACTGCCGAAATTTGCAGAAAGTCTCAAATGCCCTTAATCCTCTATAGTAAATGAGGACATAGATTTAGAGTAGACCGACGTGGGTGTGATGCGGGGTCTCCTTGAGGATGGTTCAGGGAAGTGGGGCCAGGTCTGTCCAGTTATAAATTATAATACTATGTCATTTTCCTCCTAGGAAAGGCCTTGATCTAAAATTGATTTTCAGCGAAGGTTTATCTCTTGGGTTGGATTGAATTCTATTGATTGGGTTGGAAGAAGAAGAGGCGGCTTCGGGCTTAGTGGTGAGGGCTGGGAAGGCTGCTCTGTGTCTAACAAGAGAAATAGGTCCCGAAATCTTGGCTCGAACTCATGGCTTCTGAGCGCGCTGAGACCAACTGGTGGTAGCAATGTTGAGCGCCCGGCGTGCTAAAGGGACGGAGGATCCTCTGCGAACCAAATCCCAACAGTGGAAAACGTGCCTGATTGTGTCTTTTTCATATTCAGTTTATCAGGTAAATGAAATGAAATGAAATGTAATGATGTCTAATAGCTGGTTCTTGTGAACATTGGCAGAATTTCAAACTTATTTCACATGATATCCCTTCAGTATTGTTTCAATCAGAAAGGCTTTTGTTTGTCCGAGCCCATTTTGCATATTAACTGTGTCCTGTTAATTTTTTTGTCTGAATTCATTCTTAGTTATGCCAATAAATGTATCAATGGAAGGCTCACTCTTAATGGGGGCTCCAAAAACCCGGTGATTGCTTGTAATGCCATATTGTTTTTGTTATTATCACACATGTGCAGATCTTGTCACAGAGTACATTAGCTAGTACAAGATGGGGGATTTTCACAACCAATAATAGTAATTCTGCATAAATATGAAAAAGGAGAATCTGGTAGTCTTGGGTTCGGCCTACAGCTATAGGTGAAGTCGACAAGATTTTATAGTTACATGACAATAACCATATGATTCAGAAAGCCTTGTTGATGGAAAGCTTTCTGAGCAAGGCCACAAGCACCTTCTGGGGCATCCTCATGCCGAGATGCTTCTCCTGTGGCGGCAATGGCAACAGAAACTGCAGGTTGCGCGGACACAGCCTTGAGTAGGTCAATTTTGCTATTGGGAGGCACCTCTCTTCGTGACCAGAAGTTCCATCCAGACTCTGGTATGGGTAACTGTCTTCAGTGCATTGAGGTCTCCCCTGCCAAATGGAAAAAAAAAAACAGAGAAAAAAGAGACTTGATTTGTTATTTTTTTCTATTCGGCAAAGACCAATGAGACTTTTGAGGTCGTCGGTCCCTGTAATCCATCGTAATTTATGCAAATCAACACTTTGGGCTCACGTCTATAAGTACAAGTAGTAACCCATGTTATTAGTTCTTGCGTGTCAATTTCATCAAATACAAGAACTATATAAAACATTAAACCATATCACTTCTTGGGTTG
Source organism: Prunus mume (assembly GCF_029339155.1). Taxonomy (NCBI): domain Eukaryota; kingdom Viridiplantae; phylum Streptophyta; class Magnoliopsida; order Rosales; family Rosaceae; genus Prunus; species Prunus mume. The sequence continues at coordinate 3,576,190 of NC_142700.1, forward strand.
TTGATTTAAAAATGTATGTACGGGAAAATTTCAAAAACTCCACCATATGCTTCCTATATGCTCCAATTTTTGAATACCAACTTATGCAGTAGTGTTTTATTTATCGCACTACGTACATAGTTTACTACGTGAAAGGATATAAACATATTTGCTAGCTCCTGCCTTAGCCGATACAGGCATTTTCACAGCCAATCATTAATGATAATACACTCACTTAGATATGGATTCTATAGCCTATTTAAATATATATATATATATATATATATATATTATGCAGTCGGGTAGTAAGCGTCCCGAGCAAGGCCACAGACACCTTCTGGGGGACCAGCATCCCTAAGAATTTTCATATAGCCATTTTCACCCCAGCTCTCACCCCATTGATTCTTGAGTAACCGATACTTAATGCAGTCCTCAGTCGTTCCTTACCCAACGACGGTAACAGCATGGTCCAGTCTCGTCCCACAATCTGTGTTCGAGAAGAGACCCCACCTTTGTACTGCCTAAACTCCACCCCGGAACCAGCGATGGCTATTGAGACTCTCTGCATGGATACAGCCTTGAGTAGGTCTTCTTCACTATTGGCAGGCACCTTTTCACAACCAGTGATCTGGACAGCAGGCTGATTAGCGTTACACGTTCCCTGCACAGCCGGGTACGGGTAGTTTTCTTCGCTGGCAATTCCTCCGCTTTGTTGGATGTATTCAAAGGTAGAAGGAATGAAACCACCATTGCGGCCTTGGTTGCCATAGTCGCTGAGTCCAGAAGTTGTTGCTAGGACAGTGAGATCAGTTTCCCAGTTTTGATTTGGATAATCCCTTCCACTGCTGCCACTGCAGAAAATGCCCAGCAACAGCCTACACATATAATACAAAAACAAAAACATCAATACTTAGTAAAGAATATGGATGAGTTAAGAAGGTAATTAATATAAGGAAGGTGGATCTCTTAATTACCACAGGTTTCTTGATTCTTTATGGGGGTGACAGCTCCTTTCTCCCTCCAGTCAATGCTAGGCAGAGCATCAGTCGGGCTGAGGTCTTTGTACCTGAAAGATATGTTTGTGGATGAGTTTAATTCAGTGGCCCTTTTGTATCCAGTACGCTGCCGGAGGAATTCTTCATCGCTCAAATCAGAATGTTCATTCAGTCTTAACGTGTAAGTCTTGTTCCCTTCAGTCTTGAACTGCTCCACAAACTGCACGTTGTTCTTGAATATGGCGAAACGCCTTTCCTTCTCTGCATTGTCCGCATAAACGCAGCCATACTTTGTCATCCATTGATCATGTTTTGCAGCAATGGAAGCTTCGGACAGTGTGCGGGATGTGGCTTGAGATGCCGAAGTCCCCAAGACGATGAATATGGCAATGACCACAAGGTTTTTCTCAAAAGCCATTGTTCGCAAAGTAATATTGGCTTAGGTTTTAAGTAGTGATATTGGAAAGCTTAAGCAAAGCATGCGATGGTGGGTTTATATAGAAGATGGTCAGCGTGTTTGCATGTGAACACATTGTTCATGTTATTAGTCGAATTGGGAAGGCAGCGAAATTTCCAGTCCAGGCACGTACGCAGCCGGATACTTTTAAGTTGATATTTTGTTTTGTTTTGTTTTGCATGTGAACACAGTGTTCAATGTAAACCCTTAAAACTATTATATTCTAGATATAAACCCACATACTTTTAAACATTTACTTAAAACTCAAATTTAAGCCCATGTGGCTAACTTAGTGGAAAATGGCTTTCATTTGTAGATAAGCGGACGTCTCAAGTTCGAATCCTCAGGATATCTTGATTTTGTGTGTGTGTGTGAAATCCCCCTCCTAAGATAGATTCATCCTCTCTCTCTCTCTCTTTCCCTTCCTCATTTTCAGGTAACGAAGTTTGATGCTTGAATTACTTGGTTTCTCTTTTTGCCCAAGATTGTGAATTGATGCAAATTTTGTTGAAATTTGTCTCTTAAGTTCAAATTGTGGGATTTTGTGTGGCCTAACTTGTGACTGGTCTTCTTAGTTTATGAATTTGGACAAACATTGGCATTCCTTTGTTGGTTTGAAATTTTGTTGATTTTTGGTTTGGTCAGGCACTCTAAGCTTCATGAAAGTAAGTTTCTTGCTTATAGGCTTAAAATTAGAGCAGTTTTGCCTAAAGCAACATAAGTACTTCAATTTCCAATCAAAAGATGCCATGCAGCTTAGTGAATTAGAGAAAGGAATGGTTAGATGTTTTGGTAGGTTTTTCTAGATGAATATATGAGTACTTTGTTGGTCCCTCAGGATACCAATATTGCATTTGTAATGTAGTGATTATGTAACACCCCGACCCCAAATTTATCCCATGTTTAATTAATTTAAGTGGAATTGTGAAATTACCCGTGGGATAAGGGTATTTTGGTCATTTTCTTACCCGGAAGGAATTTGGGAATTCGGTTGTACCGTTCGTAGAGCACGGTGAGAGGTAAATCGTAGACACGTAGTGGGCTCGAATCGGAGTTGTAACGAGAGAGATATGGTCAAATGAAGCTCAGTGGCATAATCGTAAATATTTTGAAGTGGGTTTTTGGTTAAAAGACGGAATTGCCCCCGTCACTCTCTCTCTCTCCAGCGCGTCTCTCCTTCTCCCTTGCTGGTTCGCGCGCCACATAGCCGGCCACATTTTGGCGGCCGTTTGTTTATCCGCCACCACTCGGGTGGGACGGTCCCAAAATGAGCCGCGACTCGCGTCCTACCCACCATTCTCGGCGTCGTGCCGGCGATACCACCGAAATTGCGGAAAGCGGCGGTTTGATTTTCGGAGCTCGTTTGCGATTCCGGCCACCAAATCTTGCGATCAAGGTATGCTTTCTCATCTATTTTCCGAGCTCTAGCTGCTGTTGGGTAGGAATTGATCAATTTGTAGCGTAGGCAACGCGCGATTCTGGTGGGTTTTGGCCGGATTCGAGGAGATTCCGGCCACTTCGGTCAGTTTTTGGGGTATGTCCAAGAACAAAAGTGACTCCAAATTAGGTGTATTACTTAGGGTAGGAGTCTTGGTTCACGATTTGGAGGTTTTCGGCGATGCGATATCGCTGAGACACCTATTGCCGCGCGTGTGGCGGCAGCGTGGGCACTGTGGCTGACGGGCATTTTTGTCCCATTGTGATCCTCTCGATGTCACGGCGTGTAGGTGTGCTCGGATCTCATTTGGATACCGTTAGAGTTACGAAGCGGATATTGCATAACGCGTATTTTCCGGGTTCGTTAGGTTTGGACCGTTGGATGGTCCTGAAGTTATAATATGTTGATCTAGGTATTACCAGGATCGTGTAGGATTCGACGGATCGTAAAATGGAGTCCCGGATACTCCGAAAATGCCAACCCTAGGGTTAGGGTTTTAGCGACCGTCCGATCGTGCGATCGTGAGCGATCCGACCGTCCGATCTGGACCAAACTTGCAGGACGTGTGTCCTAGACCTTGTAGAACCTATAGGAACTGTCGGATCATGATTTGGAGGTCGTGGGCCCCGCGGGCCTGTTTGACCAAGTTGGGTAGTTTGACCCCGGGTTGACCTCTAGACTTTCGTTGTGTAGTTCTATCGTCCCAGGAGGGTTAGAATGACCTTAGTGACAGGTCTTGGGCGTTGTCGAGTTAAATGGTTTATATGCGGATTTAGGATTTTATGTTATGATTTAAATTGCGGAAATTATCAGATGCTTTGCCAGGGTTGAGGCTTGTATAGAAGTAGAATTTATATTTTAGATATTTAATTGTGTGGTTGTATAAAAGTAATTAAAGCGATTGAATGTTAGCTTACAGTGCTATCGCTTTACTACCCCAACGTACCCCATATTGTGATCATGTTGAGGTGGTGAGAATGTAGCGAGGCCGGTGTGAGTCGCCGCAGCGTCTTTGGATTAGCCGGCGTGTTGCGGACCCGCCGTGGCAAGTGCGTCGGCGTATGAGGGAGATGTGATTGTGTGATGGTGGTGAGAATGTAGCGCGAGGCTGGTGAGAATGTAGCGACCCGTGTGAGGTCGCCGCGCGTCTTTGGATTAGCCGGCGTGTTGGCGACCATCGTGGCCGGGTGCGTCGGCGTATGAGGAGATGTGATTGTGTGATGGTGGTGAGAATGTAGCGGGCGGTGAGTGAGAATGTAGCGGGCCCGGTGTGGTCGCGCGTCTTTGAATGCGGCGTGTTGGCGGACCATACGTGGCGGTCGTCCGGCGTATGAGGAGATGTGATTGTGTGATGGCTGGTGAGAATGCGAGCGGTGAAATTTAGTGAGAATGTAGCGAGCGGTGTGAGGTCGCCGCGCGTCTTTGGATTAGCCGGCTTGTTGACAGACCTCATACGTGGCGGGTGCGTCCGGCGTATGAGGAGATGTGATTGTGTGATGGTGGTGAGAATGTAGCAGGCGGGGCTGGTGAGAATGTAGTCAGGCCCGGTGTGGTCGCACGCGTCTTTGGATTAGCCGGCGTGTTGATAGACCCCATGCGTGGCCGGGTGCGTCCCGACGTATGAGGGGAGATGTGATTGTGTTTGATGGGTTGTGATGGTTAAATATTAGAATGTATGTAATTGTGTGGTGGTAATGGTTTATTGGATATTAGGAGCCAGGATAGATACGAAAGAGCTACGTGTGGCTTGATCCCTTAGTAGGGTACGTAGGCAGCCTGAAGTTACTAGGTGCAACCACAGATTAGACCCCACTTAGGTGGTCTTATTGAGATTGGTTTGGACCTCGTTGTTGGTCCCAAAACTTGGTTGAATTGAGACTCGTCCTGTGGACTGAGCAAGTGAAGGTGTGCGTATTTAGATTTTGAAGTTGTTATATGCATGTTTGATGCATTAAGTTATTTTAAGAACTTTGTGGGCAGTCTTGCTAGAATCATTTGAAGGCCGGAGGCCATTTATGTAAATTGCATGAGATTATATTGTGCATGTTGCCGGTTGGGTTATAAAATGCGTTCTTTGCAGGTGGAAATTTTGGGGAATGTTCAATTTATAGGGGAGACTACTGAAATTTGTGAGAAAGTCTCGTGCCCTTAATCCTCTATGGTAAATGAGGACATAGATTTAAGAGTGAACCAGTGGGTGTGATGCGGGGTCTCCATGAGGATTAAATCTCGGGTTCGGGAAATTGGACGGGTCCTGTCAGATTATAAATTATAATACTATGTCATTTTCCTCCTAGGAAAGGCCTTGATCTAAAATTGATTTTTTTCAACTTGAAGGTTTATCTCTTGGGTTGGATTTGAATTCTATTATTGGAGTTGGAAGAAGAAGAGGCTCGGGCTTAGTGGTGAGGGCTGGGAAGGCTGCTCTGTGTCTAACCAAGAGAAATAGGTCCCGGAAATCTTTGGCTCGAACTCATGGCTTCCACAGACGCATGAGAACCACTGGTGGTAGAGCAATGTTGAAGCGCCGACGTGCTAAGGGACGGAGGATCCTCTGCACGAAGACCAATCCCAACAGTGGAAAACGTGCCTGATTGTGTCTTTTTCATATTCAGTTTATCAGGTAAATGAAATGAAATGAAATGTAATGATGTCTAATAGCTGGTTCTTGTGAACATTGGCAGAATTTCAAACTTATTTCACATGATATCCCTTCAGTATTGTTTCAATCAGAAAGGCTTTTGTTTGTCCGAGCCCATTTTGCATATTAACTGTGTCCTGTTAATTTTTTTGTCTGAATTCATTCTTAGTTATGCCAATAAATGTATCAATGGAAGGCTCACTCTTAATGGGGGCTCCAAAAACCTGGTGATTGCTTGTAATGCCATATTGTTTTGTTGTTACACTTCACACGTATGTGCAGATCTTGTCACAGAGTACATTAGCTAGTACAAGATGGGGGATTTTCACAACCAATAATAGTAATTCTGCATAAATATGAAAAAGGAGAATCTGGTAGTCTTGGGTTCGGCCTACAGCTATAGGTGAAGTCGACAAGATTTTATAGTTACATGACAATAACCATATGATTCAGAAAGCCTTGTTGATGGAAAGCTTTCTGAGCAAGGCCACAAGCACCTTCTGGGGCATCCTCATGCCGAGATGCTTCTCCTGTGGCGGCAATGGCAACAGAAACTGCAGGTTGCGCGGACACAGCCTTGAGTAGGTCAATTTTGCTATTGGGAGGCACCTCTCTTCGTGACCAGAAGTTCCATCCAGACTCTGGTATGGGTAACTGTCTTCAGTGCATTGAGGTCTTCCCTGCCAAATGGGAAAAAACCAGAGAAAAAAGAGACTTGATTTGTTATTTTTTTCTATTCGGCAAAGACCAATGAGACTTTTGAGGTCGTCGGTCCTGTAATCCATCGTAATTTATGCATAATAAGACTTTGGGCAGTTTGGTGGAACGAATAGGAGTACAAGTAGTAACCCATGTTATTAGTTCTTGAGTCTCAATTTCATCAAGTAGAGGAATTATAGAGAACATTAAACCATATAGGCATTTTCACAGCCATTGATAATACATTCACTTCGATATGGATTCCATAATAGCCTATATAAATATATATAGATTATGCAGTCGGATAGCTAGCCTGCTGAGCAAGGCCACAGACACCTTCTGGGGCACCAGCATCCCTAAGAATTTTCATATAGCCATTTTCACCCCAGCTCTCACCCCATTGATTCTTGAGTAACCAATACTTAGTGCCGTCCTCAGTCGTACCGTACCCACGGCGGTAACAGCATGGGTCAGTGTCGTCCCACAATCTGTGGGCGAGAAGACCCCACTTTGGTAATTCATAAACTCCGCCCCGGAACCAGCAATGGCTATTGAGACTGGCTGCTTGGACACAGCCTTGAGTAGGTCTTCTTTACTATTTTCAGGCACCTTTTCATAACCAGTGATCTGGACAGCAGGCTGATTAGCGTTACATGTTCCCTCCACAGCCTGGTACGGGTAGTTTTCTTCGCTGGCAATTCCTCCGTTTTGTTGGATGTATTTAAAGGAACTAGTCATGTAACCACCACCGCAGCCAAGGTTGCCATAGCTGCTGGTACAGTCCAGAAGTTGTTGCTCGGACAGTGAGATCAGTTCCCCAGTTTGGATTTGGTTAATCCCTTCCACTGCTGCCACTGCAGAAAATGCCCAGCAACAGCCTACATATATAATACAAAAACAAAAACATCAATACTTAGTAAAGAATATGGATGAGTTAAGAAGGTAATTAATATAAGGAAGGTGGATCTCTTAATTACCACAGCGTAATTGATTCTTTATGGGGGTGACAGCTCCTTTCTTCCTCCAGTCAATGCTAGGCGGAACATCAGTCGGGCTGAGGTCTTTGTACCTGAAAGATATGTTTGCGGATGAGGTTGATTCAGTGGCCCTTTTGTATCCAGTACGCTGCCGGAGGAATTCTTCATCGCTCAAATCAGAATGTTCATTCAGTCCTAACTTGTAAGTCTTGTTCCCTTCAGTGTTGAACTTCTCCACAAACTGCACGTTCTTCTTGAATATGGCGAAACGCCTTTCCTTCTCTGCATCGTCCTCATAAACACGGCCATCTTTGTCATCCATTGATCATGTTTTGCAGCAATGGAATCTTCGGACAGTGTGCGGGATGTGGCTTGAGATGCCAAAGTCCCCAAGACGATTAATATGGCAATGACCACAAGGTTTTTCTCAAAAGCCATTGTTCGAAAAGTAATATTGGCTTAGGTTTTAAGTAGTGATATTGGAAAGCTTAGCTAGCTGTGAAGAAGCAAAGCATACGATCGTGGGTTTATATAGAAGATGATCAGCGTGTTTGCATGTGAACACATTGTTCATGTTATTAGACGAATTGGGAAGGCAGCGAAATTTCCAGTCACGTACGTAGCCGAATACTATTATGTTGATATTTTGTTTTGTTTCGTTTTGTTTTGTTTTGCATGTGAACACAGTGTTCAATGTTGACCCTTACAACTATTATATTCTAGATATAAACCCACATACTTGTAAACATTTACTTAAAACTCAAATTTAAGCCAATGTGTCTAACTTAGTGAAAAATGGCCTTCATTTATAGACAAGCGGACGTCTCAAGTTTGAATCCTTAGGACATCTTGATTGTATGTGTATGAGAAATCTCCATCTTAAGATAGATTTGTCCTACCCTAAGTTACATACCCAATAAAGAATGTACCTATAAAAAAAAAAATAAAGAGATGGATTGTAGTTGAGGAAAAATGACTTTGAAGGGATTAAGCTAAATTTACTAATATATTATATTATTTATTGTTGGTTGAGTTTGTGAATTCCCATTCTGGTACTACTAACCGATCCTAACACAGTACCAATTGCTGAAGGAGTTTCAGCCTTAATTTGCGACATGACTGAAACTCTCTCAAGTCTTTCCAGCAGTCTGCAATATCCTTAATTCTCTACCGTGCTCATGTGGAATTGTGGATTGATGTTGGTTGTAAAATTTTGAAAATTAAGTTCTCCAACTTGAGCGTGCAGCCAAGTTCTAACAATTTGTATGCGAAGAACTCCAAATCCAGGTGGGGCTCAGCATGCATGCAGCCAAGCTTTACTTATTGTCATCTTCATTAATTACAATACCTGCATACTATTTTCTGGAGGAGTTTCAGCCTTAATTTTTGAGATATGACAAAAAAACTCTACCAAGTTTTTCCAGTCCCCAATCCTTAATTCGCTAGCTGGAATCAGTCCGGCCATACTTTTCCACATTAGCCTTCTTTATCCTTTGTTTTTCTTAGTTATTTTCAACAAGAAAAAAGCCGTACCTACCAACATATGCAACATCATCGTACAAAAAAATTGTCATCAAACATTGAATAATGACATGACAATAAGCTCACATACATAATTCACAAAGCTAATAAGCTCACATACATAATTCACAAAGCCTGGCTGGTCTGGCCCTGGCCCTAGTCCTGGTCCCTCCTACTACTTAATTCGAGATAATTAAGGACGACTATAGTCTTCTAAGCCCAATGAGCATGATGAGGCAAAGAAGTCTTAACCTAGAATATGACTTAGATGAGTCAAATCAAACAGCAAATACAGGCATTTTCACAGCCAATGAATGATATGTACAGTTGCATATATGGATTCTATAGCCTATATCTACTATATAGGTGAAGTTGAGAAGATTACATCTCCTCCTTTGATTTGATCAATATATAGATTATGCAGTCGGATAGGAGCCAGGCCACAAACACCTTCTGGGGTTTATATAGAAGATGATCAGCATATATTTGATGTAATCAGTACAATACCTGCATACTATTTTCTGGAGGAGTTTCAGCCTTAATTTTTGAGATATGACTAAAAACTCTACCTAGTTTTTCCAGTCCTCAATCCTTAATTCGCTACGGTGTTCGTCTAGAATTTTGGATTAATTTGGTCATCAAACTTTCACATCGAGCTAGAACAATCCAGTACTTGATGTGAATTTGATGTTCAAGAATGCTAAATCGTTGCAGTTGCTGTCTAACTCGGATTTGCAAAACTAGCGGTGGTGCAATGCAAGCTTCCAACGTTCCTTTTATTGCAAATGGTAGACTCTAAAGGGATGATGATGTGTGTATTTGTGGTTGAGCAAATTTTTTATGCCTTCCCTGCGAAATGGGAAAAACCCAGGGAAAAAAGAGACTTGATTTGTTATTTTTTTCTATTCGGCAAAGACCAATGAGACTTTTGAGGTCGTCGGTCCTGTAATCAATCGTAATTTATACATAATAAGACTTTGGCAGTTTGGCTGAATGAATAGGAGTACAAGTAGTAACCCATGTTATTAGTTCTTGAGTCTCAATTTCATCAAGTAGAGGAATTATATAGAACATTAAACCATATAGGCATTTTCACAGCCATTGATAATACATTCACTTCGATATGGATTCCATAATAGCCTATATAAATATATACAGATTATGCAGTCGGATAGCTAGCCTGCTGAGCAAGGCCACAGACACCTTCTGGGGCACCAGCATCCCTAAGAATTTTCATATAGCCATTTTCACCCCAGCTCTCACCCCATTGATTCTTGAGTAACCAATACTTAGTGCCGTCCTCAGTCGTACCGTACCCAACGGCGGTAACAGCATGGGTCAGTGTCGTCCCACAATCTGTGGGCGAGAAGACCCCACTTTGGTAATTCATAAACTCCGCCCCGGAGCCAGCGATGGCTATTGAGACTGGCTGCTTGGACACAGCCTTGAGTAGGTCTTCTTCACTATTTTCAGGCACCTTTTCATAACCAGTGATCTGGACAGCAGGCTGATTAGCGCTACATATTCCCTGCGCACCCTGGTACGGGTAGTTTTCTTCGGTGGCAATTCCTCCGTTTTGTTGGATGTATTGAAAGGAACTAGTCATGAAACCATCATCGCAGCCTTTGTTGCCATAGCTGCTGGTACAGTCTAGAAGTTGTTGCTCGGACAGTGAGATCAGTTCCCCAGTTTGGATTTGGTTAATCCCTTCCACTGCTGCCACTGCAGAAAATGCCCAGCAACAGCCTACATATATAATACAAAAACAAAAACATCAATACTTAGTAAAGAATATGGATGAGTTAAGAAGGTAATTAATATAAGGAAGGTGGATCTCTTAATTACCACAGCGTAATTGATTCTTTATGGGGGTGACAGCTCCTTTCTCCCTCCAGTCAATGCTAGGCGGAACATCAGTCGGGCTGAGGTCTTTGTACCTGAAAGATATGTTTGCGGATGAGGTTGATTCAGTGGCCCTTTTGTATCCAGTACGCTGCCGGAGGAATTCTTCATCGCTCAAATCAGAATGTTCATTCAGTCCTAACTTGTAAGTCTTGTTCCCTTCAGAGTTGAACTTCTCCACAAACTGCAAGTTCTTCTTGAATATGGCGAAACGCCTTTCCTTCTCTGCATTGTCCTCATAAACACGGTCATACTTTGTCATCCATTGCTCATGTTTTGCAGCAAAGGAAGCTTCGGACAGTGTGCGGGATGTGGCTTGAGATGCCAAAGTCCCCAAGACGATGAATAGGGCGAGGACCACAAGGTTTTTCTCAAAAGCCATTGTTCGCAAAGGATTATTGGCTTAGGTTTTAAGTAGTGATATTGGAAAGCTTAGCTAGCTGTGAAGAAGCAAAGCATATGATCGTGGGTTTATATAGAGGTTTTGATCAGCGTGTTTGCATGTGAACACAGTGTTCATGTTATTAGCGGAATTGGGAAGGCAGCGAAATTTCCAGGCACGTACGTAGCCGAATACTATTAAATTGATATTTTGTTTTGTTTGTGGAAAATTGACGCATAGTAAGTCATGAAGGCATAATAGTAAGTCATGGAGGCATAATTGGCGCAAATCATCATTCACCCGACGTCTATGGAGGTATAATTGGAGCAAATCATAATGTATGAAAAGAGTCTTAGCTAAGCATGGTCAGTTTGGAAATGCTTTTAGATAATAGAAAAGTTGATATATATCCATGGGTTTAATCCTCGGATTTTGTGACTTTGATACAAGTCCTTTGACTTTTGTGCCACATAGGATTACATTCATTTTTAAATATTGTATGATGTAATCTTTTGATTTTTATATTTTTAAAATCACTTTTGGTTCCAATATTGCCCATTATCTTAGATTACTTACCTTAATGAGATAATTAGCCAATATTATATTTCTTTCCTTATCCAATTTACCCTTGAGCACATAAAACGTAAGAAATAATGAAGTTATTAATTGCAGCAAATTTTTATGGTGGTTTTATAATAAATTACTAAATTTATGGTAAGTAAAGCACCTAATTAGGAAGACTTTTTTCCTTTTTAAATGTTATACATTGACATAAGAAAGAAATAATGGAGTGAGTTTAGTGCTCAAAGGAACAAACACTCGTTAAAATAGATGAGAAAATAATTGAGATTCAGAGTTGGGGTTCATCCCAAGGCACAAATGACCGCTGAAGCATGGTCTAATATCCATTTGCTATGCAGTCATAGTATCAACTTTTTCTTCTTTTATTATTATTATTATTATTTTATGTTGAATATATGCTCAACTTTGAGAAAAATGACTTTGAAGGGATTAAGCTAAATTTACTAATATATTATATTATTTATTGTTGGTTGAGTTTGTGAATGCCCATTCTGGTACTAATAACCCATCCCAGCACAGCACCTATTGCTGGAGGAGTTTCAGCCTTAATTTGCGGCATGACTGAAACTCTCTCAAGTGTTTCCAGCAGTCTGCAATATCCTTAATTCTCTACCGTGCTCATGTGGAATTGTGGATTGATGTTGGTCGTAAAATTTTGAAAATCGAGCCAGAATAATCCAATCCCTGACGTGAATTTGATGTTCAAGTAAGGATGCTAATTAATATACCGTGTTAACTCAGATTTGTAAGACTAGCAGTGGGGCAGGAATAGAAGATGATCAGCATGCATGCAGCCAAGCATTGGTTAGTCAGGAATTGATATGTTGTCTTGTGGAAAATTAAGAAGTCCAACTTAAGCATGCAGCCAAGTTCTAACAATTTGTATGCGAATAACTCCAAATCCAGGTGGGGTTGAGCATGCATGCGGCCAAGCTTTACTTATTGTCAGCTTCATTAATTTTTGAGATATGACAAAAAACTCTACAAAGTTTTTGAAATCCCCAATCCTTAATTCGATACCGTGTTCGTCTAGAATTGTGGATGAATTTGGTCATCAAACTTTCACATCGAGCTACTAGAATAATCCAGTCCTTGATGTGAATTTGATGTTCAAGAATCCTGAATCGTTGCAGTTGCTGTCTAACTCAGATTTGCAAAACTGGTGGTGGTGCAATGCAAGCTTCCAACGTTCCTTTTATTGCAAATGGTAGACTCTGAAGGGATGATGATGTGTGTATTTGTGGTTGAGCAAATTATTGATGCCGTCCCTGCCAAATGGGAAAAAACCAGAGAAAAAAGAGACTTGATTTGTTATTTTTTTCTATTCGGCAAAGACCAATGAGACTTTTGAGGTCGTCGGTCCTGTAATCCATCGTAATTTATGCATAATAAGACTTTGGGCAGTTTGGCGGAATGAATAGGAGTACAAGTAGTAACCCATGTTATTAGTTCTTGAGTCTCAATTTCATCAAGTAGAGGAATTATATAGAACATTAAACCATATTACTTCCGGAGTTGTTGATTTAAAAATGCACGTTTTATTTATCGCATTACATATTACGTATGCTATATCAATCTAATGCACTATGTAAGTAGTTTACTACGTAAAAGGGCACAAAAACACACTTTTAACAAGGGCTCCAGAGAAACCTGACGACTAATTGCATGTATTAATTAATGCCATTTCCTTATAATATTATTTGTTATTTAGAACATATCTTGCACATGGGATATTAATTTAAAATTTTAATTTTCAAAGCCATTGATTATACATTCACTTCGATATGGATTTCACAGCCAATCATTAATGATAATACACTCACTTAGATATGGATTCTATAGCCTAGCTATATAAATATATATAGATTATGCAGTGGGATAACTAGCCAGCCGAGCAAGGCCACAGACACCTTCTGGGGCACCAGCATCCCTAAGAATTTTCATATAGCCATTTTCACCCACCCCATTGATTCTTGAGTAAATCATAATGTATGAAAAGAGTTTTAGCTAAGCATGGCCAGTTTGGAAATGCTTTTAGGTAATCAAACAAAAGCGTGTTTTTGCGTTGTTTGACATTAAATAAATAAAAATAAAAAAAAGTGCTAATTGCCTATAAAAGTAGTTCCAATTACTTTTTTCAACCATAAAGATAAAGCACTTGAATTTTTAATAAAATTTACATATGCTTATAAGAAAAATATTTATCATCAGAAGTGCTTCCTAAACAAATATTCTATATACTTTCTACAAAAGCATTTTTCAAATAAAATTAAGTGACCAGAGTTTTAAGGCTCAAAATCAACAAGGCCCACATCTACAAGTACTGACCATATTGAGTTTCAATTATACGAAACAATTAAATTAACCCATTACCTTTTGCGTTGTTAATGCAAAAATGTATGCGCACCAAAAAAATCTTATTATTAGTTAAATTTCTCGAGGTGATCATCAAAGAGGATATGTAGGCACAAAATCTTAGTGTGCTTTGTACAACATTACTCAATTGTGGAACTGAATATGGAAAAACAGCAGCTTTTATTATACCACTACCAAGTTTAGATTACAATGCCATTACTCAAGCTGCTCAATACATATGCAGCCATATGCCAAGGGAGGGTTATACAACTGGATAGGAAGCATACATGGCAATGCGACAAAGCCCTTCTGGAAAACCAACATCTTTGCGCAATCTCATGTAGCCACCCTCACCCCGATTCGCTCCCCATGAATTCTTGACCCACCAATACTTAATGCCATCTTCATTTTCACCAAAACCAACGACTGTAACACCACGGTCAAGTGATCCCACAACCTCCAGAAAAGATCCCACTGGAGTAATGTCGGAATGCCATTCCTCTGCCTTCAATGGCAGTGACCGGTTGCATTGGGAGTGATCTTGCATGTTAACCATATAGATGCTTTGAGGTGTGCAGACTTTGCTATGAGCTGGAGAGTGGTCACGTGCTTCTCAGTGCACAACTCGTGATTGTTAGTTAGGCTACTTAGAGAAGATTATCAGCTATATAAACACTAGATTAAGCACTGCTTTAGTGAGTTAGAATTGTAACAGCTTTTTAGTAACATAAATATACAGACCTCATTTCTCTCTCTCTCTCTCTTCGACTCTCTGTCAAAACCCAAAACCTAACTTTCTTTCCTCCATGGTTAACATGGTATCAGAGCTGCAAGAGTGGAAAGGCCCCAAACATCTGTATGTAGCTTAGTAAAGGGTCTAAGACTAGTGGTAGATGAGGAAGAAAAAGGCAATTTGTGCATTTTGGTTAGAGACCTTTAACATGTGATGAAGAACATCATTGGAAGCATTGCCCAGTCGAAGATGCCACAACTTGGTCTTAACTTGTTGACCCAAGAGTGCATGCGGTCTTGAATCCTCTTGTTCTGCTGGAGGTAGATACAAGGCTTTATTGTTGGCTGCGTCTTTATTTGCTATGACAGGAATTGAAGAATCCAAGGGTGACTTGTGAATTTGGGAAAGTTGAGGATGAATATGTGGAATGGGATAGAGCCCTTTGTCACTCTGACCTTTGTACATAATCCTGTGGGTTTGCTTGTCCTGCACATATATGTGATACTCATCAAATATAACATTGCAGTTGTTATCCTTACAGAGTTGGTACACAGATAATAGATTGGCAGCAAGTTTAGGAACATGATACACTTGTTTTAAGTGAAAAGTGCCTGGTAAGGCTGATAAAGTAGAATGGCCAATATGGTCTATGCTTAGACCTTCCCCATTGCCGATAGTAATCTTGTCTTCAGAAGAGTAAGGGGCAGACGCTTGCAATTGATGCACATTGGGTGTCATGTGATGAGAAGCTCCACTGTCTGCTATCCAAAGGTCATTGGAGTATAAGGAGAGGACAATTTGGCTGTCATAACTTGAAGAGACTGTGGAGGAGGAGCACCTTGATATGCAAAGTTGGCTCGGTGATAACAGTTCAATGCTATGTGCCCTTTCTTACCACATATTTGACACTCAAGGATAGGTGTGGATGAGTTATCTGGAATCCTGTAGTAACAATTTGGTGTCATATGTCATCTCTTATTGCAGATTTGGCACTCAGGTATGGCATGTGATCTAGGAGCAGAAGAGAACCGTGGTGAAAAACCACCCCTGTGACTATTATGATTATGGAATCGACCATTGGTAAAGCCTTTACCACAAGGAACAAACTGATTGGTAGAACCATAGGCATTATTAGGCTGGGAAAATGAAGGAGAGAACTCGATGGTGATAAGCTCCATGAAGTATTGATGCGTGACTTAACGATAAAGCCCATAGGAAATGAAGCTTGAGGTGGCGGTGATGGTACCAAGCTGTAGAGCAGTACCCTGAGTCTGAGAAGCATCTTGAGAATGGGATGATGAGCAAATTTCAAACGGACTAACACTTATCATACCGGTCATGGAGTGATTCATTGCTAACATTCTGAATTCAATATTCTTTTCAACAGACAGCAACTGAGCTCTAAACTCCTTAAGAGCTATAGGTGTTTTTCTTGCAATGAGCACAGTCTTGATCATGTCAAACTCCTGTGGTAAGCCATTTAAGGCGGCAATGATAATGACATCATCAGAGAGCTTAAAACCTGTTGCAGACAATTGGTCTCGAATGTGTTTTAAACGAAGCAAGAACTTATCTACAGAATCACCACCCCTGTGGATAGTGTGCAACTCAATTTTGAGTTGATTTACCCAAGCCCTTGAGGACAGAAGCATACCGATCTGTAAGGCTTAACCATGCATCCCTGGCTGTTTTACAACCAATGACATACTCTATGGCCTCATCAGACAGAGTTGCAATAAGCAAACTGAGCAAAGATTTATTAATTTGAATCCAGTGGACGATAATCCTCAGTTAAATCAGTAGTAACTCCTGCAGACTCAGTTATGACATATTTAGATGGACACACAGATGTGCCATCAAAATGACCATAGAGGTCGTATCCTTGAAGAACAGATTCCAACTGATAGTTCCACTTCACAAAATTATCATCATTCAACTTAATAGTCAAAACACCTAATAAGGTCTCAATTTTCGGAGCAGTAAAAGTCATGGCAGTATAGAATCAAAGAATCAGAAATTACTTCAAAGAAATCAAATGATGATCTTCGAAGAAAACACAGATCAAAAGAATAGCGAGCTTCGTGCTTCAAGAAAGCAGATATAGGAAATTGCTTTGTGCTTCAAGAAAGCGAGAAATTGCTTAGTGCTTCAAAGAAGGCGAAAACTTGTTTAAATCGGCTTCGTGCTTCAAGAAATTACAGAGCATGCTTCGTGCTTTTGATGAAATCGCATCATACTTAAACTGAAATTGAAGACAGAATCAGCATAATGAAGATGAATATATCATCGAGTCAAGACGCTTGCAAAATCGCCAGAAATAATATCAGACTTGAGGAAAGCATTTGCATCCAACGAATCGCCATTGATGCAATCGATAGCTTGAGCCTCAGAAATTGCTTATGATATAGTAGAGCGGAAGCAAAAAGGATCAAGAATCAAAGAGCCGAACCTCTGATGGCACAGTTAGTAGCCCGCAATATCTGGCGGCAATGTTAATTTTCTTCTCAATGTCACATGTTTCATTATTTCCTATGTATTGGTAACTTGTTTCATTGGTGATACCGTTTGTTTGTATGTAATGAAGGCATCGAGCACATTACCAGTTTCGCAACCTTGGTTGGCGTCATTTTTGGAACAGTCCACTAGTTGTTGGACAGTGAGATCAAGCTATACCAGTTTTGATTCGTGTAGGGAGCTTTGAGTGCATGTGCATGTGCATGTTATATAACTAATTAATGATCACAAAATAATGTTCATGTGCATGTTATATACCTAATTAGTTTTGGTAGGGAGCTTTGAGTTTTGGTGCTCATCTTACCACATACACCTTGGAATTTTATGGGGGTGACAGCTCCTTCGTTCCTCCAGTCAATGGTTGGTGGAACATCAGTCAGGTTTTCGTTCCAGAAAGAACTATTTTTGAATGAGCTTGTGGGTTTGTATCCAGTATGAAACATGGTGAATTCTTCATCTGTAAGGTCTGAGAATTCGTTGAGGCCTAACTTGTAAGTGTGATTCGCTTCCTTATTAAACTTTTTAGTAAATTTGGCTTACACCTTTCAAATTCAATTTGCCGTACCTAAAACCCTTCACTTTTTGTTCTTATAAATAATACCCAATTTGTATAAGTAAAAACCCATGACTATGATCCAACTCAGCAAGTTACCTAATTAAGCATAAAATCTGATTTATTGTACTTTTCAGATTCCAAAAATACCCCCAACTAAGCCATTATTGCATTTGTATATTAATGTAGGAATCAATATGGAAACAGTTTTTAATTGGATTGTATATAATGACAGATGTTGGATTTGGAAAGATCTCCAAATGGTTGTAATGGATGTATGAATTAATTTTGAAATATTTTTAAAAAAATTTAACAATAAATTCAAATTTAGGTAATCGGTTTGTTTAATAAAATGTTTATGTTATTTTCTTTTTATGAATTATACATGACTAATAATCCACTTTATAATTGTTTATGAATAAAACTGTACATACTAATTAGGTTGAAAAAATAATGTACCCATTACTTGTTTGTTTTATGAAAAACATAATTTACCTACTATGAAAAGTGTACATAATTATCTATTCCAAATAATGTACCTATACACATTTACAGGTATATTGTAAAATAATTTACTTGTGGGTAAATAATGTACCTATATTTTATATAATTTATTGTGTACCTATTTTTAATTATGAAAAATATACGCAATTACAAAGTAACTGACTTTGTTTTTTTTTTTTTGGTAAATAATATACCTATATTTTATATGTATATATTTATATTATATTTTTCATAGGTACATTATTGGATATGTAATTTACAGATTTTTTGTTTGTTTGTAATTTTAGGGGGCGAGATGTGAGAGGGAATGACAACTAAAAGAAATGGGGTGATTGATATGCTATTAATATGGAGCATATTAATTACAATTATGACAGTTAATGAAATGCTTGAAATAAATTATAAATAAAATATGAAGTTTAGTGGCAATGATGTAAAAATATAGAAATACTACAACCTCTTATATCCTACTAGTTATTTAAATTTGAAATTGGGTTTTACTCATAGATTTATAGAGTGATGGGTATGTGTCTATGAAATAGAAAATGTAGGGAGATATATTGGAAATGCTTGAAATAAATTATAAATAAAATATGAAGTTTAGTGGCAATGATGTAAAAACATAGAAATACTACGACCTCTTATATCCTACTAGTTATTTAAATTTGAAATTGGGTTTTACTCATAGATTTATAGAGTGATGGGTATATGTCTAGGAAATAGAAAATGTAGGGATATATATTGGACAAGCCCTAAACTTTTTGATGAATTCCACATTTTCCTTGAATATCTTGAAACACCTTTACTTTTCTGCATATTTCATCGCCATTGAAGCTTCATCAGCGGTGGATCGGCTTTTGATGCCCAAGTCCCCGAAACCCCTATGAACATGGAAATCATGAATTTCCATTCAAGTGTAAAAGCCATTGTTATTAGCTGATTGATGATCACTAGGTGTGAAGAAGCAAGATCAAAATTTCCATATATATAGATGATGAGCATCTTTGTTCTTCACTGTTAAGGAATATCTTTGGATATATGTGGAAAGGAGCCTACATATTGAAAAAAACCAATAAAAACTTCAGTCAGATCGACTCATTTTCTGCTTCACTGTGATGAAATGAAACACATTTTCAATATTAGGCCATTAGAACTCGATTAATTCTCCTAAAGAGTTTGTCATACCTAGCTAGCATATAAGATGCATACGCATACTTAAATATATATCACTCTGATCTATTTTTGTAAAAAGAAAAAGTGCATCAAATTCACTTTTAAGCAATTAGGCTAACAGACGTGGATAAGCATAAACCAATATAGTCTAAATAGCCAAGTGAGCAGGATATGACAAGGTCTGCAGGCACAGGATAGGCATCAACCATATACATGCTCATGGTTTACACGAGGATCTTGTTGGCCATGTTGGCTTGAAAAATGGTTTAATACTTTCCCGCGTAACTTAGTGATTAGGTCTCTTGGATTATCGATGTCCTCGGTAGGGTGTGCGACTGTAAGATAGCAAACACACGGTAATCCTAGGGACACCGGTGTGGTACCGGCGAAGGCTCTTCCGATGCTTAAGTAATACAGATTAAGTAAGTTTGAACTACAGATCAATATAGTATGTCGTAAGTTCGATTGATTACCTTCAAGCTGGGATGGATGTCTCTTTTATAGGCCTTGGGAGGTGTGCAATTTGTTTAGAGTTTGATGTGGGACTCGGCGCCAATGTGACCGCCTACGCAGCGTCGGAGAGGCGAGGTTGCCCTAATGTTGCGATCGGTAGGCTTGGTACCGAAGGCGAGTGCCGAAGGCACACGTAGCCCTACAGTTTTAGTCCACGTGTTTGGTATTCATTGGCTGTTCATTTTGGTATAAGCAGAGTCCCCCAAGTCCCCTTGTGAGAGTCTTGAAAGGGTTTGCGGTTGTCCTCGGAAGGAACCACGGCCCTACCGTTCGGTAACTCAATCTTTGGGAAGGGCGGACATTGTCCTTCCTACATCATCATTAGTTCGGCGTTGGCGAAGTCGGAAGGTCGCCGGTGGTGGTGAAGGGCGTCGGCGGCGGCGAACGAGCGACTACGCTTCGCGCCTCCACGTGCGTCCGTTGCCCGCAGGATGGCGACACCGTGCACGTGATGATGGCGCGGCGCGATTAATGCGCCGTTGTTTTTTCGAGAGTACCGTTGTCAAACTCCCTCCTATAAATAGGGATGACCGGTGGTGAATTCACTTTGCATCTGCGAGGCGTGAGAGCTCTATCACGAGGCGATTTCCGGACGAATGCTAGCGGATAAAGCGATTTCGGCGAGATCTAACGGTAACCGAGCGATTTCGGTCTGCAGCGGTAGGAAGAGCCTTCTTTGTTGAAGCGATCTCGAAGTAATAGCGATCTGCGTCCTCCTCGAAGCTAAACAAAGGTACCGTTCGGTAGCCCTACTTTTCCATCTCTACGCACCTTAAGAGTTTACGTCCTTCCTTGGTTTGAACTAGAGTGGCCATAGGGTTTCATTCGGTAGTCTAGTCGCCATAGGTGGTGATGTAGGGGTCGGTAGGATAGCATCCGGCATGAGCCTTAGTTTCCCTTTTTGCCTGTCTTTGTAGATGTCTCGATGGCGAGTCATTCTCGGCGCGAGCCCAATGCGTTCGACGAGGAGTCATCGGACGGTCTCTTTGACTCCGGCGTTGAAGCGGCGGCTGATGCGCCGGGAGGAGAATCCGGCGTCGAGATACTCGGCAAAGGCCCAGCCCAGTCCCCACACATGGTATCGGGAAGGGTTTATGACCGCTCCGGTACCGTTGTCTATCATATATAGCGACGGTCGCCACGTGGGCACTTGGCGCCCGCGTATGGGTGGCGGCGGTGGTAACCGACGAGGCCTCCACTTCCGGCCGTGGTAGGCGGCTGCCGAACCGTCCAGCCGGCGAGTGTTCAGTAGTCTACCCCAGCAATCCGAGTGCGATGGTGCCATGGGGTTCAGAGGAGCTTGTCTTGGCGTTGATTATCTGGAGCCCAACGGATCACCGGTGGGAGATTGCGTTTGGCGAGTACTTCATCCCCCGATTCGGTAGGTATGAGATTCCAGAGCCCACGAATCCGCTGCGGTCAGAAGGGCAAGGATTTGAAGTGTCTTCTTCACGGGCGTGCTTACGCAGGGTGAGGCTCCCTGCAGCCCGCCGTTCAGAGGATCTTGGCTCAAATAGGCTACGCTCGGCTTTAATCCCAACTCGGGTGGCGCGGATGGGGGTAGTCACGCCCCGGCATGGTGGGAGGAGAACCGTCAGATGGCGGTTCTCCCACTGTGCATAGCGTCCACGAAGTCGAGTGTGCCGATCACGGGGCTGGGTCGAGGCCAATTGCACGAAGGCTACCGGCAGCGCCGCCGTCGCTGTCGTCCGACCTCATAGAAGCGTGGAGAAGCGGCGGTGCTTTTGTCGGTGATTGGGAGTCGCCGGGATAGCCCGTCCGTTTCCACATTCCCACCACGTTCCAAATGGCGGTAGGCTATTCTACGTCGCCTGTAGGTCTTTCGAGTCTTTCTTCCTTCGCGTTTAATGCGATCCGTTTGGTTTTGTGCAGGCAAGCTAGGCGGCCGAAGCCACCTGCATGTAAACGGAGATCCGCAGGGTGAAAGGTTAGGTGAGGTTCTGCCGTTGAGAGGGTGTACCCAGTTTCTCTTTAACGCCAATCTCATCAAGGCCCGACATCAGCCACTGCCGGAGTAAGTATACTCGTAACTTACAATTGTTTCTTTTCTTACATTGCGGGTCTTACCAACCCTTTTCTCGTGTGTGGAAGGCGGGAGAGCACCAGGCTAAGAGGATGAGCACGAGTCCTCAAGCGCCGTCTCATGATGGGCTTCAGGGGAAGAAGAAGAAGACCGGCCCGCAGGCGCGCCGCATCAGAACCCGATAACCAGAAGTTGGCCGGCGTCTCCGTGAACTCAATGCGAATCGGCCGCGCATAGCCGAGCGAGGCGCCGCCCCTCTCCCCCCGCCGAGGCGCCACTACGAAGGACTTCCGAGCCGCGGCAAGCGGCCCCTCACCGTCGATTTGGATGCCGAACCGCCGGCCGAAGTGCGCGGACGCGCGGCGAGCCCACTCGGGCCATCTTCGCGGTCGACAACGGCGAGGGCTCACGCGATCCGTCACCACGGCCTGTCCGCGAAAGCGTCAGTTCGCGAACCATATGATCATTGGTTCGCAAATGGAGCTGACGATTAGATCGAGAGCTGCCAAGGCTCCTCCGGGAGAAGCGGTCGCGCCTTCGTCTTGCATCGGTAAGTCGAACATGTTCGGCCACGACTCACCGATCATTCTTGGTACCTTCTGCGACATGCTCGTTATTACAGCTTCCCGATGGACATGTGGCTTTGCATGAAGCGGGCCATCAATGCCGCCGGAAGGCGAAGGTTTGGCCTACGAGAGGGCGGGGCGGGGTTGCCGAGGTGGCAAGGCTATCGAGGATCATGCGAATCACTGGTGAAGGATTTGCAGGTGCGAGCGCGTGTCAAGGCATCTGAGTCAAATTTACAGACACATGCCGTCGGCCAGAGTCGGCGCATCTATCGGCCGCAGAGGCTATCGAGGCAAAGGATGCCGTTCGGTGGCTCTGGAAGAGTCGGAGGGCCAAAGCGTCGAGATTGAGGTTGCCGTCCAGGAAGCCATTCAGTAGTATCGCCACTCTACCGATTTCTCTACCTTGCTCGACAAGGAGGTGGGCTCGGAGATGGTAGATCTCATCTACCGATTCGCGGCACAATCACGGGGACGAAGCTCAACTTGAACTTCATTGCCGATCCTCCTCCCCTTCCAGAAAGTCACGGAAGAAATGATCGAAGCGATGAAGACGCCCGAGGAGCCTCGGAAGCCGGTGCCGAAGGGGCGGATGCCGAGGGCCCTGCATCCTGATCACCTGCCTTTATGAATGTAATTTTGATGCCGAACGTATTTTTGTAATTTTGTTATAACTTTGATGCCGTTGGCATCTTTTGTTTGGATAATTAATGCCGTGGGCATATTTTTATTAAAGTTATGCTTTCACTTTCAATTACTTGCATCTTACTTCCGAATCGGTAGCGTACTTAGAGAATGTTTCCGTTTAATGCCGAAGGCTCTCAAACAAAAGACATCGGCCGTTGGCCAATAAAGTTCCCGTAATTACCGATTGTAAAGCAATGGCCCGTAATGACCGAGAGCCTATAACGCCCAATAAAGTCTACAAAGTTGTCCCTTAATCGGTAGGATAATGGCGACGCCAAAATGTGTAGTTTGCTGCGACCGATGGTCTCTACCGTAAAAAAAAAAAAAACAACAAATGGAGAGATTGAGAGGCGCAACAAAGGTGCCGAATATACGAGCCGAAGACCCTTTTATTGATAAACTGCCGAAGGCAAGAGTACAATTAGGAGTGCGTTTACAATTTAGAACCCGTCGTTGGCTAGGAAATGCTGTAATGCCAAGGTCATGTGCATGTAGAGATGCCGAGGCTCTTGGGACCCCTCCGTGACCCTGCCGTAGGCTAGGTGATTTCATTTGAAATAATACTTCAAATGCTCTACATTCCAAGGATGACCGAGGGTCTTTCCGTTGGAGTCTCTAAGTCGATAAGTCCCCGATCGCTGGATACCGATGATTTTGTAGGGTCCCTCCCAGGAAGGTCCGAGGGTTCCTTCCGTGGGATTCTTGGTTGCCAGAGAGACTTTCCGCATGACCCAATCTCCGATTCGGAAAGAACGGGATTTGACCCTAGAGTCATAGTATCGAGAGACAGCGTTGCTTGTAAGCCGTTCCGAAGGTTGGCTTGTGTTCGGCGTTCTTCGAGTAGGTCGAGGCTTAAAGCAAGCGCTTCCTCGTTTGCCTTGGTGCGAAGGTTTCCGTTGGTAGGAATGCTCTCCAATTTCCCTGGACTCGACTACGCCTCGAGCGAAGGCCATAGAGAATGGTGTTTCCCGTTGCGTTGGTAGGATGTCGGATGGCCCGCCGCGCTTCTCGGAAGCTTTTCCGCCGAGGTTCCTTTGGCTTGTTGTCAAGTGCCGTTTCAACAGCGACTTCTTGACAATTTTGTTCATGGCCTCGACTGTCCGTTCGATTGGGGGTGTGCCGCGAAGCAAAAAAAAGCGAGTTGATCTTGAGTCGGTGCACGAAAACTTCGAATCAAACCGCCTGCCGTTATCCGTGATGATGGCGTAGGGATCTGAATCGGCGACAAATATTCGTCGGGCACGAAATCCTCGACTGCTTGCCGTTATCGTTGCTAGGGCTTTGGCTTTCTACCCATTTCGTAAAGTAGTCTCACGGCAACACGGCGTATTTGACTGACCCTTGCCTTCGGCATCGGACCTATTAGGTCTAGTCCCCACAGGCGAAGCGGCCCGCAGGCTCACGATCGGTGACAGCGGCTTCGGCGAGGATATGAGGACATTACCGAATCACGGCATTTGTCACACCTCTTGACTAGTGTGTTCGCATCCAGTGCGAGTTGGCGAAATAACCTGTCGGAAGACCTTATGTGCGGCGATCGGGGAAACCGTAGTGGTCACCGCATATTCCATCTTGGACCTCCCGAAGAACGTAGTCCCCTGCTCCTCGGTCGGGCACTTTAGATACGGCGTCGTGTAGCCTCGCTTGCATGGAACATCGTCGATGACTGCGTACCTTGCCGATCGGGTAGCGGAGTTTTCGAGCTGCGTCTTATCGGTAGGAAGGGTTCGGTGAGTCGGAAGGCGTAGGATTGGAGACATCCATGTGTCTTGCCGTGCGAGCGGTACATACCTCGGCCGGGCGTGGTTGTACTTGGGCGGGATAATATCTCCACGGTACCTTCCTTCCGATCTTGTCGTTTATCGCCAAGCCAATCGGGAGAGCGCGTCGGCGTGGCTGTCGACCCGGGATCTGCGAATCTCATAGGCTGGAATTTCGTAGTAGTTGGTGGGCTGCCTAGAGGTGACATGAGGCATCCCTTGCTGCGAAGTCCGCCGTTATCCGATTTACTATGGTGAAGTCACTTGTGAATCTTGATCTGCCTCGCGCTCATGCTCTTGGCTGGCGAAGCCCGCCGGAGAGGGCCTCATATTGCTTTCGCGCCGTTGGAAGTCAGGAAGTTGAATCGGGGCGTACTCAATTTTGCTACCGTCGGGTGGTTAATACCAGCCGGCGCCACATGCTCTTTGGTTTGCGAGCCATCCACATCACGGGACCCGAGAGGAGCGAAGTGTCGAAACTTTCGGTATCGTCTTATCTGGTGCAATGGCGCTCGGCGATGATGGCTCAATGGCGCGAGAGTTGTGAGCTCCGGAGATGAAGTCGGCATGGCCTTTTTCTGAGGCCTTGGTTTGAGCTTATGTCAAATTCTCCCAACTCGATTGCCCATTTGACCAATCGGCGGATGTTTCCGGCTTGCGATACCTGCGAAGAGGCTGGTTCGTCGAGCCTGTAATTTCGTGGGCACGGAAGTAGAGGCGAAGTCTTCGTGCCGGGCGGCGGGCGGTGCTAGTGTGCTCCAGGGTGGATGCAGAAGCTCTGCACTCTGGGCGCCTTGCTAACATAAAGATTGGTAGCCGCCTTCTCGGCTTCCTTATCAATGCAGGCTATGGCGGTGTTGGATCGAAAGGTATAGGAGTAGTACCTCGCCGGCAGCGGTTCGATATGATGGTGCACGGCTCATGTAGTTCTTCAAGTTTTGAAATGCACAGTGGCATTCGAGTCCATGCGATGTGATGTTGCCCCTTTCAAAGCTTTGAAGAGCGATGCGACTGTCGGTAGCCTTGGAGATGGGCGTGTCGAGCGCGACCGTCGATGGGCTCTAAATGTCCTTTTGCGTCTTGGCGTCTCCATATCGATTATAGCTTTTATTTTCTCGGGATTGGCCTCGATGCCTTTGGTGATCGAACACGAAATTTACGGAAGATACAGAAGGTGCATTTGCAGGTTGACCTCATTCGGTAATCCTTTAGAATACCGAACATGAGGGCCAAGTTTTTCAGGTGATCCCCTGCCGTTCGGCTTTTTACCAACATGTCGTCGACATATACCTCCATGCTGCCGCCGATGTATTTGTGAAAATCGGTTGTGAGCGTTGGTAAGTTGCCCTAGGGTTCTTCAGGCCGAAAGGCATGACATTATAACAGTACAAACCGCGATCCGTGATGAATGCCGTATGTTCTCTATCGGCAAGGTCCGCGATGATCTGGTTGTATCGAATCTACAACGTCCATGGTGGCGGCTCGTGCGGCGGTGGCATCGGCGGTGATGCGATCCTATGAAGAGCATCGCCGGACAAGCCTTATTCAGTCGGTATAGTCTAACACATTCGCCATCCCACGGCCTTCGAACCATGGCGAGTTGGCAAGCCAAGCGAGTGCGTAGCTTCCTGATAAAGCCGATGGCTTTGAGCATCAACCGGCCGCGTCGCCTCATACCATTCGGCATAAATCGATCGGCGGCTTTTGCGACTTCGTTTGTGGGCGGGAGATCTTGAGCTTGTGGTGATGACATCGGGTGATATCAGGGCATATCGTCATAGGACCAGCGAACTTCGCTTCTTTGCCGTAAGTTGATGAAGCGTCTTGGTCGGGATCAGTTGGTGCGATCTTCACCCACCGATCGGGGAATTCCTTGTTCAGGATTATGGTCTCGAGCTCCTCGCGGGCTGTGCCATTGGCGTTAGGTTTTCCTCGCGGGGGTCGTCGATGAGTTCGTTATCGTTCGGTAGTCCCTGCAAGGTCATGGCTTCCATTGGCGGTTTGTCACCGGTTATGACTTAAGGGCGCGTGGCATAGCACGTCGTCTTGTTGCAGTACCGAAGTCACCCGAATGGCTCGATACTGCTGCGCGTTGGGAACTTCATCAGCAACATGGGGCGACAAGTGGACTTTGACCTTGGTGAGTGCCGTTCGTCCGATAATGACGTTGTATGCCGTCGGGCAATCGGCAATGAGGAATTGGTCGAGGTCATTGTTTTTCGGGCGACGCCAAGGCTATGGCGGGCGTGCTGATGCTACCGATCGTTGGACCGGATCTCCGGAAGTGGTAGAGGTGTAATTTGCCGATGATCATGCGCCGTCGCTTCCAGCCCTGAACGATCGGCAAGATTACGCTCACCGAAGCTTCGCAGATTAATCGGCAAGACCGACCCACATCATAATCGCGCATCTCGCACGAATGATCATCGGTCGCCGTGGGGTAGATAATCCTCCTCCTCTTCTCTTCACAAAGGTGATGGGTTCTCATCCCACCTTCTGAATCTTACGGCCCGATCGCCGCTCTATGCCGAAGACCGAGGGTAGCTGGTACTGCGCACATCTTTGCGCTTACCAACGGTTTGAGGGTCCCGCTGAGTGGGACCGCGCCGATCATGTGGATCATGTTGATCCGCCGATTCTGATTCGGAGTGGGGCGCGGTGGCCTCGGCAAGATATTGATCCAACTTTCTTCAATCAGCGCTCGACAATTTTCCTCGGTGATCTGGTCGATCTTTGGATTGTGGATGCTGGTGATATCGGCAGATTTGCGATGTCGATTATCACATCGATTGGGCTTCGTTGGTCGGCCGGGATCTGGTCATGTTCGTTCATTAGGACGGTTTCAGACGTCGTGTTCAGCAGGTGAAGACTTCTGGCGCGATCGTGATTGGTAGGGGTGCCGGTGGTGCGTTACGTCCATACTTCCCACGTCTTTTCTTTGAATTTCACGACGGCTATCCGGTCGTCGCCCTTCCGCAGTGTCTGCCGGCGGGTCATCGGTTCGGCCGGGATAACTTTGGTGGCGATTCCTCCTTCCGAGCCAAGGCGGGTTTGGATTGAAGTATTCGCCTTTGCATGGGGGCCGCCGCTTTCATTAATTCGTCATACGCGGCGCCCTTGCTCGTGCACGAGGTATGAGAGGACCGTGAAGCCACTCTTGAAGGCGTCGTAGGCTGCCCTATCGTCCGTTCGGGACACCTCAGTACTGTGATCAAGCGCGGCGCTGCGTATTCCGCGAGGGTTCGTCCTCCCTTTGCGAATCGTTATGCGGATCGTCGGCGGAGTACAAGCGGTCCGTCTGGATCATGAAGTGGTTGAGAAAATTTGTTTTAGTTCGTCAAAGTGTACCGATCCGGTTCGAGCACTCGTCCGAGAACCAATTCAGCGGCTCCGGTAAGGGGCGAGGGAAAAAGCGAGACATTGCCCCTCATCGCGAGGCCCACACCCAACTGCTTGCCGATTGGAAGGAGTGAAGGTGCGTCAAGGATCTTCCACACCGCATAGAAAGGAATGCGCACCGGTTGTACCTCCCTGTCCGATCTAGACTTCTTGATGCGATCGTGGCTCCGAGTTTTCCCAATCGAGGACACAGGGTGGGTTCGGTCATCCTCCATCTTACGGATTCTTTGAAAGAGTAGGCGGATGGCGGGGTCTCGGTGGGACGCCTTGAGCGAAGTCTTGAAGCTCTCCTTGGACTTGGCGTTGCGCCTTGGAGTACTCGGGAGCTTCAAGCGGTAACGATTCGTTGCCCCTGCTGGGCGTACTCATCATCGGACTCCAGTGCGAATCAAACGAACCCTCCGAATGGGCGACTTATCCCGGGACCTCATCCGGAGTCCCAAGCGGGTGTTTATTGGATTGAGGGATCTATGCGTTCGGCATCCTTCTTGTCGTTGATCCGATGACGACAATCGGTGTACACCTTCTTGCACGTGAGGTTGGTTCTGGGGTGGCGGGACCACTTGTTTGAGGCGCGGCGTTGCCTTTGCCCCCTCCCTTCTTCTCACACCAGGGTCTGGACTCAGGAAGATTCGGTGGTCCGAATGTTTTGTGTTTCTGCGATTAAGCAACCGTTGGGTTTCGTCCACTTTGGGACGAAAGGAGATTGTTACGTTCTTGAAGTTTAGCCATCTCCTTCGGAGGGAGGTCATTTGAGCAGAGCTCGCTCGGCCGTGATGCAGGCGTCGGAGGATTACCGAAAAGGTGCTAGGGTGCGTGTGGGGCTTGCTCCACTTGGCATACCGTTAGTCCGTCCTCTGAAAGGCTGTAGTCTGAAGTGGTTCCCATTCGTTTTGTTTTTAGGAATTGTAGGTTGATTTTATCGATTTCCACAGACGGCGTAAGCTGTTGACGAAAAATGGTTTAATACTTTCGCGTAACTTAGTGATTAGGTCTCTTCGGTATCGATGTCCTCGGTAGGGTGTGCGACACGTAAGATAGCAAACACACGGTAATCCTAGGGCACCGGTGTGGTACCGCCAAGGCTCTCCGATGCTTAAGTAAGCACGGTTAAGTAAGTTTGAACTGATCAATAGGCGGTATGCCGTAAGTTCCTGATTGATTACCTTCAGTGGGATGGATGTCCTCTTTTATAGGCCTTGGGAGGTGTGCAATTTGTTTAGAGTTTCGATGTGGGACTGGGCGCCAATTGTGAGGCGCCAAGCGTCAGAGGGGCGAGGTTGCCCTAATGTTGCGATCGGTAGGCTTGGTACCGAAGGCGAGTGCCGAAGGCACACGTAGCCCT
This sequence comes from Prunus mume, assembly GCF_029339155.1. Lineage (NCBI taxonomy): Eukaryota > Viridiplantae > Streptophyta > Magnoliopsida > Rosales > Rosaceae > Prunus > Prunus mume. The sequence continues at coordinate 3,605,909 of NC_142700.1, forward strand.
AGTTTGGTCCACGTGTTTGGTATTCATTGGCTGTTCATTTTGGTATAAACAGGCCATATATATATGATGGTAACTCACATATCAACATCTTTGCAAATTCTCATGTGGCTAGCCAGCCTGTGTTTTAGATTCTTTAAAATAAACTAAAAGAAGAAGCAAGGCTCAATTTCACCAGATACCGATCTGTTTAGTAGTTCGAGTGCACTATATTGCCTTAAAATTCAAGAAACAAAGTTCCATCATTAATTCCAAAACCTACATACTAAGAAATTACATGATCAATAAGAACACACAAGATGAAGATTGAATATTTCCTAATAATTGCTATAGAAATTCAAGCAGTAGGATAAGAAGCTTTCATGGTAATGCTACAAAGGGCTTGCACATGAAATGCCACAAAGGCCTTGCCTAGTATGCACATCTCTTTGAATTCTTACATATCCACCCTCACCCCACTCTGCACCCCATGAATTTTTGACTAACCAATACTGTACCATCAAGCACCTATCCCATACCCAACTACAAGTGACACCATGGTTCAAATGAGTTCCACAATCTCTGTGAGAATTCCAAGTGAGTAAAACCGAAGTCGTATCCACTGGCGTCAATTGCAGCGAGAACAGTTGATTGGCCACGGCCTTCAACAAAGCCAACTCGTTGGTGGTACATCTTCATAACTGTGATCTTTGCTTTGCATGATATGCTACCTTGTTCTTGTTGCAAATTCCATCAACTCCTCTATAGGGGTAGTTTGCTTCAACTGCCAGGCCTTTGTTGCGCATTACAAACTTAAAGGCATCATCCATGAGACCACCCTCACAGCCTTGGTTCTCACCCCGAGTGTCATGATCCACTAGCTCTTGCTAAGAAAGAGACACGAGCTTCCCACTTTTCAGCTTTGTAGTGCCTTCTGTGGTGCCACATGAAAATGCCCAACAAAGATCCTATATACCATATCACAATAAAAGCCCGAGTTAGAAAAGATTAATGCGAACCACATAGTTGAAAACAAAAATTATGATGAGGGTATTAGTGATTTTGGCTAATTATCACATTCACCCTAGTCCTTGATGGGGTGACACCTTTTTTCTCCAATCCATCTTTGCCGATGGGATTGCATCACGTTCTCATATTTAAAAGTGTCTTAGATGACATGGGATTGAGGGATGTTCTGTATCGGTTGCGTGAGGCTTGGAATTCTTCATGACTCGGTCGAAAATCCATTGATGTTTAGCTTGTAAGGTGATTGCTAGCATAGTTGAAGGACTCTATGAACTCCACATTGTCCTTGAATATCTGGAAACGATTTTCCCTCTCTTCATCGTCCTTGTAGATGCGTACATATCGAGCCATCCACTTTCATGTCTATCTAACATCAAGTATGAGCATCAAGCAATGTGCGCAGTTGGCTTGGGAAGCCCACACCCCAATCCCAACGATGGAACGTGCTGATTGTATCTTTTTCGTATTCAGTTTATCAGGTAAATGAAATGAAATGAAATGTAATGATGTCTAATAGCTGGTTCTTGTGAACATTGGCAGAATTTCAAACTTATTTCACATGATATCCCTTCTCAGTATTGTTTCAATCAGAAAGGCTTTTGTTTGTCCGAGCCCATTTTGCATATTCACTGTGTCCTGTTAATTTTTTTGTCTGAATTCTTTCTTAGTTATGCCAATAAATGTATCAGAACCCAAATGGAAGGCTCACTCCAAAAACCTGGTGATTGCTTGTAATGCCATATTGTTTGGTTGTTACACTTCACACGTGATATGTGCAGATCTTGTCACAGAGTACATTAGCTAGTACAAGATGGGGCATTTTCACAACCAATAATAGTAATTCTGCATAAATATGAAAAAGGAGAATCTGGTAGTCTTGGGTTCGGTCTACAGCTATAGGTGAAGTCGACAAGATTTTATAGTTACATGACAATAAGCATATAATTCAGAAAGCCTTGTTGATGGAAAGCTTTCTGAGCAAGGCCACAAACACCTTCTGGGGCATCCTTATAAATATCTATAGATAATTGTTGAGAATTAAGCTACTCACTGAGCTTAATAAGAAACTGCAGATGACAATCCTGCAGATTGTTCCTGAGAAGAATGAAGAATTGAAGAACTTTCCTTTTTGGGAAGTAGCCGTTAGCTACTCTAGCTATTTTGGGATAATTTCTACAGCTGGTTTTTTGTCTGTTTCTTAGCTGTACTATGTTATGAGACTCTAGCCTAGGTGTAAGAATCGTAGCCTCCAATCATTATGAATGGTAGGAGATGAGTCCTTGTATCCTAAAATATAGGATCCTGATTTTGGCATCTTATGTCATGTATATGAGAGCAGGTTTTTGCTCAGACCTGGATATAGAAAAATACAGAACATTTTCTCATTCTCTCTGGTTTTTCTTCTCTCTTCTGCATAAATGTTTTTTAATATACCAAAAACCAACATGGTATCGAGCCTGTGCGAATCGAGAGGCGTGGTGTGAGAGAGAGAGCTTTCCTGAAAAAATTCCCAAAAGGGATAAAGGTTGCTCTTTTATTGTTTGGTTCACTAAGACTCACTAGGAAAATGGTGGGATCAGGTTCTTCAGGTGGAGATCTACGAACTCCACAGTTTGATGGTGCAAACTATGATTTTTTGTCAAAATGGAGACCATCCTCATAGCACATGATCTATGGGATGTAGTTGAGGTCGGAGTACAACCTCAGCCAGTTATTGAGGAGGAAGAAGACTGCTGGAGGTGAAGGAAGTGAAGTGAGCAAATTCCAAAGCACCTACTATCTCAGGAGAAGACAGAATCAAAAATGCCAAGGCACGAGTCTCATTCAAGGAGCCTTAAGCGATGAGCTCTTCCTCGCATCAGAAATGAAAAGACTGCAAAAGGAGCTTGGGATGTCTTGAGGAGAGAGTTCAGAGGAGATAAAAAGGTAAGAGCTGTAAAACTTCAAGCTGTTAGAGCAGATTTTGAGTATATGAGAATGGTGATGGTGAAAGCTTAGATAGCTATTTGGCTAGATTTTTTGGAACTGTGAATAATCTGAAATCTCTTAGTGAAGATGTGACTGAAACAAGAATTGTGCAAAAACTTTTGATGAGTGTAAGTAGAAAATATAAGTCCATTGTGTCTATCATTGAAGAAACTCGAGATCTTGATGTTCTTAGAGTTGAAGAAGTTATTGCATCTGTCAAGGTTTATGATAAAGGGAAGACCTACATGATGAAAGAGATAAAGTGGCTGGAACTGAGAGAGCTTTTAGTAGTCTCAAGGTTGGAAATAACCAAGTTCATGGCTCTAATAAGGGCTCACAGAGTAGACCAAATCAAAAGTGGCAGGGACAAGACAAAAAGGGATCAAATTGGTCTCAAAATAACAATGGCTCAAGCTGGAATAACAATGCTGGAGGAAATTGGAACAATAGTTTTAATTCTCGGAACAAGCGAGGTGCGTGATCAAGGAAGTGTGAAACCACAATGCCAAGTCTGTCAAAAGTATCATTTTGGTGTGTGCAGGCACAAAGGCAAACCTAGATGTGGAAAATGTAATAGGTTTGGTCATACTGCAAAAGACTGTGAAGGCAACAAGCAGGTGGCTAAGCTGTGCAAAGGAGGAAGAGGTAATCACAGGCACCATGTTCTATGCTTGCCACTCTGCAAGTGTGAAAAATGGAAGTGTATGGTTTGTGAGCAGCGCTGCGGCAACCACATGACTTCTCAAGAGTCTGTGTTAATAAACATTGACAGGTGTGACTTGCAAAGTTAAAATGGGCACTTTGGAGATCTTGTACAAGCAACTGGAAAAGGCACTCTAATAGTTGAAACTCAACATGGGAGAAGGTATATACATGAAGTGTTGCTTGTTCCGGGCTTGGATGAGAATCTATTGAGTGTAGGCCAAATGATGGAGCATGGATACTATGTCCTATTTGGGGGTAACATGGCAGTTATTTTTGATGATGGCAGCCTCAACAATGTTGTAGCTAAAGTGGTCATGGGAGGAAATAGATGATTCCCTCTCTCACTTGAATCCATGACACTGCAGCTAGAAAAGCATCAGTGATTGAAGATTCTTGGATCTGGCATAGAAGACTTGGACATTTGAATTTTGTTAGCATGAAAAAAATGCAGCAGATGGAAATGGTGGCTGGACTACCTGTGTTAACCGAAATGAAGGATGTGTGTGAAGGTTGTGTTTCAGGAAAACATCACAGAGAGAAGTTTGACAAAGAGGGAGCATGGAGAGCAAGCTGTCCACTGGAATTAGTGCACAGACTTGTGTGGACCAATGCAAAATGAGTCAATTGGTGGAAATAGGTACTTCATCACATTCATTGATGATTTTTCAAGAATGTGCTGGGTATACTTTCTCAGAAACAAATCTGATACCTTTAATGTGTTTAAGAAATTCAAAGCCTTTGTTGAATTGCAAAGTGGATTTAGTTTGAAAAAACTAAGGAGTGATAGAGGTGGTGAATATACCTCACATGAGTTTCAAGAATTCTGTACAAGCATGGGAATGGAGAGGCAATTAACCATTGCCTACTCTCCTCAGCAAAATGGAGTTGCTGAGAGGAGAAATAGAACAATATGTGAGATGGCAAGATCCATGATGACAGAGAAAGGAATCCCTGTGATTTTTTGGGCAGAAGCTGTAAGTACAACTGTGTATCTCCAAAGCAGATGTTTTACAACATCATGCTAAGTAAAACACCATTTGAAGCATTCACAGGAAGAAAGCCAGAATCAAGCATCTGAAAGTGTTTGGTTGTATCTGTTATACTCATGTTCCATCACCCTTGAGGCAGAAGTTTGATGACAAGGCTAGAAAGGGAGTTTTATGGGATATGGAAGCTGTGAAAAGGGTTACAGAGTGTATGACTTGCAATCTAAAAAATTGTGCTCTCAAGGAGTGTAATTTTCAATGAGGACAAGGCATGGAATTGGAAGAGTGATCAAGAGGAATCTGTTCCAATACCATTCAACCTTGGAGGAAATGAAATAGAAACTGAATTTGGTGAAGAACAAACTGAAACAACTCAGTTTGATAATGGTGGCAGCTCTCACTCAAACACAACTGTTGGTGTTTCAGTAGGAAATAACAGTCAAGCTTCTACACCTAGCTCTACTCCAGTGAAGTTGAGAACTCTGGAAGACATATATGCAAGATGCCACATGTGTATCATTGAACCAGAGAACTATCAAGAAGCAGCTGGTGATTTAGCTTGGCAAGAAGCTATGAATGCTGAGTTGGAAATGATAGAGAAGAACAATACACTGGGAATTGGTTGAGAGACCAGCAGATAAACCTGTTATAGGTGTGAAGTGGGTGTTTAAAACCAAGCTTAATTTGGATGGAACAGTTCAAAAACATAAGGCCAGACTTGTAGCAAAGGGTATGCACAGAAACTGGAATTGACTACAATGAAACCTTTGCATCAGTTGCAAGGTTAGACACAATTCGAACTCTCATTGCTCTTGTAGCACAAAAAGGATGGAAGTTGTTTCAGTTAGATGTCAAGTCAGCATTCCTAAATGGTGTGCTTGATGAGGAAGTATATGTAGAGCAGCCTGAGGGTTTTGAATCTGAAAAATGCAAGTCACAAGGTTTACAAGCTGAAAAAAGCCTTGTATGGACTTAAGCAGGCTCCTAGAGCCTGGTACAGTGAGATTGATGCATATTTATCTATGTGCAAGTTCAAAAGAAGCATTAGTGAAGCTACTCTGTACACTAGATCTGATAATGAAGGAGGTTTAATCATTGTCTCAATCTATGTTGATGACATTGTTTATACTGGAAACAGTGAGAGGATGCTTGCTGAGTTTAAAAGGGAGATGATGCAGAGATATGAAATGTCAGACCTTGGACTCCTTCATCACTTCTTGGGCATGGGAATACTACAAACGATCAAGGGTTTTCATTCATCAAAGCAAGTATGCCAAATCCTTGCTTGTGAAGTTTGGGCTTGAAGATTGCAAACCAGTATCCATTCCATTGCCTACTGGTGAAAGACTCAAGAAAGTGGATGGAAGTGACTTAGCTGATGAAGGACTCTATAGAAAGATAGTAGGAAGTCTACTATACTTAAAGACAACTAGACCAGATTTGATGTATGCTTGCCAGTTTCTTTGTCAAGGTTTATGACTAGTCCTACAAAGAAGCATATGGGAGTTGCAAGAAGGGTCCTAAGATATGTGCAAGGAACTCTCAACTATGGCATTGAGTATGTGAAGGATAAGTCTGCAATTCTCATTGGATTCTGTGATGCAGATTGGGCAGGTAGTGAGGATGATAGCGGGAGCACGGCTATGCATTCACTTTGGAAGTGGAGCATTCTCTTGGGCCTCTGTGAAACAAAATACAGTGGCACTATCAACAGCTGAAGTGAGTATGTCTCAGCATCGAGGCAACAGACAGGCTATTTGGTTAAGGTTTGTCCTTGATGATTTTGGTGAAATGCAAAGCGAGGCAACACCTCTTTTCTGTGACAATATGTCAGCAATTTCTATGGCCAAGAATCCAGTTTTTCATCAAAGGACTAGACACATAAACAGGAGGTATCATTTCATAAGGGAGGCTCTACAAGAGGAAGTGATTGACATGAAATTCTGCAGAAGTGAAGAACAACTTGCAGATATTTTTACAAAGGCACTGCCTAAAGACAGATTTAATCAACTAAGGTTGAAACTTGGAGTTAAGCGTAATGGCGGCTTAGGAGAGGCTGTTGAGAATTAAGCTATTCAGAGCTTAATAAGAAACTGCAGATGACAATCCTGCAGATTGTTCCTGAGAAGAATGAAGAATTGAAGAACTTTCCTTTTGGGAAGTAGCCGTTAGCTACTCTAGCTATTTTGGGATAATTTCTACAGCTGGTTTTTTTGTCTATTTCTTAGCTGTACTATGTTAATGACTCTAGCCTAGGTGTAAGAATCGTAGCCTCCAATCATTATGAATGGTAGGAGATGAGTCCTTGTATCCTAAAATATAGGATCCTGATTTTGGCATCTTATGTCATGTATATGAGAGCAGGTTTTTGCTCATACCTGGATATAGAAAAATACAGAACATTTTCTCATTCTCTCTGGTTTTTCTTCTCTCTTCTGCATAAACGTTTTTTAATATACCAAAAACCAACAATAATTATCACCTCCAAAGATTGGGAGAATAGAGTAGGACTAATGGACCTTCTTTGGCTCCTAATGACATCTTCTAGAATTGATTTCAGCGCCCAGATATGATCGAACACTGCTCTGATACCAGTTGTTGGTTTTGTGATGGAAAATGAGGTGCTGGAAATATGAGTTGCTTCAACAGAGCTCTTTGTATTCGGATTCACTTAGCTTCTGTTTACAATGATAAGAGAATACTTCCTAGAGAACCTAAAATACATTGCATAGGAACTCTACCAAATTAATTAAGGACAGCTACAGCTGCTGCAATAAATAGAGATATTCTAGAGAATGAAGGAAGTACATTAATTCCAACAAAAATTCCAAGGGGTATGTGGTAAGATGAGCACCAAAACTCAAAGCTCCCTACCAAAACTAGTTAGTTATATAACATGCACATGAACATTATTTTTTTATCATTAATTAGTTATATAACATGCACATGCACATGCACTCAAAGCTCCCTACACAAATCAAAACTGAATCGTTGCAGTTGCTGTCTAACTCAGATTTGCAAAACTAGCGGTGGTGCAATGCAAGCTTCCAACGTTCCTTTTATTGCAAATGGTAGACTCTAAAGGGATGATGATGTGTGTATTTGTGGTTGAGCAAATTTTTTATGCCTTCCCTGCGAAATGGGAAAAACCCAGGGAAAAAAGAGACTTGATTTGTTATTTTTTTCTATTCGGCAAAGACCAATGAGACTTTTGAGGTCGTCGGTCCTGTAATCAATCGTAATTTATGCATAATAAGACTTTGGCAGTTTGGCAGAATGAATAGGATTACAAGTAGTAACCCATGTTATTAGTTCTTGAGTCTCAATTTCATCAAGTAGAGGAATTATATAGAACATTAAACCATATTACTTCCGGAGTTGTTGATTTAAAAATGTATGTTTTATTTATCGCACTACATATTACGTACTATATCAATCTAATGCACTATGTAAGTAGTTTACTACGTAAAAGGGCACAATAACACACTTTTAACATGACGACTAATTGCATGTATTAATTAATGCAATTTCCTTATAATATTATTTGCTATTTAGAACATATCTTGCACATGGGATATTAATTTAAAATTTTAATTTATTCATGATGTAGTTGGATATAGGCATTTTCACAGCCATTGATTATACATTCACTTCGATATGGATTCCATAATAGCCTATATAAATATATATAGATTATGCAGTCGGATAGGAAGCATACTGAGCAAGGCCACAGACACCTTCTGGGGCACCAGCATCCCTAAGAATTTTCATATAGCCATTTTCACCCCAGCTTTCACCCCATTGATTCTTGAGTAACCAATACTTCATGCCGTCCTCAGTCATCCCGTACCCAACGACGGTAACAGCATGGGTCGTTTTCGTCCCACAATCTGTGGGCGAGAAGACCCCACTTTGGTAATTCATAAACTCCGCCCCGGAACCATCGATGATTATTGAGACTGGCTGCCTGGACACAGCCTTGAGTAGGTCTTCTTCACTATTGGCAGGCACCTGTTCATAACCAGTGATCTGGACAGCAGGCTGATTAGCGCTACATATTCCCTGCGCACCCTGGTACGGGTAGTTTTCTTCGGTGGCAATTCCTCCGTTTTGTTGGATGTATTGAAAGGAACTAGTCATGAAACCACCATCGCAGCCTTTGTTGCCATAGCTGCTGGTACAGTCTAGAAGTTGTTGCTCGGACAGTGAGATCAGTTCCCCAGTTTGGATTTGGTTAATCCCTTCCACTGCTGCCACTGCAGAAAATGCCCAGCAACAGCCTACATATATAATACAAAAACAAAAACATCAATACTTAGTAAAGAATATGGATGAGTTAAGAAGGTAATTAATATAAGGAAGGTGGATCTCTTAATTACCACAGCGTAATTGATTCTTTATGGGGGTGACAGCTCCTTTCTCCCTCCAGTCAATGCTAGGCGGAACATCAGTCGGGCTGAGGTCTTTGTACCTGAAAGATATGTTTGCGGATGAGGTTGATTCAGTGGCCCTTTTGTATCCAGTACGCTGCCGGAGGAATTCTTCATCGCTCAAATCAGAATGTTCATTCAGTCCTAACTTGTAAGTCTTGTTCCCTTCAGAGTTGAACTTCTCCACAAACTGCAAGTTCTTCTTGAATATGGCGAAACGCCTTTCCTTCTCTGCATTGTCCTCATAAACACGGTCATACTTTGTCATCCATTGCTCATGTTTTGCAGCAAAGGAAGCTTCGGACAGTGTGCGGGATGTGGCTTGAGATGCCAAAGTCCCCAAGACGATGAATAGGGCGAGGACCACAAGGTTTTTCTCAAAAGCCATTGTTCGCAAAGGATTATTGGCTTAGGTTTTAAGTAGTGATATTGGAAAGCTTAGCTAGCTGTGAAGAAGCAAAGCATATGATCGTGGGTTTATATAGAGGTTTTGATCAGCGTGTTTGCATGTGAACACAGTGTTCATGTTATTAGCGGAATTGGGAAGGCAGCGAAATTTCCAGGCACGTACGTAGCCGAATACTATTAAATTGATATTTTGTTTTGTTTGTGGAAAATTGACGCATAGTAAGTCATGAAGGCATAATAGTAAGTCATGGAGGCATAATTGGCGCAAATCATCATTCACCCGACGTCTATGGAGGTATAATTGGAGCAAATCATAATGTATGAAAAGAGTCTTAGCTAAGCATGGTCAGTTTGGAAATGCTTTTAGATAATAGAAAAGTTGATATATATCCATGGGTTTAATCCTCGGATTTTGTGACTTTGATACAAGTCCTTTTTGTGCCACATAGGATTACATTCATTTTTAAATATTGTATGATGTAATCTTTTGATTTTTATATTTTTAAAATCACTTTTGGTTCCAATATTGCCCATTATCTTAGATTACTTACCTTAATGAGATAATTAGCCAATATTATATTTCTTTCCTTATCCAATTTACCCTTGAGCACATAAAACGTAAGAAATAATGAAGTTATTAATTGCAGCAAATTTTTATGGTGGTTTTATAATAAATTACTAAATTTATGGTAAGTAAAGCACCTAATTAGGAAGACTTTTTTCTTTTTTAAATGTTATACATTGACATAAGAAAGAAATAATGGAGTGAGTTTAGTGCTCAAAGGAACAAACACTCGTTAAAATAGATGAGAAAATAATTGAGATTCAGAGTTGGGGTTCATCCCAAGGCACAAATGACCGCTGAAGCATGGTCTAATATCCATTTGCTATGCAGTCATAGTATCAACTTTTTCTTCTTTTATTATTATTATTATTATTTTATGTTGAATATATGCTCAACTTTGAGAAAAATGACTTTGAAGGGATTAAGCTAAATTTACTAATATATTATATTATTTATTGTTGGTTGAGTTTGTGAATGCCCATTCTGGTACTAATAACCCATCCCAGCACAGCACCTATTGCTGGAGGAGTTTCAGCCTTAATTTGCGGCATGACTGAAACTCTCTCAAGTGTTTCCAGCAGTCTGCAATATCCTTAATTCTCTACCGTGCTCATGTGGAATTGTGGATTGATGTTGGTCGTAAAATTTTGAAAATCGAGCCAGAATAATCCAATCCCTGACGTGAATTTGATGTTCAAGTAAGGATGCTAATTAATATACCGTGTTAACTCAGATTTGTAAGACTAGCAGTGGGGCAGGAATAGAAGATGATCAGCATGCATGCAGCCAAGCATTGGTTAGTCAGGAATTGATATGTTGTCTTGTGGAAAATTAAGAAGTCCAACTTGAGCATGCAGCCAAGTTCTAACAATTTGTATGCGAATAACTCCAAATCCAGGTGGGGTTGAGCATGCATGCGGCCAAGCTTTACTTATTGTCAGCTTCATTAATTTTTGAGATATGACAAAAAACTCTACAAAGTTTTTGAAATCCCCAATCCTTAATTCGATACCGTGTTCGTCTAGAATTGTGGATGAATTTGGTCATCAAACTTTCACATCGAGCTACTAGAATAATCCAGTCCTTGATGTGAATTTGATGTTCAAGAATCCTGAATCGTTGCAGTTGCTGTCTAACTCAGATTTGCAAAACTGGTGGTGGTGCAATGCAAGCTTCCAACGTTCCTTTATTGCAAATGGTAGACTCTGAAGGGATGATGATGTGTGTATTTGTGGTTGAGCAAATTATTGATGCCGTCCCTGCCAAATGGGAAAAAACCAGAGAAAAAAGAGACTTGATTTGTTATTTTTTTCTATTCGGCAAAGACCAATGAGACTTTTGAGGTCGTCGGTCCTGTAATCCATCGTAATTTATGCATAATAAGACTTTGGGCAGTTTGGCGGAATGAATAGGAGTACAAGTAGTAACCCATGTTATTAGTTCTTGAGTCTCAATTTCATCAAGTAGAGGAATTATATAGAACATTAAACCATATTACTTCCGGAGTTGTTGATTTAAAAATGCACGTTTTATTTATCGCATTACATATTACGTATGCTATATCAATCTAATGCACTATGTAAGTAGTTTACTACGTAAAAGGGCACAAAAACACACTTTTAACAAGGGCTCCAGAGAAACCTGACGACTAATTGCATGTATTAATTAATGCCATTTCCTTATAATATTATTTGTTATTTAGAACATATCTTGCACATGGGATATTAATTTAAAATTTTAATTTTCAAAGCCATTGATTATACATTCACTTCGATATGGATTTCACAGCCAATCATTAATGATAATACACTCACTTAGATATGGATTCTATAGCCTAGCTATATAAATATATATAGATTATGCAGTGGGATAACTAGCCAGCCGAGCAAGGCCACAGACACCTTCTGGGGCACCAGCATCCCTAAGAATTTTCATATAGCCATTTTCACCCACCCCATTGATTCTTGAGTAAATCATAATGTATGAAAAGAGTTTTAGCTAAGCATGGCCAGTTTGGAAATGCTTTTAGGTAATCAAACAAAAGCGTGTTTTTGCGTTGTTTGACATTAAATAAATAAAATAAAAAAAAGTGCTAATTGCCTATAAAAGTAGTTCCAATTACTTTTTTCAACCATAAAGATAAAGCACTTGAATTTTTAATAAAATTTACATATGCTTATAAGAAAAATATTTATCATCAGAAGTGCTTCCTAAACAAATATTCTATATACTTTCTACAAAAGCATTTTTCAAATAAAATTAAGTGACCAGAGTTTTAAGGCTCAAAATCAACAAGGCCCACATCTACAAGTACTGACCATATTGAGTTTCAATTATACGAAACAATTAAATTAACCCATTACCTTTTGCGTTGTTAATGCAAAAATGTATGCGCACCAAAAAAATCTTATTATTAGTTAAATTTCTCGAGGTGATCATCAAAGAGGATATGTAGGCACAAAATCTTAGTGTGCTTTGTACAACATTACTCAATTGTGGAACTGAATATGGAAAAACAGCAGCTTTATTATACCACTACCAAGTTTAGATTACAATGCCATTACTCAAGCTGCTCAATACATATGCAGCCATATGCCAAGGGAGGGTTATACAACTGGATAGGAAGCATACATGGCAATGCGACAAAGCCCTTCTGGAAAACCAACATCTTTGCGCAATCTCATGTAGCCACCCTCACCCCAGTTCGCTCCCCATGAATTCTTGACCCACCAATACTTAATGCCATCTTCATTTTCACCAAAACCGACGACTGTAACACCACGGTCAAGTGATCCCACAACCTCCAGAAAAGATCCCACTGGAGTAATGTCGGAAGGCATCGAGCACATTACCAGTTTCGCAACCTTGGTTGGCGTCATTTTTGGAACAGTCCACTAGTTGTTTGTATGTTATATAACTAATTAATGATCACAAAATAATGTTCAGTGCATGTGATATAACTAATTAGTTTTGGTAGGGACCTTTGAGTTTTGGTGCTCATCTTACCACATACACCTTGGAATTTTATGGGGGTGACAGCTCCTTCGTTCCTCCTGTCAATGGTTGGTGGAACATCAGTCAGGTTTTCGTTCCAGAAAGAACTATTTTTGAATGAGCTTGTGGGTTTGTATCCAGTATGAAACATGGTGAATTCTTCATCTGTAAGGTCTGAGAATTCGTTGAGGCCTAACTTGTAAGTGTGATTCGCTTCCTTATTAAACTTTTTGATGAATTCCACATTTTCCTTGAATATCTTGAAACACCTTTACTTTTCTGCATATTTCATCGCCATTGAAGCTTCATCCAACGCGGTGGATGCGGCTTTTGATGCCCAAGTCCCCGAAACCCCTATGAACATGGAAATCATGAATTTCCATTCAAGTGTAAAAGCCATTGTTATTAGCTGATTGATGATCACTAGGTGTGAAGAAGCAAGATCAAAATTTCCATATATATAGATGATGAGCATCTTTGTTCTTCACTGTTAAGGAATATCTTTGGATATATGTGGAAAGGAGCCTGCATATTGAAAAAACCAATAAAAACTTCAGTCAGATCGACTCATTTTCTGCTTCACTGTGATGAAATGAAACACATTTTCAATATTAGGCCATTAGAACTCGATTAATTCTCGTATAGAGTTTGTCATACCTAGCTAGCATATAAGATGCATACGCATACTTACATATATATCACTCTGATCTATTTTTGTAAAAAGAAAAAGTGCATCAAATTCACTTTTAAGCAATTAGGCTAACAGACGTGGATAAGCATAAACCAATATAGTCTAAATAGCCAAGTGAGCAGGATATGACAAGGTCTGCAGGCACAGATAGGCATCAACCATATACATGCTCTGTGGTTTACACCAGGGATCTTGTTGGCCATATATATATGATGGTAACTCACATATCAACATCTTTGCAAATTCTCATGTGGCTAGCCAGCCTGTGTTTTAGATTCATTAAAATAAAATAAAAGAAGAAGCAAGGCTCAATTTCAGCAGTACCGATCTATTTAGTAGTTCGAGTGCACTAATGTATTGCCTAAAAATTCAAGAAACTAAGTTCCATCATTAATTCCAAAAGCTACATACTAAGAAATTACATGATCAATAAGAACACACAAGATGAAGGTTGAATATTTCCTAACAATTGCTATAGAAATTCAAGCAGTAGGATAGGAAGCTTTCATGGCAATGCCACAAAGGCCTTGCCTAGTATGCACATCTCTTTGAATTCTTACATATCCACCCTCACCCCACTCTGCACCCCATGAGTTTTTGACTAACCAATACTTGGTACCATCAGCACCTGTCCCATACCCAACTACAGTGACACCATGGTTCAAATGAGTTCCACAATCTCCTGTGAGAATTCCAAGTGAGTAAAACTGGAAGTCGTATCCACTGGCATCAATTGCAACAGAAACAGGTTGATTGGCCACGGCCTTCAACAAAGCCAACTCGTTGGCTGGTACATCTTCATAACCTGTGATCTTTGCTGCATGATATGCTACCTTGTTCTTGTTGCAAATTCCATCAACTCCTCTATAGGGGTAGCTTGCTTCAGCTGCCAGGCCTTTGTTGCGCATTACAAACTTAAAGGCATCATCCATGAGACCACCCTCACAGCCTCGGTTCTCACCCTGAGTGTCACAATCCACTAGCTCTTGCTCCGAAAGAGACACAAGCTTCCCACTTTTCAGCTTTGTAGTGCCTTCTGTGGCTGCCACTGCAGAAAATGCCCAACAGCATCCTATATACCATATCACAATACAAGCCCGAGATAGAAAAGATTAATGCGAACCACATAGTTGAAAACAAAAATTAGGATGAGGGTATTAGTGATTTTGGATAATTACCACATTCACCCTGGTCCTTGATGGGGGTGACAGCTCCCTTTTTTCTCCAATCCATGCTGGATGGGATTGCAGTCACGTTCTCATATCTAAAAGGTGTCTTAGATGACATGGGATTGAGGGATGTTCTGTATCGGTTGCGAGAGGCTTGGAATTCTTCATGACTCTGGTCTGCAAATCCATTTATGTTTAGCTTGTAAGGCTGATTGCTAGCATAGTTGAAGGACTCTATGAACTCCACATTGTCCTTGAATATCTGGAAACGCTTTTCCCTCTCTTCATTGTCCTTGTAGATGCGTCCATATCGAGCCATCCACTGCTCATGTCTATCTAACATGGAAGTATGAGCATCACGCAATGTGCGGCAGTTGGCTTGGGAAGCCCACACCCCCAGGACTAAAAGTGTCAGTAGAATAGATGATGACTTTCTAAGTGTGAAATCCATTATTTACTGGTTTAGGATTTGTGTGAAATGAATTTTGTTTATGCTTATGCTTATAGAAACAATCATGTAGTATATATCTAGCAGACGCATTTTATCCCTCAAGAGATCTAAGTATATATAGAAGATCTCGGGATCTCGATCCGGCAATCTGTGGTGGATTTGGCAACCAGGTTGCATTCCGGATATGTTGCCATGTTAGCGAGCGAAGTTTTCTTCTGCGGTTGATTAGGACTGAAGATGATTATCTACTAGTACTGTTTCACTATACCGAGATAGTCTTGGAAGTCGTTAGTCTAAGCATAAATGTTTCGTTTTGGTTGCTGAACCTGAAATCTAATGCGTGTGTGTACATCTTGCATCCCTTTTTCTCCGTACCCTTTACATGGAAATGACCAAAAACAAAAAAAGAAGCCAATTAGGCAATTTATGTCCCCTGAAAAGCTAAATAAACATGGTGTTATCCATTATTTGTTCAAAGAACTGCAGGGCTCTACATACATCAACGTTCTTGAGCCTTCAACGACATTATACTTGGGCCTTAATAGACAGCCGTATTAAACACAATTCACTCCTACGAAAATCAACACTCGTTTAATTATGAAATGACAACTAGGTTTTGGAGAATTGTCTAAGGATTAATTTCTCATTTTCTTTACCCAAAAAAAGAAAGAACGAGCACATAAAGAAATATTCAAATTGCTAACCCTCATACATGGGCCTTAACGAACAATGGTATTGACGTACAAAAGACATGTATATATATATATACACACACAAATCATTGAATACATAATAAAGTTCCATGCCCAAAAATGCAGTGACACTGTCACGACTATCTAAGTCAATTCTGTACATAACTGGAAAGCACCTTGTGAGAGGTGTCACCGTCTCTAATTCTAAGTGGGCATATAAACTGCTGCAATTCAATTGAATTAGGGTTTCAACCTTCAAAATAAACCAGAAAGTGTTCCTGAAATCAAACATAGTCAAATTTTAACATTAGTCACGTAATTGCAGCAAAATCTCCGGAAACATGAACTAGTACTTGATATGGAGAGCTGCTGTAAAAAGATTGATTTGCTGTTGAACTTGTACCTCATGAATAATGAAACTAATGAACAGCCACATGAAAATTACCATGCTTGCTCCTTTTTTCACTGTCATTAGACTACCGCCGTAAGATTTGTACTCGTGTATCTGCCTATCACGTCAACAAGGGCTTGTATTAACGACTTTGGGTCAAATACTACACCAGCTTTTGGATCATGTATAGAATCAACAACGATCTGCAGAAACTCACTCTCGTCAGAGCTTTAATATCCAGGGAACAAAGGAAAGAAAGATATTTGTGGCCATCAAGCACACTAAAAACAGGAAATTGATAGGACAAAGCACTCAACTTAGCCATTATGATGACATGACACTAGAAGCATTATATTTTATAACAAGGGCTTTAATCAAAAGTGCCAAATTACTCTCCATAAGAACTTGAATATCCTAGTCTAGGTTCATGAAAAATATCCAAGAATAGATATTCATCATAGTAAACGTAAACCTTTATAATTCCATTCAAAATATATTTCTTTAGTTTATTATAAGTAACAGAAAGCATTTGGACTCTGTTGAAAGTGGAGTTAAAACTACACATACCACGTTAAAGATTCCTTTGGCAGCCAAGCGTTGAACATCTATAGCAATCTCACCACCTTTGGGCACTAATACAGTATTGATGTATTGGCTGGGCTGCATTGAATTACAAATTTGTAATAAATTACATGTTTATACATAAAACAAAAGGAAGCTTTCTTTTTCTTTAACGAGCACCAACAAAAAGAACCCCTCTTCCCCAACACAAAAAAAAACAAAGAAAAATACTTTTAAAAAACCATGTTTGCCACCAGAGATGTGACATTAACAATAATAGAAAACAACCATCTGTAACTGCACTGACTAACTTACAAGGTTTGCAAGACAGTTATGAGGATTTCCATATGTTCGATTTAATGCATCTGTGATAGCAGTTACAAAGCAAGAAGCTGAAAAGCCACTGGTCTCTCGGTCACGTGTACCATTTAACAAAAGCACCTAGTATCAGGACAAACTGAATCAACTCAACAAGTAATTTGACATGGAAAATAAATAATGCATTTGTTAATGTCTATCTATAAGATGACCCTGGGTACGTCAGAAAACTTTGCAACAGTCAAAGAAGAAACAATATGAAGACTTGTACGATTGGAACTTGTATCATGTAACATGTAACTTAAGAGTGATGAATAGGTACCTTGGGGCAGGACCTTGAAGATATAATCTCCCCAATGCCAATTAATACCTAAACAATGAGGCATAACAAATTAAAAATATGAATATACAGGTTTCTCAGATGTCCAATCAAGAATTATCAGCTGGGCTCTAGAATCTTCTGAAAAAAGAAGAAGCAAATTCTAGTAAAATAAATAAGAAAATGCAGCATATTTAATATGGGAAGTAATGTTACCAGTGATGGGCAAATAGAAGTAAAGAGGGATCCCATAGCATAAACTACGCAATCCACATTACGTAACTGATCCAAGACAGATGGGTTTGCAGCAGGGAAGACCTAATCATTGTGAAAACCATTGTTATGAGTTCTGATTTCAGGAACTGCAGAAGCATATGCATGGAATATGGAAGCATTTTAATCATTAGAAAAATGGGAGCCACATACCAGTATTTTTTTCATAAGATGAGAAAATTAAAATTTTAAGGGTAGCGCCTGATAAAATGTTATAATGTTAAAAACCTTGCAATATCAGAAAAAGGATAAAGATTTAACAAAAGACTCCATTATTGACCCTTTATTTAAGTATACCAATAAAATCAACAAGGAAAACTTTAGGGCATTACATGAAACTGAAAAGAAAAGAAAAATATATGAAGTATTATTCACCTCATGCAGCAAGTTTTGGCCCTCACTTGACATGTAGAATACCCGCTTTATGCTCGAAGGAAGTGCTGGAAATGAAGAGCTTTCCTGTCCACAGTAAGTCATCACTTTCAATAAATGAGAAGTTCTTTACTATGATCCTGCCTCTAGAATTTGAGTAAAATGCAAAAATCAATCAGCCCTTAAATGTCTTTCCCAGTCTTAACAAGATATGATGATAATGTGAATAGATCTTGGCTGGGTAAAATTACAAGAACCAATTAGAACGCCCAAACCCAATCAACTATGGTTGGTCAGAAACCCAAAGTGGAATTGAAACACCATCAAGATTTTAGTAAATGACTTTTATAAAACAATACCAAGAAATTGAATTAATAGTAGTGACATCATTTTCTGTTTCTGGACAGCCAAATTCTCTCTCTTCAAACATGCACTATTACCTCGCCAACAACACCATTACTACCATAGCATGCACCCACCACATTGACATCATCGAATCTCTCAAAACCCCTATATGTTTTTTTATAAGGAATGAAACATTCTGAAGAATCCATGTCATGTATTCTCAGGAAAAAAACTTGAACTATCAGAATACTTCTGACAGAGAACCTATAGATTGAGACTTCCAGATCAAGAAAACCATATCAGCATACCTTATTGACAGGTTCCATATATCCCTTGGTCGGATGAGAAATTTTGTTCTGGCCTCGTATTATAGTTCCATCCTAGGGGGCACAATAAGGAATTCAGCATAATCAAGTATTGGCAGAATCTTGCAAACTTTACTTGTTACATGAATTGATGATGATGGAAAAAGAAAAGAATACAACAAAAGGTTTGAATCATTTTCATAAGGAGCATACAATTGTTATGTTGCATATCTTCTGCAAGTTCCATAAATGAGAAGGTGCCAGTAGCATGGTTGGTAAAGTCTCTTAGCCAGACCTTAAATTAAACATACAATGCAATTTCAACTATGGTTTGAAAGTACACATGTATCTTGCGTTGCACCAGGTCAATTAGTAAACCAATACCATAGTATAAAGTATATGCATGCATATCTCAGGGCACATGAGTTGTATGTCAACAATCATACCCATAATTCACATCCTAATGTAAGCCTGTCGTTAGTAGAAATCACTGGGAGGACCAGACTCTCTGAGGGGATATCTGACACACGGGAAAACAAAAATATTGCAGCATCTAAGGACTGAAAAAATGTGCGTGCTCCTGCAAAGAAGAAATTCCCAATGCTGCAGAAATTATGAAATCAGTTAAGCAAAGAAATAATATTATCACATAGTGAAATCCAATCATGAAAGATATATTATTGTAGTGCATCTTTCAAAAATTTCTTAGTTAAAGAAAGTGGATTACTGAATTTCAATTAAGCACCATAATGAAACAACACAGAAATACACCAAGTCATAGCTATTGTGAAGATTTCACACCTGCCATTACTGAAGCAAAATGATTCATCAGATCGCCGGAGTATCTGCATTTGAAAAAGGCAATTGAAGAAGTTCAGAAGAGTTCAACAGCAGTTCGAAATCAGAACACATATAAATCAAATTAATAGAGGCAATATAGCATTGCCAACCCGATTACTAACCTGATTCTGAAAATAAACTAGAAAAGCTCGAATGGTTTCCCTGTAGGGTTTTGATACTCCCGTCCATAGCGAATGTTCTCCTTCCACAATATCATACCTGTCAAATTCTCAACTCAGCAGACTGTTACTCAATACCCCACCATAGTATCACCTAGCACGTAAATGAGAATAATTTAGGATATAGAATAACATACCACCTAGAAATGACAAATACAAAAGAAAGTAGGCAGGACCCCAACTATATACATTGTTGAAAATCAGAAGAAATGTCCATAAACATCATCATACTTCACTATTTGCTCAACATTTTTGCCTAACATCAGTTCTAATGCAGAACACTGCTATAGAATTTCCATAAATAGTAGTAAAAGCAACAAAAATACTGGTAGCAAAACATTACCATTCAGATTTGGCTTGACGCGAATCAAGAGGTAAACGGTGACCAAGCAATCTCCGGACTGCCACAGCCTCAGAAGAGCTCTTGTCAGCCAATCTCAAACATCTGGACCGTATATCTCCGACAGCAGGACCACCTAATACACAACCACGAGCAATGAGAAAAAAAATACCAGATACGAAGAAATTGAAAAGGAAGAGAGAAGTTAATTACCGAGAACACGAACGATCTCAGCCGTACTTCCTCCATCGTCGGAAACAGGAAGGACGTGAGCTACGCGAGTAGTGAAATTCTTGAGCTCCTCAACGACGCCGTTGAACGCAGTCCCACCTGCAATTACGAAACGAGAAGAGGTGAGCTTTGTTTCCTTTTCCTGAAATTTTCTATTGCATTTGTTAATTAACGTGGCGGAGAGGGACCTGAAAAGACGAGCAAGGAAGGCATGACAGGGCTAGGGTTAGGGATGGAGGAGAAGGAGTAGCAACGGAAATGTTTAGGGTTTTGGGAGCGAAGGGTAGACATGGAATGAGATCTCCAAGGAAATTGGGGGAAACTGAGAGTGAGAATCAGAGAGGGAGGGCGAGAGGGACATGGGCCCAACCAACCGTCCGCCATATTCCCGCGTCTTTCCTACCGCACCTTCTCTTTTCTTTTCTTTCCCTTTTTTTTAGGGAAAATCTCTTCCCATCAATCTTTTTCCTTTTTTCAGGCCAAAAAATAAAATATATTTTTCCATTCTGACAAAAAACAGAGTATCTTTTTTCACCCCAAAAAAAACAGAGTATCTTTGTGAGCGGATTATAGCTCACAATGTGGGTTTGCCCATAGGTTCTAAACTCCCATGCAACCATGAATGCTGAGTGGAGTATAGCTCATTTTTAGTATTACTCTAAATTGACATGCAAGCAACAATTATATATATCCTTATCACCCCATAATTCACAATAAATTTGCAGTTTATTTTCATCATTTTTTAGGGTGATATTCTAAATCATTCTCCGTTGTAAGAGGTTGGCACACTACACTGGCCAACTGACCTAACCACATTGCATTTCCATCGCAATTTTTACTCTCGACAAATGCAATTGTGGATACCAAATATCATTAATCTAGTCATAAAATTAACTGCTTTATTAATTTATGTTAGGATGTTGGGTGTGAGAGTTTAATTTAAATGTGATGGGTTTGGTTTTAACATAAAGAAAACAAAAAACTTTGGTGGGATGTTCATATCAGTATGCAACCTCAACCGACCAAAGCCTATAACATGCAAGAAGCTCTATGTCAACGAAAATGAATTTTTGTAGGATGTTTCAAGTCATCTCATGGTGAGAGACCAACTTCATAAATAAAATATTCATTTGACATCTTGTTTTTGGGATATCAAAAATAACATTTCAACCTCAAGTATTCATTCCACATCAGTTTTGACATATCGATTGGAGTGATGTGATATTTTATTTCTAGTTGTTAAATATACATGTGGCGTTTGACACATTGATTGAAGATGCTCTAAAACTCAACCAAAATAGTGAGCACATTTAAAACAAATTCTGAACCAATGTGTTGTTTTCATTAAAAAATAAATAAATTAAACAAATTAAAATTGTTTGACAGACAAAAACGTGCACCGCATCTTTCTTTCTTTATTTATTTTTTTCAATAAGAAAATGAAATCATGGTTTATTGAATGAAAAATCGGCCAAAAGTATTCAAAGAACACAAGCACGTAAGGCCAAATCTTTGAGAAACAAAACCCATAAAACCCCAAATAGAAATGAATATTTTAAAAAATAAATATTAAATTTGTATTTAATCTAATAGTTTCTTCAATCAGTTGAATCTAGGCAAAGATCCAAACACCAAGTTAATACAATAATAGTAAAAAAATGACTGGGACTTTTACGTGACAGAGGGCTGATGTGGAAAGTATGGAAGGACCACCGATGACAAGGCAAGACCCTCATATCCTCTTTAAAGAAAGTCTTCCAAATATATTATATCATTAGCATTTTCTGTAGCAAAGTTTCGGTTTTTGCTTTTGTGTTTGTTTATTTATTTTATGGCCGGAGTCTGATGTGTGTTTTGAAGGGCGAGTTGTTGAAGGCAACTCAATATTGGCTAGGTGGGCAAATGCACTGCACCGATTTCATACTGTTTCATTTAGTAGATAGATATTGATCAAGTATGGTATGGTAGATATCAAAATGCATCGAATAGTACCTATTGAAATATAAACTTTTTCATTCTCTCTCTCTGCCTTTCAATTTCTCAAACGCTTTTGTCATTTATGTTTGGATTGTGTTTGTATTTTTGTAAGTCATAAGGCATAAGTTTAACTCTTTTGGTTTGTAAGCCATAATGCATGAGTTTTAACCATTTGGATTTGATGAATATGTTGATGGATAAATATTGATTTGGTTGGTTTGGATATTGAATATGTTGATTAGGATTTGGATATTGAATATGTTAATGGATATTGAATATTGAAAATGTTGATGGATATTGAATATGTTGAATCTTTGAATTTGTAACTTAGGCATCACTTATTTTGGTGTTGAATATTGAATTAGTTCATTTTTAGTTGTATCATTTTTAAATGAATCGATGATGCGATTTCATAATACCGCATACCGATTCTTTCAATAATCGCAATGCCTAATATTGGCCCTTGCGTATATGTGGACTTTTGAGCTTGCCAAAAGGAAAAAGGAGTTTATGCAAATAAAAAAATAGTAAATTGACGTTGCGCTGTGTATAGGTTTTCATAAATAAACTCATTTTAACATGACATGTTATCGCTTATATTTTCTTTTACGTCTTGTTGATGAGCGGCCAACCTTGAATATCTTAACCTTCCTAAAGACAATAATGGCAATATTCTGTATTTTAAGTCTTAACAGCATAACCTCGTTGACCAAAAAAGAAAAACATGCCCCAGAAACTTATTATAGTTAAATGTTGAATTATGGCATTATGTTTTTGTAAATCATTCTTAATTTTTTTTAAATTATTTTTCCTTTAATGAAGATCACCCCCACGTGGATCTAATCCCCACATGAATGAATTAATGTGGCTGGCTGTGATGAAGTTTGCCACATGAAGAGGTATTTGGCATGGAAATTGCTACATTTTTCACCCTAAGTGGATTAAGCAAATTTGAAAAATTCGAGTTAAACTTATACTTGATGATCAAAGCTTATACAATTTCATTTATTTTATTTTTATTTATCACATAAATCGTACATTAAAACAACGTTGTTTTAGCCATATCAATGCGCAAAAATATACGTAGTAATTTTGTTCACGTTCATTTTGTATACTTTTTCATCTCAAGAAATTGTCTATTTTATAACATGTCTTGAGGAATATGTTTTGTCATGTATGTATATAAGTGAAATAAGTTTGGCATTTTTTATGTATTATATATGTTAAAAATTATTGCTATCGATATGATAGTGGATTAAAAATTATTGCTAGCAATATATATATGGTGGGACTTGGTTACTCCTCCGTCTCAAACTCCACAAAACATTTGTTCTCATCCCTTCTCTGCTCCTTAAAAAGGCGTCTTCTTCCTAACATTTGCTTTCCGTGAACCAGTAGCCTTTGACTCTCTGTCTGCCTTTCTTCTTCATCTGCATCGAAAACCCAACAAAGTTTTCACCTTTCACGTTATTATAAATCTCTTTCCCGAGAACCCAGTTCCCAAAACCCTCTATTTCACTCTGCTTTTCGCCTTTTTGAAATCCTCGACTTCGAGACCATGAAGAAGAAAATGTGGATGTTTTCTCATTGATCACCTCCTCCAAACCCCCAAAGCTTGTCTTTTGCGTAATGGAAGGTATGACCAAACCCACAAGAAGTGTCACTGCCACCACCACAGCCACCATAATCAACACCTTGCTAAGCAACAAAGCTGGTTCTCAAAGCTTCCCTTTCCCAAAGCTCTCTTTTTGGTTTGCCCCAACTACTCGCCCTCCTGGTCTGCTCTTCTCCAGCTTTGGTTCATAGGTTTGTGTATCGAAAGACTTAGAAAACCCATATGGCTTTTTACAGTTTTAACTCCAACTCTTCATTTAGGTCTGAATACTCGAGCCTCTTCGACCCTTTTACGCATGGCTCAAGTGGGTTTGGTGGGGCTCTGCGAGGAGGTGGGTCTGTTTTGCCTCACTCTCTGGTTTTGGATGGTGAGAAAGGTGAGCTTGTTAAGGCTCCAGCGAGAGTGGGAAAGAAAGGGGTATCAGAGGCAAAGGCCTTGGCGGCTTTGAAGAATCACAGTGAGGCTGAGAGGAGGAGAAGAGAGAGAATTAATGCACATCTCTCTACGCTTCGTGGTCTCGTGCCCTGCACTGAAAAGGTAAAGTATAATTTTCATGTAGTTTCAATCATACTGGTTGATTATACTTGAGATTGTTGGATTGTTGTTATAGCTTATTAAGTTTTAACTGGTTATTAGATACTAGTCATTGGAAAACATTACTAGTAAGAAATTGGTCTTACCTTCAATTTGAAGTTCTTTATCGAAAAGTTATTCGACATCTTTTTGCTGACTGTAAAGTAGTAACCTACCATATGAAACTTAGATTCTTTAATCAGACCATAAGTGAAAATAGAATTGTACAGATCAATTTAAGATTAACTTCGAACGGCTATTTGGTCTAATTGACCAAATATTTCAAATATGAAACTTTTGGCTTAAATATGATAAGTTTTTTCTTCCCTTTTTGTGGCAACAAGGGGTTGATCAGAATATGACAACCGGGCAGAGCTGAGAGTGTTTTGCTTTTAACAGTCATTGTTTTCTGTGCCAAAAAGCGAACATGTTTAAACAAATATTTGGTGCTATGAGAATTCTGTTGAAGAGTTATTGAATTGAATACATAGATTCTGAACTCTAATGAAGCTTTTCTCTATCAGGAATCTTGTTCTAATGTATTTTTATGGATCCTGTATTCAATTTTGCTCCAAGAAGCTTAAGGTGATCAATATGAAATACCCCTTCTAGTGATATGCTGTCATTATCTGAGTTATGAAATCATGAAAGAGAAGATCATTCGTGCTTTAGTGCACATCATTCAAATTAACAAAGGTTTTCATTACATTATTTGTGCCTTTGCAGAGTCAACTCTAGTATGGAAGTTACAAAAGTCAACTCTAGATATGTTAAATAATTTGAAAAGTAAACTTCTTCCATACTTAGAGAGCTCCAAAAACATCTGGAAAATGAATCTGCTCAACTCATGGATATGTTAAATTATTTGAAAAGGTAAACATCTAAAATACTCAGAGCTTCAAAACCATCTGTAAAATGAATCTGCTGTAAATGTCTAGGTGCACTTTGGATTTGCATTTTTTCAATTAAATTCAGAAATCAAGCATTAGGGGTGGGTGGGATGGGGTGGGGTGGATTTTCAACCTGTTAGGTACAGCACACTACGCACTATGTTGGAAAGAAACGTAGAAATGGTTTTTTGTTGGCAGAGAAACTCTGACTTTAGCTTATAAATCTACCAAGTCAAATGCACCTAGAACATATTATAATTAAGTAAGCTGAACAGTGTTTCACGGGAACTTCATCTTATTTATTAATTTTATAAGTCTGTGGTTGTTTAACACTAAGTATATATATGGGATGCTTTGCTGTCAATAGCTTCAGTCTTTAGCAGACCATTCTATGTGTTTTGGGAAGTACTAATGATTATGATTGGATGATGGGGTACAGCGCCAGCTGTGTAGTAGATGCCAACATAAGGTCTACATCAGGACTATAATTTATGGCTTAGATGTGTCTTGCTCAACCGTTCAATTAAGATATTATATCATGTTTGGGGCGGTAAGCAAGAAAATATGTATGGGGCTAACTAATAAAATTTTTTATGTTCAAGCTTCAGAGAGTATCTTTTAATAAAAATAATTTTTTTAATCACACATTTCTTTCCTTAATGTGTCATCTACCCCGATTTCCAAGTCGAAGCAAGTTGGATGACTAGCTCTGTATTTCGTGGGCTAAGTCTATCCTCTGATAACTTTGAGCAAGGTTTTTCTCATGCTACTATTTCTTAAATATTAAGTCTACCTAGGTGAGCTTGGAAGTATGTGGAAGCTTGTATTGAAATTGTTAGGTAGCAGGGGAGGCCCTGGGAACAGGCGGGCAAGGCGGCCGCCTAGGGCCTCCAAATTGGGAGGGCCCCCAATTTGTATAATGACTAAGTTAACTGGGTTTATGCTATTGACAAAGAAGACGTCATGCTGATGTTAGTAATACCAGCCAATAGGTTGGCCTTGACTTGTTGTGAATGACCCTTAATATGTATATTATATATGCATCATGTATTTGTGTGTGCATGTATATGTAAGCATATTGGAGAAGCTATGGTGTTGGCTGTTGATGGCAACTGATTTAAGTCTTTAACCTTGACCTAATTGCTGCCTATAGATGGACAAAGCCGCATTACTTGCTAAAGTTATCAGCCAGGTGAAAGAACTGAAGAAGGATGCGCTAGAATCTAGTAAGGGATTTCTCATTCCTGTTGATGCTGATGAAGTGCAAGTTGAACCCTATGACACTGGGGCAGGGGATGGAACCATATCTGTGAGAGCATCCGTCTGCTGTGAATACCGGTCTGAGCTTCTCTCTGACCTAAGAGAAGCTCTCGATTCCCTTCACTTGAAAATGGTGAAGGCAGATATAGCAACCTTGGGAAACCGAGTGAAAAATGTGTTTGTTTTCACCAGCTGCAAAGAGAGAAGCAATGATGCTGATGCTGATGCATTCCAACTTCTTGCAAGTTCTGTTCACCAGGCCCTGAGTTCTGTCCTTGATAAGGCTTCTGCCTCACCAGAATACTCCCCGAGAACAACGCTGCCGAGCAAAAGGCGGAGGGTCTCTTACTTCGATACCTCGAGCTCATCCTCATGAGAGCAAGATTGTGTTTGTGTTGGCGGTGATGAAGATGTGCATATTGTATTGTAATATGGATTCTGTATTCGTATCTTTAGACATGGATGTGCGGAAGATAAAGTATTTGTGAGATCTTCATGTATACATTGTATTACAAAACCCCCAATAAAGTATGAACTATATACTAAGGAAAGACAATAATGGTTGTATGTAAAATATGTATGTAATTGTGAATTTCATGGAAAATTAGACTCCCATTATTTCGATGTCCTATATTATATTTATATTTTAAAAAACACGTAACATTTGGAAGCAAATATTTGAAAAGACAAAAAAGAGAACCTTGGGGCATCTTAAGTCCGTCATCAGAGCATCCACAATGAGAGGGTGTATAAGGGGGTGTATGTTAAATATACACCCCTTGTCACCGGAATAATCTTCAATGGGGAGATGTAAATGATTGTAAACATACATCACAACCTATGGAGATGTAAAATAAAATGCACATTTGCATCTATTTTTACATCTTTTGCAGGCAGGACCCACCCGAAAAAAGAGAGGAAAAATGAAGAAAAAGGGATGTAAGAGCAACTTCACCCATTTGTCATTTGCCATGGCAAATGGAGGGCTAGGGCAGCCACTATTCATGTGAATAGTGGTTGCCTTGCAAAAAGCCATTTCTGTTTCCACACGTTGTCATGGCAAAGGGCAATTACTATTCATTTTTTAAATAATTAATTTGGATAATATTTTCGGGTTCCTATGTGTCAATACTATTCATATCTCATAATCGAATAAAATTTTCAATTTCAAATTTCAGATAAATTTAAAAAAAAAAAATTGGCTGGTATTTATAGAAAAAAATTCATTAATTTTTGGGTATTTTTAAAAAATTTCTGAATTTTTTCAGTCTTTTATTGCAAAAAAATTACGCCATTGGATTAGAGAAAAAATCGACGGAGAGTCCGGATGACGCCATGTGGCAAAAAAAGAGTGGGTTGACGCTAGCCTGGCGTCAAGCAATGACATCACCCAACCCTAGGGCTTGAGCTCGTTGAACTGGCTTGAGGGCTAGCCCGTCTTCATGGGTCCCACTCCCAACCCGGGCTTGGGCTCCTTGTTGGAACGTCATTTCCTAGACTTGGGCTCACTCACTGGTGGAGTTGTTCTAAAAGTGGTTTTACATCGTTTCCATTGAGCAAAAAACGTATTTATACCTCCCGAAGATGTAAAAGTGCATTTACACTCTCGAAAATACACTCCCCACTGTGAATGCTCTCAATACAGAACAAGACTTGGATGGGACTGGGTGTGTTGTGTAGAACGGGGGGTGTGAATGGAAGTTTTGTTAACTAAAAGCCCATATGACTATGCAGTGGGTCCCAAGTGCTGAGTTGGCGCAATTTCATTACAAACTACCCGTAAAGGCTGGAAAGAAAGAAGGGGGAAGGCAACCGTAGAGAAAACAATCTCCTCTCGCCAACACAACACAACAACACAGCCGAGGTATCTTCTCCTTTTTGTACTTGAACTGTCTCTGACAATTTCCTGGTGACTTTTTTACTGTTTATTTAATTTTCACAAACCTTCAAAAACAAGAAAAGAAAAAAAGAGGAACAAGAAGAAGAAGAAGAGGGCAAGCAGCTAATCGCAGTAGAAAAATCATGGAGGGGAGCAGTGGCAAATCCATACTTCAATTCGCACCGTTTCAGAGCTCGGTGGACGAGGGTTTCTGGCACCGACTGTCTTCATTGAAGCTCAACAAGTTTGGCATCGATGACTCTCCCATTCCCATCACTGGTTCGCTTCCTTTCATTGTTTTTCTCTAATCAGATTATGAAATTTCTGGAAACAAGAAAAGAAAGAAAATTTCAGCTATATCAGATCGTGATTTTTGGAAATTCCTTTTCTATATTCTTGTTAAAATATGCTGTGTAGTGTCTGAGTTCTTTTGTTTTGTAAAAATTGGTGATTTGTACTGTTTTAGGTGCTCAATGATCAAGCATTTGGACTATGAGGGGAAAAAAAAAAAGTCGACTTTTTCTTTTGCTGAGTAAATTTGAGGAAGCAGGAAAAAGCAGCACAAGTTTTAAATTCTTGTGTCATATTGAGCACTAGCAAAAATAGTAACTCATGAAACTAACTAAAAAAACAAAGCTTTAGTTCAGAGATGAATGCTATACAATGTTCTTAAATTCTATTATCCAAATGTAAATTTCTCTATAATCTGAGATATGGACCGACCCTGCTCCAGGTTTCTATGCACCGTGCTCACATTCTCAAGTATCAAATCATTTAACTCTTCTAGCTGAGTCTTTGCCTTTGGATTCAAGTGAAGAATCAGATGTACCAGAAATAAGTCGAGGGAATAGGAACAGATGCTCCGTCCCTGGCATCCTTTACAACACCAATACGGTAGAAAGGTTTCATGGACTTGACAAACAGGGCTTACTTAAGGCAGAAGCACAAAAGGTATTGCCTTCAAATGGATTTAGTTTCTAAATTTGTTTAATTTTTTGGATGAAAGTATTACATCTTTGAATGACAGTAAACTATATGATTCAGTTGAAATATCGTGTAGGTAGATGAATCTGATTGCTAAAAGTGAATTTAAAATGATCCATGTTATGTCTTGCTTCTTTTCTGTAATCAGATTTGGGAGGACATCCATAATGGAAGAGCTTTGGATGACAGTTCAGTACTTTCCAGGTTCCTTCTTATCTCTTTTGCAGACCTGAAAAAATGGAGCTTTCATTACTGGTTTGCTTTTCCTGCTCTGGTGCTTGATCCTCCAGCAACCTTGGTTGATTTGAGGCCAGCTTCACAATGTTTTAGCTTGGAGGAGGTATGTACGATATTTTTCTTATTGGATGCACAGTGGCAAGGCATTTAGATTTCATCCCTAACTTCAACACTAATTTCATATGTATTAGGCGGAATCTCTTTCAGCAGCGTTTAATGAGTGGCGTAACTCAAGCTTAACAGCAGGTATATAATGTCTCCTGTGTTATTTTATGGATTGTCTGTAGAAACATCTTATGTGCTCATATGTTCAGATGCAAGCTTGTGATTTCGGTGGCTTGTGGTTTATATATAGGCATGCATAGTTTACACTTGCTTAGTGTTCCTTTCTAACCTAAGTTATCTGATTCAGATGTGCCGTTCTTTTTGGTTCAAATTGATACAAATTCACACGCTACTATTAAGCATCTAAAGGATTGGGAAACCTGCCAAAGTGCTGATGGTCACAAGGTCTGTCTCCAAACTTTTTCTTTCAAACTATAGCTAATCATTTAGGTGATGGGAAACTGGAATGAATTTAGATATTAGATTTTGGGGTTCAACTTCCTTAGAGCTGCTTTGCATGCCATTGCAGTTACTATTTGGCTTTTACGATCCATGCCATCTTCCAAACAATCCTGGTTGGCCTCTTCGCAACTTCCTTGCACTTATTTGCTCAAGATGGGATATAAAGTCTGTTCACTTTTTATGCTATAGAGAGAATCGTGGTTTTGCAGATCTGGGATTGTCCCTTGTTGGTGAAGCTCTGATTACAGTTCCACAAGGTAGAGCTGCAGAAATTGGGTAACAGCTTATTTTTTATTAAGTTTCTTTCTTCTACAGTTTGAATATGCTTGCATTTTTAGGTACTCTAACTTGGATTTTTATATCTGTTTAGGATGGAGAGATCATCCTTATGTACCTAATGCAGTGGGGTGGGAACTTAACAAAGGGAGAAAAATACCCAGGGGTATTAGCCTGGCTAAATCTATGGATCCAACTAGGTATGTCATTTGTATTGGCTCTCTGTAGTCTATAATGTTAGTTGTCCTTTGTCATCTCGGTGTCTTATGATAACTTGTACAGGCTGGCCATATCTGCTGCAGATTTGAATTTGAAACTAATGAGATGGCGTGCTTTGCCTTCACTGAACTTAAATAGCTTGTCTTCTCTCAAGTGTCTCCTCCTTGGAGCAGGTACACTTGGATGCCAGGTTGCTCGCACGCTTATGGTGAGTGCTCCAAACTTTCAAAAAAAATCTGGTTCTATTCTATCTATTTGGGTGACTGAAGATTATGAATTTTACAGGCTTGGGGTGTCCGCAGAATTACGTTGGTTGACAATGGCAGGGTGGCTATGTCAAATCCATTGAGGCAATCCCTGTATACATTAGATGATTGCCTAAATGGTGGTGAGTTTAAAGCTACAGCAGCAGTTAATAGTCTCAAGAGAATATTTCCAGCTGTGGTAATTAATTTCATCTGTTTGTCCTCTAAAACACATGGGTTAAGCCAAAAATTTGTTGATTTTCTTATATTGTTCATCCATCTCTTTCTTTTATCAGGAAGCAAAGGGTGTTGTCATGTCTATACCAATGCCTGGACATCCTGTTCCTAGTCAAGAAGAGCAGACTGTGCTTGATGATTGTCAAT
Organism: Prunus mume; assembly: GCF_029339155.1. NCBI lineage: Eukaryota > Viridiplantae > Streptophyta > Magnoliopsida > Rosales > Rosaceae > Prunus > Prunus mume. The sequence goes on from NC_142700.1 coordinate 3,637,550, forward strand.
CCCTACATGATTTAATTGATTCTCATAATGTAGTTTTCTTGTTGACTGATACAAGAGAAAGTCGGTGGCTACCATCTCTTCTTTGTGCAAATACTAACAAGGTCTGTTGACTTAATCTTTAAAAAAAAATTCACTGTGGTATAATGTGGCACTATATTCTCACATCTAAATGTGAGTCACATCTGCGTTAAGACAATCTACTTACCTGATTCAAGCATATAGGATATTTGGATTAGGTATCTTTATCGAATCGGCATTCATGTTGTCCAATAAAAAATAACTTTTGTTTATTTGTTTGCAGATTACTATAACTGCAGCTTTAGGATTTGATAGCTTCTTGGTTATGCGCCATGGAGCAGGTCCTTTTAGCTCTAGCCATGACTCAAAAGCTGAAGCTGCAAATTCTTTATCTGCTGATATGAGCAACCTTGGCCTGACTGATAGAGATGGAGGGAAGAGATTGGGCTGTTACTTCTGCAATGATGTGGTTGCGCCTATTGATGTAATTTTCTAGAATGCAATAGATATGATATTTTAGCTGTTCAATGTATGTCAAGTACAGCCATAAACCTTTTGTTCTCTGTGCAGTCAACTTCAAACCGCACACTGGACCAGCAATGTACTGTTACACGCCCAGGCCTTGCTCCTATTGCCTCAGCTCTTGCAGTTGAGCTCTTAGTAGGAATCCTACATCACCCTCACGGGTAAGTGGTTGGAAATTTTTGAAAAGGGCCTGATTATTTATTAGATTTATGAGGGTTCCAATGTGTTTAGTTTTCATGGTTAATAGCTAAATAGAAATTCCACTTCAGTTTTTTGTTTTTTTCAATGGTTGACCTGAGATTTCGGTATTAAACTGCTCGTGTTCAGGATATTTGCGGAAGGTGATGTTTTAAACTCCAGTAATAGTGAAAGCAGTGAGCAGCCTCTTGGTATTTTACCCCATCAAATTCGAGGTTCCCTTGCGCAGTTTTCACAGATGACACTTGTGGGCCACTCCTCAGACAGTTGTACGGCTTGTTGCAGCACTGTAAGTTTTCCCTTGCTTGTTGACTTTTTCCATGGCAGTACCCTGAGAAAGTCACAGCTTGTTCTTAAACTGTTTGAGCTATTAGTTCTATATGCTATTCAGGGAATAAACAGTTCATATGGTTCAATGAATAAGTAGTATTATTGGATGAGAAAGTCACAACTGAATTAGTAATTATAGGGGCCTGCATCCTGACATTTTGATACGCAAGCATTAATATGTTCATTTCTATCAAATATTATATGAGGGGTGTTATTTTTATTCATAATTGTAGCAAATATAAAATGAAATTACAAAACCAGTAGCAGGCGTCTCATTCTACTTTGTCAAGTCTATAAAACTAAAGAACTACTTTTAAAATATATTTTCTAATTATTCTACTTATTAGTTGAGATAAGGATTTCCTTGGGTAGAATAATTAGAAAACATGTTTTAAAAGTATAATAATTTTAACTAAAGGAAAAAATTATGAGGAAGCTTGATGGGAATGAAAATGGTGATAATCTGCTAGATTCTCTTTGTAGTTTACTCCTTATGCATTCCTTTTAGCAATGTCTTGTATATAACTATAATTTCAAATAAATAATTGCAAAATGAATATTTCATTCAGGTGGTGTCTGAATATCGGAAAAGGGGAATGGAATTTATACTGCAAGCAATCAACCACCCTACCTATCTGGAGGACCTAACTGGACTGACGGAGTTGATGAAATCAGCTAGTTCATTCGATTTGGACTGGGATGATGGAACAGATGAAGATGATGATGATTGCATTGAAGTCTGATTTTTTATTTTCTTTTGATAGGTGGGCGGTTCTAAATTTTTTATGCTGCAATATATTCTCAACTGTACAGATGCTTAGGAAAGTTATATTCAATCATGTATGTATGTTTCAATTTGTTCCCACCACGATTGTTTCTAAACTGCAAACCCTACTTCTATACGAAATAATATATTCGATGGGGCTATTCATTACCATTTGTATGCTATGAAACAGAGAAGACATTGGTGGTTGTTCTTCCGACTATCATAGAAGAAGAAGAAGAACCAATATCAAATGTATGGCAGAGGGGGTAGAAAGTTAAAAACCGTCAACCAAAGTGCGAAGTGTGACCTGAAAATTATGGTCAGAGACCACAATGCTGCGTATCTGAGCATATCATGGCATAAGTTGGCAGCCTAAGATTTGGCCTAGCAGCGGGTCTAGTCGTTTCAATGACTTCTGAAAATTTCGAATGGTGCTGCCGCCACTTCAAATCACAAACCTTAAAACTGCATACTTTTGAAAATCAGAACTTGTAAGGAAGCTTCAAGCTTGGAGCTCCAAAAGCAGAAAAAAAACAACATTAGAGTCTTTTTCTCTCAAGGAAGTAGGATGAGAAGAAGTCTCAAACTCAAAGTCTGCCACTTTAAAGTCTTGGCTAGCTAGACTTGCTTAAGGTTGAGGCTCAGTGGGTTTTGCACTTTTTGTCTCACTCAGTCTCATGAACCATCATGAATAATAGAATGTTGTTGTTTGTGGCTTGTGGTTGGGTTTGGGTTTGGGATGATACGAACGATATCAGTTAGTTCAACGTAGTTAGTGCAGCTGTGGTTTGGTTCCGCAACCCTTGAATATATATATGACTAATCTTCAACCTGAGCACATAGGTTAGTGGACTCTCCAATTCGAGTTTTAGCCTTAGTTATCCCAATGTGTGTGGATCACGTGCTCGGTTGCAATATAATCCAATTCAATCCTAGTCATCGAACATAATAGAACAACAATCCAATCTTAATCACCAACCATAACAGAACATCACGGAGTAGCAGGAGCAGCCAGCAGTTGTACGAAAAAGGTAGCAATGGTTGATGGTGGTACACATCATAAAAGCACTACTAGTTTAGGTTCTTGTCATCATTTGGGTTCTCCCTCAACACCTCCCGCTCGTGTTCCAACAATCTAAAGCCCTCCCTCCCTTCCCTCCTATTGCGCTTGCTGTGGCTACTGTTTCACACGTTGGAAAAATTCAATGTTTTTTAGGACTCAAACAAAACTCAAATGATAAATTGGTGGTGGAACCTGCCCACGCCATCATCATATTCATGTCATAATCTCTCTCTCTCTCTCTCTCTCTCTCTCTCTCTCTCTCTCTCCTGTGTGTGTTTTGGATTTTGCCGTAATGCGACTCCACCAAAAAAACATACTTTGAATGAATTGGTCAATATTGGTGATCAGTGTTTCTGTCAAAGTGGTGCACTAAACTTATCAGATAAGCATTGTTTCGATTTGTTCTTGACCATCAGCAAGCAAGGCACCGCTAGAGCTAGAGTTGTAATACAATTTTAAAAAACCCATAAAAATTGTTAGTACAAGTTTAGTTCCATTTTTGGCACTTTGGTCCCCAATTTGGACTCGTAATTGGTCTTTTCTCAATTCATGCCAATATGGGATATAACCTAACTACTATAGAATATAAGACCTCTGCATTCTGCCCGAAAAATGTAGAAAGCTATAGGTGCAAGATGACCAATATTTTCCATAGACCAACCAAATCTGGCAGATCACAGATGCAATACCTAATTCCTATTTTCAAGCATAGAATCCAATTGGAAAAAAATGACTTCAATTTTGACCCGAATGACAACCTATCAATATCGTTGCGTGTGAATGACTTGAAACCGTTGTATCTTTTTAGGTCAGATCTCATAATAATATAATAATAATACAATATGTGTTTATGTTCTATGTCTATGCCACTCTGTCCTATAAACATAATCGGATATACCTGCACGAATTTAGTGTAACAAGCTGTTCTTTTTTTTTCCAAGCAAGATCGATTCCATTAATTTATGTAACATTAGTTAAGCAGCTATGTTTTTGTTTCAGCAACACATCCTGCAGACAAATCCACCAAAAGAAACCTATGCATGTGAGAGAATCTCAAACACTGATAAAAGATTAAAGGAAAGAAAAAAACAAATGCTAGATCTGATTGAGGTTTAATTGTGCAGCATAAGTAACCCATTAATTCTGTGCATGCGTGACACCTGTACGAGATCAAAAATTTCTGACCGTGCAAGAAAATCAGTGCAGGTGCCCTTTGTCTCTGATCCCACATGCCATTAATGTAGCTCACATCTCAGAACCAAGATTAATTAAAGATAATACATTGCTAATAAATAAATAAAAACTTCAGCTCAGCAGAGTGTCATTCCCAGAAACTATGGCACATAAACATTGATAATGGGGACAGTCAACAATAGTCTAAGCCGTCGGATTTAGATTACATCCAAGCAACTTCCCCTCAATGGAGTTGGTGATATATGTAGGGCCCCTCCCCCCGTACACAAGTAACACAACCCCAAAATTCAAATTATGCAATGACTGATATAGACACATACGTCAAACTTTCGTAAGAAGAAATGACTGGCACTATATCGATTTGGTTGGAATGACATTTTGGTAATTAGAGAAATTAAACGGCGGCATTATGGGGATAGGAGTGAATAATACGAATAAAGATCACATATAATCTGTGTTTTTAAAATATCTATCACGGTTTGTGGGTTCCAATAGACTAGTCAGCACTGTTTGCTCTGCATGTGCTTTGTGCTCCCTCTGTTTTTCATCTTCTAAAGTCGTCCTTCTTCTTTGTCCCACAGATCCCATAAACCCACAAACACTCTCTCTCTCTCTCTCTCTCTCTCTAAAAGGTCAGACTTCCATAGAAATTTATATAAAGAAACGAAAACCCAACACAGTTTCTCAACCCCCCTCTACTCTCTCTCTCTCTCTCTCTCTCTTTGTATTTCTCTGTCTCCCTTATTCAAGCACCAAACATGTCTGATTCTAATTCTACTGCTACCTCTTCTTCTGCTTCTCCTATATGGTTATATTCTTACATCAAGCTTCGGTTTTTCAATCGAATCCGACGCTTCCTGCTCTCCAAAAACGCCCGCAAGCGCCCCACGCCGTCTGATCACTTCGACACATCGTCATCAAGACCCGCCAAAGTTATAAGTAATAACAACGAAGCAACAATGGCAGGGCAAGTTTTGGAGAAGCAGAGTGGCGATGATCATGAGGATGATGTGTTGGGGTTGCAGAGGACGGTGAAGAAGCTTCACTTTGGAGTTTGTTGGGAAGAGAGGGAGTTGGCTGCTATGGAGATTGGGACGTTGGCTAAAGAAGATGTCAAGGTCAGGAAGTTGGTGGGTGGGCTTGGTGTTATACCGGTTTTGGTGTCCATGGCGGCGTCCGAGGTGGTTTCCAGGCGACGAGCGGCGGTGTCCGCCTTGATTGAGCTTGCTAATGGAACTTACACGTAAGCTCCTAGTCCTTAAAATTATTATATATATTTTTTATATATATTTATACTTTTAGTTTTAATGCATAGTTAAACTTACATAATTTTGAATTTGATATGCAATGTATTTTTGTTTGAATGTAAGGTCAAAATTGCAAGTCTCACATATCATGCTAATAAAATTTTAATATATATATATATATATATATATGTCATTTTACGGGTACAAAGTCAAGTGGTGATGTCTACTCAGTTCTAATGACCAAATTTGACTTAAGGATAGAGTTATCTGATTTTTCTTTAGGGTTATTAAACATGAATTATTGTAATCTAGTAGAGTAGAAAATGATTTTGACTTACGGATCGGTCATCTCAATTTCGAATTCTTTTGAAATTTTGGTAGTGTGTGTGAGAAATCTCTCTTTTTTGTGTTTAAATATATATATATATTATTAAAGAAGAAAAAAGGGATCCATATTCAGTCGATTAAGAATTAAGTGAGTTAAATTTTTCATTTGAATCCTGCCAGACTCAAGTGATGATGTGACAGAAAATCGCTGAGTTTGCTATAAAGGCAATGACATTTTTAATGGTGGGGTAGGTTTTAGCCAGTTAGTGAAGAGAAGCAAGAATATAGCAGACCTAAAAGAATAGTATATTTGAGTGGTTCCTAACCCATTGTCCAATCAACTTGGCCATATGCAGCAGATATGCTATCTATCTTTCATGGCTGCATTTATTTATGGGCCAATTAACTTGACAGTATAGCTTAAGCACATTTTGCAACTTAATTAGCAGTTGAAAATGGTTGCTTTAATTATCATGTGCATTATCTGAAATCCTTGAAGCAGAGAAGCCCGCAGGCTGCGGTGACTGTCGACCCACAAACCCTAGTGGTTGGGAGAGTTGGAGGAGTTGGAAGAGTTGGAAGGGAAACAATATAATCGAAGCTAACGTGACCCTTTTTTTCAAATGAGACGACTTATTTAGGGTTGTGAGATTTGTAGTGTAGTTGTTCAGATTCCATTTGATTTTTGGACAATAAATTACCCCATTTTGTTGACCTCCAAATCTTGGAATCTCGTTGACTTCATCACTCTGCTACAAATTTCTTTGGTTTGGTTCATATAAAATGTTTATTTAATTTTATCAGTCGGTCACATTTCAAACCCATTATTGACTTGACCTGTTTAGTTTTATTCGTATTGTCATCATGAAGTTAGACAGAATAATAAGTTGGAGACATTTTGTGCTTCTCTCTCCTAATTCTCTCTCTGCATGATCTGTTTCTTCAGGAACAAGGCTCTCATGGCGGAGGCAGGAATATTCTCCAAGCTACCAAAAGACATCAACATTCTTGATGATCCAACAAGGCACCAATTTGCAGAGCTGCTCTTCTTGTTGTCCTCACTTGCAAATACCCAATTTCCTCTGTCCTCATTAGAAACTCTCCCATTTCTTGTTGGCATTATTGAGTCAGGAACTTCAAGCATTGAAACCAAAGAGACATGTTTGAGTGCTTTGAACAACCTCTCCACCATGCTGGAAAATGCAGGCAATTTGGTCTCCAATGGGGTGGTGGAGGCTCTGTTGAATTTGTCCTCCATCAAAGAGCTTTCTGAGAAAGCTCTAGCCACATTGGGGAATTTAGTTGTGACCCTAATGGGAAAGAAGGCTATGGAGAATAGCGCGGCGGTGCCGGAGAGCTTGATAGAGATTTTGACATGGGAGGACAAACCCAAATGCCAGGAGCTGTCTTCCTACATTCTAATGATTTTAGCTCATCAAAGCTCAGATCAAAGAGTTAAAATGGCCAACTCAGGAATTGTGCCTGTACTTCTTGAAGTGGCCTTATTGGGGAGCTCTTTAGCTCAAAAGAGAGCACTAAAACTATTGCAATGGTTCAAGGATGAGAGGCAAGCCAAAATGGGCCCACATTCTGGGCCCCAGACAGCAAGATTTGCAATTGGGTCCCCACTTGGTTCACCTGTAAACCCAAGAGAGGCTCAACAAGGGAAGAAAATGATGAAGAATTTGGTGAAGCAGAGTCTTTACAAGAACATGGAAATGATAACAAGGAGGGCCAGTGCTTCTGGGGACTCATCTAAGCTCAAGTCTCTGATTATCAGCACAAGCTCTAAGAGCTTGCCTTACTAATTCAAAGACACAAGTGAGAACAATTAAAAATTTTGCATTTTGTTGTGCATATAGCTTTATGACAATTGTACATCTGATCTGAACAAATCTTATCCAGATGGGTAACAATGAACCCTTGCATGGGGCACAAAGGAATGTAGTGGCTAGTTTATTTTTATTTTTATTTTTATTTATTTATAAATTTTATTCCTTTGTTTCAATGTGTTAAGGAGTGAACCATTCTTTGTGTAATAATAATAATAATAATAATAATAATATATTTTCTGATTTGAATAATAGAATATTTTCTTCCATATTTATTTATTTATTTTCTTGAAATTTCCACTTTTATTTGTCTGAAAAACCCCAATTTCTCTGTCTAAAAATTATTGGGCCCAATAAACCAGATGGTAAGCCCAAGTAAGGCCCATGATCATTAGAAACCCAGGCCTACTCAGCCATAACGACACCAAGTATAATGTCGTATAAATTACCCCGAAATTTACAGCGAACATCTCTCTCTCCCTAGGTCTAGGGTTTATACAAACTCGCGCAGTCCAGGCTCCGACTTCCTCCCCAGAATCCCAAACCAACCAAACACACTATGGACTTCACGAAGAAGCGCAAAACTGAGCTGAACGGCACCGTATCACTATCTCCAACTTCCCAATCGAGTTCTCTAACCTCAGAAGACGCCCGCAAGCTCCTCCAACCCTTGACCCAGGACCAGCTCATCGACATCCTCCAAAACGCCGTCGTTCGCCACCCCGACGTCCTCGACTCCGTCCGCTCCGTCACCGACAAAGACTCTACCCTCCGGAAACTCTTCATCCGCGGCCTAGGCGCTGACACCACCTCCGACTCCCTCCGCTCTCTCTTCTCCGCCTTCGGCGACCTCGACGAGGCCATTGTAATTCCCGACAAGGCAACCGGAAAATCCAAAGGCTACGGCTTCGTCACGTTCAAGCACGCCGACTCGGCCCTTCTCGCTCTCAAAGAACCGAGCAAGAAAATCGATGGTAGAGTCACTGTGACGCAATTCGCCGCCGCCGGCTTGACGGCGTCGTTTAGCAACAGCAACTCTAATTCCGCCGATGTCTCCGCCAGGAAGATTTACGTGGGAAGCGTACCGTTTGATATCTCTTCGGAGAGACTGTTGTCGACTTTCTCGGCGTACGGAGAGATTGAGGAAGGACCGCTAGGGTTCGATAAGGCCACCGGAAAATCAAAGGGGTTTGCTTTCTTTGTGTACAAGACTGAGGAGGGTGCCAGGGCTGCACTTGTTGAACCCATAAAGAACATCGACGGTCATCAGGTGGCTTGCAAATTGGCGGTGGACAACAAGAAGAGCAAACCTGGTGGGGCCCAAGCAGCTCCTGTTGATAACTCCGGCGTCCCTCCACCGCAATCTACGATGCCACCGGGGTTGTATCAGGGCCCGCCGCCGCATCAGCAGGGTCCATATTCCGGTTATCCTGGCGGGCATCAGCCTTTGCCTGGGCTGCCTGGTAATAGTTTCGGTGCTAGGTATAATGCCAATTTGGGAGGTGCATATGGTTTGCCGCCTCCAGGTGAATTCACAGCTCGGTTGCCGCCAAGTTCTATAGGAATGGGTCATGGAGGGTATTCGGATGGTCCACAATATGGTTTAGGAGCATCAATGGGGCTTCCTTCTCAGCATCAGCAGCCTCCTCCTGTACCTAGAGTCCCGCCTGGTGGACTTTACCAGGGCATGCCACCATACTACTGAGTACTTACTAAGGTAATTTTTGCATTCATAGTTTTCCTTTTTGTTTTTTTTCAATATATATATACACACATGGTAATTTACAAATTTAAGAATTTAACTTGGTATACCAGAAGGGTCACAAATGTTTTATGTTGTAAAATGCCAAACTTGAATCGAAAAGTTCTTGTTTTTTTTGTTTTTTTTTTTTTATAATTGTCTCTTGGCTTACTTGTCCGTCAGTCAATTTCATCTTATATGCTCTGTGCGTAGTTGCTTTTGGTTTATGGATACTTCCCCTCAGTTTGATTTGGATTTTGATCAAAACTCACTTCTCTTTTTGCGATCAAGTTACATATAATTTTCTTTAGTTAGTCAAATGTTTTAAAAGATTTACAATCGGCTGTACTATCTTCTTTTTGCATTTGACTGCAGAAGCTTTTCGTTTTTGGTTTGTTTAGATTTTGATTACTTTGTTTGAGTGGTGAATGGGTATTTGGTTCAGGTCCTTGAGAAGCTTCTTGGGCGCAAATGCTTTAAATGGTTATGGTGATTTCATGAATGCAGACAATGAAATCTTTGGATTGATTATATGGACTGCTGTGATTCTGTTGCTGCTTCACTTCATCTGCTTCTATGAGTTGTGCCTTGTTTTCTGATCGATGTTGATCTAAATGTAGAACTTATTCGAAAGGATAGTGTACCTTTTGTGATAAATGATGTGCTGAAATAGGGACTTCCTTTTTTGTTGAGTTGATGACAATACTTCCTCTGTTTTGTGTAAACTTCCTTGCATTTCTTTATGCTATAATGCTGATAGTTGTTTTCTTTATGTGATAATTTGTGGCTTTACCTTTATATGTGGCCCATGAAAACCTCTAATTTTTATCATGACATACAAGTGTTGTTTCTGGAGTTTCAACTATTTAAGTTTAAATTGTCAACCTCTGTTTCCTCTAAGTCCATACCATGATGTCTTTCTTTGTTCGACTTTGGTTGGGTGTTTGAGAGAAAGTGTTCATATTCATGATTGTTATGTAATGTGGGCTTTGATGTAAGCTTTCCATTCTGCGGGTTCTCTACGTCCTGCCCAGTGATTTGATAGTTTGTCGTCTATTCGATGCTTCCTCACCACTAGATGAAAAGTGCAAAGTTGGTACTTTTCTATTTATTGAGTTCAGAATAGCTGTACAGCTAGCACAGATCATATTGTGTCTTTTTCCATCTCTCTTATGAACCTATAGATGAAGATCCTAAAAGTGATTCCTTTTTCCATCACATTCATGCTCAGTTTGGTCTTTGTAATGAGGGAGTTTAACCTAAAATTTCAGGTGAAATATCTATCTTCTCAATATAACAAAAATAGGACACTTTATTCTCTCTCAAACACTTCTCAGTTCTGTGATCTGTCTCCTACCACTTATTTCAGTTAGTTTATGTTGAAAATAAAGTTGTTATACAGCCTTCCACATCATTTCGGATAGTTGCTCGTATCTTTATTGGTTAGCTTATGTTAATTTTGTCTCTTGTATATCATGTTTGACTAAGCAAGTTGTGGGTTTTGTGAACTTGTTTACGTATGACAGAGTTTAAATTGCTTTAGAAAGAGCCATGATGTGCAATTAAAGTGATTATGATGTCTTAGGTGTGTAAGTCATTCTGCTGAACTGATATGAAAATTATCATATACATTAAAGCGCAAGTATCGTTCTGTCTTTCTTTCTATTGGAAATTCTTGTCTACTGCTTTCCCTATTCCCTCAATTCAAGTGAAGCATAGAGGGAAGATTCTTAAAATGGTTTCCTTCCAATTTTTTTTTTTTTTGGGTTTTCATGCCCCACCATCTATAGAAAGCCTAATGCATCATATAATTAGAAATGGGTTTTCTTATTTTCTCTCCCAGACGTAATGTTGAATTGTCCTTGTAGCATTTGTTATCTTTGTGTATTTTGAGTGTGGTTAATGTACGAGGAAAGCCACTTCCATATATTATACATATTATGCCCTGTGGTTTCTGTTGGCTTTTGTGGATATCATGACTCAGGCTTACCCTTTTCTCGGCTGCTGCTAACTAATGAACTCGGAGTTGGCTTCTCTGTTCTTTGTTGGTCCATTCTTGTGATGTGGAAAAACATATATGGCCCTCGTGGAGGTTGGATCCTAATCAGTGTGACCTGCTTAGTCATTATAGTTTATCCTCATCTTGAGATCAATGGCCTTATTATGATGGGTGGTGCTGGAAGTGTTTAGTTTTATGACATTGCGTGGGATGAAACTTTAATGCATGGAGTTGAATTTGTTTTAATGTTTTGCCAGTTATCTTTATGTGTATTTCTGGATTGTGCCAGACGAAGAAAAGAAATATTGAGATAGATGAGTGCGATTAGAGTTAAACATAAAAGATGTTGCTGTTCATGTATGTCCGATCTTAATTATTTCTCAAAGTTGGTTGTAATGATACAGTTCCAGTTCTTTATTCTTACTTGCCGTATCTTGAGACTTGCACAACCAAAATCAAACCCTGATATGTTGATTATTCTGCTTGATAAATGAATTGATCTTTCTATGATAGCAGGAGGAGTTTCTTCGTGCATCTTGGTGACATTCTACAAAATGCTTTTGTTAAATGATTTAACATAAAACTGATCATATGCTTTCGATTGTGAAGTCACAAGTCCTTCATGAAAATTAAGTTGCTGGAGAGTAACATTACCAAACGTTGCATGTATCATTAACATATATTAATAAAGGAATTAAACACCACTTATCCTAACCGTCGTTCGTTTTATTGGTCAACAAGCTTGATCTATCTGTTTTCTACTGTTTATGAGCAAAATCAAAAGAAATCCAGCTCTTTCCTGACTAGGAAAGAGCCTGTCTAATCTAAGCTCTCTCTCTCCCTTTCTCTCTCTCTCGTGATATTTGTCTGCTTGCTTGCAGTTTTACTGTGCATTGGCAGTGTCAGGCACCAATTTCATGTGGTGTTCACCTCGCTTGGGGCCATGTCGTGGAAAGTATCATCAGCTTCAAACTTGAGGTTTTGTGGCTGTATTTAGGGCTAGTTTGGTATTGTTGTATTTTTTTTAAAAACTGCTTTTGCAATGCTATGAGAATAAACAGCTATGAAAAAAAACATCTAGCGTTTGGTAAATTGTATTAGAAAAAGTGTTGTGAAGATTTAAAGTAATTGTTTAAATAAATTTTTATTAGAAGTGCTTTTAGTACGTATAATGATCAAAAAGGACCCACCCACACCGTACCCACCTGCATCTCTCTCTCTCTCCACTGCCCCAAAACACCAAGAGAAAAAACCCAGATCAAGAATTTTTAAACCAAAAAATCAACTCAAACCCAGATAAAAACTGTGTTGTCATCAAAGAAAACAACAAGAAGGATATCAAATCCAAATGAAAATTTTGTTTTCCTGTGGTTTTGATTTGAGTTTCAACTTTCCCTTGATTTTGGTTTCCAAGAGAAGGTCAACGAATTGTTGATGGATTCAAGAATCTTTTTTTGTGTGAAAATCGTTGATCAAGGAGGGTAGATGCCTGTGTTGCTATCGATTTTGGTCCTCCACAATTCGCATACAGATGTTTGAAGATAAATTTGGGGTTTGGATCTTTTGTGGTTGGAGTGGAGATCACACAGCGTGGAGAGCTAGGGGCGTTTTTTTTTTGTATGAATCGAGTTGCAGACACAGTCGAGTTGCAAGAGAGACGAAGAAGAATCGAGTTGAAAGGGGATAAAAAGCTGTCAATTTAGGAAACTATTAGGGGTATTATTGGAAACGTGAAAATTCATTTAAAAGAACCAGCTGTTTTATTTTTGAGTGATGCTAAACAAATGTAAAATTAACTGAGTACACCCTATTATCTAAATATACCATATTATTTAAATTAAAATATAAAATTAACTAAGTACACCATATTTGACTATACAAAATACATTTGATACACCCTAATATACTATATCACATCTCATTTGTCACATCATATTTTAATTTCTTCTAAAGCTTTTGTTCTTCACATTAAAAGGAGTCAATTTGAACAAATCTGGGGTTTTTTTTTTGGTTCTGCAAATTCCCTTTTTTTTTTACTCTCATCTCAATGGGGTTATGATTTAGTCTTTAAATAATGAATTTGTTCAAACTGGGACGGTCTAATAGCCACTGCAAACTTGGTTCAAATGAAAACTAATTCCCAAATGCCTTCTTATATTTGAACTTTAGATCCAACTAATATCTTCAATGATTGTTACTAATAGTTAGATGGTCTTTCACTTTCAGATTTGGTCTCTTAATAATTTCCTTAACCTTCATCTCTAATGGAGGAGTTGTTGGGCAGCAATGGAGGGCTGTTGGTCCGCAAAGGAAAGGGCAAAGGAACAAACATTCAACGATACCTCTTTGCGCCACCGCCAATGCTCGCTGCGTTGTCAAGTAATATGTTTGATTATGGTTGGATATGGTGAGTAGGGTGTACTTACTAAAATTATATTTGTTTCACAATTCAACATATCCTTTTTAGTCATTTTATATTATGATAAATTAGTCATTCAATAAATAGTTTGGTAGTATGGTGTATTCAGTTAATTTTAAGGTTCAAAGCACCTTTAAGAAGTAGCGTGTTGGCGGCTTTGAGATTCTGCTATGGATCACCGCAGTTTTTAAAATAAGCAGCCTTCAATTGTTTTACCAAACGCTTTTGTTTCCATAACATTTTTTATAAGCTGCTTATTTATTAAGCGCAGCAATCCCAAACGCCACCTTAGATTGGTTTCTAAAAGAGTTCCTCTCCAATCTTGAGAGCCATGGGACATTATAGTTAGCGCAACAGGAGAGGTATTTTTGTCTGCTAAAACCACATGGGAAAGGATTGAGACTAACTGTAGGTTTCTAACCACCTCAGAAAGAAACTTGTGATGATTTGGACCTCTAAACACATATCTAAGTTATATATACAATATAGCACATACATACATGCATATCATATAATTGGTTCTGGAATCTAATCTGCATTTTATTTTATTACTTATCAAACTCTACAAACATATTACAACCATACCGGTCGACTGAAGAATATGATGCAGAGCATGTTTTATTTCCTCTCACACATGCAGACACTGGAAAAACTAAGATAACAAAATGATGGAGAATCTAACACTACTGGCTAATACCAAGAAGAAGGAAACAGAAACTAAAAGAAAGAAAAACGCATGAAATGACCTTCTGCTTAAACCAGTCGATCAATTGGTGCAATTAGCTTCTTCTATGAATGTGTGGAAATAAGCATCTAGGAGTAATGCACTTGTTTTGAAGTTGAGCTTTACAACTCAATGCTGGAGGGAATTATTGGGCTGACGGTTTGACCCTTCTGGTGATTTTCTGTCACCCTCCAATTTCCTGCTCATCCTCTTGTACTCGTTATACTGCTGCTGCTTCTTCCCCATTCTAGACAAATCATAACTTATTAATCCACGTAAAATAGAATCATTATCAATTCTACTCTTCTGCATGGTCTTGCGCCCGCCATAAGAATCTGTTGCTTCCAAACCACTGACATGCATTGACCAAATAAGCATGACCATCAGCACTGAAACTCTCATGAGTAGACTTGAATCTGCAGCCATTGATTTTTGATGCCCAGATTGCTAGCTAAGCGCTTAATTGATTATAAGCAGAAGCACTTAAGCAGAAAGTAGTGTAATTCCTTCTATGACAAGCCCAAATTTATACTAGCACAAGAGCAGAGTTGGCTCATGGCATGTAGGGCTGTGCGACCGTACAGGGCCTCCAAAATTTAGGGGCCTCCAAATGTTTTTAAAAGCCTAACATTATATTATATTTGTGGGTATGTGTATTTTTTTGTATGTAAAAGAAGATTGAATGAATGTGAGTATGTGAAAATAGATGAATGATGATCTTGATTCTATTTGTAGGTCCTAATGTAATTGATGCCACATATTTCTATTTAATTTATGATTTATGAATTTTAAAATTTGAAAAATTGTTGTTTAACTTATACATATAGGGCCTCATAATCTTTCTTCGCACAGGCTTCATATCTAATGGAGCGGCTCTGCACAAGAGATCTCAGCAGAGAGAGATTGGTCGATTGATTAGACTAGTGTTTATGGTACGGCGTCCACAAGCTGACAAATCCAATGTGGAACTTCGGCTTTGTGCAATCATATTGTTTCAAACTTTGCTGCTATATTAAATATCTTCTGGTATATTGCTCTTTGACCCCTCGGGAGCATATCTTTGTGATATATGCTTAATGGCTGGGTGCCATCATCACACTAGTAGCCCGATCAATTATATATTATTAGAGATTAACGTTTTCTTGAAAAATTGTTCGATACATAATAAGAAGTTTGTTTTTACAGAATGCGGAGTTCAAAGTCATAGCCTAACAGCATAAGTAGTTATGTAGAGACATGGATGTAATTCTTAGATCCATGATGGTACGTCTCTAATGTTGCCAACATTTTCTCATTCCTCTTTGCCCTACTCTTTCATGCATTTCCTCTAAAACCACTGTGCTCTAAGTCATGCACACTCTTGTACAAGCTGCACTTGAAGGAGTAGGGCAAACCACTGAGCATATCTTTGTGATATACGCCGCATACTAATGTATCTTGCCCACTTCTAGTGTTCAACATTTGGCCATTTGCTGTCATTTGTCTTCAACTCCATTTTATTTTTCTTAGGGAAGTCGTGCTTTTTGGTGGGCTACTGCACAATCCTACCAAATTTCTTAAAATATTCAGCTAGTGATCTGAGACATGACAGCAAACGTTTCTTTTATTTTCTCCCATGAGCTATTCAAGCCTCTTAAGAATTTTGGTTTCATTCTCAAGAACCCACGCATTTCATGTATTTAATCTCTTAAGGCCAACTCAAATATTTTGTGATTAAATATTAGTACTTCATCTTTTGACTAGTGGACAAGAATAATTTGTGATTAAATATTAGTTGTGCACTTCCTCTTGTATTTCACCCATATCAATTTTTAAAGGGAAAAGTTTGATGTGTAGCAGGCATCACTTTTGGTGACGAGTCATTTAGGTGTGTCATCATATGACAAAAGGTCTGGACTCGTACCCATGACCATCCCAATCTTCATCCTACCACAACCCAAATTTAAATAGGCAGAGGAAGCCCCATCTTAATACATAATTTTGGAATTTTGGAATTAAAATTCTTATTTTAAATATTTGTGGAAAAGGATTTAGGAAATAGTTTTGGATTTAAGAAATAAATAAATAATTTATTTATGCCTCATTTAAAACGGTAGTTTGCCAATGAGGTCTAGCCTAGTGAAAAAGAACCTTGACTTCCAAATCAATCTCAAGTTCGAACTTCCATGGCATATTGGTATTGTGTGTATGAAAAATTCCCTCCTTTTTTTAGTTTAGTGTATGTTTGATAACCATCTCAATTTTAGTTTCTTGTCTTCATTTTTTTGTTATGGAGTAGAAGAAAATGAGAATGAAAATGGGAGTGGGAATGAGATTAAAGAAAAGATGAGGAGGAGGATGGGAGGGAGGTGTAATAAAAATGATATAACATGCTGCATAAGCTTTGTATGAAGCCCAAAATGAGAAATGAAGAAAACACCTTTAACTAACTGGGCCCGGATCCTCAGGTTTGGGCTTAGCAAATACTAAGTTTGCCGGTCAGGAAATCACAAGATGGGTTTAGTAAATAGTAAATTTGGGTCCTGCATAATTTCCACAGTCAAAATGCACATAATTTGAACTTGAAGAGCCCAGTGAGGACATAACAACAACAGAGACAAACCAAACCTAATACAGTACTTGTTGCATATTTTAAGAAATAGAAATGTTGTGGCCCTAGGCAGACCCCCCCTCCCCTTCCCCGAACTAAGAAGAAAGATTTAACCCGTGCAACCGAGGTTTTAGTTTCGATTATCCCTTTATTTAATATCACTTATATAAAAAATAAAACAGAGAGAGAGAGAGAGAGAGAGAGAGAGAGAGTTGAGGGTGTCATACTTCTTGTCAACCTCTAGAGACCACTTGCTTCCCGAGAAGCTTTCGAGTTGGAGCAACACCTATCTACATACGCTGCAATTCACTAGTTTCCTTCTTTCTAAAAGTGGATTGAATTGGTCCAAATTTCGTCAATCCTTGCAGATGGAAAGAAAAACAAAACCATAATTAGGGAAGGTGATTGGACTCCCAATCGTTGTTGTTGTCATCCCATATGTCATTCTACATGTCTTTCAACAAATAAGTTCTTTTTTTTTTTTTTAATTGGTGCATGTTTAATTAATGTCAACCTACTTATGTAACCAAGTTGTGATACTTTACCTAAAAATGGAAAGGGGGGCTCAATCTATGAGAGGATCCCTTGTGGTGCGTTGTCGTTTCCAATCGATGACGACGGACTAATTGGATTATGACTATATTTATATAATTTTAAATTATATTTGAATGTGTGCAATTTTCAATTATAATTAACAACGTAATATAAATACCGTAAAGCCAATAAAAGTTTAATTAGTTGATTACTTATTTTAAAGTGTGCTAACTGTGCACGCGTGGACATAATAAATACTTCCAAAACTGAGATTGTGTCCATCTTGTCTGTTGTCCTATTACTACCGCTGCTAATAGTGATAGCTGCCCACCAAAAAATAATTAGCCACAATTTGTGTTCTTCATTTGACCGTCCTACAAATTGAGCTGAGGCAACTGGCTGACTTCAAAGTGCGTCCACAACTGAGAACTAGGTGGAGAATCAGATGATGGCCAAGCGAAGTATGCTCTATATCCAAGCTTAATCACCTTCTCTCCACTGTGTGTGATGTCACACCATCTAGAGTGAAGCGGTCCAACCATATTACTCGACCTTTATGAGAAAAAGGAATTGCTCTGCGTTGGGGTCTCACAGGGCTCCATCGATCCTCAATACAGAGGATTCTCTTTTCTTGTGAGAGTGGTGTATGAAATGAGCAGTTGAGTCAGTTCTGAAATATAATATCAATAATTCTTGATGACTTCACTACTTTCATACTTGTCTTTATTATCTTGGTATGTATCTTTCAAAACTTGATAAAGATCTGTATTACTCATGTGTCAATTAATTAAAAATATTAATTACATTTAGTTTAATCTTTTCATGCCGATTATATAACTAGTGATTCCGGTTTTCTATTAGACTCATTCCAAGGGACAAAATTCTTGTTAATTGGTTCATAATTAACATGTTAACAACTACAATATATCTTCAAAAATATGTATAGAACTCAAAATTCCAAACCTTCTTCTAATAACATAGGCATGCATGCATATAATATCAGTGGATTGTCCCACACTAGCACTTCTAACTCTACCAAGCCTAGTGGAAATTTCCAATAAGAATGATACTTATTAGAGTTAGGTACCATATCTTATGTCAGGTCATATATATATATATATATATATATATATATATATAGCTTGTTGTTGAAGGTATAGGATTGCTATGTGCTATATGCGCCATTTTGCAATAAGGTACGATTAATCAACAGACACTTTTCTCCATAAATATACAAGCTAAATCTATCATTGAGTAACAATATTTCCATTAAAAGTGCATTTATTTATGTTTTTGATACATGTGATATTGGGGAGTAGGAAATCGAATCTAAAACTTCAAGTACAAGAATAAATTAATATTCTTAACCACTTGAGCCAGTTGATTTATTTTTTTCATCCAAATATATCAAAGACAACCGCCATATACACACACGTATAACGGTATAAGTTGATTTAATGATGACGGGGGTCAGGTCCTCCAGGGCTCACTCTCATCGGCACCTCATAATATCTGTGGTGGACAAGTGTTGCCATGCTACCTTGATTTAATCCTGGGAATGATATTTTGCTCTTGTACTTATAATTCCTCAGAGGCCGAGTTTCTGCACTTGTTGCTGATAGAAGCAAGACCACCACAATTATGCACAACATGAAGAAGCAGGCAAAATTAAATTTCCTCATTCTTCTCATAATTATCATTTGCAAGTAGCTTGCTCGAGAGCTAGGTGTTCATAATAATTACACCAGTTTGTGCCAATTTATACTTGTTGTTCATCGTATTTATTTGCTGTATTTTTTCTTCTTTATCTGATTTATAACTTAGTGGAGGAGGTGGCGTACCGTGTACATATCATTCTTATGCAATCAGTAGCTGTCGTATTGTAATTTATACGTGTGTTGGTTGTCGTTTTTCAGTTGTCTCGATCACTAATAAGATTTTAAGGCCAAGCCTGTGTCATCTCTGCATTAATTTATTGTAACCTTGTCACGTATAGATCAGATTAGCATTGGCCATGCAGATGAGGCTTAATTATACTATAATTAGGGCTTTAAAAAGTAACACCTCTTTCTGATCTTAACTGGATAAACGAAGGTCGGCACAGCCGCACACGGATTAAAATTTCCAATGCAAAACTAGTGGCGTGGTCCATATTCCATGCAGATTCATTACCACTGTGATCGGTTGACAGTTGATGACACGACAATTAATTACTTTAAACAAATGGATTAATATATTTTTGGACGGTTAATGAGGTAACTCATCGTATTGCTGATGAGCTAAAACTAGCTAGAAAAAAATTATAATGGGTGGAGTATCTATGTTGATGCCCGCCCATTCTCATTTGGATGCAGTTTAATGGAAACCACCTCGGATATGAAATGACCTCAATGGATTATGGATAAGCCATGTATAAGATACGTGTAGATTGATTCTCCGATAAGTATTTAATTGTTAAGGATTGGTTACATATTTTTGATCTTTGCCTTTAGA
This sequence comes from Prunus mume, assembly GCF_029339155.1. Taxonomy (NCBI): domain Eukaryota; kingdom Viridiplantae; phylum Streptophyta; class Magnoliopsida; order Rosales; family Rosaceae; genus Prunus; species Prunus mume. The sequence continues at coordinate 3,657,550 of NC_142700.1, forward strand.
TTGCATTCATTAGATGTTGTCTAGATTAGAAATATGTAACCAATCCTTAACATAAAATACTTATTGGAGAATTCTTCTTTTCTCCTTCAATCTGCTTCTCTCTTCATCTTCGCCTCTCAATGGGGAGAATTTGGTTGTTTTGAGTAGGTGAACTCAGTTGGTTCTGTTCCTTCATATTACTTTGGCTCTGCATTTGGTTTGGTTGCTGCCATTTAATTTGTTACTTGTTCTAATCAATCTTGTGTTATTATGTTCCTAAATCCTAATAGAAATCCGTACATATATACACATAATCTTAAAAAAAATGCTGAAACAGAGAACAACTTAATGAAGATCTGTTGCTAATGAGCAGATTAGACATTGTTCTCGCTTCTAATTGGTTAGATGCTTGATGCAATGGAAAAAATAATATCAGCAGCAGCAATATTAAAAGTTTTCTTTCATGAAACGTGCTTAGCATCTGTCAAAAGATATGTTCTGATGAAATTTCACAGAATTTATGTTGCGGAACTGGCACTGAACAAGCCTTGGTCAGTATATTACTTGCCTCCATAAGTTAATTGAGAGGATAATATGGCCTAAAGTTGAGAATAAGTGAGAGCAAGCAAACAAACTTCTTTTAAGTCTTCAAGGCTTCTGAATCACAATAATGGGAAACTTGAGGCTCAAGCACCAAACCTTTTTTCCCGATGTGGGATTCGCACTCTACATAACCCTCGTGTCCATTATCCATATGCATTTCTTTTCATATAATGCCAGAAAACTGAAGGTAGGCTAAAAGCTTGCTCCTCTTTACTTAATGCATTTCCTGTTTGTTATGGGGCATGATCTCCTTGTCCACGTTCTGTCTCATATATATACTTTGGACAAAAGCTTTAAAATTTGTCAGTACATATAAGTTTTGCTTTTAAGGTTCTAGACAAATCCATCCGGACCTACCATGCTTGGCTTTCACAAATCAAGGCATCGGATATCTGAGACTGAGAATTGGGTGCTATAGCCATCCCCTGCAAGATTAAATTTGAAACTCTCAGCCAGTCAGCTTCTCACCATATATATAATATCACTAAGGAAAGTTGAGACTTTAATTTTTCGAACTTCTACTTGCAAGTGTTCTAGTGGATTTATATATGCAACTACTTATCATGGCTTCAAAACTCAAACAACTGTGCTGCTTCTTTTTGTTGTTGTGCAGTTATTATATATTTCAAAAGTACTAACGGGTGTTTGACTTTGTTAATTTAGCGATGATGGTTGCATTTTCTCTGTATAACACTTTGAAAAGCAGCTCAATTGAATATTGAAGGTGCTTCAAGCATAAACACAAATAAAAATGATCACACGAACAAGATAATAGGGGAACCTACTTGCAATGCAAGCTTCATATTGACTGTGCAAATTGAAAGAAAAAAAAACAAACAGATCAACCCTGTGAAAAAAGCCCTCCCCACAACGTAAGTTTTGAGGGAATCTTGAATTGCAGAGGTATCTGTTTTGTAGATTATGTTAACTTATGCTGCAAAAGAACAAGTTCAAGCTTTGTATGTAGATCAAACGCTGATGGCTTTGACTTATGATTCTGATGTGACTTGAAGCAACTTATTCGTAGAACCCGGTATATGCAGAATTCAAGTTGGAAAAGCAAGATAAGACACCATTTGAAATTGAATAATATATTTAGTACAGTTTATCTTATCCTTAATTGTCACTTGTAAATGAGCATTAGCTTTCGTTTTTGGCTGCTAATAATATAAAACTTAAAAGTGCATGTTGTGAGCCAATCATATATAATATCCTTGTAGTAATCCTCATTATGAAAGAGAAAACATTCTGTTTTGCAGATTTCTTTCCCATCATATCATGATTTTGAGAAAGCGATACTTCTTTACTCTACTCCCTACCATTTTATATATAATATACCTGGAAAAAGGAACAAAATTACAAACAAACAAAGATGGATTCAGGTAATATATTTATTGCTCAGCAGCTGCTGAACCATCAACAGTACATTTTTTATTTTAAAAAAAGAACAAAACATGAATTATTCATTACATGACACTTCTCTATGCCATGATCGATGCTCAACGATCATAAAAAGTTCCCTCAAGTTTCAACAGAGTTTCCGATTTTCATTTCGACCAAAAATGAAAGGTACACCCTGAAACCGAAACATATGTATATATGCTAATTAGAGCCCTCGAGCTCTCTCATTGAGGTTGTATAGTCGTCAACTTTGGAGTGATGTTGTGGATCGGGACCTCCCGGGCTAATTCGTTTGGGTTTGTAACGAGTTTGGTTTGCGTCTTGTTTTCGCAACCAAACGTTGAGTAATTCCCTGGCACTTCCAGCCAATGCTTGGCCAGAACTGGTTAAGTTGCTCTTCTTCCCCAAACTTGGATTAAGAGGACGAGTTTCAGAAGTAGAAAATAAAAGCAGCAGCATTAGTGCAAACCAGACACAAAATCTCCACCTAAAAAGCATTTTTCTCTAATGGTTTTTTTTGGTTGAAAATGTTAGGCTTGTAGTAGAGACTCGAATGGAAGAGGGTATGATATATATAGAGCATCAAGGTGTTTATTTTTTGTGTTATTAAACAAAGTGGGTGGGAAATGGGACCTCAAAAGCTTCTTTTTTGTTTTGTTTTGTTTTGTAATTTGTAATTTGTAATTTGTGGTGTGATGCTTCTTTTGTTGTGTTTTGTAATTGGGTTCTTGTACCTTGACCAACTTGTGTTGTTTGTGCTCCTTTTCACTAATCAGAAATAACAAATACCGACCATCATCTCTGCTGCTACTTAAACTAAATCTATCAGCTGGAGATATACTTAAAAGTGTATAAAATTTCATCTCTTAGATCCTCATCAATCTGTTTGTTTAGCTCTTTTAAGCTTTAATAAATTGACCAATTTAGCTACATACCTTGTGTTGGAGCCTGGCCTCAAAACAAGTTAATACCGCCACTCATTTGCCGGCCAACAACAGATCGATGCATCATCATATCATACATCACTCTCTCTCTCTCTCTCTCTCTCTGTGATTAAAAACACTGAAGATGATCACGTTTTTAGGTATTAGATTGCAAGATACCACTTGTGCATATGCCATATCAATGGAATGTTGACTATTCTCCCCTGCATCTAAGTCCTTGTGCAGTAGATAATCCTAAATAGTATAGCCGAACGGCTGTACCGGGCCTTTTTTAAGAAATGGGTCCCTTTTAAAAAAATAAATAGTTTCGCCGCCGGGCTATATGTGGGTCCCTTTTAATTTTTTAAATAAGTAGTATAGCCGGGCGGCTGTACGGATTAAATATAATATACTAAAATAGTATAGCCGTTCGGCTATACATGGGGCCCTTTTTATTTTTTTAGTAAGCAGTATAGCCGGCGGCTGGACTGGACCTTTTTCAAAATAAATAGTATAGCCGTGCGGCGGTACGTATTACATATAATATAATTAAAGAGTATCGCCGTGCGGCTAGACTGGGGTCCTGTGATAATTTTATTAATACATAGTATAGCCGACCGGCTATACTGGGTCTTTTTAAAAATAAATGGTATAGCCGTTGCGGCTCGACTTATTAAATATAATATATTTGAACTGTATAGCCGCTCGGCTATACCATTTTTTAAAAAATAAGTAGTATAGCCGGAAGGCAATATCTTTTTTTTTTTTTTAAATAAGTAGTATAGCCGGTCGGCTATACGTATTAAATATATTTTAAAGCAAATGAAAAAGCCCTTTGTAGAAATTGGCGAGCCTCACCGACTCATCCCTCTCTACTTAAAAACCCGATTGATACTTCAACTCAAAGTCTCCCTCTTTCTTCCTTTCGTTTTTCCGGTTTGCCCTTTCCTAGTAATTAAAGGGTTTCCCGGCATAAATACCAAAAATCTTGTGGACTATCAAACCATATGCTATTTAAATTGCACAACTTTTAATAACTTTCACTCAAAATTTTCCTTCTCAAGTGCCTAATTTTCTCACCAACCAAACACAGCAATAGTGAGTAGTGAGTCTAGTGACATACCCCTCAATCACCGACCCAAACATGCCCATCTGCATCAGTTGCAAGGGCAAGACCTTCATCCGCGACGACATCACCAACAACCTCGCCTGCTCCACCTGCGGACGGCTCCAAGAGTACGACAATTTGGTCGACCAGTACGGCGGCATCAACGGCCCCACCGGCACCTTCGTCTCCGTCGGCACCACCGGCACCGGCAACGTTTACAGCTACAAAGAGACCAAAATCTACGAGGCAAGAAAGCTCATCGACGACGTGTCGCTTAGGCTGGGATTTTCGCCCTCCGAATCCGACGACGTCAAGAGAATGGTTGCGACAATCACCGAAGGTGAGTACGGCCAAGGTAATTGGTTCAATGTTTTCGTTGGTGCTTGCTCCTATGTTGGCATGAGAAGAGATAACAAGTCCTTGCCGATCTCCGAGGTTGCTTCGGTGATCGGCTCCGATGCCTATGAACTTGGTAGGATGATCATGCGGGTTGTTAATTTCCTCGATTTGAAAAAACCCAATTTTCCAGAATTCGATATTGTCAACTTGTTCGAGCGGACGCTTAGGAATTCGCATAGTTTCGCTGATGTTGAAGGGGATAAGGTGCAGAGAATGAAAAAACAGGGCATATTTTTGATACATTGTGCCATGAAGTGGTTCTTGACCACCGGGCGTAGGCCGCTTCCAATTGTGGCGGCGGTGTTGGTGCTCGTGGCGGAGTTGAATGGTATTAGCGTTAGGATTGAGGAATTGGCTAAGGAAATCCATGCTGTTGTACACACTAGTAGGTTGAGGTATAGGGAGCTTTTACAGGCGCTTGTGAAGGTTGCACAAGCCTTGCCTTGGGGGAAGGATATTACAGTTAAGAATGTGGTTAAGAATGCCCCGTTTGTGATTCAGTATATGGAGAGGAAGGCAATGTCAACGCCGAGTAAGAAGAAGGATTCGGAGGGCGGTGTTGGGTTGGATTTGGGAGATGTTGTTAGAGATTGTTTGAGGAAAGATATTGGAGATGGGACTGATATGATGTCCTTTGAAGATGATTCTGAAACAGAAATGGAAAAGTTAAAGCTTGCACACCAGTCTCGGTATTTTGAGGCAGAAGATGGTGGGTGCGCATTGAGTGTTGACAATGTGGATAAGCTGAAACTTTCACACGAATGCTTATCCATGATGTACTCAAAGTTTTTGGATGAGGTTGGGAATGTTAAGTCGTCTGGGGGGTTAAAAGAGGTTCGTGAAAGGAAAAAGAGGCGGGGTTTTGAGCTCCATGCTTGTACAGAGTGGTGGAATGGAAAGTCTGCATTGAGCAGGAGGCTTCTACTTAAGGAGATATTGGAGAAAGATGTAGGATTGGATGTTGTGCCCCCATCTTTTGTTAATGGTTGCGTGACTGTAAAGAAGAGGAGAGAAAAGATAAATGCTGCCAAGCTGCGTATTGATAAAATTATGCATCCATTAAATGCTCATTCTGGTGACAGTATCGATACTCGCACTACTGAAGATGTACATAGTACGAAGAAGAGAAAGAGAGCACGTGGTATTGATTGGGAAGATTTAATTATTGAAACTCTTCTCCTTCATCGAGTAAAAGAGGAGGAAATTGAGAAGGGGTGGTACAATGTCTTACTGGAATTACATGTGTTCAACTCTGGGATTGTGTGAGAACTTCTGACATGGTGAAACCAGAATCGGTGGAATATGCTCACATGCCTTTCCAACTGCACGATCAAAGTGACATTTTTAATCTTACATCTGATACAATTATACAAGCTCTCTCCTGTTTTGAAACAGAAGATTGGCAATTACATTATAATACATACTGGTTCTTCCAATGGGACCTCATTCTTTTGTTACAAAGGTTATTATTAAGAAAGGAAATTCTTTTGTCTCGAAGGTTTATCATTTCTACATATTTGTTGCTTTTTATGTTACCTGGCTCGTTTTTGGGTGGGGTGGGGTGTGTGGGTTGGATTCGGTCATGAAGAACACAATACAATACTGTATTGGCTGTTCTTTAGGGAACTTTAATAGTTATGGGCATATTTATGTTTCATCGTGTATTTTGCAATTGCTAAGTGGCATTTATATCGAACCTCAATCTTCTTGGCAGCGAACTTATTTTCTCAGAACCATCTTTCTAGAAATTTCACCTGGTGCATATTCTTTAATCGGCCATTTCATGCTCATGTCTAGATAACTAGCCATAACTCTGATCTGTCCAAACTTTCTTGAGTGATAAATATAAAGCTGTTTGCTTTTTCTCGACAACATTCTTAATCTCTCTCCCTAAACCAAGTTTTTCTTTATATTTTTCTCTGGTGCAGTGAGGTGTATTAGTTTCTGTTTTTACACTATGAGTAGGCTAAACAGCTAAGCAAACTAAATGGTCAAATGAAACCATAGAATCAGTGCAATGCAGGTTTGCTGTATGAGTAAGGCTGAGCTGATCACTTAAGTAAGCTTCATTATGCCTTAACTCTTAAACAAATGGCAGTTGAATTTGCATTTCTTGCTCTGCCCCTGTTTTTGTTGCTTCTACACACCTTCTTTAAACTGTTTGTTATGATTTCATTTAACTGCTTACATCTTGCCTGCGAGACGAAATTTATTTACTGGTTAGCTGTAAATGGAGCAATTTTCAGATTTCAAAATTTCTTATGAACTTTGTAATAAGAGAAATCATTAAACTCTTAAATCTATGAACTTTGCTGCAGATGGGGTTCACCGCATATTTATGACCCATGTGTCCCATTAAGTGCATCCTGTACTTCGTAAAATGTTCATAGCTAATGTTCATTTGCTGGATTGTTGTGAGATTGAATAGGCAATTCGTTTGATGATGAATTAATTTGATTAGGAGCTTATTCTTGTGCAAGTATTGTTTCCATCCTATCTGGTGTCATTAAACCCACTTCATATGGTATTAATTATCATCAACTGAATTTTTATTTTCCTAGCAGGCTACGACAATCAGAAACCTTATCAAAACAAAGCCGTTGATTTGGACAAGCAATGGATGGGGAAAAGAAGAGAAAAGTAAGCTTCCCCAAATAGGAACTGAGGTTGTAAAATGATGAAATTCAGGCACCTACTGGACTTTGGCCTGCTTGGCTGTCAACGTGCAATTACTGCCCAGCAGCAAATGCATCAACCGGAAAAGTCTTGGTGATGCCAGCAAGGCTCTTGAAGTGAATCTTTCCAGTGGGCTGTTCATCAGCAGTTATTTCACTGACTGGTGGCCAGAGCATGAGTTCCTTGGCCTTCACTCCCTTGAGCTTCTTAATCCTCTTCTTTTCAATATAGCCTTTAATTTCAGAGTCATAACTCACAAGCTTACTGATCAATTTGAAGCTGTGTTCGACCTTCTTCTTTTGGAGGATCCACATGTAGCCAGTGCTCCTCACAAACCCGACTTCAATCACATCGGCCAGGGGCAAAAGCCCAAGTGGAAGTTCAAACTCTTGCAGCAGCGCGGTCGCCAACCCCAGTCCCTCTTCGTGGCCCTTCTTGATGATTCCTCCTTCCTTCTCTGCCATGATTGAACCCTTTTTCTTCTTTAAGTTTCGAAGAAAACCAGTGAAGTTGTAAGTACATTTGGGTAAGGGGATTAATTTATACCAAGTTACTGCATGCATGGGACAAATAGAATGGAGAAACCAAGGTAATTTTCATTGTAGTAGTCCCCAAAATTTCTCTTAAATCCTTATTTTATGATCCATGGGATGAAGCCCTGGAGGCCCCAAAGTGTGTTGTGGTCTTCACCACCATGTTGCTGCTTTTGTTGGGTCCTATTCTTCCTGTTCGTTTAAGACAATTGCAACCAGACAATGAGCTGCCCAAATTCAGTATGGGAAAGTAGGCGTATCGTATCGATGAGCTTTGTACTTGGAACTGAAACAATGTTGTAATCTAAGATTAACTATCGATTAAAACTAGGTGTGTAATGGCCATCCAACTTAAGCACACTGTTGAAATTTGTCCCAATGCATGTAGTAACTTTGTATAAATTAACCCCTTTGCCTCAACCAAACATACCCACAACTTCACTGCTTCATTTGAAACTTTAAGCAAGCAAGCAAGAAAGACACTCAGTCATGGCAGAGAAGGAAGGAGGAATTGTCAAGAAGGGCCATGAAGAGGGACTGGCATTAGCAACTGCGCTGCTCCAGGAGTTTGATCTTCCTCTAGGGCTCTTGCCCCTTGCCGATGTGATCGAAGTTGGCTTTGTGAGGTGCACCGGCTACATGTGGATCCTCCAGAAGAAGAAGGTTGAGCACAGCTTCAAATTGATCAGTAAGCTTGTGAGTTATGACACTGAAATTAAAGGCTATATTGAAAACAAGAGAATTAAGAAGCTCAAGGGAGTGAAGGCTAAGGAGCTCATGCTCTGGCCTCCAGTCAGCGATATCATCGTTGATCAGCCCACCGGAAAAATCAACTTCAAGAGCCTTGCCGGCATTACTAAGACTTTTCCAGTTGAGGCATTTGCTGCCGGCCAGTAGAACATGTTGTTGACTAGCTAGCAAGCAAGCCAAGGTCCCGTAGGTGCCTACATATCATCAGTTTACAACTTCATTTCCTTACTTGGGGAATAATTTCTCCTTTTTTTTTTTTTTTTTTTCAATTCCCCACCGCTTTCGTCCAAATCCAGGGCTGTATCATGATATGGTTTCTGATTGTGGTATCCTACTAGAAAATAAAAATTAAGTTGATGATAATCAATACCATAAGGTGTAGATTTTGAGTTTTGTTCCCAAATCATCTTTATGAATTAAATGTATGAACTAAAAATCTTTCAGTATCACGATGATAACACCAACCACTTATATTATAACACGTGTTTCATTATAAATATAAATATATCGCTTACTCATATTATAATGCGTAGATAATTTCCTAAATATATAAAGTCCAACTTCCTCATTCAAATGCTCAGACGTAGGACAGATATCGGTTGTACCAATTAGAAAGGGATTGTTACCAAAAGTCGTTTTCTTAAATTAAAAGTCCCGGATCACGGTGCACATGAATTTGGAATCTCACTTTATATGGTCCTGCAAGGCAAAGATATGCAACTAGGCCTCTACTAGGGCATATTTCACCGACCTCCCCTCCACTCCACCTCCCTCTCTCTCTTTCCGGGAACCAGGACTTGAAGACCAAGTCAAGCCCACTCCTTTTTTCTCCTTCTCGAATCTCAATATCCATATTATTATCAAATATGGTATCACTTCTTTATCTGGCTAATAAAAAAATTGAGGCTACATATATCATATTTACAATCTTATTTTTCGTTAAAATAAAGATAAGAAAATTCATTTACAAACTACACTATGATAAGTAAATATGTTACAAATAGTTTATTCGATAAGAAAGCGATACATTAGACACCGAGAGTGTTCACGTTGTGAGATGTGAGAGTTATTATAGGCCGTGTATATATATATATATATTACGAAGGAACACGACCTAATTGTAACTCATTTTTCCAACTTACCAACGGGGCTATGTCTATCCACGAGCATTATAGTACAACAACTTGCACATGTGACATGTAATAAAGTTGTAAAGATGATATACATGATGGAATCCATTATCCATGCATATATTTATTAATTAATGGCTATATACATAATGATGTCGATAATTAAAAACATTTTAATAATAATGACGATGATGATGACTATATGTATGGCGTTAACAACTATGGCGACGGCCAAACTGGTTTAATAATTGCAATTAAAAAAATAAAATAAATATCCATTGTTATTTCCTGTACACACCAGAGTGACTTGACCAACACGGTTAAGTCCTTACTTAGACAATATATTACTTGTATAGGTAGGTTATTAGAAATTTGAAGCTCATCAGAAGGCTTGCACATCAACTTCTAAGCAGTTGCTGTGCACTTTCACTGAAAGCAAGATCGATGGTGAAGAAGACAACGAAAGATATAAAAGAAAGTTGTGTTGTGGGGGCTACTCGTTTTAAAAAAATATTCTAACTTATCTTGCCTTAGCTCAGGCAGCAGCGTTGAAGTTATCAAATATCTTGGGACAAAGATCTCTGCCGTCTATATATATTGAGTGCAATTGCATTTTAGTTTCTCATTCCAAGAAGTTAGAGGCTCAAACGTACGAACCAATTTGCAAAAGAGACCAGAGATATATCTTATTCCAACATGACGGTGAGAAACAACTCTTTTTGGTTTTCTATCTGTCTATATTTGTCTCATCTCATGCATGATGACATATACATCAGAGATGAGGTTCATGCATGTACTTCAGTCAGGGAAGGAGTCACAAATCCCTCGTAATATACTACGAAACATATGTCATAACAATACAATTTCTGCAATTAACCTAGTGCTTTCAGTTGAAGATGAGAAAGTTATGCGCAAGTGATTTTCAAGTTTTGATTGTCCATACTAAGAATTGTAGCTCTGCCTCTGACTTTAGTACTTGCTTATGCTTCATGATAGCATTTCTGTACTATATATACGCAAGTTTATATTCAGGCATATGTATACTGATCGCATGAAATGAAATTAAGATGATATATATGTTGGACAACTTTCAATCCAAGAACAGTATGTACAAGCATGAAGTTCTGCATGGCGTGTTAAATATATATATGTTGTTTATTTTTGAAGTTAAACACACTAACTGCATTGGTAGAAGGTACTTATTTTTTAAAATTTATTAGCTAGGTCGGATTTGTCAAGTAAATTGAATTGTAATTAATATCTGGATTGTTAATTTTGTGCAGATAGTAGAGCTCGTAGTGCACATGGACTGTGCTGGCTGCGAGACCAAGATAAGGAAAGCTCTGAAAAAGCTGAAAGGTATAATTTTGTAAAAGTGCTTTTGTCTTCTTCTTCTTCTTCTTCTTCTTTTTTGTCGCTCCATCTCTAGCATTAATACAAGTTATTGAGAAGAGATACTTCTGCAGAAATTTAACACTTTCTTTCTAATGATTGGTGGGTTATGAAACGGACAAGTACGTCACATAATATTAACTGATTAGTAAAAGAGATTACTTAAAGATCAAGGCCAAGACCAAAAGTTTTCCTTCTATTCTAAGTAAGAAGGATCGACAAGGTACAATATAACAAGTAGCATGTTGGTTTAAAAAATATCGAAAACTAGATTTTACTCCTTATAAAATACTCAGCTTAGCTTAATCCCTTGGTTAAGATTATTTGTAATCTTTTAACTACTCATGTGCGAAGAGGGGAAATAAACTTGAGTGTAAAGGGACGGATACACCGATTTAGCCAACTAACTTAACCGTACATATGCTTTATTGTCATGATTCTAATGTTATTATGTAAATTAATTAATTAACTGTATGTATGGCAGGAGTGGATGCTATTGATGTAGACGTCAACATGCAGAAGGTGACTGTAATGGGATGGGCTGACCAAAAAAAAGTGTTGAAAGCAGTTAGGAAGACTGGAAAGAGAGCTGAGCTTTGGCCTTACCCTTGCAATCCACAATACCACAACATCAATAATCTCCAATACTACCGTCAACATCAGCCACACGATCATCATCATGATCATCATCATCATCATGGCTACAAGAAGCAAGCACCCATCATCACCTATAACTCAATACCTAATTCATCCTACTCCTACAACTACTACAAGCATGGCTCCACAAGTCATGAGCATGGCTACTATCAACCTCCTCCTTACTCCACCATTTTTAGCGAGCAGGACACTGCTGCGTTCAGTGACGATAACCCTCATGCTTGCTCCATAATGTGAATTCACTGTGATGTGAACATATTAAGATATGTATATATGCCAGTGGTTTTCTCCAGCTTTTTTGTTTTCATCTTTTAATAAGAATGTTAGCGTCAGTTGTTTATGCACCGACAGTTCTATGACGTGGTGGCATAACTTTTTAGTTTGAAGGTTTTCTTCTTCACTACCTTTGTAAATACGGTGTGTTGTCATGTATATTATTATAATACAGAGTGGTGGCGACATATAATTATTTGGTTCCGTATATGATTTTATACATCTGGAGAAGACACCAAGCATATTGGGCTCCCATTCTGAAAAATAGTGACTCCCAATTCACCTTGGGCCTTGTACCTGAATTCTAAATGTACATAGAATTTGAAAGCCCATAATAAACTAGCTGAAGTCATTTTAAGCTAATATAAGCTCATAACGAACGGCAAAATTTGAGTTCTGAGTAAGAGATTTGTAGTTCAAGTTGTTAAAAATAATTACTCATGCAACAATATTATTGGTGGTCTGAGTTTTCAGATCCAAGCATTATAGGCCCATAATGCTTGTTTGGACATATTAAAGAACAAACTGGACAGAGAACCTTTAGGCATAGAATTAGATAAGAGAGGAGAAGAGAAGAGATAGGCATATTGGCGCGCATGTCGAAAACCAAAGCAAAGCACCATGATTGCTTGGTATCAATCTTCAAGGGTGGGCATGCATTTATCCACGTCACACTCTGGCACAATAATTGCTTTCCATTTGGCGCCTTTTGACTACAACAGCTAGCTCTCCAAAGGTGGTGATATTTGCTCACATCTTCTGTATTTTTCTGCACCAAAAAAACGTTATATTAAGACACTATTTTTTTATCTGTCTCCCTTGTCATTGTTCATAAAAGTCCACAATTTACTCTTAATTTTTATCCCTAATTAGCCAAATCTCCTCCTCTAATCTTAGCCATTCAGATGCATCCTAGGGTTAATATTTTGGCACATGTTTAAAAAGCCATAATTAGAAGTCTGATCATACAAACATGATTTTGTCACATTTTTTTAGAGTTTATTGCGATATTAAATACCAACTTCATTAATTAGAAAAAAAGCAAATGCTTATAAAATAAAATACAGTTATAATTTACAACTTTTTTTTAGGGTCAAGTTAACAAATTAGTAAGTTGCGGAACCTAAGTTACGTCAGTTGGCTAAAGTAATTTGTCAGAACCCTTGCAGCTCTCATCCTCGTATAGTAGAGTAGCTTAGAATATTATTTTGTTTAAAATAAAATAAAAACAAATTAACAAGTTGGTAGTGATAGTTTTCTCATTACCAAGAAGAGGAAAACTGCCCTTAAACAAATAATTTTGGTATTTTCTTTAGCTTAGAAACAAAAAAATGGCACTGGTAGTTGATATCCACTACACTACAATAATTTTTGTCTGAATATTTGGTGGTGCCCTTTATTTATATTTATTTCGCAGAAAAGAACAGAAAAAATCGAAATAACCGCTGAGGAGCTGAGTGAGGCAGAGACATGGGCTTGCTTGCGTATGGTAGTCAGGAGGAAGATAACGAAGGATTAGACATTATGGCGACGATGCTGACTTCGCTTTGATTCAAACGAGAAATTAGGATCTCTCTCACTTTTTCTCTCTATAAATACATATAAATACTTATATATATGGCATCCGCTTCTCTGATTCACGCACGCTTTGGTTACTCTACGAGATTCAGTGATAATCGACGATATGGTTCGCAGGGACCTGTAGGCTCTTCGTCTTCGTCTTGTTGCTCTTCGTCTCTGGGCTTTTCTTCTGGTAATTTTAAATTTCTCTCAAATAATTTTCCCGGGAAATTTTTTAGATTTGATTTCAAAGGTGTAATATTTGCTTAATTGCCTCAAACTAATGGTCTTTTTGTAATATAGCATTAATTTCTTGTGTTAGAAGCATGACCCAATTCTTCTTATACACACTTTAATAAATAAAAAATTGCAGGGTTATATAGTTGTTGGAGAAACCAGGGCCTTAGAGCTCAAGCTATGACTAGTCGGGGAAATTTTGCATCAGCCTCCGGGGGTGTTGCAAGTGCAGAGAATAAGCCTGATCATCTTCTCGTCCTTGTTCATGGCATCTTGGCAAGGTATATGTTGTTCCAAGTCTCAAATATAGCTCTGTTTGTAAATTGTAGTTGGTAGTTCTTCCCAAAAATAAAATTTACAGAAAAGAGAAAGCTTTCTTCAACAGTTACTATTTTATTTTATATTTTTTATACTGAAACAAATGGAGATGATAAACAAAAGTTGGGTTGAGGGTCTTAATTTTGTTTGTGCTGTTGAAGGAATATGTCTGCGCATACGATCATTCTTTAATTGTTCGTTGAGTCTTATTACTGCTACTTTCAAATTTTGGATTCTACATGTTGAAGGTTTCCAATACGCAACTGCTTGGACTTTGTTTCCATGACTATGTATTTCTTTGGCTTTTTCTCCCCCAAAATTGATATCAAGTTGACTGATTCCTAGTAATGCAGCCCAAGTGACTGGACATATGGGGAAGCTGAGTTACGAAGGCGTCTTGGAAGAAAATTCCTAATTTATGGTAAATTGATTTCAGTTCTTCCGGTGTAATTTAATATCATATGTGTGGAATTAAAATTTGAACAACAAGAAGTCACAAAGTACCACTCAGAAAAGGTAGTTGATGTTTGTCGACGGTTGTCGTACTAAGAAGGATAGTGAGAAACCTGGCCTGAACTGATCTAATATCTTGTTTTTCTACTGGGAAGAACACATATTTGGTACACTAGGGTGTGATGATGATATCACAATTTGCACCTAAGATTGATTTTTTAAGTTCCCCTGTCTTTGCTTGAATAAATTTGATGTACGTGGCTGTTAGTCTGTGAGTGTTAACTTCATGGTTGATGTATTTGCAGCTAGTTCATCTAACACGTACACTAAAACTTTTACCGGGATTGATGGAGCTGGAAAACGATTAGCGGATGAGGTAAGTTTTGAAATTGTTGAGCCAATGTGTAAAATTTTCAAACTTTTGTTATATAGCATGGTACCTGTGGCTTTGTTGGGAAATATAATATGATAGTTATATAACCTAGGGATTCATGATAAGCAGGTCATGCAAGTTGTGCAAAAGACAGAGAGCTTGAAGAAGATCTCATTTTTAGCCCATTCTCTCGGGGGCCTGTTCGCAAGATATGCAATTTCTGTCCTTTACACACCCGATGATGGTGCCAATACAACCATTGCAAATTCACAAAAAGCATACTCTTGGAGACGAGGAAAGATTGCTGGTTTGGAGCCAATCAATTTTGTGACATTGGCAACTCCACATCTCGGGGTGAGAGGGAAAAAACAGGTCGGTATATCATCCTTAGTTATATGCATTTACAATATAGTTACATCTGAATATTCATGCCATGCTGGACTCTGCTGATGTGCCTTCTTTCCAAAATCATTTGGACTTTGCATTCCAACATACAGCCGTGTGCTTAATACACTTCAAAAAGGATGACTAGATAGTTTAAATTTGTCTGGCTATGTTTAATTTAAACACTGTTGTCTAACCATTCAAGAGGTGTTTGAGGACATTATGTTGTGGGGCTGTTGTAGAACTAAGATAGTTGTTGATAACGAGTATCTGGGACTACTACCACCTTACCTTTATATAGAAAATTCTAACTTCTGTTTGATTTTTCTTCAGCTGCCGTTTCTATTCGGAGTACCTTTCTTAGAAAAGCTTGCTGCTCCAATTGCTCCTATTATTGTTCGTAGAACTGGTAGTCAGTTGTTCCTCACTGATGGTAAGCCTGAGAAACCTCCGCTTCTTTTGAGAATGGCATCTGATTGTGACGACGGAAAATTTGTGTAAGTGCAGCACTTTATATTACTTTTGACCATTTTCGTTTCACCGAAGTTCTAAATTTGGTTCTAATATATTCCATTTTGCAGATCTGCTTTGGGGTCTTTTAAATGTCGCATTCTTTACGCTAATGTATCTTATGATCGTATCCTACTGCATATCATTCATATTTAGCGCAATGAGATGATTGTATTAACTTTTATATATTTGTTAGTCTTCCCTTCAATATATCAGTTTCTTTAACACGGCACAGATATGGTTGGCTGGCGCACATCATCAATTAGGAGGGAAACAGAAGTTTTTAAGGTGACAGTTGATTCTCTGGTTGAGCTTGCGATACTTACTTTCTGTTCATTAATTAACTGTTAAGTAAATGAGTAATACATTGAGGACTGAGTTGGAACTAAAGAAAAAAAATTAAAATTTGCATTTCAATTACTAACTGAAACTTGTCACTGCCTGTTGTTTGTAGTGTGCATATGCAAATTTATTTTGGAAGATGCCAAATTATGTTAGTGCTATTTGACTGGGGCTAAAGTTGTAAAGTGGTTTTGAGGCCAGGGACAAAGCAAGTTTTTATGATTAAATGTTTCTTTTTCCTACTAGTTAAAACAGGGCCTTTTTTAGTGTTGGCTATGGTGGCAATTAGTCATTAGTTGTCAGGGTCAAGGGAATTATGATCAGTCATGATTATGCTTGTAAGTGTCATTTCGTAATTATGGAGTTATTCAAATGCTGCTCAAGGTTCTGCACTAGAGTCAGAGGCCCTAGAGTTATTCAGAGGGTGTAATAAGATGAAAACGGTCTTTCTTTCTCCCACCATGTTAACTTCATTTACATGGTTGCTTTTCATAATTATTTCTTTTCGGGACAGAAGCATTTTCCCATGCAAGATCAGATATATAATGGCTACTAATCCAGCATCTTTCTAGCTGCTATTATATTTTGAAGTAAAAAAATCTTAAGCTAATCAGTGGTTACTTGTAAAAATCTTCTTAGTTGATGTAATTGCTTTTTTCCAACTTACGTAACTTTTCGTTATCCATTGAGACAAGCAGTATTATTTCTTCATGGCCATCATATTTTTCAAGCTAAATGGTTTAGTCCTTGAATACAACTGATTAGTTTACATACCCTTTGTGTTTTATATGTATCACTCTGAATATATATTTCTAACTTTGTTGGCAGCCCCCCCGCCGGTCTTTGGATGGCTACAAGCATGTTGTAGATGTGGAGTACTATCCCCCAGTCTCCTCTGACGGTCCCCATTTTCCTCCTGAAGCAGCTAAAGCAAAGGAGGCTGCCCAGAGTGAACCCAACACACAGAACACATTGGAATATCATGAAATTGTTGAAGGTACACAAATGATAAATGCTAATAGAAATTCAGAATAGGATGATAACAGATGAAGTTTATCCTTTTCCCATAACTTTGATTAACAATTTGTTTAGTATGTGAACAGAGGAAATGATAAGCGGCTTACAGCAGTTAGGATGGAAAAAAGTTGACGTCAGCTTTCATTCAGCATTTTGGCCCTTCTTTGCCCATAACAACATTCATGTACTGCCTGTCATCAATCAATCTTTCTTCAGGAGATTTTGCTTCTTTGTTTCTGGTTTCTCATACTGATTTCTGTTTGTGAATCCAGGTGAAAAATGAATGGCTCCACAATGCTGGTACCGGAGTGGTTGCTCACGTTGCTGACAGCCTAAAGCAACAAGAATCCTCCTCATTTATCACCGCCAGCTTATAGCTAAGTGCCGTGTAGCTGAAACATGTAGAATAACCACACGATATGAAATTAGTTGATGACACATTTGTTGTTCATTAGTGTAGATCCCTTTGCTTCATTGTCGCCTCATATGAACATCGATATA
Organism: Prunus mume; assembly: GCF_029339155.1. Lineage (NCBI taxonomy): Eukaryota > Viridiplantae > Streptophyta > Magnoliopsida > Rosales > Rosaceae > Prunus > Prunus mume. The sequence continues at coordinate 3,675,069 of NC_142700.1, forward strand.
TCCAAAAGATGTATGGATGGAAATTTGTATATGTAGCCTACAATGCGATCAATCAAGGTAGTACATGTAGCATCACTCATATGAATGCTGTTGGTTTCGTTCGGGTCAAAGTTTTCATCACCATGTGCATCAACGGCATTTAGTCACCTACTCGAGCGTAGCAGAATGATGCTAGCAATCATCTTCCAAATAATCAGTGAGGATTGCTTCTTTCACGTGGGTAGGGCTGTTCCACGTGAATTCTTCTTCTTTTCATTTCCATTTTGTAAGAAAGTTTGTTGAGAACGAATTAGTATGAAACAGTTACATTTTTGTTGTGTAAACACAATCCGAAACTTGAATTTTGTTAAGGTTATTTGTCAAATGATAATTAACTACTTTAAATTACTCTAATTTACGAAGAAAATAGTCAAATTCAGTGGAAGAGAGCAAACACACTACCATGTTTAACCTGCGAAGAAAGGAATCGAATTGAGTGGAGGAGAGTGAACGCACTGTCATGTTCAACTGCCTTAACCGGCTGATTTTCCGATTTTTCGATGAGCAGCTCCCATACGTTATAACGCTTAATAAAACCGGTCCATCCCACCTTCAATTGCATACCCCCCCACAATCATTTCGACGCCGTCGATCCACGCGCTCTGCCTCAGCCGCAGCTGTCATTCTCACAAAACCAAGTAGTACGTGGTCCAACGCCCCCACTAGCGCGTTGGAATGTCATGCGTGTTTTGAACCGGGCTAGTCTTGGCATAGTGGGAGAGCGGGCCACGCTCCGGGCCCCTCCAACCGGTCCTCACCCACCCAACCACACCAAACGATGCCCCAGACCTTTTCATAAAGCACAAAGGGGGAGAGAGAGAGAGAGAGAGAGAGAGAGAGAGAGAGGCTTAGAGAGAGAAACAAGGGTTGAGAGCTCAGAGAGAGAGAGAGAGAGGGAGGGAGTGAGATCGGCCATGGCTTCCACCAAAGAGAGAGAGAACTACGTCTACACTGCTAAGCTCGCCGAACAAGCCGAGCGCTACGATGGTCTCAGTCCCTCACTCTCTCACTATTTTCTCTTCTTTTTTTTTTTTTTTGGGTTCTTTTTTTGTTCTTTATATCTTTTTCCTTCATTTTGTGTGAACGTATACTTTGTTTGGCTAGTGAGAAAAGCAAAGAAACCAGAGTAGTAAACGGACTGTGGATTATTACTTTCTCTCGTTATTTTTATCTTATTTTATTTAATCATCATGAGAATCTGAACTCAAACACTGTTTAGCCACTTCGCGCAGACTCGATTTTGTTCTACCGAAAAAGCATTGAGATCTAAGCCCTTGATTTCTTTCTTTTTCATGCATTTTCTCGGCACCTTAATTCTTGGCCTGCACTTAGGGTTTTGACTTACATTTACTTTACCTTTTGACAGAAATGGTGGAGGCGATGACCAAAGTAGCGAAGCTGGACGTGGAGCTCACCGTGGAGGAGCGAAATCTGCTTTCGGTTGGGTACAAGAACGTGATCGGAGCTCGTAGGGCTTCGTGGAGAATACTGTCATCGATCGAGCAGAAGGAGGAGGGGAAAGGGAACGATCAGAATGTGAGCCGAATCAAGGAATATAGGCACAAGGTCGAGTCTGAGCTCTCTAGCATTTGCAGTGACATCATGAGGGTTATCGATGAGCATCTCATTCCTTCCTGCACAGCTTTTGAGTCCACTGTGTTTTTCTACAAAATGTTAGTGGTTTTGAAGCTTTCCTTTGAGCGCTTTGGAGTGGATTAGTGTTTTTAGCTGTTTATTTTGTGTAATCCAGGAAGGGAGATTATTATCGCTATTTGGCAGAGTTTAAGACTGGTGATGACAGGAAAGAGGTTGCTGATCAGTCAATGAAAGCTTATCAGGTATAGGAGATGATCTTTAGTTTGGTTTATGCGCTGTTTGCTTCCTGAGAAATATGCGGGAGACAAAAGAAATCAAGATTATGAAGTCTTTGTTGCTTGGAAAAAGTAAAACTTATATATGATGTTAATGTTGGTACAAGTATCTTTTATGTTGAAATAACTACCTAACGCTATTATTCTGTATAGCTGGATTTGATTTTAACAGACAATGCATCATTCGTGGTCTTTTCCTTATGTTAGGTGATCCAAGATATCTGTTCTTAACTTATTATTGATTAAAGATGTCTGTCTAGTGCATTTGTTTACATTCTTAACTGCTTAGTTGATTGTGCACTGTGTATTTACTATTTATGCTTAAACTTATTCGTTGTGGTTAGAAGGCTATTACCGAAACCTTCAGTGAAGGATCCTGTTAGGTCCCTTCATTATTATTTTTTCTCGCTTCTGGCTGTTTGCCCTGATTTTGATTTGCATCTGATAGTTTCCATTTATATGTATGGTCTATGAGCAATGGGGATTGTGCATAGGATGCTTGAAATGATTATACTGATTTTTTTCGTTGTATAAATAAACTGTCATTACTGTTCTGTAGAATGGTAAGATGATGCTATAAGAGTATAAGTAATTGATTTGTCATTTTGAGTGGTCTATTATGTTTATCTATTTTGCAGGCAGCTTCTAGTAAAGCAGAGACAGACTTACCTCCTACACATCCCATCAGACTGGGTTTGGCCTTGAACTTCTCTGTCTTTTATTATGAAATCTTGAACTCTCCTGAAAGGTACGGGTGTAATTATATACATCGTGACCAAGATTCATAATATTGTGTTTCTATTTTTTTCGGCCAAAAGCAAATTAGAAGAAAAGAAATTTACTTTGTTGTACGTTGATAATTTGTTCCAGAGCCTGTCACCTGGCAAAGCAAGCTTTTGATGAAGCCATCTCAGAATTGGATACTTTGAGTGAGGAATCATACAAAGATAGCACATTGATCATGCAGCTCTTGAGGGACAACCTTACGTTGTGGACCTCTGACATTCCAGAGGATGGAGGTAATTCATAAAGTACTATAGGGAAAAAAAAAAAGTACGATACCTTATGTGTTGTATCAGTAGAGTATCTCTCAACCTTAAAAGTATGCTAACCTGCACTGGACAATGTCATTTTATGTGGATAAGTTGTTCCTGACTTGTCGTATGTAGGTACAAGTCATGATGCTTATTCTTAACTACTTACTTTTGGAGTATCTTTTGATAAATCAACAGATCGATTTGTGATTGTCAGAAGTGTGCCTAACTACTAGCTTATTACAATCATCGTCTCAATTATTAATCCTTGAGGTATAGACTTATTAGTAACCTTTTAATTCCTCTTGAGTCCTATGCTGCACTGGTATAGTGCAGGTAACCTAAAACAATAACAAGGTATTGCATTGGTTGCCTGGTAGCTTAAAATGCCTTTCTATGAGCAGTAGTTGTCTTTAAATATAAGGAGACCAGCCTACCTAGGTCTGTGCAAGTTTCAATAGGTAAGCTCTTGTTTATCAAAGGTCAGTGACCAAAAGTAGTGCTAGAATTTTGACAATCTTGCATTTTCAAGAATTGCATGTGTTAGAAAGTATTTCTGCCCTAGATAATTAATCCACAATGATGTTTGTTGCTGTTGCTCACGTTATGGTACTTGTATTAGTGAGAGATATTTGGTATTATTTGATCAACGTAAAATTTATAATGTGGAGGAAGCAATAGTTGTAAGCATTTTATATTCAAGTATCCGTAGTTTTATTTATAGACTTTCTTCGTAACCATGAATTCCGCAATCTATATAAAGTGGAATGACTGCTATATGGGATTAATACTGATTATTCATGTTGTGTGAAAGATTTGAGAAATTGTTTGGGTGCACTGCTAATCTGATATCTGCATTGTTTATTCATTTAATACTTTGCTACAGCTGAGGAAGCCCAGAAGGTGGATGTCTCTGCTAAGCCTGGAGGTGAAGATGCAGAGGTAGCTTGTTTTCTTAGTTAACAGACATTTTTTTTTCTCATTTGGGCCATATCTAGCAAGGATTTTATTATAATTTGGGTTGTTGGGTGTTCAACATCCTTATTTTCCTTTCCTTTTCCTTTTCCTTTTGGCAGTGAATTGAAGCGGACCATGGCTAGGCATTGTGTAATTTGTGGATGGAGAAAGTTGATGCATGGTCTACTTTAGGGTGCTTTTTTTCCCTTTTCCAAAGTGAGATTCTAGTTAATTTCGTCATCTTGTTAATTTTGGGATATTGTAGTTTGACCTTTCTGTTAGTCGCATTTGCAACCCCGAATTCATCTGTCCACGTTGTTGACCTAATGTAAAGGCTTTCTTATCCACATCCAATCCTCTGTTTGTTGAGAATGTTTCACCTTTTAGCTGGGGTATTGTTACAATCAAATTGTCATGCTTTATCTGCGGAATGTATGATATTTTGCTGTTTGCGTTCTTTTCTGGATGCTAGAGATGTTTTCAGCTTGTTTAACTTTTCACTCAAATCCACTGGTTCTAAGATTTTGTCTCTTAGCTCCTTCAACCAGCTTCTCTGATTCTGTGATCTCTCCGTTTCCTTCGTTCTCATTTTGATACCAAATCGACGACATTAGTTTTGTGCAGTTTTTTTCCCCGTTCGTCTCCACATTCACCCTTTATCTCTGACAAGCCAGAGCTAACATTCATTTTGGTTAAGCCGTACATCTGAACTGAATTTTTTCTGGTTTAAGCATCCCTTTCTAGTTGCTCCGAAACATTTTGGATGAAGAGTAAAGTAGGGTTCCCTCAACTCAAACATTCTGTTTTCTGGTTGTAACTTTGAAATTGTACGAAGGCAAATTAGTGTGGATGTCGAGGCTTTAGTACTAGAACTAGGGATCCCAAGTCTTTTGCATTTAGCATTGGTGTATTCACCCATTTGATTAATCTAATGGAGTTAATTATTCCACGTCAGCATAATTATAACTCACCTTGTGTAGCATATCACTTACGCCTAATGAGCTCTGTATTATTTTAGGTTTAATCAACGCCCCTTCCACCCTCCTCACGTATTCTAGATCTATCATAAACCCTCTTCTCAGACTCCCTGTTCATAGCTACCATTGCTCTCGCAGTCGAACCCCAACCCCTCCTAATTCCTATTTGGCATTTTTTAACTTTACCTTATGCACCGTCAAGTTTCAATATAATAAAATTGAAAACCTAGGACAAATTCAAAAGCATATCATAGGAAATGCAGCTTGATTCTATATTTATGCTCTTTTCTCGTGTGGAAGTTTTGAGGAGAAAAAATTTAACTGGAATTAGATTTTCTTTGGGAATTCCCTTTTATATCAACAAAGAAGTAAAGACACAAGTACGGCCATGCCCAAGTCATCAATTCTATGGCAAGCTTGAATTGTGCTAAAGAAAATAAATAAAAAAACTTTGATCATTTGTGCTGCATGTTGGAGAGATGGCATCCATGGCACTGCAGGAGTCTGGAAAGAGGGGTTTGTGGCGTGGGGAAGGTGAAAGGGGAATTGATTAAATCTAAAATAAAAATAAAAATAAATCTCATTAGGGGTAAGTGAAATGCTAAAAAAGGCGTGTTCTTATGCTGACGTGGAATAATTAACTCCATTAGATTAATCAAATGGTTTAGATTTGTGTAAATGCACGTAAATGTACCGATATTAAATGTAGAGGCTCGGGATCCTTGTAACTAATACCCATTGGCAATGACTGGTACTGTAAACACCTTGAATTTTCTTTGAGAACCAAACACCATTCGAGACACAGAGAGATTTGAGGAGCAAAGAGCGAGTCAAACTAATTGTCTCAGCCACATGTAAAAAAGGTAAGAAATGACAACCTCAGAAAAATAACTGCTAACCAAGAAAAACGAAACAAATTCCCCAACATATGCGTACTTTTTTTTCTTTATAAAAACAGATCCCCCCTAATCTGCACTTATACAGTCCTCCTCTAATATAAATCCATCTCCAACCAAACAAGAAAAAATTAATTTGGAACAATGGCAACGAAGTCTAGTGGTATTGTCCTTGCCTCTGCCCTTTGCTTCTTGTCCCTCCTCGGCTTCGCTTACTGCGCCGATAACCTCAGTGTGGATGGCCTTGTTTACTGTGACAGCTGCCGTATCCAGTTTATGACCAGGATCAGTGAGGCCCTTCAAGGTACATTGTCTGATCGTCTTCCCCAATCTATTGCATACTGATATTCGATAGCAAACAATCTTTTTTCTTTTCTTTCTAACAATGTATGCATTCACATTGCATGGAATGGGACACGTGCAGGTGCAAAGGTGAAGTTGGAATGCAGAGACCGGGAAGGCGGGACCATAACCCTGAGCAGCGAGACAGAGACTGATGAGCAAGGAAGGTACCAAATTCCGGTGGAAGGAGACCACGAAGAGGAGGTTTGCGAGGTGGTATTGGTGAAGAGCCCCAGAGATGACTGCAGCGAGATTAGCACTGACTCTCATGCAAAGTTGAGCGCGAGGATCAGCCTCACAAACAACAATGGCATCGCCGGACCCCATCGCATTCCAAACCCTCTTGGTTTCCTCAAGAAGGAACCCGACGCTCAGTGCGCTGAGGTCCTCAAGGAGCTTGGCCTAACCCCAGAAGGCGACCTTGCATAATGAAGTCGTCATCGTGGTCGTGGTCGTGGTCATCGTCATCATCATGATTATCATCAATGATCAATGATCAATGTTTTCTTTTCTTTTACATAATTCAATTCAATAGGAAATAAATGGGCTTTTAGTAATTTTCCCTACCAATCCATTGTGATATGTAAGTGAGAAATTGAATTTATACATGGATCTATATGCAGTAGCAGTACATTAATAATTAGGGTGTATTTTTGTCTAGGCTGGCTAATCAATATTAAATTTGATTTCGACTGTTGGTTTTTAATTGATGCGCATCGTGTGGTAACATGTTTGGTGTGATATTATTGTTGCCCAAATTTTTCTCCTCCACAATCGGTTGCACAACAGAACATTGTTGAACATTCACGGCTATGTGACTTGGAACCCACGGTACAGGATCTTTGATATTGACTCTCATTCCTTTGGTGGAGCTATAATCAATTCACTATATAACGTATAATTTTGATACAAACGAGGTTGAGAAGAGGGAAATGAAATACAAGACTTCAGGTGCAGTGCATATATAAAATACTCTCGAATAACCAATACTGAAAATTTCTTCAATATAATTTCATACACCTCTACAGAATCATGAGAGAGCATAGCCAAATCCAAAGCAGAGCCTATAGCCAAGTCCATTACCTCAACTCTCCAATGTTAACCACACTTATCAAACCATCATAGTGCTTTGTTTATAAAGACCTTTATAGGATTGTGGATTTTCGATGTAGGGTGTGCACAAAGGGCACCTCAAAAGAATATCTTCAACATATAGCCGCGTGGCTGTACTGCGATAGAATACTTCAAAAGTTCAGCCGCGCGGCTATACCCTTTAAGTATCTCTCTTTTTAATTACTTTGAATTGTAGTTATGTTTTACTTAGTGAATATTAAAGGAAAAATTGAATTACTATTTATTAAGTAATATAATTCATGAAGTTAATTAATAAATTTAATACTAATTATTCACTAAATAAATAATAATTAAATATAATTACTAATTTTACTAATTAAATAAGGCAAATATATTATTTAATTACTAACAATAAAATTTTAAAAAATTAATTAACCTAAATATCCTAAGTTTATATTTATTTTTCTCAAAAAGACCACTCCCAACGAAATTTCATCAGCACAGGTCCATTAGACCTCTCTAGACGAACTTTCGTCGGCATATGTATTTTCGTCATGGAAAACCTAATCAGGCAAATTTTGCCGGCATAGATTTTCGCCGACAAAATTTCGTTGGTATAAGTGTTCATTTATTTATTTTTTAATATTTAAGTTTAAAAATATAAAAATAGTTTCTTTACTTTTTCTTCTGGACAACATGCTTATTTTAATATTAAGGCAAATATATTATCTAATTACTAACAACAACATTTTAAAAAATGAATTCACCAAAACCTCCTAAGTTTATATTTATTTCTCTCAAAAAACCTATCACGACACAATTTCGTCAGCATAGATATTTCTTAGGAAATTCAAAAATAAATGAGGGCATTTTTGTCCATTTTGGCTTCTTTTAAAAATATTTATCTCTCCTTCAGTCTTTTCCAAAATGTCCCTTTTTTTATTATTTAAATAGTATAGCCGACCGGCTATACGCTTTAAATATAATATTTAAATATTTTGAAAGTATAGCCGCACGGCTGTACTCTCTCCGTGTATGAACTGATGACCAGCAAGTTTACTATTACTTCCCCACCAGTTGAACGTTGCTCTGTTTGTATTTATCTATTGTAGCTTCTTGGAAGAGCGGTGGATTTCAAGTAGCATCTACACATCGCCCATGTACAGAAGGGCTATGGCTCTGGAGTGCACTGTTTAAGAGAACTGCTCTTGATGGAATTGAATACAACCTATTACTATTGGATACCGAAGGAATAGAGGCCTTCGATCAGACGGTTGACAACATATTAGTAAATGCTCCTTTTATAATTATGATAATTTTCATTATCCATTTCCGTTGTATTGGTTTGGTTCTGTAACCAAACCAATAAAGACTTTTTACGCTGATTGTAATACTTATGCTCTATAGTTTCTTCTTCATAATTCACTTTCTTTTCTTTTAGATGGGTGTTATAGATGAAGTTTGCCAAGGGAAAAAAGAAACTTGGATGATGAGTTAGAGAGAATTCGTGTATCAGAGATGGGACCTTATTCGAATATACTGGCTATATACCTTTTAAATATTTGTATATATTTAATAGAAAAGTTGATAGAGATCCAAAAATCTTACCAATAGTTGGGTCTAGTCCTCAAATTATTATTTGTTGATACAAGTCCTTTGACTAGTTTGCCATGTAGATTATATTCTATTTTTGACATGCTAACTCAGTCTTTTGTATTTAACTGATTTGTATTTAAATTTTTTGTTCATATTATATCCCTAAAACGGGTAAGATGAGGATTTATAGGCCATTAATAATTAGATTTGATCATGTAATTAAAGGAATAATTACATTTTGAATGTAAATGTCGGACCTTCACTTTTTCTTGTGCTTGATTTTTACAAATTCCTATTTAACTTGGATTTTATTAATGCACATATTGTGCATACATATGTTAATCCATTGCCACTTATTTTATTGTGTACTCCTTTTATTATTTGTTTATAATACAATTGCCCAGTCATATACTAGTATTGTTTTTTTTTTCCCCATCTTTTATGTTTGTTTTAGGTTTTAATTTCATTGTTGTGTAGCTTTTTGTAGTATAATGTTTTTTTTCCCACTCTATGTACCTAAAAATAATAATGATTAAAAATTTCAATTGTTTCTCACCAATTGTTAAGTTGTACTACTTTTTAGTTTTATAACTTTGCTAAAGAGATTAATAGTTCAGATGTTTTTTTTCCCATCTCATTGTACTCGTTTATTTCTTCATGAACTATTAATATTATTCTTAAATTTGATAATCCTATGCTCCAGGTACAATACCCTACTAACCATTGAACTTGACATACCTTTCTAATAGGTATAGTACATATTTGATACACCTTAATGCCAGGTAAAACACTTTTTTTTTTAAGTTATACCTCCATACTAGGTATAAAAAAAAAAATTAACATTATGACAAAAAAATTCCATCAAAGAATTTTGAAAAACTCAATATATAAATTTATTGCTAAAGGGTAGGTATATGCTACCAATTTAATAAAGCTACGAATATAGAATTCTAAAAATTTAGTTTCCACATGTATATAGCTAGAATTTGAATTAAATAGGTTTTTAATCTGTGAGCCATGAAATCATCATTTAAATTGAATGTCATAAGCTTGATTGTAGGAGAAAACTGATATTTAAAAGTGGTATTTGCATGTACTGGCCATTTTCAACCAATGTCATTATTGTAAATGTCTCGAATATGGTGGCTACAAGGTTTGCTTACCTGGCCATGCAATTGATTGGGAGGACTGCAATTGAAGAGAGTCCAATTAGTATCCTGCATCCATTGTATCTAAATAAAAATGGACCAATATCTAAGAAGTCCATCATTCTCTCCCTCACCGTCTTCTTTCTCTACCTAATTAGCAAGTAAAAACTCACCGTCCTCATTCTTTAAATATATTTATTTTAAAATATTCGTATATATTTAAAGAGCCGTTCTCTCCCTCACCATTAATAGATGGTTAAAGACTTTCTCTTTCTTTTCATTTCTCAACTCATATTTTGTAGCTGAAAAGATCATTTGAACATTAAATCCCTTCAAGTATCACGGCTGGGAACAGAGGAATTGTGTAATTTATTCAGTCAAAGAGGGAGAAAAAGTAAGTACAATTTTGTTATGACATTTGAAGAAAGCTTATAGAAAGTTGGCAGTGAAATGGCACCCTGATAAGAACCCCACTAACAAGAAAGATGCTGAGGTTGGTCTTGTTTTCACCCTTGTATATTTCTTTGCTCTTTCACCTATTTTCTTTTTGTTGTTGTTTTTCTTTTCTTCAATCAGATCCCACATGTTCATCCCCTTCTTTCATGATCTTTGTTTGATGGAATAAATGAAATAAAATGGTAATGTGAATGGAATGCAATATATAGTACGAAATGGAATTCGTCCCAGAAGGAAAATGAAAATTTGTTTCATTAATTGGTTTGTAAGTTAGGATCAAATTCTAGTAAGATTTCGGCTCTCAACTTCAATTTGGGTTTCCATGAGGCACATCATCCTTCATTGATGATGTTTTCCTTATCATCCATCATTGATTAATGAAAATATCGAGAAATGAAACTATTCATTAAATTAGAATAATATAGTAAATGAACAAAATTCCACATTAAAGAAAAATTCCATATCAAAATTATACAAAAAAACAAAAACAAAAAACAAAAGGAGAACATGGTTCATATTTTATTTTGGAAAATTTACATAAATTCCACCTGAACTTTTAGGCATGTGCGTCATTACCACCTGAACTTTTTATTTTTATTTTTACCCACCTAAACTTTATAAAGTGTTGCAATCCACCACCTACGTATAACTCCGTTAAAATTTTCGTTAAGTTTAGAGTATTTTCATTAATTAAAAATAACTAAAAATAATTGTTAAAATACAAAATTTTTATAAAAAATAAAAAATAAAAAAAAGGTTCAACAGGTGTTGAAGGTCATAATCTTATGGTGATTGCAGAAATTGATGCCTTCTAAAGTTCTTGTGGTTTTGCCCTGGTCTGATCGTATGGTGATCATATATGAAAATCAACCGCACAACACCATGACCACCTCTTCTTTCGAATGTCCTTTTTGTGAGGGCATGACATACCTGATCTCACTAGCTCAATGAGTGTTGAGAATACACTTAAGCAATCAAGTACTCACGTTGAAGGATTTATGCAGAGGGTGTGGGTGTTGGGGGTGGAGAGGCCTGGTATAATTAGGTTAACATTTTTTATTTTTTATTATATGTATACTTTTTTATTTATAATTATAGTTAATTGACAAAAATACCCTTAAATTTAACGGAAGCTTTAACGGAGTTATATGTAGGTGGTGAATTACTATACTTTATAAAGGTCAGGTGGTTAAAAATAAAAATAAAAAGTTCAGGTGATAATAACGCACATGTCTATAAGTTCATGTGGTATTTATGCAAATTTTCCTTTTATTTTTCATGGGACGCATCTTGATGTTTTCTTTACAATTCTAAAATGAAAAAACTAAAAGTAAAAAAGAAAAAATCAATTGGCAGGGGCTAATAACAAATTATAGGATAATTTTCTTTATCTTTTTAAAATGTAAATATGAAACACCTAATGGGCTGATAATCTTGGGCCTAGTACAAAAATTGAGCTTCTCATATGACACGTGGTTTTCGGCCCAAAAGAAACCAAAGCGAAATTCTCACTATATATGGACCCCTCATACGAACATTTATATTAACTACAAAATCATTACAATAAACTTAAGGAGGTTATTATTTAGGTGAATCATGTGGAAGACATGAAAATCTATGTCTTAGTTCATATATGCCACCCTTATCATAAAATGACTCATCGTCGAATCCTTCCCAGTTTTTTGCAGTCCCTTTGTTTTTTTTTTTTTTTTTTTTATGTGAGTTAAATTATATTTTGGGGGTTGGGGAGCTAAATTTCTGGATATTTTTGTTCCTTAAAACGTGCGTTCCAACTTGAGTGAAATTGAAAGGCCAGCAATGAGACGACGTCGTCTCAGGGAAAACCTAAGAAAAAACAAAGGCGCTCTCTTCTTCCTCCTCGCGCAGTAGCGCCTCACAGAAGACGGCGATTTCTGGTTCTTTTCAAAATTTATCGGACGGTCAAACTTTCAATACGAGCATACCCCTCGAGACTGGCGTATTGGTGCAACATAACATTTCACACATTGCCCCGCTCTTTCAAGCTGCCGCCGCAACAAGCCGTGTAGCACTCTCTTGCCTTCCACTGCTCAGTACGTTCCTTTTCTACTATTAAATTTTCATTTGCCTTGATTGTTTTGTTCTCAAAGTTAGTTCTCGAGGCCATATTTAAGCTACTGAAAGTTTTTAACTTTTTTATTTGATCATTGAAGGTCATGGCGGCCAGGGCTTCAAGAAAATTACTGAGAGACTTTTTGTTCAGAAGGGCATGCACAACTCCTGTTGCAAGTGCAAGACACTGTTCTTCTGCTGCAGAAACTGCTCCAAAGATTCCTCATTTTTCGAAGAAAGTATGCTCTCTCTCTCTCTCTCTCTCTCTCTTCTTCTGCTTAGTATACGTATGACACTATCTTTTTGGTTACAAAGAATCTCAGAAGAACTATGACGATTATAGTGTTATTTGTTTCCAGTAAAAATGCAAACCCATGTCACCAAAATGGTGCCTTTTTCATTTTGTCTTGCTTACACTTTTATTTTTAAGTCAATTTTGTTGGAATTTCATTGTATTTAAGCAGTTACTACTGGAACACATTATTGTCTGATTTGAAGTGCTGTCTGCTTATTTTGAATTGTAGGGGAGGTTGTTGACAGGTACCTTCTTAGGCTTAGTTATAGGCGGAGGAGCTTATGTGAGCACTGTGGATGAAGCAACTTTCTGGTACCTCATTTAAATCTTTAAGTAGAAAGTTTTGCGCTTTTTGCATTTAACCTTTCATATGGTTACAGTGTTTCAACATTTATGTTTAATTCCACTTACTGTTACCTTTCAGCCAGAAAAGCCTAAGCATAAAACATGTGGAATTCTCTTAAGGCAACCTCTGATGCTTGAATTAAAAGTCTGCCATGCTGTATTGCTTGAAACCTGTGTGGTGTGAGCGTGTGTTGTTTGGTGTTGGGGGTGGGGGTAAATTTTCTTTGGATTTCTCATTGTTACCTAGTAACTTTGGAATTGCATGCCTAGTTGTAAATTCATAAATTTCTTTTGCTAAATTAATAGCTTTCGTTGGACATTAGACAAAAATTATGGATTGTCATTTGTTATGTTCTGCCTCATTCTTGGTATGGGTTGTTCATTGTTATGCTGTTGTGTACTTATTTATGTGGATGAAGCAGAAACCGTGTAATTCAGTTTATTTATCAGTAATTTGTTGAATGGTTTAAGTTTTTTGTGAAATGTTGAAGCTTACATTTAGTTACATTTGTTGCTAATTCTTGGGCATCAAATTTTTGAAGTGGCTGGCTATTCTCAGCAACAAAACTTGTGAATCCATTCTTTGCTCTTCTGGATCCAGAGGTTGCTCACAGACTGGGTGTCTCAGCCGCAGCACGTGGCTGGGTTCCTAGAGAGAAGAGACCAGATCCATCAAATTTAGGGCTAGAAGTTTGGGGAAGGAAGTTCTCCAACCCTGTAGGTCTTGCTGCTGGCTTTGATAAGAATGCTGAGGCTGTTGATGGTTTACTTGGTTTAGGCTTTGGCTTTGTAGAGATTGGCTCTGTAACCCCTGTTCCCCAAGAGGGCAATCCAAAGCCTCGTATCTTCAGATTGCGTGAGGAAGGGTAAGAGTATGTTTTGTGTTTATCTTATTATGTTCTGATTAAGACCTGAATTGCCTCGAATTTCATGTGTTAAGTCAAATTTTCTGTTCACTTTTGGAAAGTGGTGAAGGTGCTTTAGCTTCTGATATTTTTTTTTTCTCAAACTTGAGCTGGGTTACATTTCTTATTCTAACTTATGTGCTATCAATCTACCTGTTGTTGTGTTCAGAGCTATCATCAATCGATGTGGCTTTAATAGTGAAGGAATTGTTGCTGTTGCAAAGCGGTTGGGTGCTCAGCACGGTAAGAGGAAGTTGGATGAAACTACAAGCACTTCCTCTTCTTCAGGTGAAGAAGTCAAACCTGGAGGCAAAGCAGGCCCTGGAATACTAGGGGTGAATCTTGGGAAGAACAAGACAAGTGAAGATGCTTCTTCAGATTATGTACAAGGGGTTCATACATTGTCCCAGTATGCTGATTACTTGGTAGATTGTTCTCTACTGATTTCAAGTCTAGTAATTTTTCTGTTTTCATGCTAAATATTAATATTTTCTTTATAAGTATAAGATGTAGAGTTCTTAAGTTTCACATGACATTGTGACTCTGCTGCTTTGCAACTAAAGACGTGTTCATTCCCTATTGCTGGAAAGTGCATCTTTATTGCTAATGTTGGTGCCCTAGGAATAGGATCTCTGTTTGTCCAAAGGAGGCTGCATGTAGGGTAGTTCTGCTGACTGAAGCATAATTAGGAAAAAACACTCTCTTCACTGCCCAACTTTTTCTTTCTTTTAACTTGATCACGATGCCTGTGTTAGTATGATGTTTTCATGGCTAACATCTAATAAGATAGGTTCTTTTGTGTTGGTTCTCTACACGGAAAAGCAATAAGAGGTGCATTTGAATAGGCCTCTTGTTATGGTCTTTTGGTTGGTTCATTCATTTGATTTTTAGTTCTATAATTTCATACCATCTTTGGGTTAATTTACCTGGTGTCACAAATTATACTACATAATTGGTTACATATTTCCTTGTTTGTCAATAAATGATGCCAAATATGTCTTTTGAGGATCACAATTAATTTAATAGAGAATAGAGATTTTTGGAAAATAATTTCTTTAAAGCTCAGGTGGGAAGCAATAGTTTTAAGTCCAACTTTTTAATACTTGACTAGGATATATGAACAATCAAATTTATATCTGGAAATGATTCAGATTAAAGTAAAACTTCCTCAACTTCAGTAGTGAAAGCTGAATTGTCAGTGGGTTAAAATAGAATCTTGCATCATTTCTTGATTTAATTCCTCAGAAGTTGAGTTTTCGGTAATAAGTCACAAACTGCAATTAGGTTTCAGTTTCTGCGTGTACATTTCAAGTTCAAATCCAGGTTAATTCATTCGACAATATTCATGCTGATCTCTTTGCAGGTGATTAATGTTTCATCACCCAACACCCCTGGGTTACGTATGCTTCAGGGAAGAAAGCAGTTAAAGGACCTTGTGAAAAGGGTATGGAGCTCAAGGCATGAACTTTCTTTCCCTCTATATAATTGATCACAATGTCTCCAAAAGTTAGCTCTTATAGCTCTTTCTTCCCATCTCAAGGTTCAAGCTGCTCGTGATGAAATGCAATGGGGTGAAGAGGGCCCTCCTCCTTTGCTCGTGAAAATTGCTCCAGATTTGTCTAAAGAAGATCTTGAAGATATTGCTGCAGTATGCATTTATGCTCGTAATTGATTACTTTCTTCCCCCCTTAAAATGGTTTTCTCATGGTTGTTTGTTTATCAATATAGGTTGCCCTTGCCCTTCGCTTGGATGGATTGGTATGTTTACTTCCTATCACACACTTCACCTTTTTCATTGTTTACCATATCCATATCAAAAGTTGCTACTCTTATGAGCTATTTAGTGCAATGATAATTATACGGTGTTCTACATGTTAATGTTAGAGTATAGGTTGATGACTTTAATGTTCAGTATGTTATTTACCTAAAAATTTAGTGCCATTTGTTCTACTCTTATGAGCTGTTTTTATCTTGTTTATTCTAGGTTATATCAAATACCACTGTTTCAAGACCAGATCCTGTTAGTACAAACCCAGTGGCTTCTGAAGCTGGTGGCTTGAGTGGAAAGCCACTCTTTAATACCTCTACCAGTCTCTTAAAGGACATGTACATTTTGACAAGGGTACGTTGCCCCTTTGTAACTCATGTAACCTGTTATTCTCGATACTTGCACTGGGGTAGATTGCATAGTACATGTCTTTACAACATGACACTTCTTTTTTATGTTCTATTATTGAAATTCTTGAAGATGCGTGAGTATGCTGGCTTGATATGTCATTCTATTGTTGTACTGACTCATCACCCCATTGTGGCTTATGTACAAGAGAAGTTGGACTATTAATATTTCTTATTTGCCCTTGCATTAGGAAGTACAGAATTTTTGAAAGTACAAAATATATCAGTATACGAGCTTCAAATTTCATGTAAAGTAGCTTATAATTGTTTTTGGGTTTGATGAATATGATGTCTAGACACAGCTGGCCGAGCACACTGTAGTTTAACTAGTGCCTAGCTGAGGTCCTTTTATTTATTTTCTTTGTAAGGAAATTTATTGGCTTGAACCTCTTGGTTGTTATTGCTAGACATTTAGGGCCTCTTTTGGATGTTATTTGAACCATTTGTTTAAATTCTATGTTTTTTCCTCTTGGTTTCATTTTTATGTGCATGTATCAGAGCGTGACCCTGTTAATTTAATATCAATCAGGGAAAGGTTCCTTTAATAGGGTGTGGGGGCATTAGCAGGTAAGATCAGAACAGCCCTTTGTTAATATTTTTCATATTTGAATTATTATCTACTTTTTCCCCCTTAATGGACCTTGTTTATGCCATGGATTTAGTGGTGAGGATGCTTACAAAAAGATACGAGCTGGAGCAAGTCTTGTTCAGCTTTATACAGCATTTGCCTATGGGGGACCTGCTCTCATCCCCCAGATAAAGGTATTATCTGATGCGCTCATTCTGCAGAAAACCATTTTTTTCGCCTAATGTCATGGACGCCCTTATAATAGTCTTACAATCTCTGCTCATCTCTCTCTCTCTCTCTCTCTCTCTCTCTCTCTCTCTCTCTCAGGCTGAATTGTCTGAGTGCTTAGAAAGGGATGGTTTCAAGTCCGTTAGTGAAGCAGTTGGTGCAGATTGCAGAGTGGCAACAGCAAAAGTATAAACAATAGATAAGCGATGAACTTATTTGTGGAGCAAATTTTTACATTGCATGGTGTAAATTCTGATTTTTAAGCGGTATTTTTTTTTCGTACGGGAGTCGGAGAGACTCATAACATGTGAGAAATTTTTTGAAGAGAGGCATTATTTGTAGTCTGTACCCAACTTTACACCGAATGATAAATTTAATTGTAGCAAATGGAAAAGATAATCTGCTGCCACTCCCGGATATGCAAGCTCAGAATCAGAGTTCATATGTACAAATTTGGATCCATTCTACTTTCTGCTTTGTTACTCCATTATGCTGGCTTGGTGACATGCTCTCGCATCCACTCAAAAATAAGAATTTGCTTTATGAGAAACTTGTCTTGTATTTTTTTGTGCACTTGCCACCACCTACCTCGAATAAGAACCCTCCTTTAAATCTTAAACAAAATGGCCCGAGGATGTGCATGGTTTAATAGAAAACTAGCAATCATTTGATTCAATGTCCCCCTAACATTTTCGATTTGGCCCTGTTCGTTTTTTCGGTTTTCAGAATAACAATAGTATTTGTATGCTGCATAGCAAACAATCATTCGAGCTTCTGATAAGAAACTAATAACCAAATTACAGTAAGTGCTTCTGCCAATAAACCTAAATTTATCCCCTTCTGCTTATTTTTCCTTCATGCTCAAATACTTTTTATTTTATGTTTACAAATGCGATATTTAAGATTATTCTAACTTCCGGAAAGAGAGAACGGACACACTATCTTGGTCTACTGGCCAAACCCGCACCTGGGTAGCTTGTAAGTCATACATCGTCCCTGTTTTAAGTTTTGTCGTCACGCAGCCAATCTTATCCTTCCACTTTGTAAATGGTCAACTTTCCTAGGCCCTCATGGAATAATATTAATTATGGTACTCTACTAAGAGAAGAACTTTCCCTACCTATGACTTCATTGGCATAATTGCTTTTGATTCCACCTTAGTTTTTGTGTTTTCTTTTGCTTTCATGAGCGATACTTTATGATAGAAATATCATTTCATATTATATAAATATAAGGATTAATTGATTACTACCAATTTGTATATACATCATTACCATTAAGCTAACAACACAATACACATTATATTCGGTTCTCAATGAAATTAATAATATATGGATATGGTGAAAGAATTTCTGAGAACATCAGCTGCATGTTTGACCACCTGAGCCGCTCCTCCGCCGCTTCACCACTGGAAAAACTTGGCGAAAACCGCCTTGTGCCGCTGCCATGTGCCACTCTTCCATGACCCCATCCAACTCAAACTGGTGCACCACCTCTGAACCCTCGTATATACAAGCCTCTGGGAATCCGGCCAGCCCTCGACACGGCGGCTTGGTTTTCCGTCGACCGGCCCCCACGGGCACGTTCCGTAGAGCCCCGCCAGCTGTCCAGTACCTCTGGCAGCCCTTGCAGAAGTGTCTTGGCTGGTTAACGTTGTAGTTATTGAAGTAACAAAATTTAGTCTCCATGCTTTTGCATCTTGGGCATGGTATGATCCTATCTGGCCTCTTCTCCGCCGTTTGATCAGCTTTCTTGGGTTCTTCTTTTACTTGTGATCTATTTTGCAATGTAATCGTAGTCCCGAATAGCTTAATTCCCGGGACATCTTGGCCGTTTTGGACCTCAGCCATGAGAGATAGGAAGACACACAAACAGAGAGAGAAATTGAGATATGGTCTAGAGTTTGAGAGACGTACACTTTGTATTGTATAGTTTAAGGAGGGGGTTGTGCTGGTGCTTGTGTATTTATAAAGGAAAATAAGGGATCAAAAGTGCTTAAATTAAAAGCAGGATTGTAAGAAAACCATGTGACAGCCGCCAAGAAGCCAGGTAGGTTGGCTTTGGCAAAGTTGAGGACGAGCTTTTTGTACACATCATTACTCCACGTCATCATCGTGGAATTAGTGGGTCCCAGTCCAGGGAGGTCGCGTACAAAGTGTCAGTGGTAATGGGAGCATAAAGGGAGATAAAGCATGTTGCTAATGAAAGTAGTTGTAGTTGTGTACATATTCTAGCCAATAAAGGTTTTTTTTTTTTTTTTTTTTCCTTTAAAAAGTGATAAAGCTAAAAGCCTTCTTATTTTGCTTTGAGAAATCTCCATGCATTTGGGCATTTGCTTTTGGTTGATTTGTAAAATAAGGATATTGCTTGCCTCCTTTCCTGGATACTCTATCTTCCAGTTTGACTTTTATGTAAAAAACAATTCATTAAAAACACAAAAAGAAAAACATATACACATATGTCACACTGTTATTGTGAAATGTAAGAGCTCATACTTACATGATAAGGATGGAAGTATTTTCCATAAAGTAAATGGATAATCAAGACCATATCTAATTTGCAAGCAGTATTGGTGAAGCTCTATATGGAACTTTATACTTTCTAACAAAAGAGATTATGGTTAGGTTAAGTGGTCTTAAAGCTAGCTAAGTATTAGCCTGGAGGGCAATTAAAGTTAAAGGGCTACAATTCATGCATGAACCCCAAACCCAACTTTTGCAAATTGTGCCCATTGCTCTCAGTGGCACTAATGAAAATGATATGGTGCCAAAATGATATCAAAAGGTGCCATTTACAGTATTTTATATCCAAATATCATCAGCAATCACTTTTAAGATCTAAAATGAATTATTTTGATATATAAATATATACACATGTCTTAGCAAGAAAAAGAAAAAGGGAAAATAGAAACTTTACACATGGCTTGACTTGAATGAGTTTTGTCCAATCAGATCTGCCAGCAGTGAGTTTAATTATCATATATTCCTCTTGCAAAGAGGTAAAATAAACCTTGTCGTTCACCCATATTATAACACATATACAAAATGTACCATGTGATTATATTACCATGGTATTCGATAATTTCTCCCTTACATAAAATTAATTAAAGTAAGATACTTGTATTAATGTTATTGCTAAACACTTTGTTTCAAAGCCATCTTTGCAGGTTTCAATGGATTTGATGATTAACTTTGTTGCTTCCTTTTCATCACACTTTGACATTGTAGGGTTGTGGACAATGTGGTCCGGGCTGCTTTCAGTTTGCAATTATGATGAAAAAGTAATCTGAAATGGGATTTCTTTAATAAAGGAATCTTTATTTAGTTAATGCAAAAGAAGAAGCCTCATTTCCAACACTTTTTTTCTTTCTTTCTTTCTAAATTATACAATGTCGACAAAGTAGCACAATTCTTCCAACACTTTTACTTAGAAATGCATGCAAGATTTCTTTCTGATGCCGATGCTTTCAAAGTCTCTTTTAAGCAAAAGCTTAAAAGGATATATGTAAAGAACAAAGTGATTTTTAGTGCATCTTTTTAATAGTTGGGGGACCTCTTTTTAGGGGTAAAACTGCCTTCTTACTGCATATAAAGAGAAGAGATCATCAGCAGAATATTATTGGAATTATTTTTTTTCTTTAGAAGTTGCACTTCTTATTATTCCATCAATTAGTCCAAGGCAATTTGCATTTGACAGGCAAAATTCAGCTTACTTTGGAAACTAGCACTCCTCTCTGATTAAGAATTTTTCATCCCACACCTCACTCACATATTCCATGTTATTATCAGACTCGTAATAAATATATATCGTTATCAAATTCTCTTTTAATCAAGTGGAGACAACTATATTAATAGATCAAAGACTAGTTTGTCATATTTCTCGTGTTATTGTATTTTTTTAAATTAAAGATAATATGTGGTGGAGTTGGAAAGATTAAGTACTAAGTATAGCTTCTTGTTGGTCGTTATGTTTTTTTTATTTAAATAATTCGTAATCAAGTTGCTTTAATAAAATGGAAAAGAAAGTCTTCTTTCCTTATTCATTTATATAACATAGACTAAATTTACTAATTTCAATCAGTGTGCCGGTTGGAGGCTGCAATGCCAGCCCAACACTGGATTAATGAATTAATATATGAAGTTGTGGATATATTATATTGATAGGTTTTTCTAGAACGAAAAGAAGAAAGGAAAAAAAAACAAGAAGAAGAAGAAGAAAGGAGATATTGATAAAGTCTTCTGCTGAAGTGTGATGAATTGGAAACGCAATAATGTTGTTCAATTTGAATACGACAGGAATTTTACAGAGTTTTTCTCACTGCATCTGCATGTACTCATTTTTGTATATGTATTAAAATACTCGTACTTTTCACGTTTCTGTTTTTATTTCAACTTAATTAGTCTTGTAGCCTACAAACTAATCCAAGCTAATTCGATCCATATTCAATCCGTTTACAGGTTTACTTAATTAAGCTGCATAGCTAATAGTTTCCATCTTAAAACTCAAGGCTTTGGGATTTGTCAATTTTTTTTTCATGGGAATTCGATTTTACGTACAAGAGGCGGACTCACTACTTTTAACCAACAAACCCCCACATCTGCTTTGGTCAACTTATCTTAGACATTCTTAATTCATACGACGGCTATTTTCTCCATGATTCTTGGTTGTGAAGCAAATGACTCGATCAAATTTGATGAAATAACGGATATATGGAAATAAAAATAATCGATTGACAAATTCGAATAAATGGTCTGCTTAAGCTTCATTAATCTCAATTATGAAAAGCATCGGCATACGGATACAAAATGAATCAGTACAGCAAACTTGCGGTGCAAAAAGTATAGATCTATAAACGAGTGTTCAAGGAACAACAAATATAAATTGAGACATATTATGGCATTTTTGGTATAAATGATTGCCTCAAATATGTAGAAGATCATGCTCAACCTGACAACTTATCTCATCTTTCTACCTAAAAGGAATCAATCAAAATTACTGCAATGGATCGATACAAGATTAGCCCCTACACTTAATTACAGAAAGAAACTGAAATTAATCACATATACATATATAACACAGCCTTGGCCAACTTTGTGAACTCCAACCAGCAAGGGGATTGTTTCTCATGGGCTGGCATAACCATGGCCAAATCAAGCATCACTCCATGTATCGTCGTCTTCCCCTTCACTCCCAACAGCCTGACAAGTTTTTCTAAATTGTCAATTTGATTGTGTCGTGATACTTATACGCAAATGAACAAAAGGAAAACGAAAGAAAAAGGGATAGAGGACAATGGGGAACCTGGCGAATGGCATTGGCTTTCTCCAAAATTGCAGTTACTTTGACGTTGGTAGCAGGTACCGGTGTGATGATTGGCTTTGCTGGTACTGTGCGTCTCAGGTTGAATGACTGGAAGGACATAACAACAAATAAGCAGAGAGTTAGCGATGGTTTACTTTGTTACTTACTGTACCCTAATCACAGACTGAACATTTAGTGATTAGAAAAGTGAGCGCACTGATTGAAAGACAAGCTTTGTTACAAGATAAAATCAATCTAACAAGATACTTATAAACATGACCAATCATCGACATGCTCTAAGTAAATAGAGATTATGTGGATCCGGTATAGTAGATGTCTATTTCGAAAAAACTGATTTTATTTTCAATTTACAAAAAGCAGAAGAGAATAGAAAAATCTCCATTTGGCACATTATACATATGAATATGAAACACTTCTATACATAGATAAAATGACTTTTAGGGTTTTGGGAAGCAAGCCATATGACGAGAAAAAATGGTCACTCACCTTTGCTCTGATTTGTTGTAGAAAATCTTCCTTTTCGTCTATCCCTTTGCCATTTAGAGCCTGATCATCTTCTTTCTGTCCATTTACGTGCTGGTCCTGCTGCAGCAAGAAAATTTTGATAGAACGTCCTTCCGCAGTTTTGACTTCCCACTATTTTTATTTGAATACCTTTCATGCCTTAAAAACAGGATTAAATTGCATGACATGATACCTTGCATTTAATAGAAATGGACTCCTCATTTATTTGTTGTTGCTGTGCTGGGGCTGGCTTAGGTTGCTGGAGGGTGATGGACCCCAAAATCTCTGTGTCAAATACGTGTTTAAAACCTTCAGATACATCTTGTTTTTCGTCTGTTACATTTAAGGTAGGTTTTGAAACACGCCATTCCACTGGAGGGAGAGGTGGTGGTCCTGGTGTAGAATCCCCCGAACATTTCAAACCATGAAGATCCTTAGGAACTGAATCATCTTTTGCTTCTTGCTGAAGTACGGGTTCCAAAGCATCTAAACTTGGAAGATCAAGTAAAGGATCAGAGAGAGAATGTTCCAGACCATTATCAGTGTGCACACTTTGAATTCCACCATCTCCATAAGTGGCATTGTGGGATATTCCCCCTATTTCCAGAGAGGTGGATATACGTTCGGCTGATGAGATTCCACACAAAGCATCGTATAGGTCATGGTCCTTGCATTCTAGAGTTTCACTAGATTCCCATTGTTCAGAATTCGACTCAGAGAGATGGCTAAGACAATCATCTGATATATATGGAGATGATCTACAGAATGTGTCATCATCAGAATCAGAACCAAATTCATGCAGAGGAATAGAAGGCTCTGGGACCAACTGAAATGACTGAAACATGTCTTTTACACTTCCATGGCTTTGACTCCCATCAGATAATTTCAATTTGAGTATGGAAGTTTCAATGCCATTCATGGGATGGAAAGATATTTTCATATGTTCAAGTGGTGGTGAAGAAGGAGGTGATTCAACAGCAAATCCATGCTCAAATTTCTCCTTGAAGTATGTGTCGGGAAATGCTTGGTGCTCTACTCTGTGGTGCTCATTTCTCTGGTCCAATACACCAGCATTTGAATAACTAGCAGGCTCAGATTTGTCATCGTGTGAATGTGGAACTTTTCTACCAAAACCATTCACAAGTAACCTACGACCAAGCCCAAAAACCAGGAAGAGTTTTCATCATTCTCCTGATTCGCTTCATTGGAAGCAGATTTACCACATGGAGCAACTGGCAACAGAGTTCCAGGTTCCGTCGTATTGGTTTTTTTCGAACCATCCTCCATGCAATGGCTAAATGCATTACTCTTAAGAGAGTCACCAATATTTCCAAGCTTTGGATACAATTCAGTGGGAGAAAATCCCTTGGATATTTCCTTGGGAAAGATACCATCTTCTTGATAATCAGAGCTTATTTCCTTGCAGCCAGCATTCTCAGCTTCATGATCATCAACTATAAGCGTGTAAGCATGATTTGGGACACCAACTGTCTCAGTGCTTTTGTAAGCAGAATCTTGAGTTACAGGACTTGGCATGGTAAAATCAGGAGGCTTTGATGGCTGAAGTCCTAACAGGCCTCCATTAGTCCAGAAATTGATTGAATTAGTCCTGGAAATGTCAGCAAGAGATTCTTGAGACTCGCATAAACCGCTTATGATCTTATCCTTCGCATTAGCAGTTCCAGAACCACAGGATGTTGAATTATTCCTGGAAATGTCACCAAGAGATTCTTGAGAGTCGCATAAACTGCTTATGATCTTGTCCTTCGCATTAGAAATTCCAGAGCCACAGGATGTTATATTATTCCTGGAAATGTCAGCAGGAGATTCTTGAGCCTCACATAAACTGCTTATGATCTTATCCTGCTCATTAGTAGTTCCAGAGCCAAAGGGTGTTGTATTATTCCTGGAAATGTCAGCAGGAGATTCTTGAGCCTCACATAAACTCCTTATGATCTTATCCTGCTCATTAGTAGTTCCAGAGCCAAAGGATGTTGTATTATTCCTGGAAATGTCAGCAGGAGATTCTTGAGCCTCACATAAACTGCTTATGAGATTATCCTGCTCATTAGTAGTTCCAGAGCCAAAGGATGTTGAATTATTCCTGGAAACGTCAGCAGGAGATTGTTGAGCCTCGCACAAACTGCTTATGGTCTTATCCTGCGCATTAGTAGTTCCGGAGCCAGAGGATGTGGAATCACTACTAACAGATTCTAACCTTAAACAATCAAAAATGTCAGTCCTATTTGTTCCTACAATGTGATCTGAATTAGACAGTTCTGTAGCTATTTGAGGCATCTGTTTATGGGCAGGACACTCTGGTGAGGTTGAGTTCGATAGATCTGTCGGCGTTTCTTCTTCTGAGGAAACGTAAGATGTTGCAGTATGAGATTCTAAAGTTGGAGTTTGATGATCCGAACAATCCATGGTAATCTCATGCACTCCATCTGGTCCTTTATTGTCGACAACAGAAGCAAAATGCTCCACCTCTCGTTTGGTTTGACAATCAAGATCGTTTTCAGATTCTGATTCAATGGTGTTGAGTGCATCCATGAAATTGTCTGGTTCACTTTCAATTTCATCAATCTGGTTCCTGCTAGGTTCCAGAATGTCTTCATCATCAAAGAGGACATCCATTTGCTCAACAATTCTAAAGCTACCAGCTCCCCCTTCATTTGCATCCAAGTCATCCTTTGTCAGGAGCATCTCTGTAGTTTCATCTATACAATTCTGTTGACCCTTAGGATCCACTATTTCTACCTTCTCATCCCAGTTAACACCAGAAGAACCAGAGGTAACTTGGTCCTGTAATGAACTTCCAGGAGAGTTATCTACAAATCCAGTTTGATCATCAGGCAAAACAGAATTAAGAGCGTCATTTTGCACCGATTTAGAAGAAGGCGATTCCTTGGATTCTTGTTCTTCAGCTTGTAGGGAGGAACTTGGATGGGCAGCATACTCAATATATTCTGACTCAGTTTTTGAATCAAAAGAAATGGAATTGTCCCCCAGGTCAGATTTTAATGCCATGTCGGCTGTGGAAGCAGTTGGAGAAGACGAGCTTCGCCCATTTGCGATAGGAGGAATATATTGCATTCTGCATAGTCAGACATCTTAAGTTTTAGCTCCCTTTAGTCAAAACTGGGAGCCATAAGTCACGTATATATTATGCATAGTGCATGTGTGCATGTAAGATCTTTCTCTGATGCGTTTGACCGTACCAGAGAATGCCTCTATGTATATGTATGTGTGTGTATTAACATATAGGATACCTGCTGCTGCGATTTGATACTGATGCACCACGTAATACATCTCCATTTCGTTGTGATCCTCTTTTCTTCTGTCCATTTCAACATTTTTAATCAGACAACTCCAAGTGACAGAACCGTTGAGGTACTTAAAAGATTGATAATCCAATAAAATATTGCATAAAAACAGATAGCAGAAAAACAAGCTCTTGTCAAGAAGAAATTGATGTGAGAGTTCATTGTACTTCATGATCTTATCAATGAATCTTATATGCCTGCATCTATCTTCCTTCAGAAAACTTTGGAGCCAAATTCATCCACAATATTGCACATGAAAGCACAAAGAAAATTGGTTCAAGTAAGATACACAGATTCGCTGCTTGGAATGAAGCACTAATGTCTAGGGGCAGGCAAGGGTTGCAGTGGATTAAGTACCGACCCGAAGTTACTAGGTTGTGATTTTTCACAACCCAAAACCCAACCTAATAAAAGTTGGGTCAGGATGGGTTGGCAATAGGTTGCAACATATGCTTAATTGGCATTCTTTGAGCACACTATTATATAGCCTCTACTGATAATGGTTAACATTTACTCACTGTGTTTCTTCAAAATTTAGGTGCATACCTTGCTTCTTTGACCCTTCCTAGATCTTCGGACTTGTTCAACATTTGCTTCATCAGGGTTAGCTGATGCTTTTTTGAAAAAGGTTGGATCTGAGTATCTCTTTAAACAAGATCCTGGGCCGCCGGTATCAAACCTGAACGTTAAAGGAAAAGATTCCATCATTTAACAATTATGCTAGAAAGTAAAACTTCACAACTTGTTAGCCAATTAAGGTAAGAAAAAATATAAACATGAAAGCCAATTAAGGTAAAGGAAAGATTTAGATTATACTTGTCAAGCAAGTGCAAACGTGGGGGATCCTGACATTCTTCATATGAATCCATAATAAAACGCGGCAAGTCATTGTGGATGAAATGATTTTTCTCATTTCGAATACGAGGATGCCACTCTAAACCTGCAAAGAAACTGCTTTCTATTAATGATTTGATTATCAGGATAATGATGTGGCACCAATGGGATATAGGAGCATATAAAAAATTTATCTCCGCAATAAAGAAAATATAAAACAGGGTCAATCATGAAAGGTTTGTACTGGAGTAAGCCCTTCACAATTAACGGTCTATAGAATGCTGTTCCATGGTTTTATGAATATATTTAGATTGCCTCTATGGTCAGTAAGTAATGTTCTCCAAGGTTTCCCATATATTTTTAATATAAGATATTTTTAAATACTTTAATATAAGATTAATTAAATCAACTTTATACGGAAAAGATAACCCGAGTCCTCTCATTTACAAGGCATTGAAGACAATAAAAAGAATACTTGCACTAAATGCTATCTTCCTAGACTTTCCTTCAAGGATTATTTTAGGCTTCAATATCTGTTTCTTAAATAGCTCACTGAACTAAAACTGACCAAAGATAATTCAATTTTTACATCATACATTATACATTATATCCCCATTATCAGTATAAACTTTATGAGAACCTGAAGCATTTATTAAACAAAATGAAGAGCAGTTTGCACTAGAGAGAACGAAGTCTATTGATACGAGTTGTCAATAACTGGCATACAATGTACAGACATCAAAGTGAGGAACAAAATCCATACCAGAGGTGTAAGCAAAATGTATGTGGCTTGTTTGAGCAAGTACAGCCTTCTCAAGGGGAGGAAGTGCAGCTTCAATGTGTTGCACACGAACCATCAGTTTTTGGCTCCTAGAAGCTGTAGTCATCACTTGCTCTTGCAAGCCATGAAAAACTTCCGCTGCAAACCTACATGTTACAGATACTTTCTGAGTTAGTATATAACTTAGAATATACGAAAAATTGTTAACCTACATTCGAACCGTTTATGCATTTAAGAATTGTGATAAACCAATAATCACTATGCTTGTTGTGCTCTACATTTCAGACTTGATCGCCCATATCAGATATCCAAAATTCACATTTTGGCATTCCACCCAACTTGAGGAGCTTCCACTAGGATCAGGAGACAGGAATCTCCAGCCAACCACAAACTTTCAACTACTTTTATCTTAGTGGGGAACACTAAGGTTAAAACTTCTTCAGTCATGTTGCCAATGCTACTTAAACATAAGACATCTCTTTGTATAGTGAGATTTTGTTGCAGTTTCTTAGTGCCATTTTCATTTGAAAAGAAACTGAAATATCAGTCCACTAATCTAAATGATATAGAACAATTTTGCAGCATCCAAGTGTGCCCAAAATGGCCACAATAGTAAAGGTCGTTTACGACAGGTAATTGAGGCTGATTGACCATTGTAAATGCTTACATTGTATCAACAACAGAGTAGCTGCAGCACAAGGCTACCTTATTTTGCTATGATATAAACACCACAATCACAGAAACCTAGAAAGACTTGAGGATCCAGAGCTTTCTCAATAATTAATGTCAAAAGCCTTGGGAAAGCGATATTGCATACACCAAATCTCCCTATACCGCTGTGAGGCATCATGAAATAAATAGCAACCAAAAGAACACCTATCTTCAACTTATAAGCTCACAACGTTTAGCAGAAAAAGAAAAAATGAAATTACCAATAATTTGTCATCTATTTAAGAAATAATGATCATTACGGAAAACCCAATTGCCCACTCACAGAAATGACCAAATTTTATTCACTTCTACAACAGAACTGCAACCCCAAAAGTAGTAAACAATAAAATGAAGAGTGAATGAGCTGAACCCAGATAGAGCAACAGACACAAAAATAGAATAGAACGCAAAAGGGTAGTAAGAAATGAACTGCGTGAGTGAAAAGGAGCAAAAAAAGAAAGGGCAACATACTCAGCAAGATCGCCCAATTGGCGCAAGATCCCAACGAGGCCAGCAACGGCCACCCCATCGAGCACAGCTTTGGGATCTTCTCTGTTCACCTCTTTGTACAGCTGA
Organism: Prunus mume; assembly: GCF_029339155.1. Classification (NCBI taxonomy): domain Eukaryota; kingdom Viridiplantae; phylum Streptophyta; class Magnoliopsida; order Rosales; family Rosaceae; genus Prunus; species Prunus mume. The sequence goes on from NC_142700.1 coordinate 3,704,120, forward strand.
GGCTGGCCGAGGCTGTACTCGTTCCTCACCTGAAACCTCACCAGAGGCATCTTTCAGTACACTCTGAGCTGATTTTCTCTAGCTTTCTCTCAGCTTCTGAGAAATTGTTTTCATATCACACAAACAAAGCTTCAAGCTTTAACCTTCAACAACATACAATACAATGAAGAGAATGAAGGAATGAAAATGCATAAATGAAGAGAATTGAAGAGAGAGAGAGTAGGTGGGGAGATTGGAGCAGCTTAACTGCCGAGAGGGACTGTGCTGTGTGTGTGTGTGAGTGTTTTTGTGTCGTTTGGATGGAAAGAGAAAGGGGACATTGCCAACTCTGCAAGCCATTCTTTGCTACAAGCCTACAATAGAGAAATCATTGTGTTTGAAGATGGTCAAATTACCTGGACTGCCCTTGGGTTTTACTACAATGACTTGCGTGTCCCAGGAGAAGGGACAGTAGAGTAGGGGAACGTGGTGGTCATGACTTTAGAGAGTTTTTGGTGGGTTTTAAAATTGCCGGGCAAAATTGGAATTTCGAGGTTCTTCAGGTTTTGTATCTTCTTCAATTTCGACAACAAAATTGTGTGATCAGAGGTTGCCATAGATATATCAAGGACAGTGATATTTCTAAATGTTCATTAAATGGGCGGCAAATTATGATTTTATGATAAGCTATCTGAAAAGCTGTACTATTCCACAAAATAATTATGAAATCGACTTATAATTCAAATAATTACGAGTAGTTTTTCATATAATCGAGATCGCGTATTCAAACCTTATTTTCCTAATACCGCTTATATCAAAAATAAGTCTTTACACAATTTATTTATTTTCCCTTTTGTTTATTGCTTGAGATCGACCTAACCCTTTGTCCTTGTTATTCTAGAAAATCAATGGTGCGCTTAATAATTGCTAAAGATTTGGATATTGCCTCACCAAGATTCTTGTCCAAATAAAAATATATGAACGTACGCATAACAAACGTTAAAGTCCCCATCTTCTGTTAGTCAGTGGGGTTGACTCATCTCATCTGAAATTTGGTGTACAATTGACCTTCAATCAGCAATCCAGAATCTTAGTTAGCTTTCACTTCACCCCAAAAATAATAATGCAAATCTGAGATTTTTATTATTAAAAAATCATTGTTTATTATTATTACATTTTAAACATTATTCTAGTGTGGAAGTTATGAAACCGAGTCCTCGTATAAACCACGGCACAGCCACCAACGACAGCAGCGGCTTCGTGGCAGGGCTTCCACGTTACCGGCGCCCCCAGGGCACTACCACCATCGACATTGGCCAATGTTCAGGTACAAAGCTAGCTAGCACGGGCAGCGTGGCAGACCAAGTATGTTATTGGGTCCAAACATGCTGCTATCATGAAGTACTTAGGCATATGTATATCTTTGCATAACTAAAAACGAAAGAAATAAACGCGGGCATATATTATAGTGCATGATTAGAGCCGTTGGTAAAAGCTAAATAATTTCTTCTTCTTCTTTTTCCATACATAATTATTTTCTTATTACAACTTACAAGGATAAGATAATGTTGATAATCCAAATACATGATCATATTTCACAACAAATATCATAAAAAATAATAAAAGAATACACAAGGAAGGAAAGGAAGGAAGAGACCCCCCCTTATTTAATTTCCTAGTACGCGTGTGCAGACCCAAGGCAAGTAGAGATGAAATTTGAAACTCGATGGTCCTAGTTCGTATGGGACCATATAGTTAAGAAGGACTTGCCCCCACACCATAAAATAAACCAAAATAAAGGCACTCTGCATTAAATAGCTTTCAATTTCTGATTTGATCTTCATCACCTAATTGAACTCTCTCTCTCTCTCTCTCTCTGTCTTTCTCTCTCTGTCTCTGTGGCTTGAGTGTTTTTAATTTAATTAATTTCTATCAATTTTGGTACCAGCATAGCAAGGTGGTTGTCCTGGGACAGGCTGGTCCAATCTAATTTCATTTCAATAACTAAGCTCTTGTCAGCATTCAACATGCATACACTGCAGATTGCAGACTGGTTATATAGTTATATATATACATACACACGTGTATTAGCTGTGTAAAGATGCTCTGCGCACATGCATGGCTGGCCATACCATACTGATCAAGTTTTTCTTCCAAACTGCACCCAGACCACCAGTGGCAAGCCGAAAGCCTAAAGTTCTTATTGGGCCACTCAGACTGATACTAACGAGCCTGAACTCAAATCTTGGGTCGGCTCAAATAAGCCCAAAATCATTTGGGTAGGCCTAAAATTACCCAAAATCATTTGGGTCGAGGCAATTGGTAGGCCGAACTTAAATATCTAGGGTTTTGACTTGACTTTGACTAGAAGATGTGTTCAGAGACAATTGGACAAGGAAATGGGGCCAGTCACGTGTCCATGCTGATGGGAGGTTAAAAGCGATGTAATAATTCGTGGCAAATGGCAGCAAACGAAACAAAATCACTATTTTTGAGCAGGGTGAGTGAGTGAGCAAAGCAGCCAGCATCTACGCTACACAGCTAAGTTGATTTTTGGTCTTATAAAGCAAGCAAACTGAGATTCAGTGCAATACGCATAAGTTTCCTTTTTCCATTTGAATGACTAAACACTGCACAATGCCCTTAAAGTGGCCCTGCTCCTGCCCTCGCTATACATCGATCACACAAGTTTTATTCTTCCGCTAATTTAGAAACAAAAACTAACGAACGAAGCTTTGATTCAACTCAACATTAAACATATACCACGTAACCGTACTTCAATACCACACTATAATTACGCCTACTTTCTTCTCTACGTGAGTGAGTTGACGAGAGAGAAAGAGAGTACTGTAAACTTAGATTCTTGTGTTGGTGGTGGCTATGGAAATTTACAATTTACAGTAGTGGAAAGTGTTGATACTTCTTTAATAAGCAAACACTTGGACCCATTGTCCACGTTGGGTGACGGAATAATATACCACAAAAGTTATATACCGGCTGTCCCACACAAGATCTTCTCATTATTTTCTTACTTATAATATAATTATAATATATATATATAGGGTCATCCCATCGCAAGTGTTTTTCCTTGAACTAATTAATTCCAAATTAAAACTTAATCAAACGATGTTAATCATATGGATTGGAGCACAAGAAAAGTTTGTCACTTTGATGCTGTTTGGTCATTGATCACAACATATGAGACAAAATTTGTTATGTTTGGTAAAATGTACAAAAGATGAACCTTTAAATCTTCATCCTCAGAATGAATTACTTTGACCAGAAAAGACAAAAGATAAACCAAATTATTCACAACAGAAAAGAAGGTTGAAAGATATATATGGATTCCAAAACTTAGGCCTTGTCATTCACCAAACTCTGCGCAGTTGATTGAACATTTTTGTCTTCTAGAGATATCAAAGTTTTATTGATTCAGAAATGGAAGGCCCTTCTTCAATAAAAACAAAATCATATCATATTAGATCTTTTTCATAGCAGATCATCAGCAAGTTCTTTTGGACGTTCAAGGAATCGAGCTATGCTAGCTAGGGACATGTTCTTGCAATACCTGGAAATTACACAAGGGGATTTTTGAATCCGAGATCGTCAAGCTTTTCGTATATTTTTTTGATTGATTACAGTTTCGAACCTCTGACCACACCAATTAGCGACTAGCATGATAGTACATAATTAAGTTTTTTCAATTTTGAGAATATATATATATACATATAGAATGAATGATTGTCTGAGTGAGCCCACCAAGCAATATGAGTTATTTAAAAAGAATATTTATGTGTGTAAAGCGCACTGAAGCAAGCATATTTACGGATTAGGAAAATATTTGGAAGAGCGTGTAACCTGTGAACACGAAATCCCTAAAGATAAAAATAGTAAGTGTTGCATTGCATGAAGATATATATGTAAAATGTTGGTCGCCGAGAAAGTTTTGTTTGCCTTTAGTACTCCACCATCTTTGCCCAAAAAGAGCTGAAAGCACCATAAAGGTTTTGATAATTCATGTCAGACCCGAAAAGAAAAAGTTCATCGAGTATCAAGCAAATATGATATATACCCCCACGCAGGCAGTTTGGCGTTTCAATTGTTTCTATTTATTACTGATGCAAAAATAAACACAAGGACGAATATTTATATATTCTTTTCTGTTAGGTCAAATTCAATCGATAGGTATTTGTCACAAATTCAATCTATAGGTTGCTTCCAAGAGTGCTCTTGGGTTAAGTCCCCGCGTTATTTGTGTGTGTATGTGTGTTTCCACTTATGTCCATTCAAGTAAAAAAGTAGGAAAAAAGATATTGCATTAAAATTCAAATAAAACAAGACAACTAGAGCGAATCTATATACTTTTTTGTAGGTGAGAACACGATAGTCCGTGTTGAGGCACACTCTTAACAACCATCAATATAATGTGTCGGGAGAGTTTAAAAAAGGACATTGCTTTCCTATTTTTTAGAATGAGACATTCTTACTTCATGTAAATCACAGTTTGATACACATGCAAAAATAATTCATTAAAAACACAAAAATAAAAATTCTCTACATACATGTCAAACTATTATTAACGGAAAAGTAGGAATTTCTACTTCGAAGAAAGGAGGCAAGTATTTTCCTCACTCATCATCATCATGACCATGGTGAGACATCTTGTCCAAATATATAATTTGTTTCTTATTTGAATAGCAAGACGATACTTTGGGTGTAAACTTTTCTCTTTATTAAGTTCATATTGCTGAATGTGACAGTCCACCATATTCTATGCATTATTGACAAAAATCAAAATCCACCTATATATGCTTATTCCAAAAGGAAAATGAAGAGACTCGTAAAAATTATTATTATTATTATTATTATTATTTATTGTTTTGGTTAAAACACACTTTTCTTCTTCCATCCAAACAAAAAAATTATAAAACACAAGGGCAGTCTTAATAAGAAGATACACACAATTTAATATAGCAAACAAGTTGTACCAATAAAGCCGGTGCCCAAACTCCGAACAGCATTATGATTTTATAAGGCATTAGGAACATAAACTGAGGGCTGGACCCATCTCTCAAAGATGTCTCCAAAATTTACGTCACCCCCTCTTTTCAGTGTTTCGTATTCTTTACTCTTGATCTATGCATATCATCATTGTAAAACAATTCTTCTGTTTCTTCCCATATAATTTCTCTAAGATAACTCATTTTATTTAAGCATCTTCTCCATATCCAAAAATACGTCTCACAACAACACGCTTAATATTCTGCGTTGGACTCTAATAATTTTTAAAAAAAATAGAGAATTTATAATTCCGTGACATAAACGGTTCATTGCTAGCTCACTCGTTATCCACCCTAATTTTTCTAGGTTAATTTCAAAATTATGGGCACTCGATATTCATGATTTGTAATATAAAAAACTAAGCCTTATTAGTTATTGGTTTGGCCGAAGAGAAAAGTATATGTACTATGTAACTGTAACTACACGGGTTTTATATATATATAAATGTATATGTTATTGACTAATTGGTGAGTGAAATTTTGGATTCATGCATGTAGTGTAATTCACTGCAACAAAAGCAGAAAGCCTTGGATGTACCTCAAGAAGAGAGGGGGTTCAGACTTCAGACTCAACCATTTCAAACTGAACCAGTAAATAAATAAATAAAAGTTACCTGATCTTTACAGGTTCACTTTGTTTTGTTTTTTGGTAATCGACAGATTTACTTTCCGAGCGTACATGCATGATGATCATGAAAATTTGTCATTTCTCAAACACCTGACCATACAGTAGTGCTTAAATTTGCTACGCAGGATTTAAGGATATCTGTGATATTCCCACGGCCTTTTTATGCCCATTCAAGTAAACCTTGAAAAAGGAAGCCAGATTGAGACACCGGCAGCTAACGCTGACACTGCCAAGCAAAAGCAAAGAGAAAAATTACACAAATTTCAAGGTGAAAAAAACAGTGTCCTCAATAAAATAAGCATTACGTACGTATATTATTGGTGATTATAGGATAACTTTATCAGTGGGGTGAATGGATAGATCATGGATCATGTCATGGATCATGGTGGTAATAATTTTTCACAATAATAAACTAGATCTAGCTCTTACTTGTGCTTCTTAAGTGCATTTACTGTTGACTAAGGATGATAAATCCAGTCATATGATATGTCGTGTTCGCATCATGTCATTTTATGTTTTGTGCCGAATCATAATGTTTCGTGTTTTGTGGTGAAGACTATTAAAATTCTAATTAACCTACCGCTATTGTTGCCTTAAATAATATATATTTTTTTTTTCACAATGCATCTATAATACTAATGAATGAGTAAAGCTCTTTTTCCTTTTGCACATATATTTAACCGGGTCCATCCTATGTAATTACAGTGAATTCTACATGAAAATATGGCAATCATTGCATGGATGATGGCATAACATATTAGCATTACTAGCAATATTTGTTTTCTATATAATTATTTTGGATGAGTAGTACCCTATATCACTATAGATTACATTAGCATAAATAAAATATAGTTAGTGCTAATAGTGTCAAAATCAAAATGAGAGAGAGAGAGAGAGAGAGAGAGAGAGAGAGTCTTGGAGAAGGGGGAGAGAAAAAGGGGAACATATAAAGCACCTTCATATAGGGCCCATGACAAGTCCTCTCAATAGACCTCATCAAGATGTGATTTTCATCTTTTTCTCATTGCACTATAACCTATTCATTCTTCCACATCTCTCTTTCTCTCTGCCTTTGCTTCTTTCTTATTTTCCCCCTTGTCATTTCCCCATTTCTTGCCAAAAATACACAGGAATTCCGCCACCACCACCACAAATATCATCAAATCATGTCTGCACCTCATCATGATTACAGTCGACGAAAAGATTCCAACTCCATAGAGGGCTCCTCCTCCTCCTCCCGATCCAATCAACAACAAGCACCTCAACCTCTTAGCCGATATGAGTCTCAGAAACGCCGAGACTGGAACACTTTTGGCCAGTACTTGAAGAACCAAACACCCCCAGTCTCTCTCTCTCAATGCAACTGTAACCATGTCCTCGATTTCCTTCGCTACTTGGACCAGTTCGGGAAGACTAAGGTTCACTTACACGGGTGTGTCTTCTTCGGGCAGCCTGACCCTCCTGCCCCGTGCACGTGCCCGCTTAGGCAGGCATGGGGCAGCCTGGACGCGCTGATCGGCCGCCTCCGTGCGGCGTACGAGGAGCACGGAGGGTCGCCTGAGACGAACCCTTTTGGGAATGGAGCTATTCGGGTTTACTTACGTGAAGTGAAGGAGTGTCAGGCTAAGGCAAGAGGGATTCCATACAAGAAGAAGAAGAAGAAGAGAAACGGTCAGCTTAAGGCAATTAACGACGAGGCTAATAAGGGTTTGAAGCAGATCACTTCTTAAATTAGTTCCTTTGGCTTCTGAAGATATTGATGGTAATTTTTTTTAATTTTCTACCCAGTTATTTAAGTACTATACATATGATAGCTCTACTGCTTTGATTAGAAACCTATAATTCATGATCAGCTTCATTTTAATCAGATTTAAAAAGGAGATAATTAAAATGGGTTTTCAACAATTCTTGAAACTGGAGCTGAACAAACTGAAAGGAAAGTAGAAGAGGTGTAGTACTTTATTTTGAAAATTATATGATTTAACCATCCACTAAAATTTAAAACCTGTAGCCGCGGAGATCTCTCAATTAATCCATCACAAAACCCTAAACCCACAAAAAAACCCTAATTTGCAAAACCGATCGATTTCAAAATCATCTTCAAGCTCTCGCATAATTGACTAGCTAATAGAGTAGTGAGCGATAAAAAAAAGCTAAATAGTTTTGTAGGTAGGTAATGCTATGGCCCCTCTCTCTCTCTATATATTTTGAAGGCATGATTACATTCTCTCTTTCTCTCTCTCCCCCCCTCTCTCTCTCTCTCTATCTCTCTCCCTCTCTCTCTCTCTCAATCAGACAAAACTCTGTTTCTGTTGTGTCCTAATTAAATATGTCTCACTTGCTTGTGTACTTTTCATTTGTTATGATTCTGTGCGATCTAGCTGCTCCCCATGGTGACTCTATATCTATATACGTACGTTGCATGAGTTGTATATACTCAGGACGTGAGAATTAGCGTACGTACATCGCTGATACTGATATATATTTCTCATTATTATTAGAAAAAACAGTAAGATTCTCCCCAATCGATATCTTTTTTGTTTATATATTTGTGGATGCATGCAAGTTTATATTATAATACTTTTCTTGTGGTGGATCCAAAACCATATGGAATTTATATGCATATGTTTCACTTAGTTGACATACCATTTGTTTAGTTGTTAAAGAATTCATTGCCTTTCTTACATTGCTTAAATATATAATCACTAATGCCTAAGATTGTTGTGATCAGTTAAAGTGTGTTTGCCTTATATTTTCATCTAATTGTACTCCATACGATTAGGACTCTATGTCATTTTAAAAAATCAAGTAGCTAGCTTGCATATTTAACTTATTTTAGTTTCTTCTACAATATTTGACTGCATACATGCATAGCTTTGGTACTTATAGTTAGCTATAGATTGTGAGTCCATCTTGAACAATGAACACTGGAAACTAGAATTTGGAGGCAGACAAAATGAATTAATCATGATCATGGGTCTTATTCCAACTTTTGGTTGTCCGGCCAGTACTTCATGATCAAATGAACAGCTATCGATCATTCTTGAAGAGAAAGACATCCTTTTCCGGTTCAAAACCCCTCAAGTTTAGGAGTTCTTAGAGGTTGACCTATTTTAAGAGTAATTAAGATAATGTAGAGATAAATTATTATCTTCAAATTAAAGCTACAAGACTCCTTTGATCCTTTAGCTAACCCTTGGAGATGCTCATCTTGTTGTACAAAGAAAATATAAAACCAGTCATATTTTTTATTCAAATCAATACATGTCTTGCTTCATAGCCTCAAATACCATAAATCTTTTCATATCATCACACTTTTCAACAACTTCAATTCACAAGAAAAGAATAATTGTTTTTTTTTTTCACGATCAAATTACATTGACATTTGTTGAGAGTATCCCACATTGAAGAATGACAACTTTGCTTTAATGCTTAAATAGATTTTGGACCTGTTCACTCGATTCCAATCAATTTTCGATTGAATACACGCATTGTTAACAATATTGTTTTTAACCAAACCGTAACTATATATGTCACTCAAGTAGCTGCTGATAGCTTATTTGATGTGGGACAATTGTATATAATTTTTACGCACGGAATTTCTAGTTTTTACGTTTGATTCTTTGAAAGTTATTAGTTATTTTATACATTGACTTGCTGTACACCAGTACTTGAGTTGCTTGCGCTGGCCATGCGACTTCTTCCATCCAATATATATATATATATATATATATATATAGAGAGAGAGAGAGAGAGAGAGAGAGAGAGAGAGAGATGGATGCTATAACCTTTAAGAACTAGAAAGATTTGTTAAGATATATATGAGGCGTGTATCTTGGTTAAGGCTTATTGGGAATTGATTATTTCCTTTCAGCAGTTAATATCCCTGATAGGATCCTAAGATGTAAACACGATTGTACTATCAAAGAGAATAAGGAACAGTTGACCCAAAAATAGGACAGATGTAGCATGTACGGCTTGTAGCTTTCATATGCCGTACTTGTAGATTCATGTAATTCAGTTCTTTAATTGTATTTATGGACGTAGCCTGACTGGAGTGTGTGTCATGATTTGAATGTATCGTTTTTACGGTCGTAATTCGTTGAGTCAAATTTAAACATCAACAATCTCTGTATACGTGTACTCTTTTCTTTACTTGAATGCTTGGACGAATTGAAAACGTTGTATGATAATGTTAATGTCACATTGTCAATTGTTTCATTGAACTTGTGCATGTATAGGAAGCACAAGTTATAGGACCAATGAATTCCCTTTAATTAAGATGTGAAAATCTTTAAATTTGTTATGAATTTTAACTAGATTGGTGTATTTTTGGATGTTCATTGCAGGATCACGCAAAAGATAATCTGGATGCAGGATATATAAATGGTGCATTTTATTTGGCAAAAAGACTCATCTCTTCATCATAATATCGTATTTCCCCCTCTCTTAAAAAATATAGTAATTATATATATATGTTAATTATGATGAGCCTAGCTAGTCCTAAATAATCTTTATATACTCGCACAGCAAGCTAGCTCAATGGTTTGTATTTGAATTTGTAGCCAATCAACAACACCACCTTTGTAAGCTCTAGTTACATATCCTAGACGTTTTCAAATTAAGTTATGTCTAGCTCTCCTGTTACAGCTAGCTTCCATAAACCAGGTACGTGCGAGAGAGTTTTTCTCTTCTGCTGGCACCTAAATTTTCCAGTCTTCTTCTGCTGCCATTTACTTGCCTGAGAAATTAATTTCTCCACAAATGTCCGATCAGAAATGGCTTTAAGAATAAGTATAATTAAGTTGTAAATTGATGTTATATATATGGTTAATTATGTGTTTCCAACCCATGCCACCCACGAACAAGTGTAATTACATCGTTTCACAGTTTTACCTTGTACAGTGACATGAATTTGATTACTTTAAGGAAATATTTTTGTTCACCACTTTAACCCAAGATGTACCCTCATCATCTGTCTCAATACTTGACACGTGTTCATTAGCATAACCATAATTAACTCTTTGCTTATATATTTATGGAACCATGGTTATGCCCATGAACACATGTCAAGTGTTGAGAATGGTGGTGAGCAAAGATGCTCCCTTAAACCAACTTGATTTAACCTTGCAATGGTAATGAAAACATGTTAACCTCATAGCTATAGCTGCTAATTAATTGCGTGAGATTTTAAGAGCAAATCCACGTCACCATCATGGGTTAATTGTTTCTATCTTTCGAGGCATGGATTTCAAATTGGAAGGATAGCATCTCATAGCTTGCTTCTTTCTATATTATTCAAGTACACATATTTTATACACCACACTATATTATGACATATATGCATTTTAATTAATCATGCGGTTGGATAAGAAGCTTCCATTGCAATGCCACAGAGTCCTTCCTTGGCAGGAATGCCCCTTTGTATCCTCGCATATCCACTCTCCCCCCATCCTGTGCCCCAAGAATTATTCACCAGCCAATACTTAGTTCCATTACTACTAGTCCCGTATCAACTGCGGTAACACCATGGTCTAAGTTTGTACTGCATGTTCCAGTGAACACATCACTTGAATAAAACTGGAATGTAGAGCCACTTGCGTCAATGGCAACCGAAATTGGTTGGTTGGCGACGAAATTGTTTGGTTGGCGACGGCTTGCAATATAGCATTTTCATCGTTTTTGGGCACATCCTCGTACCTGTTTATGGACACTATTTGGGATGCAGCCTTCTGGGTGTTGCAACTAGTTCCATCTACACCCTAGTAGGGGTAATTAGCTTCAGTTGTCAGGCCTTTGTTGTGTTGGATGAATTGGAAAGCGTCATCCATTAGATCACCTTCACAACCATGATCTTGACCAGCAGTGTCACAATCCAAAAGCTCTTGCTCTGATAGTGGGATTAAGTTTCCGGTTCTGAGCTGGTTAACCCCTTCTGTGGCTGCCACGGCTGAGAACTCCCAACAACATCCTATAAAATTGGAACAACATGCGTTATCAATTCAATAACATGTTATGTTATGAAACTGTGAATGCGTCATCATTTAACAACTTGTTTAATACTTACCACATTTGCCTTGGTCCTTGATAGGCGTCACTGCACCCTTTTCTCTCCAATCCGCAGGAGGTGGCGCATCAGTGACATTTCCATATCTAAAACTTGTAGCTTTCATGGAATTGGACACGATCAATTTGGAGGATCGTTTCGTGTAACCATTACGAATTTCCCAAAACTCCTCATTGGTTAGGTCTGCAAATTCATTTAAGCTTAGAGTGAGGTTCTGGCCCATGTGTTTGTTAAAATAATCTTATTTGTACTGAGGTCTGCAAATTCATTTGTACTGACTTCCAACCTTGGTTAAAGAATAATATTCTTTCCAAGGCTAGTTGGTCTGGCAGTACCTCTTGGTGCTCTGTGTTTGTTTTCATCTGTTGGTACCTATGGAAATGGAGAAACCAATCTATTTTTACCGTTGAGGAGGTGACGCCCTTCAACCCAAGGCAACTTATCTTATCAGCTCTTTCTGAATGGAGTAATGCTTCTTGTGGTGATACTATAGTTGGAGAGAGTGCAGATTTTTTAGACGTGGGAATCTCCTAATACTGGAATTTTCAAGTTGAATGTGGATGGATCTTGTAAACCTACATCTGGTAATATTGGAGCTGGAGGTGTCCTCCGCGACTCCTTTGGAAATTGGATTAAGGGTTTTGCTGTGAATATGGGAAATGGCCAAGTTCTTGAAGCTGAGTTATGGGGTCTATTTTTTGGTCTCAAAATGGCTTTGGATAAAGGTGTCAACAGGCTCATCATTGAAATGGACTCAGCACTTTGTGTCCAGCTTATCCAACAAACCGTAGCCTATCGTTTCCATCCTCTGGCTGGCTTGCTGCATAGCTGCGGTACTCTTCTAAGGCAATTTGAGAACCATCAGATTCAACATGTCTACATGGAGAAGAATTATCTTGCTGTCTTGCAAGATGGAGCTACAATCTTGATTTAGGCATTTGCTTTTTTGAAAATACCCCTGTGGGGGCTAGTGATGTACTGGTTGATGAATTGCTAGGGGTCCCTCGGGTCCGTCAGATTCCCTTTGACAAAGTCTAGTTGTTCTCTGGGGTTTGTCATCCCCATTTCATAAATAAATAAATAAAAAGCGCCTCAATGAACTCCAAGTTGGCCTTGAATATCACGAATTGCCTCTCTTTCTCTTCTGCATCCTTATAAAAAAAAAAACTGGCCCAAATTGAGCCATCCAGTCTTCATGTCTCGCCAACATGGTTTTCTCATCATAAATTTGGCGAGACGATGCTTGAGAGGAGCAAATGACCAAAATGAAAAGAAAAGCTAAGCAGAAGTATTGGCCTTGATTTGTGAGAGAGAGCCATGGTAAATAGTAAATAAGCACAAATGGTACGTTTTCTATGGAAATATATTTAATCTTTGATGGGCACAAGACATTCAATGAGCATCTGGGATTTTATAGACAAACTTGTTGTGAGCTGTCCTTTTCCTCATAGTACTAGAAGGGGACCTGTCTTTCTGCGTGCCTTCAAAGATTTTCTGACTTAGGCACACAATAATTCAATTTTTTGGGCCGTTAATAATTATTTATTTACTAATTTCACATTATTCTTTACTAACAGTATAAGAAGATTAGCTGAACTAACTCATTTTTTGATAGACGAGTAATTGATGAAATTACGAATGGTGGAGTTGGTATTGCGAGTTTATTTTTTATTTATTTTAAGGAAATGAACAAGTGATCCATTACAAGTCATGGATCCTCTTCGATCTTAATCATTTCATAAACTACTTAACGTATTAACCAGGCACAGAATGATTCAATTTTTGGGGCCTTAATGATGATATGGGTTGTGATGTGTGTCAAATCCAATTTGAACACATCATTATTTATTTGCTACTTTCATGCTATCTAGCACATTATTTTAAAGAAAAGACCAAGTTTTCACACAAAAATAAAAAATTAAAATCAAACTACTATGGACCATGGAATTTGAGCTTAGTATAATTAAGGGCTAAATTGATAGGTGACATGTTAACAGTTTAGTATTTTGATTAGGAGATTATTAGGTTATAAGATAGATTTTAAATCGTATTTTTCTTCTCTTTAAATAGGTCCTAAATTGAATCTTAATTAAGAATTAATAAAGTAAAAAATAAAAAGACTAGATTAATCGACATGGCAATATCTTCACGGATATAATACTTGAGTGCACTTCTAAGTACATTTCCTTATTTATACCTGTTGTGATTCACAAATCATAACCGTGCATATATCATAATCATAACCGTTGATTTCTTAAACCACAATTTATCTATCTTTGCAATCAAAAAGAAAAATTCACTGAAATTGGAGATTGATTTAATATCGGGAGAAATTATACAATGGTACGGATGTACCACGTCAACGTGTGATACTTCCATTCAAATATTGTCATGTGTCTATTTTAAAACAGAAATTAAATATTTATATCTAGACATGTATTTATAAAAAAAACTCAAACACTATTTAAACATAGAAACACACCCAAAATCAACCCCAAAGTCAACAATTGTATATTTTTTGGGTGTGTTTATAAATGAGTTTTGAGTGTGTGTAATGATGGATTTTGGGTGTGTTTATAAAATGTTTTGGGTGTTGTGTTTTTTTATAATTTCAGCTCCCATTTTGAGTGTTTTAATGAAACTCCCTTTATATTATGAAATAAAATTTGAAATTTGAAAAACAGAAAAAGAAAAAAAATTATTCTCAACCCCGCCCCTCCCATAAAACACCAATGGATTCCATGGATCTCATCCCTCTCTCTTCCTCTTCCTCCCCGTCTCTTTTCCTCTTCATCATTGCCACCGGCGTCCAAACCCTCATCTTCCTTAATTCCCCTTTCTCTGAAATTGATCATGACAACCTTTGCCATCATCATACTATTTCCAAACCCAGATCCAATATTGTAACTCCTTAGTAACAATTACTTCAATCAATACAATACAACAATTCTTTCAAAGGGTCTCTCTGTTTTGCATTCACTCTAACATTTCCCAACCATTAACACAAACACCAATGCTTCCACTATTCCATTTCATTATCATCATCATCATCATCATCATAATGATCAATACTACTTTTCTCTACCTCTCTTTAAAATCCATTACCTACAATTACCATAAGGATTGAAAAGGAAAAGGAAAAAGGAAGAGGAAGGGAGATGGGTGGCAGTCATGGCAGGTAGTGTGGAGATGGGTGGCGGTCATGGCATGTTTTTGGGATTAGTTGGGTTCGGGAGGGGTTGCTGTTGGGAATTCTCTTTTTCTTAAGTTTTTCAATTTTCTAATTTTATTTCATAAGATAAAAATTAAGAAATAAATCCAGCTGTAAAAAAAGTTTAATTTCTATTTTAAAATGGACACATGGCAATATTTGAATGGGAGTATCACATGCTGACGTGGTACATCCATACTATTCTATAATTTCTCTAATATCAGACGGTTTTCGTCTTCAATTCCTTAAATTAGTTCTGAAAATGCTTGCGCGCTTTGGCGAACTGCTCGCACTCGGGACGAGCTTTCTCAACGACCAAACCAAGAGGGTAGGAAACACGGTGGCTTGGTCCGATGAAAACGACACTATCTCCTTCCAATAGGTTGAGCTTCCGGGTGGCCACCGGCGCAGTTTTCGATTTGTTGTTAGGGTCGACTTCGTGGGAAATCTTGCATTGGTCGGTGTGTAGCAGTGTCACTTGACAATCATTCAGAGGCCCCGTAGTTTTTTCCAACTCAAACACGTATAGTCCAAGCTGGTTGGTTTCACCTTCTTCGCTCAATTTTATGTTCCCCCCCTCCCTACACTCCAATCGCACCTTTGCACCTGATCAATGCCCATGCATGCATGCATAAAATCTCAAATTCAAATCTTATAAACGACAATTAGGTAGTTGTTACCTACTTATTAACGTTGCGTACCTGGAATCATCTTACTGATCTCGGTCATAGACTTCAATTGGCAGTTGTCACAGTAGACCAGGCCGGTGAGGTAGATTTTGTCGTCAGTGGTGTTGGAGTAAGTGAAACTAAAGAGGGACAAGAAACAAAAGGCAAAGGCAAGGATGGTAGTGCTAGACTCTGTCGACATTGTTGATTTCGAGTTTGCTTGTGTTGGTTCTATTTTATGTATTGCTAACGATGAATTTGACAGGGCTTTCTTCTTCTTATAAAGGGAAAAGAAGCAAAGAATGCGTATATTTTGGAGAGTTTTGTGAGCCTTCGTTTGTTTACATGTGGAATTGAGACAACTACTCACCTTCTTGACCCGCTCTTGATGGGATTCGAGTTCAGGAGAATAACTTGCCTGCAACAGTTGATCAACAACTTAAATGAATAAAAATTGATGATTCGAGAAGGTCACCACGGTAATGATATTTGGCTGCAAGCCAATAGTTAAGGACCTTAAGGTTGGGTTTGTTTTGATAGAAAACTGTTAATAATAATAGAGTGTTATTAAACGAATTCTAAAATTAACTGAAAACACCCTAATATTTAAATTAAAATGTAAAATTAATAAAGTACACCCTATTTAACTACCAAAATACCCATAATACACCCTAATACACTATTAGACAACACCAAGCCCATACAGCTCCTCAATTACACTTATGGCACGACCAATGCTAGAGAGGATTTACTTGCGAAAGTTTTCGTCAACCATCAGTCGAGCACGACTTTCTCTTCCTCATCCATAGGCACACTGTCAATAGCATGCAACGATGTTTTTTAGATAATAAATAAATAAAATTTAATACATTTCTCAAGTGCATACAGTATCTATGCAAACATAAAATGCCGCAAAGAATCTGGCTAAGTGTATTGATTAGTTTACAATTGGTCGATCATCAATTGATGGAAGCTTATTATTGCCTGAGAGCGTTGTATAGGAGTCTACCTGTCATAAAGGCATGCACCTGCACAACCTTCAAGATCTTCACCATTGGAATCGGATTGAAAGATTATGGATCGTCTTATAAAGAGGCTAATGGGTTTGAACTAATTCAATATTCAACACCAAAATAGGGTCAAAGATTCAACATATTCAATATCCATCAACATTTTCAATATTCAATATCTATTAACATATTCAATATCAAATCCTAATCAACATATTCAATATCCAAATCAACCAAATCAATATTTATCCATCAACATATTCATCCCAAATGGTTAAAAACATGGCCTGAAACTTAATGACTTTACAAACACAATACATACTCGTGAGTGCAAACAATGGCAGGTCCAAAAAACAAAAAAAATGCATATTCCCAATAACATGTAAGGGTAATTATTAAAATTATATTTATTTGACAATTTAATATTGTTTTTTGTGTCATTTTATATTAAAATAAATTAATAATTCAATAAATAATTTTGTAGTAGAGTATACTCAGTTAATTTTAGGGTTCGTTAAACAACATTCTAATAATAAATGCAAGATTTTGAAAATGCATGTTATCTGCCCAATTTTATTATTTTTATTTTATGTTTCTCATACACACTAATGTGCTATACCACTCGTCTGCAAATCAAATGTCATTTTCCAATAAGCTAGACCCCATTCGCATTATCCCCCAATTTTAAATGTCAATCAGAAGTGGTTTATAGTAGAGAAAGAGCAGGCCAGGAGGCGAAACAGAGTAAACAAACTAGGCCTGCTACTAGCCAGAGAAAGCAAACAAGAAAAGGCACAAGACAAGAGGACCAAGTCTACCAAAGTACAAAAAGAGAGAAGTTACCTACTTTTATGTATTGCAAAAAAAATCAGATTTGTGGCGTTCAAACTAAAAAGCTAATACAGCCAAAACCAAATTCATTGGACCAATCTAAGCCGAGTACAACTGCCATGCCGATTAAACTTGTTCCCAAAACAATAATAATTTAGAAAGAAAAAACCAAGATGAAAAAAGAAAAGAAAAAAGAAAACTTGGGACTGTTGTGCCAGTAGTTTCTCTAGGTCCAGTATCAGCTGCAACAATATGTACTTTGTAGGATAATCAAGAAGATACTACATTATGCTTCCCATGGAAGTCTACCATTAAAGCTCTCCCTGCATATAAATATCTGCAACACGAGAACCCACAAAACCATTCTTAGAAATCAAATTTGCATTAAAACTCTGATTCAAGAAATGCCAACACGCCACGAGAAACTCAGCTGACTCAAAACCACAAACACAAGCAGCGCGAATTTACTTCAAGCAATATAAGAAAGATCAGAAAGCATCTAACTCAAAACTTTAATGGGAATCTTCATCTTTTGCTATCAATAAGCCCTGAAACCACATCCAAAACATACGCTATGAGTCACCCATTTCAATGTCAAGTCATGTCTAACTCAAGTACTTTACGTCTTTTTATTGAAAAAAGGGATTTCTGTTTATGGTGTCCAATGCCTGCAGTTTAAGACTTGTTTATTGAAACTACCTACTATTAGCGAAAGCACTAATGCCTCATCCATAATTAGTTGTTTATGGTGTCCAATGCCTGCAGTTTAAGACTTGTTTATTGAAACTACCTACTGTTAGCGAAAGCACTAATGCCTCATCCATACTTAGTTAAGAACATCACTAAAACTGCACATTACAACGATATAATTCACTCACCAGCTACCCTCGTGGAAAACATATCACTCCACTGTTAATGTTACCAACCTAGCAAGATGATTTAGTGAACGTTAGTAAAGGCCATGAACTTAGATTCCCAGGAACTGATGCTTGACATTCTCTAAACCCAAAAGTTGTGAGTGAGTATCATAAAATTTTGAACAGAGAAATAAGATAGCAATCTCAACCAGCACACACAAAGAGGGAGGGAGAGGGCTGAGACATTAATGGAATAAAAAACTTAAATCTGAAAAGATTTACCAGGATATGTTTCTGTTCTTCTGTTCTACGAATTGATAGAACTCTATATAAAACTCTCAGAGCTCAACTTTACAAACGTTCACATCCATGCATTAAAGCTATAGACAACAACAGGGTGAAAATAAGTTGTGTTTGTTGAAATTCAACAATTATATAGCATGCAGTAGAAGGAAACCAAGCATATTACTTTACTCGAACAATTTAGAATTGGGAAAAGTTTATGGAACAGACAATACAAGAATTATTTTGGTGTGTCATAATTATCAGATATTTGATACAGCACGAAATCAACAGGTTTCTAAAACCATCCACATTTCAACCAGCTGGTGATGTGCAACAGAATGCTTCTAAATGCATGAAAATTCAAGGTAGAAATGGTTATCCATGAGATAAAAAAATTGTGAGAAGAGGATTTTAACTGGTTCACAAAAGTAAGCAAAAGGCAGAATGAACACCAGCGCGCTCCATGAACAAGCTAAACCCACCCCCGACCCCTAGCCTCCATAGGATACATATGTTTGCCATCATCAATTATTCTAGAAATTAAAACTTAGTTCAGGTTAAGTTAAGCCCGACCAAAGCTTTGAATTCCTCCAAATAATTCAGAGTTCTTCATATCTCTGAAACATTGTTCAGATACATGAATTGCATGTCAGGAGCTTTAGCAACTCAAACCCACCAAGTTCCTAACGTGTGAAAGCCATTTAACAAAAATTAACCCTCTTAAATCACGCAATGAATACCTAGCCAGATAGGAAAAATGCATAAAAGTCTAGGAATCACACAATAGCAATGGCCTTCGTGTTATAGCTTATAACCAATACAAACAGGGAGCTGAAATTTTGGCAGTGGAGACAAGCAAATAGTTTCCAATTAACGTATGCAATACAACTTCAATGATTGATTTTACTACATTGCCAAAGCATAGTTCAGAGTTCCAAATAAGAACCCTAATTTTAATTTCTCAATCAGGGTGGGGTGAGTTTGGATCTCCAGAATTAACAGATGCTTCAAACCCAAGGTATATCAAGAATCTCCACAACAGCTTTTTCAAACAATTAAGTAGGTATTCCCCTTACTACCACAAACAATAAAACATCTATCAGACCATCCAATCAATTTAAGCCAAAAGATTATACAAGCACAAACCAAAAACTCCAGACCACAAAGACATAAAAGCATCCATCAAACCACAACTCTATCCAATCATCATTTTAAGTGAATATATTTTACAAACTCAAACCAAACACACACAAGAAAGAGGAAATATTTGCCTCACCATTAGAGCCCGATCGCTTGCCGTGCTTGATCCGCTCGAGCTGGACCTGCGTGTCCATGAACATATTCATCCTCTGCACCTCCAAATCATTGGCGAATTGCATCCTCTGCTTCTCCAACTCCACCATCTGCCTCAACTTCTCGGCCTCCACTCTCTGATACACCTCCCCGAACCTCTCAATCGCTCTCGCCAATCTCTTCAACCCTTCTCCTCCTCCTCCACCTCCAATCTCGCCTCCGCTATCTCTCTCCCTCTCCATCTCAACCTCCTCATCAACCTCGTAGTTCACGTCGTCGTCCGTCATCCTCGTCCTCGTCCTCGTCGTCATCATCCTCAGCCCCTGCCGCTGCCGCCGCAGCCACAGCCGAGTAATTCATCCTGAAGGAACCCTCGTCGACCGCCGCAGACGACGCAGACCGCTTCTGCGGCAGCGCCACGGCCGTCACAACGGTGGCCGGAGACGGCGTCTTCCTATACCCTAAAGGCAACGGAACAGCGACCGGGGGCGAAGGAGACGGCTTCTTGTAGTTAGATCCGATGAGAGCGTCAAGCCTCTCGAAGAAAGGCCAAGAAGAGGTTAGGGCTCCGTTGGAGGACGAAACCCTATTCATCTCGAACTTGTACTTCTTCTTGATGGTGTCGATGCGGTTCTTGCACTGGACGTCGGTGCGGTGGGTCTTCTTGGTGTGGCCGTGAAGGGCGTTGACGGCGTCAGCGACCTCCTGCCAGTCCTTCTGACGGAGGCACCCGCGGTTGAGCTCGAGGTAACGGCGGCCCCAGGCGTCGACGAGAGTGGAGGTAGCGTCTTCGCTCCAGCAGTCTTCGCGGACGGGCATGGGGCGAGGGTTGGAGGAGGGGGTGGTGGCGGTGGCATGGGACGGCGTCATTTGGGGGTCCGTTAGGTCACCCATCGTCGGGAACGGAAAGTGTTTGGTTGGGGGTTGGAAATTGGGGGGTGGGGTTTGTCCGCGTGGGTGGGAATAGAGAGAGAGTGGGTGTAGTTAGGGAGTAAAGGGGTCGCGTCGGTGGGGGGAGAGCGCCGGCCGCATGAGCCGCGAGTGTAGGAGGAAGGTCGCCGGGATGAGCGCGTGAGGTCTTGTCGATGTCATTAAGGCTTTAGTGGCTTCGATTTTACCGGCTCGGCTCGGTCCGTTTCCCATCGCATTACTCTCCGCCCGCCTTATCGGATTATTATTTTTACCGTACTCGACAGTAACACTCACTAACAAATCTCTTTTGCTATAAACCTTTGTTTTTTTTTTCCTTTTTCTGTACAACAATCCATTTGGATAAGTTTGAGGAATATCTCGTATTGTTTGTTAATTATCAAATCAGATTAAGCCAAATCTTTTATTTTTATTATTTTTCGCTCTCTAAACTCCTCTTTAATTCATTACAACTCAACTTCAAATCCGTCGGATCTTATATGCTTGAAATTATTCACTCAAAGTTTATTATTTATCTCTATTTTAGCTTCTTTTCTTTTCTCTTTTTAGTAAAAAAATTAATTTCTTAAAATGGCAACTTGTTGTCTATACATCATATAAACCAAACATATAATTTCAATGAGATGAAAGACGAGTCATATAATTGGCTCATTGTCGAAGTAACATGGAAAGTTGCGTGCCCAACTTCAAAAGCACAAGAGTTTTAGGAAATTCTTACAACTTACATTGTACGTAAGGGACAAGTTATGTCAACTTTCTACCAACTTTTAGGGAAGAAAATACCTAACAAAAACCATATGTTAGACTAGAGTCTAAAGTGGAGGCTTCTTCATGTCATCCCATCACATGACCTAATTACATGGAAAATCATACTAAATCCACAATATCGTGTGGTAAGTTTCAAAACATTATAATGTGAGGTATAAATCCTTCAAATCTCAAAAGAGGAGAAGAACTTGCATGTAACATGTTTCATATTCTGTTGTCTCTGCATCTTTCATCACGTCATTGTTGCAAAAACAATATATATATATATATATATATATATGAATCCCATTACATCTAACAATTTTGACCCAAGAGAGGTAGTTGTCCTAGAGACTCTTCGGCTCTCAACTATCCAAAAAAAATGTATGTTCTTGAAGCTATATAAAACACATAGCGTCACGCCATGGTTTGTAACACTTTGGTCACACAAAAAAAGGCCTTCAAACTTTACTTGCTACTTTCTTCTGATTATTTTATATTTTGTGTTGTATAGAAGCGAATATTATTTTTGTAGTTGTTTGTTTAAGAGAAACGTTATTCACACTCCTTAAGAAGCTTCATAATACGCTTAATAGTAGTTTTATATGAACTTCTTCCGAATAAGAAATTTCTTAGTAGTGTAAAATAAGATTGCTCTTTTTTTTCCCCGTGATGACAAAAGAATCTTTCTTCTTATTAAATAAACAAACTCATGCATTTTCGTAACTCAAAATGACACACACGCACCAAGCAAAGCTTTAATGTCCCTGGCGGAGCAAAGTAGGTGAAATCTGCCACATGTAAAGTCGGAGTTTTGCAGACAACAAGATTCAACGAGTTGTACGTGTCCACGTGTCAAATATATGAACATTACAAAAAGGAAAATTAAAACACACAAAAATAATTTTCCTACACATGTATGTGTGGGTACTAATACTTTGTTTGTATGCAATGGGTATATGAAGAAAATAAGGGTTGGTTCTAAGAAGTATTTTTGCTCATAAGTGTTTCTAATAAAAGTGCTTTTATTATAAAAATGTTGAAATCTTCATAAGAAATCAAAATGCAACACATGTAAGGTGTTTTTCCAAAAAGAGCTTCTAAACTTTTTTGAAATCTTATTAGATGAAAAGCTTTCATCCCTTACAAAAGCGCTTCTAAACAACTACAAGATATGGTGCAGTTAAGCAAATTGCTACTTCAATTGAGTTACTTGGTGGCAAGAGGTAAGCCGAACTCCAAGTGGGGATTAATCCCATTCTTCAAGTGTAGAGACATCTCGTGGTATTTACTCAAAAAGCACTCCCAAAGGAATACAACAATTAAAATGCAATAAAATAAATACAAAATGTCAGAAAGAAATGGAAGTAAAGGTCGAGAAAGTGACCGCTCTTTTGTTTCTTGTTATATTTTAATCGATGAAAAATGTGAGAAGCGCCGCTTCAATAAGAGGAAGAGGAAAGAATTGCATTCTGTGCATTTTCCCCATTTCTATATATTATTCTGCAACAATAAAAGAATACTAAAATATCATTTTCTTTAGTCTTTATGATCTTCTGGTTTATGGGTATAGGCTTATTGCTATATGGTCCACATTATTATTATTTTTTTGTGAAATGGCCCACATTAATTTAAGAATTGAGTTTTAGAAAGTTGGTAGCTTTTGTAGCTTCTTCTGGTAGCAATTTCTTTTTTTTAATTAGTTGTTTAAATCATCTTGCCATATATAATCAACTCCAAATGATGGGTTTGATTTTCTTATTAGGCTTTTATAAATATATTGATGATATGGTTTTATTAAATATTGACACTGGTTTGATAGGTCTTTGTCTGATTTATTATTCTATTTTTCTCCCTAACAAGTACAGTATCAGAAGATTTTTTTTTTCCAACCATATATCTTCACATTTAAGTCATGTACCTTTCCTTCAATAATTTTGCTTTAAAATCTCAAAACATGTACTGAGGTCCAGGAAGTTAGGTTTGTGCAAAGATAGTGAGTGATCACTTCTTCCATGACACACTCTCCCCACAAAAATAGTAAACTTGGTAGTACTTCAATCAGGTGTTATTCCACTATAGACTTGTATTATATTGAATTTTGATTAAAAAATTTATATACCAACGATATTAGGGAAGAGAAATTCGAATACATGATCTCGAGTTATAAGTTTCTGATTTATGTATGGTATGTATTATATATTGTTGTGATGTATATGGGTGCAATTGATTAACCTACTGCGATCTGACATGTGCCAATGGATGAACCACTGGATGAGATAATATTTCAATCATATCTGAACTCTGTCACACCTTTTTTTTTTTTTTTGGTTGGCCCCAGATGGTGGGACTGTCAAGTGTCAAGAAAATTCATAGGAGAGGGGGATCAGAACATGGGTTTGCTCATCAAAGGCTCAGCCATCTGCCACCAGCCAATGTGAAAAAAAAGGGTCAAACCCTACTGTGATTACCTTTACAGGATGCCCTTGGCACCATCTATATCTAATTAATCATTCTCTAAGAGAACAATGCTTAAAGACATGCCATATACCCACTTGTTAGCTAGTGCAAGCTAGATTTGCATTATCCTATACATGGTGGAAAAAAACTTTGTGTGGGGACTATCATTTTCCATCCACCTCAATGTGACTTTGATCATCATATTAACAAATATATTCATCCTAACTTTAATATATCTGGAAAGGAAAAAGAAAGAAAAAAAAAAAGCAGATGATGAGTTTGGATGATGTCTTTCCCATCAAAGGTGCTATCATACTTTATCAGAAGTGTATCCAACTTTATTATTGAACTCAACAAGTCTTGTGTATGGCAAAAGATGTGATTAATAACATAATCAGTAAATACGAGAGATAGATGTTCCTATAACATTTTATTATCGTAGTTAATTTTCGAAGAATCGATGTCCACATGAGATTTATGCAATATTAACACTTCCCAATAATGGGAGATTTGGAATAATCATTGCACTAATATTGCCAATACAAAAAGGACTACCGACACTTGTGTGAATTTCATTTTCATTTTCTTGACGAAATTGTATGACATAAAGGTAAATTATTAGATAATATATTGCAATAATCATATCACAATCACCTTATTTGTAACTTTAAATTTCATTCCATATATGTGATAACATGGAGAACTGGTTTCTCTCTCAAAAGCTTTCCCTTGGATAATGAACTCCTTCATCCACAGAAAAGGAAGAAAAACTAAGCAAAAACCAAAACCCATAACAAGTTTCTTCATCTTTTCCCCTCTCCAACATTACAAAATTAAATCAATGCATGAAACAATTAAAACACAAACACACACACCTCACTGAACTATGACCCAATTATGGCCTTCAAATATATATATATATTTTTCCTGCGAACCCACCACAAAATAAAAACAATAATTAACACCCTCATAGACTCATAGTAGACCTTGTTGCATATTATTTCTTCTTTCTCTATTAGTTCCTTCCTATATATACAAAAAAACAGAAGAAAAACAAAGGGAAAAACAAAGGAAAAGAGGTAGAAAGAAAGAATAATAGGCAGCAACCCTATTGGCCATATGAACCTTCAAAATGAATGATGAGAACTAAGAAGAAGATGATGAAAAGATGAAGCCGCCAATATTACACATCACTTGGTGACTCACATATGCTCTCTAAATGAGGCCTCCACACCCCAACACGTCCTCGCCGCCGATCCCTCTGAGACGAATGCTTCTCCGACAGTATTTCGCTCAAGTACTGATCAGATATCAAGAGGTTGGTCATGGCGATGCTGTTCATCACAACGTTGTTGTTGGTGGTGGTGTTGGTCTCTGTGTCCTTAACCCTTTTCTTCTTTGCCGACGATCTTGTCTTGGCTGATGTCTTTTCGGATGTCTTGGAAGCAGCAGGCACTGGCATGAGGAAGTAAATCTTGCCGCGTTGCAGCTCAGCATCGGGTGGAACAATCACGATCTTGGGGACGACACCGTTGTGATCGGACGGCGATGAGGAGGGCTTCTTGAGGACGTGCTTAGGGTAGGCCTTCATGATCTCGCTGGCCCGGATTGTGCCGCTGATCTCTTCGACTTTGCCATTACAGTGTACCACTCTAATCACATCCAGAGCTCCACATGGCAGAATGCAAGAGATGCAGCACCTGATGGTGTTTTTCATGGCTGCTGCTTCTTCCTACTGATTTCTCTTTCTCCAAAGGTCTCTCTCATAGAGAGAGAGAGAGAGGAGGAGGAGGAGAAAGGAAGAAGTAGGGAATGAAAGAGAATGAGAAAGAAAAGTCTCTTTAATTAACCCTTTTGTTTTTTTGCCTATGAGAGAGAGAAAGAGAGAGAGAGAGCTCTAGCTATGAGAGAGTGGGAATCAGTATCAGTGACCTAAAAGAAAATTGTACCAAATGATGGTTTTATTATATAGTAGAGAGCTTTTTCTTTATCTCTTTTTTCTATACGGAAATCTTTTTGATTTGTGGGATGGGAGAGATGAGGTGATGGGGGAATTTTTTTGCTCATGAGTTGCTTAGGATGAAATTCATGGCATGAATAATTGCACCTCACTCTGTACTTTGGCCTTTTGGGATCCATCATTTAGGGCCCCCTCTCCCATCCCTCTCCCCTTCTCCTTCACCAAGTTCAATAATTTGGGGTTGGTTTTAAAGGGTTGGGGGCCTTATGGGTGGCACATGTTGGTGCACGACTGCCAGCAAAGGGTTGCCCTGGCTGATGATCAGGTGTTTTGGTCTAGGCCTTACACGTGTCAAAACACGATTGAACATCTACGATCACTACTATTTACTAGTATAGGTGTGTGTGTGGAGGCTACTTGTGTGTGGGGTTGATTGAGAAAGAGAGAGTGAGAGAGAAATCGATCGGCTTTGTTGGGAGTGAATTGGGAAATGAGGGTAGGAAATGGGGCATAGGGAAAATCTTCTTTTGAGAGTGGTTTTGTGATCTTTCAACGTTTCAATATCCCAAGCAAGATCATGTGGGTTGTGGTTTTCATTGGAAAGTGAGGTGTGATGGACTATAACTTCTTTTACTTTAAATCTCCTTTCTGGTTTTAGGTTTGTGAAGTGGTTTGACCCCAGTCAATCTATTAGCCTATTTTCCCTATTTGCAAAGGGATTTCTTCACATCATCTTCAAATACTACGTCCCACACCGATCAATAACTCACAGTTATCGCTTTCTTTATACACAACATTATTGATCATAAACCTCGTTTATAAATTACAAAGATGATTTCTAATCTAAAACATAATTAATGATGTTTTAATTCAAAATATTTGAGAAGAAGCCGGTCGATGAGAACAAGAAATGAGATAATTTTTTTTTCTCAATCGTAATTTAGACTTTAGTGATGTTGGTGGAAGTAAATCAAAAAGTCCGAAGATAAGATCATGACACCTGAGAAATTATTCAACTTGATCACTTCAGAAAAGAATTCCCAAGATTGATTTGATGTCCATAATATTATCATATTGACCTTTAGAACATTTCCTTGGAGCCGACCAATTGATTTGATATAAGAAAAATAATGTGCTATAGTAAAAAATAAAGTTTGATAATTGCAAGTAAATTGTGTCCCATCCATAACAAGCCCCCACCCCTCCCCCCAAAATAAATATGTGAGACGTAAGACCTCAGTCTTAGTGCGGCAAACATGTGAGGCATGGACGGGGAAGGGGCCATACTGTACATTCATGGTGTTTCATTTTTTTATTTTTTTATTTTTGGAAATGGAAATTCAGATTTCAAAACTATTAGGCTGTGGACCCAAAAATTACATATCCACTATATTGAGGGTGCAGCGAATATTATAATGCTCCTTTTCTTTTGCATGTGAATGTGTTGGAATAGTGGATTAGGTAAAATTCAAATCCTGAGCTGAGCCCACAAAGTCTACCAAAACTTTGCGAAAAGAAATAAACAACTGTGTTCGGAAATGTTTATGAATGACTTAATATCCATTTGTTCATTGTTATATTATCTGCGGGATATTATAATAATGGAGGCCGAACAAATCCAAACCTCATTAATGAGTCGTTCCGGAAGGGTCCAAATTTCGCCATCTTAAAATTCAACTCCATTCTAAAATTACGGGACCCTGTTTGGTACCCCACGACCAAAAACAAGCTATTCAAAATCCCATTTATCATGTTAAAAGCTACTCTTTACGCGATGTTGCTGTTCTTAACTCATAAATTAAGTTGAGAAAAAGATTGTATGGTTTAGATTAAGTTGATCATGTTTGCTCGCTACAGTTCGGTGTGCATGCATGCATACGTAAACTGTAGTAAGCAAACCCATTAACTTATGATTGACAATCGTTCATGTATATCACATGTACTTGTGAGTCGCGACAATATTTTGTTGAAAATATTTACTTTGGAAGGGAGGAATTCAAATACAGAACATAAGGATGCAAAAGTATAAGCTATTAAGTACTTGAGCTACAACTCTCTTGTCATATATAGAACGAGTTTTGATTAGTTAGACAGGGCCTGAATCGAAATTTACGAAGATGGAGACAGATTTGGCCCGCCTACATTTATGGATTAAAATCTGGAACCCGGACTTGAAGATTTAGGGCCTGGCCCATTTTACATGCTTGGTTAGTCCAATTTATCCCACATGAGTAGTCCAGTCCTATAACGATGGTCCAGTCCAAGGGCTGAGCAGATGCTTCACAAAAATGAAAAATCAAGACGATATCCGAAATGGAAAAATGAAAATTAGTTTCGAACTTTCCACATTCCAAGACGATGACAAGCGAAAACAATAATAAAATAAAATAAAACAAAATAAAACAAAACAATGATGAGATAAAAAGAAAAGAAAAGAAAAAATAAAAAATCCAAAGGTCTCAGACCGTGAGATCCCCAAAATCCAAACGCCAGACGCACAGAGAGCACCGGAAATTCCACCTGGATTGGACTAACAATGCCAGTATTTAAAACCCCGTTCAACGGCTACTCCGTCAAGTTCAGCCCCTTCTACGAGTCTCGGCTCGCCGTCGCCACCTCCCAAAATTTCGGCATCCTCGGCAACGGCCGCCTCCACGTTATCGACCTCTCCCCGGCCCCGCTGGGCCCCGCCGCACCCCACCAGCCAATCACCGAGCTCATCGCCTACGACACCGCCGATGGCGTGTACGACGTCGCATGGTCCGAGTCCCACGACTCCCTCCTAGTCGCCGCCATCGCCGACGGCTCCGTCAAGCTCTACGACGTCGCTCTGCCCCCCGCCTCCAACCCCCTCCGCTCCCTCCATGAGCACACGCGCGAGGTCAGCTCCGCGGACTACAACCCCACCCGCCGCGACTCCTTCCTCACCGCCTCCTGGGACGACACCGTCAAGCTGTGGACCGTTGACCGGCCCGCCTCCGTCCGGACCTTCAAGGAGCACGCCTACTGCGTCTACTCCGCCGTCTGGAACCCTCGCCACGCCGACGTATTCGCCTCCGCCTCCGGCGACTGCACCCTACGCGTCTGGGACGTGCGTGAGCCTGGCTCCACCATGATCATCCCCGCTCACGAGGCTCGAGATCCTCGCGTGCGATTGGAACAAGTACGACGACTGCTGCATCGCCACGGCCTCCGTCGACAAGTCTATCAAAGTTTGGGACGTGAGGAGCATTAGGGTTCCGATCTCGGTGCTCAATGGCCACAGCTACGCGGTGAGGAAAATCAAGTTCTCGCCGCACAGGCAGAGCTTGATGATGTCGTGCTCATACGACATGTCGGTTTGCTTGTGGGATTATATGGTGGAGGACGCGCTGGTAGCTCGGTACGACCATCACACCGAGTTCGCGGTTGGTGTGGATATGAGTGTTCTTGTGGAGGGGCTTCTGGCAAGTACTGGCTGGGATGAGCTTGCGTACGTTTGGCAGCACGGGACCGACCCCAGAGCGCCTTAAAAGGGTAGTTTCTGATTTTCTTGTGATAGTTTTTGAATTGTGAATTTTGTGATTGCTCCAATGCTGCTGTTACTGAATCATAATCCCTTTGATCTTGTACAGAAGATTTAATAAACAAGAAGCTTTCTCTTTTTGTTCTTTGGCTTCTTTGATGGGAATGAGATTGCCTATTTGTATTCTCTGTCTTTCTATGTTTGCTTGATAAAATTCAGAGCCTCAATTAGTTAATAGCACTGCTTTTTTTCATTATGGTTCTTGCTATTCTGTGATGATCATTATTTGTGCTTAGTGTTACATGAGACAATCACTTGATTTCTTCAGCAAGATGGAAATGATAGAGACGTTGCAATTGGTACTCACGGTGGATTGCAGGAGAAAACCATGGGTGGCATTTGTATGGATTATGGTTTGCCATCTGATTATGCCAGTTCCTAGTTTCTCTATACGCCTATTAGTGATGCTCGACTTACATGCTCTCTTATGATTTGGTATTTCCGATTTGGTTTCCATGTACACAGTTAACACTATCTGTTTAGACTATGTTTGTTGCTTGAAGGTGAAGCTGTTGGTTATTCACTAGAAATGTTAAGGTATGCAAAGGTTTTGAAAGTCTTTAATGGCCTTATCAGTAGAAATGGACTTGCTAAGTGTGCTTGTGCGTGCGCAAGAGAAGCAGGGTATAAGTTCTAGAGTTTTAGTGGATGTACTTGTAGGACCAAAAAATGGTTATGCTATTTGGATTTATAACATTTAGTGCGTTCTGGATGCATATAGGATTCTGCAGAGTAAAAGTGCTTACCCTGCTATTGAGATGCAACATTTCAGCGTCTCATAGAAATTTTGATGTAGGATGAAAAGCTAGGAAAGAAACTGACACTAAGAACTTGAAACAGTGACTTGATCTCAGCACCCCAACCTATTAATTGGATTTATGGTTTTATTTCTGTGGTTTCTTTTTCAAGTAAAGCATCAACTACATTTTCTTCACCTATTCAATTCTACTTTTGTCCTGCATTACAGTTTAGGCAATCAGTTGGATTTGTTCCTAGCATGGGAGTGCACTATACGGTCACTGTGAAACCTTCCCAGCAAACTGGGTACAATAAACTTATTAGCCGGAGTCCGGAAAGCAGGTAGAGCAAAAAATGTGCGTTTGATCTCGACACCAGAAAGAAGCCAAGTTTCCATTTTCTGTTTGGTGAGTGATCATACCTTTCCCAAATTTGTAATTTGAAATAGGATTAATGCACATAAAATGGAGATCAGAAGTGTAGACTTTTTGTTTGATGAACTTTTGGGGGGGGTGGGGTGGGTGGTTTAAAGAAGTGTAGACTTTTGGTCAGTAGAAACTCAAATGAAGTGGGCAGTCGAATGTTTAAGAGAGTCAAAAATTCTTTTAACATGCTGTAATTAGCTTCGGTGCTTTGTTTGGGCCAATGTTAAGCTGCTCGCATAAGCGCACTAGATTTTGTTTCTGCTGTTGAGCTTTGGTTCCTTCTACGATTATATGATTAGGATCCAAATACAGGGAAGGCAAATGAGAATTCAAGAATCTGATTTACCGCAATGAAAATTCATATAAAACAATGTAAATTAAGAATACAAATAGAGGTTACTCTTGATGCAGAACTAGGATGGCGAAATTTTTGTGTGTGAATCTTGAATATTGTGACGTGGAATGACTCGTCCACGTGGCCATATTATAATATAGTTACTGCAACTAGGTTCATTTGCTTAGTTGGATGACAGCGAATGTGTACAGCTGGAAGAGTGAACTACGTAGCTTTGACAAAATTGTCACGCAGGCTCTTAGCTGACATGTCAAGATATGGTCCACATGGACACATCGTGCCATCATTGCTGACGTGTCTAGAGATGGTGGTCCACTTGGACACAAGCGTTAAAAGAAGAGAACCTGCCCTTCACATAACGATGAAAGTTTTTAGTCTGAGAATCGGAAGGAATAAGCCTTCGCAAAAGACAAGCGAATACTAGAAACAAGAAACGAGCACATGAAAAGCACATGAGAAAGCACAGTCCAATCCAATGGCAACTTGGCAAGGGCTAACTTAGACGCGACGCACACAATTCATCAAAAAACTCCAAGTCCCAAGACATCCTTAAGCCTGCCATGAGAAGCCAAACTTTCTTTGTTTTTGATGAAGTAACTAACCACACAGAGATCTGAGCAAACCAAAACCACCGCCCTTTCCTTCTTATATATAGCCCTAAACTCACATTGTTCCCAGCCACAACAGCAAACGACAACTTGTCACCTGAAGCCTTGCCTTGAGATGGTGTTATTTTATCCAACCCAAAAGCAACAAACCCTAACCAAAACACAGCTCATGATCAGCAGCTACCATAGCCACACTCTGTTACCAAACCAGTGTGGCTCGAGCCTTGTCCAAACCATCGACGCACCGCTGCCCCTGGTCTGGTCCGTCCTCCGCCAATTCGACAACCCTCAAGCCTACAAGCAGTTCATCAAGAGCTGCAGCATGCGTGCCGGCAATGGAGGCATCGGAAGCATCCGGGAAGTCGTGGTTAAAACCGGCTTGCCGGCGAAAAACAGCATGGAGAGGCTGGATGAGCTCGACGACAACATGCATGTCATGCATTATAGCATTGTTGGTGGAGATCACAGGCTTGCAAATTACAGTTCTACCACTACCGTGCACAGAGAAGAGGAAGGGAAGGCTGTTGTGATTCAGTCGTATGTGGTGGATGTGCCTGCCGGGAGCAGCGAGGAGGACACTTGTTTGTTTACTAATACGATCATAGGCTGCAATCTTAAGTCGCTGGCTAAAGTCACAGAAAAGATGGCTGCTAATAATTAATTAGCTTGTAGGCTTAAAGGTTTTTAATCTTTTCTTCGGTTAGAGGTTAAAGCTGGTAATTGTAATTACTTATTTGAGAGTTGAGAAGGTTAGCTTCCCCATTTGGCTTGTTAGATATTTTGTGCATGGGTAGTGCGGTTGATGATGACTTCTTTCTTGTTGTAATAAATATGTGATTTTACAGCTACTCTGCGCGTTACGAAACTTCATATGATAGTATACATTTTACTGGGAATCAACTTTATTTTCACTCCAATTCCTTAATGAGAACGTCTCACTCCGGTTCATGCTTATTCCGATTCATTCACATTCTGATTCTTACTTACTTCGATTTCTGTTTAGTAAACATGCCATTTTCCGCTTTATTTTTGTTTTTGCGTATTGACGATGGCCAAGGAAACACCTAGTATCTCACTGGGCCATAAATCATGAAATGCATATAAAACCCATCACTATTTTTTAATTCAAGAATGGAGAGAGAGAGAGCGTGACATTATATTAGATCTAGCCAATACCAAATCATTATTATAATATAATGCGGGGCTCTAATATAAAACATTTGTTGGGGTTGTTGTAACCCCGGCATATAGTTTATTCGAAACCCTTGACAATTAGCATCAAATGTTTATATATGCTTGAAATCATTTTTGGGATTTCTCAGTACATATTATGACACAGACAGAGGGCCACCAAGTCAGAAGAATGCAACCTAACAGTTTACTGCAAGTTAGTTACGTACGAGACCAGCAGATAGTTCACGCTAGAGCTTCGAGTTTTATTATCCACTAGTATTCTATTCTCCTAGTCGCGGCTGCACCTGTACCATATAAATATGAACAAAGTTTTCCAAACCAAAATCAATCAGATAACTACAAATACATCAATGGGGCGGTCGTATCATATTTATACAAATATATTAATATATATTGTTATTCTCCTGTACAGACGTTCACACGTTAATAACGCACGAACGTTATTGTAAATAAGGAGAAAAGCAGAAAGGGATAGTAAAAAATATAACGCATTAGTTATTCTCCTATACAAACATCCGCACGTTAATAATGTATGGACACCATTGTAAACATAGAGAATAGCAAGAATGAATAGTAAAAAATACATGGTGTCCGCATAATATTAGGAGAATGTCTCTCAAATCCGCCCCAAATCCCTAAATTTTCTATTTTAAAAAATTTATTACACCTTATAACAAAATAAACCTGTAATAAAAAATTCTCGTCGTGCATGCTCTTCAAATTGATTGAATATGGGAAAGCCAAGTTATAAGAACATAGTCAGAACAACTAAGAAATTGAGAGAGAAAGCAAACTAGAAGCACCCAAGTACAAAATTCGTGATAACCCCAAGAACCGAAATCAGATCCCAAGATCAAAATTTTTTAAAAAAATTTATACCTTGTAACAAAAATATTTATTACGTTTTACTTGTTATATTATATTATATATTTATTAATTTAAAAATAAATATGAGTTATCTGGTTGAGTTCAAGAATAGGATAACAATACGATTTCCGGCCCGTCATCGACGAGAAATTTTTAAAATTCAGGAATCCCCGTACCCACCTCCGATTTTTCCCGAACTTTCACCCCATTAGGGTTGAGTACTCGATCCTTTGGGAATTTTTACCATCCCACGTCTGTGTAGGAGAAAATATATATTTATATTGCTAGGAGACTCTTTGTGCAGCTCCAACTCCAATCTTAAAGATAAACTCAAATACCCACGTGGAAGTTCACATGGTACACTTGTACTTGTGACGTAACAATGTTAAAGATAATAAAAAGAAATAATCAACCATATGGATTGAGGCGGTGCGTCTAACTGGTTTGTAACTCGCTCTGTTTTTATATTTTACTCTCTGGCTCTGTTTTTCTTAATTTGATATTTGAACTTCAGTTTTAGTTAATTACTATCATGTTAAAGATAATAAAGACAATCAACTAATTCGTTTGTTTGTAATCTGAGTTATGATTGTCCAGTCTGAGAGTTTGCAGGACAAGGTTTATGGGAATTTGGGAAACTTCACCTGTAATTAGTAGCTAATGACACAAGAAATATATAATTACAAAAGAACACCAGGAGGATACAGTTTTGCTCCGATTTAGTTTGTATCTTGAGATCCTCTTGGTAAGATACAAAAGTCAAAGTGCTCCAAAATACTTATTGTTGACCTTTACCACCTTGCAGGCCTAGTTGCTAAGCCTTTTCGACCAAAACCAAAAAGTTGCTAAGCCTAGTCTGCATTGCATTGACTGTGTATGGGCCTAAGATGCAACCCTCATTCACCAAACCTAATTTTACTTCTTTCTTGGGCTGAACATATTGATCTTCTTCTTCTTACTTACCCCTTTATTTATCTAATTGTTTTAAAGTTTCAAACTTTGAAAGCTTCATAGACGGTACGGTTGAATGGTAGGTCTCTCTGCTTCCAGCCTGCCACTCTCAAGTCAAAGGGTCTGAAGAACAGACGGGTAAGGATTTCCAGACCACAACACACCACCAACAAATCTTGGTGCTTCAGCAAATAAATTAAAAATTCAGGTATTCTTTGACAGCAAGTTGGTTTCTTGTCCTGTTTATAATTAAAGAAAGAAGATTTTATTGTGGGAAATGTTCTAATTGACTGGTAGGTTCAGCCCTGCAGCTGGCTAGGTGACCTTAAATACATTACAATGGAGATGGATCAAAATCAAGCATCTTTAGTGGAAACCCAGTTGAGGAACTCATGGGTTCCCACAAAATTGAGCTGGCTTTTGCTTTCTTCATCTGGGCGTTACTGGCATGCTTATCTTCTTGCAATACCTTCCCAAGTGAATACTCCATAGTGGAGCAAAATGAAGTGCTCAACAACTTCCCTGCAGAAGAGAGAGTTGTGGAGCTCTTCAGGCTCTGGAAGCAGAAGCATGGAAAGGTGTATAGGCATGCTGAAGAGAGTGAGAGGAGGTTTGAGAATTTCAAGAGGAACCTCAAGTTTGTATTGGAGAAGACTGCAAAGAAGAGGGCTGCAAACAATGCACATGATAGCCAGAGGGTGGGGTTGAATAGGTTTGCTGATATGAGCAATGAGGAGTTTAGGAAGACTTACTTGTCTAAAAAGCTGAAAATGCCCACCAGCAAAAGGAACAATATGATGAGGAGAATGCATGAAGAACCAGTGCATTCATGTGAGGCTCCTTCAGCTTTGGATTGGAGGAAAAAGGGAGCTGTGACTGGTGTCAAGGACCAAGGCAGCTGTGGTATGTTTCAAATCATTTATTTCATTTGCTAGTAAATACATTTCAATTTTTTTACAAGTTCATATAAATAGTTCTTCTGACTATTGTTGTGGGAACAATTTGGACTTGTAAAAGTCAGACACCAGAATGTTTATGATTTCTCCCTGTAGATTGATTCAAATGGTTTTAGGACAGATGCACTAGACCATCATTGGTTCTTCTAATCAGCTCGGGATTACACAGACTTTTGTGCTGCAGCACTGCTGCTCTGAATAGGTTCAGATACATAAACTTTAGGATGAAATATAACAGAATTGGTTGAGAAAAGGCGTAAACAATCTGAACTTCGAGCAATAAGTGAGGAAAGAAATGAAACACAACCAACTTTGAGGTCAAAAGAAATCTTCCAATAAAACGGGAGATTTTAGATTCAACCATAGAATAGATGAAATGAATTTCCAAATGAGGCCAAGATCTTTAGAACTCATCCTTCATTGACTATTTGGTATCGCCACTTTCTACAATCAATCGATGATATCAAAAGTCACATGGTCAGGATGTTAAAAGATTCTTTAGAGACTTTTTTTCTTTCCAAAAACTTGTTAGGTAGTAAAATAACAGTATAGCTTTCAGACCTCAGGATATTACATTTACAAATGTCTTGCAGTGCTCGCTTTTACTGTTTTATTGAACAAACCATTTTTCTTACAAAACTGATATTTGATGATACTGTTCTTCTTCTTCTTTCAATTTTGGAAAAGAGCATATCATGCTTGGTGCTCCTGAGTTATAAACGACATGTCCTGTCTGTAAATTGACACTCATGCTAAGTTTTATTGATCTTTTAAAGGAATCTTGTTTTTGTGTTCACAGGAAGTTGCTGGGCATTCTCTAGCACCGGAGCTATTGAAGGAATCAATGCAATAGCCACCGGAGAACTCATTAGTCTTTCAGAACAAGAACTTGTGGATTGTGACAGTACCAATGAGGGATGTGATGGAGGCTACATGGACTATGCTTTTGAATGGGTTATTGACAATGGTGGTATCGATACAGAAAAAAATTATCCATACACAGGTGTGGATGGTACCTGCAATGTCACCAAGGTCAGGTTCAACCCTATAGCTTATTAATAATACATATTGTGTTTGTCCGGAACAAATTTTGCCTATTTTCCTCTGTTCTTATTTGTGTGATGCCTTAATCAGGAGGAAACTAAAGTTGTCACCATTGATGGTTATGAAGATGTGGGAGAAACAGACAGTGATCTTTTATGTGCTGCCGTTCAGCAACCCGTTAGTGTTGGTATAGATGGTTCTGCGTGGGATTTCCAACTATACACCAGGAGTAAGTCTAATTTATGTTCATTTCACTAGTTGGCTTGGATATCTGAAATGTTACTGAGACATAATTTTAATAATAAACAAATTAATATGATTCAATCAGGGAATCTACGATGGTGACTGCTCCGACAATCCAGATGACATTGACCATGCAGTTCTGGTCGTAGGATACAGTTCCGAAGGCGATGAAGATTACTGGATTGTAAAGAATTCATGGGGGACTAGTTGGGGGATAGATGGATACATTTACATTAGAAGGAACACTAATTTAAAATATGGGGTTTGTGCAATCAATGCCGATGGCTTCATATCCTACCAAGGAGTCATCTGCACCATCCCCAACAGCTCCACCACCACCTCCTACGCCAGTGTCACCACCCCCTCCACCAACACCACCTACACCAGTGACACCACCGCCACCTCCCTCTCCTTCACCAAGTGACTGCGGAGACTTCTCCTATTGTCCAAGTGATGAGACATGCTGTTGCCTCTTTGAATTCTTGGACTACTGCCTCATCTATGGTTGCTGTGAATATCAGAATGCGGTTTGCTGCACCGGAACTGACTACTGTTGCCCAAGTGATTATCCCATTTGTGATGTTGAAGATGGTCTCTGCCTCAAGGTATGGAAATTCTATCATTGTTTCATTTCAATATCTACTTGGTGTTTGACACTGAAAACCAACATTATAGTGTACTTCGCAAGTTGCAAACTAATACTTAACCTAGTGTAGCAAGTTATGAAGCATATTAGAAAAGGGAAAAAAGTCATCAAGTGTATACAGAATCATTTCCCTTACCTCTCAAAGTAGATACATAGAATCAATAGAGCCGGCCATTAAACTAATAACTAATGTCTCTCATATTTTCATTACACAGAATGCGGGAGATTTCTGGGGAGTATCTGCAAAGAAGAGGAAAATGGCCAAGCACAAGCTCCCATGGACTAAAGTAGAGCAAACAGAGAAGACATACCACCCACTGCAGTGGAAGATGAACCGGTTTGCTGCAATGCGCTGAAAAAGGGAAAGGAAGTTATTGTTTCTGTGAAGTTTGAAGAAGGTTGTCACTATTGGTATTTAAATTTATGTAAAACAGGCATTTGTTCCACCTGTGTTTTTTTTGTTGACATATGTTCTTGTGAACATTGATTCATTGAACATATGCTGTAAACGAAACCTGAAACAGAAACATATTTGAGAAAAGTGATTTTTCTCTGCGTGATGCAACGGACGGAATAATTTGATCGATTACAGCTAAGTTTGATGTATTTTATTTTCCAATCTTGTAGCAGATAAGGTTCAAGACAGACTGAACAATTGTTGTCCTGGCTTTGTAATATATGTATGGTCTTTATACTAACCTATTGTACTAATTGCCATTCTTCTAGCTCAACAACAATTCTAAGCCAATCAAAAATTAGACAAAACAAAATACAATATCCATGTAGCTGAAAACTACCTTGTCACAGCGCATCATACTCAGCTACAACAGTGAGTACTTCTGCTAGACAGATTTTCTTCCTTGACAAAGGACCTGAGGGTCCTATTGGTAATTTATGAGGCTCAATTGGAGTTGCAGATCGCCTTTCCTCCTATGATCTCACTGTGGACTTGGGCTGCCTGCCATGTTATTGCTGAGCCCTCTGCTGCTACTGCAAGAGTTGCTTTACTGGCTGATGATATTGAGTTTTTTTTTTCTTTTCTATCTGTTCTTTATTAAATAAAAACCTACTTGATTCATATATCAGAAAGAAAAAAAAAAAGTTAAATGTACTTTCTTGGTATACAAGAGTAGATTTGTAGACGTGTAAAACTAGGAAATAAGTTCAAATAATTGTCTAATTATGAACAATCATCCTAATTATAATCACCTTAATCATTCCATCTGCTTAATTGCAGGTAGTTAGAATAAAATCATTATCAATCTGTTTGAACCAATATCTTCCAACATCTTGTTCGCAGATACTTTTATTTACATAAATTTTTTTACAACAGAATAATACACTAACAACTAAAGTTACCATCATCACAATAAGACTAACCACAACTTGGTAACGAACTCATCACAAATATTATTCTCTTCCATCTGCACGAGTCGAATTCAAACATTTTGTTTTGACAACTCATTTGCTACTTCAATTAAATTGTTGTAACAAGGCAGTAACATGGACCGACGAAGATACGGGACAGTCCCACTTCCTAATCGAATGTCGAATGCCCGTAATGTTCGGTTGACCCAGTCTAATTACCAAAAAATCCCCAATTAGGAATAACTTTTGGTCTATGGGGTGGCCTCCGCAATTTAAGGGCACTTTAGAAAAAGGCATTGCTGATTGACAATCTATTTTTATTGAACTTACCATGTGGCTCCTCTACCATATCATCTGTTATGCCATGTATTTTGTAGACATATGAGACCCAGAAAATAATTCTACTTTTTTCAGTTTCAAATTTCAACAACCCAACTTTGACATTGTCCCAAAAAGCAATCTTGCCGTCCGGAGATGAAAGAAAAGACGGAAGGGAAGTAGTGAGAGAAAGTCGCATCATCCATCACATGGCAATGGGTCCAAATATGCTTTCATTTTCCACTTTCATGATGAGGCTCTATGAGCGACACACACTGCCTCGTCAAATCATTTGAGTTTCCATTACATTTTCAGAGCTTTTCTCCTAATTTTCTTTTTCACCACGGCATGTTTGGCGTTGCTGTACTGTGAAAATAATCTATGTTAAATTTGTCGTGAGAGAAATCAGCTGTAAGAGAAAACAATTTGGCTGTATGAGTAAAATTTTACTCATAATCAGAAAATGATTGCCGCATAATCATTAAACTCAGCAAGTCTTCAAAATTGATTCCTGCATAATCGAAAATGAAAGACTTCAATAATGCTTTTCCTTATAGCTTTCTCTTACATCAATTTTTAACAATAAGCGATTTTCTCACAGTTTATCAAATGGGTTGGGCTTCTCAATTTTTTTTTAAAATCACTTATCATCCCAAATAAACAATGCCAAACTGGTACTTAAACTGTAAATTTAATCGATTAATTTTTTATTTAGTAAAAAAAAAAACAAAAAAGAATGATTGAGTATGATTTATAAAGTTGCCACGCGGACAAGGAGTGAGAGAGTGGACTGAAAAGTCTGAAAGTTGAAATAATAAATAAATAAATAAATAGGTGGGTCAACTAAATTTGGCAGGATTGAAGAAATGAAAGAAAGGAAAGAGCTTTGGATCAGCAACGGTCTATGTTTCGCAGCCGTAATGTCCGTGACCACACCTCTTCTCCTCCAAAGGTCTCAATCCCGATTTAATTATTTTAGGCTTTCATAAATAACCCAGCAAGAATAAAAGGATGAATAAAAATCCCCATAACAAGAAAGACTGAAAGATCAAAACTTTATAGAGGAGGAGGGGAGGGGACCACGTTTCTAGGAACGAGCAAGCAAGCAAAGCAAGGCAAAACAGAGCAAAATGATCAAATGTACCGTACAATGTTACAATGCAGTATAGCAGCCAGCAGTAGTTTTATCTTCTGCATGTGTTTGGTCTTAGTCTACTTTACTCTCTCTCTCCTCTGTTCCGACAATCCATATACACTCCTCGAAAAGTTAAAAACCACATACTCAGCTTCTTCCACCTCTCTCTCCTCTCTCTCTCTCTCTCTCTCTCATCCTTTGGCTTTGCTTTTCTTTGGTTACACTCATTCCCCAAACTCTACGGCATCATTCTCGGAGCGAAATATCAGCAGGCTCAAATCAATCTCTCTCTCTCTCTCTCTCTCTCTCTCTCTCTCTCATGCTGTGAGAGCCTGAGAGGTATGCCTCTTATCTTCTTCAATGAACTTTTATTTTGATATGGTTGTTTAATGACCAATGGTGTTATTAACTGTAATGAATTTAACTTGCAGAAATACTTTTTTCGGTTTTCTGGGTAATTCTGGGTTTTATAAGTTTTATTTGATATAGTTTGTTTCTTTGAAATGGGGGGTTCACAATAAAGTTTCTTCTTTTGGCTCTCATTTCAAGGTTACTGTTTGTTAGATCTTATTGATGGAATTGTGATGAGGGTTGCAGATTGTTGTTGTAAAGGTTAATTCTTTCTTCTTGGCCAGAACTAGTAATTCTTTTGGTTCTGAGACTCTGTCAGAGTAGGTAAAAATCAGTTTGTCTACCAAATGCTTTTCTGTTAGTTATTTATTCATAAATCCCAGCACCTACTGACTGTCTTTAAATTATTGGATTTGGCTTGTCTGTATAGTTGTTAATGTTTTTATCAACTGCTTTTCTGTTTTGTTTTTTGTTGTTCAAATGTTCTTTCCAGTCATATCTATTACAAGTAGCATAACTGGAGTTGAGCATGCTAGTTGATATAAACTCTGGTTTGTTTTAGTGATTTTATTCTTCTCCGTTTCAGGATTTATTTCAATTCGGATGGTAAGGGATTTACCATGATCTTTTATGCCATCCCTGTTGTTAGCAATTGAAGCTTCTTTCTCAGTTGGTGAAATTTGAAAAATAGAGGGATTGAGCAGAATTGGTTTGACCTGAATTAAGATATGGAGGAAAGAAAATTGAATTTGAATGCACGATTTTTGTCTGTGAGACGAATTGCTACAACAACAGTGTGCACAGATGGAGAGAAAGAGAAGATAATTCAGAGGCCCGATGGACGACATACTCTTCCACCTTACAAATCAGACTTTTGTTTGGAGCAGGTAACAGAACCAGTTGCAGTTCCTTTTCACTGGGAGCACATCCCTGGAAAGGCTAAGGAAGATAAAGAACCGGAGACTCAGCCTCGGGAGAAGACGTCTGTCACTCCTAGGCTTCCCCCTGGGAAGCCTATAGATTATGTTACAAAGCAAACTTTAGAAAAGGATCATGCAGATCGAAATGGGATTAGACCTCAATTTAAATCATATTCTTTGAACGAAAATGTGATGGATTTGAAGTGCTCAAAAGAGAAAACAAATGAGAGAAGGGCCTTGGAAGTGGAGGATGAGGATGATGTTTATTCGGATGCACTTGAGACGATTTCCCCTACAGAGTCTTTCTCCTTCAACTGTAGTGCAAGTGGTCTGAGTCAATCTGATGGTGCAGATGTAAAGCAATCTAGAGCCTTCTCTGTGGATTTGCAAACTCGAGATTTGATGATGAGTCGCTTCTTACCTGCAGCCAAGGCAATGGCTTTGGAGACACCTCATTATGCTGCAAAGAAGCAATATATAGCACCTGAACAACCAAGACAAGTCACAAGGGTAATTCGTGAGGATATCAGGCCTTTATCTAATGAACAAGGGTCTCACATGGAACTGCAATATGACCAATATAAAGAGGAGGAAGAAAGCGAAGGAGAAGATGATGAGTATGATCCCTCTGGCTCCATTTCAGCAAAGGGTTGTGGATTATTTCCTCGGTTGTGCTTAAGAAATTCTTTATGCCTCTTAAGTCCAGTTCCAGGGATGAAAGGTAGGACCCGGGCCCTCATGTCTTCCTCCTCTGGGGTTATAAGACCAGAAAAAACTACTTGTGGTCGGTCTCACAGCCAACCACTCAACAAGGTTAGTAGGACACTTTCGTGTCTCTAGTTTTCTTTCAATTTTTTTTGTATCCAATAACTAGAAGAAATCATATACAGTACTGACAGTCTTGTACTATTTTAATTAGCATGCTTTGGATGCTGCTTATAAGCACAAATCAAAAGGTGGAGTCAAATCAGGTGAATTGCACAAGTTTGAGAATAAGAAGGCTGGTGAATCCAGTCGCTTTTCACATTCTGGTGATCTAAAGAAAGGGAGGTCATCTCCCCTGAGGCATTCACGAAGTGCTGGCATATCCCCCTATCGAAATGAAGCACCTTCTGGAGTCAAATCAGGTGAATTGCAGAAGTTTGAGTATAAGCAGGCAGGTGAATCCAGTCTCTTTACACGTTCTGGTGATCTGAAGAAAGGGAGGTTATCTCCCCTCAGGCATTCACGAAGTGATTGCATATCCCCATATCGAAATGAAGCACCTTCTGGAGTCAAATCAGCTGAACTGCAAAAGTTTGAGTACAAGCAGGCTGGTGAGTCACGTCGCTTTTCACATTCTGGTGATTTAAAGAATGGTAGGTCATCTACCTTCAGTAATTCACGAAGTGCTTGCATATCCCCCTATCGACATGAAGCACCTTCTGGAGTCAAATCAGGTGAATTGCAGAAGTTTGAGTATAAGCAGGCTGGTGAGTCCAGTCGCTTTTCATATTCTGGAGATTTAAAGAAAGGTAGGTCATCTACCTTCAGTAATTCACGAAGTGCTTGCATATCCCCCTATAGAAATGAAGCACCTTGTGGAGTCAAATCAGGTGAAATGCAGAAGTCTGAGTATAAGCAGGCAGGTGCATCCAGTTGCTTATCGCATTCTGGTGATTTTAAGAATGGTAGGTCATCTCCCTTCAGGCATTCACGAAGTGCTTGCATATCCCCTTATCGAAATGAAGCACCAAAGTCTCCATTTCCTGGCGTGGGGTTTCTTGGCATTCCCAGAGAAGAGAGTGTCAAAGCCAATAGTAAGTTCAATCTGCATAACAAGGGTGGTCACAAATTTCAGGAAGTGTTAAGCCACCAAAGAAGTATACAAGGGCCACGCTCTGAGAGCCCTACCATTGAGAAGACACTGTATGTAGATACTGTAAATACTGCCAAACTATCATGTTCAAATTCAAGTTCTTTAGTTACCAAGGAACAAGTAGACTCTACTGGTGAGGATTTTGATACCTTATTAAAAAGTA
Organism: Prunus mume; assembly: GCF_029339155.1. Lineage (NCBI taxonomy): Eukaryota > Viridiplantae > Streptophyta > Magnoliopsida > Rosales > Rosaceae > Prunus > Prunus mume. The sequence goes on from NC_142700.1 coordinate 3,747,811, forward strand.
GAGACACGGAAGAAACTTATACTGAATCTTCGTTTCTAGATATCAAATGCCTGACTTATTTGGAGGGTGGTGGCACATTGGAACACGAAGTATCGGATTCCATTGATGACAATCTACCTTCGTTATCTGACCTCTCACACGTCAAAGGCCAAGTAGTTGCAGTGAAGAACTCTCAGCTAGGAACTGGTCAGGATATTGAGCCATTCAACTGTTCAAACTCCAGTGCTAATGGAAAAAGTGGTCAGATTATAAAAGCAGATCCAGGAATTGTTGATGCTAGTTCTGTACAGTCTCCTCTTCCCCCACCTTTACCAAGATCACCTTCTCAGTCTTGGCTTTGGTCTACCCTTTCTTCAATTTCTTCGCGATATCCAATTTCACAAGCACGTACTAAAAGGTTGGATTCCAAGACATCCTCCACCAGCACCAAGTGGGAAACCATTGTAAAAACTTCCAATTTGCGCCATGATCATGTTCGTTATTCTGAGGTAATCTCACCATCCTTCATTCTCACATAATTTCATATATACAATAGAAGTTCTATGATAAAAGGGAGCTCTAACTTTTCTTCCCCTTGACAGGAATTGATTGCTCATATTTCTCAGCAATCCAAGAGTTAGAATTGCCGTGGTCTTCCAATAATGTCTCCACGCTTTCTGCCTTCATTTGAAAAGTTTGTTTGAAGGTGACCAAAAGTAGTTGACATCGGCTGGCTACCTACTTATTTTATTTTTGCAGAGAGGTTCTCTTCCCCCCATCGTTTTTGCTCATGATATATTACTAGATGAATAACTCTGGTTTTCTCAGCTTTTTGCTTCTTGGCTTTCTCTAGCTTACAATTGATTTCTTCTCTTACAAGTTGAACTGAGATAGCATATAGGCAAGAAAGGTCACGCGGGCCCAATTTCTTGTAATTGGAGTATATCTTTCAGACAGCAATTCTAATTTATTTGGCTTCCTGTGATGCTGATGTATAGGAATTACTAGTTTTTTCTTTTGGGGTCATGATGCTAATAGTTCTTATTGGCTTTGATATTTTTGGAAAGATTAGATCAATCACCCTATGGATTGATCATTCAAATATTTGTATATGTCAGTTTTGCAGTTTCTTTGCTTCTGTCAAAAAGGAAATATTTGTTCTTCATAGACCAGAAAGCTGAGACTCCATCAGCTACTTGTAACTCAAATAAAGTCTTTTTCCTGTTTTTTTCCAAAAAAAAAAGCAAAATAAATCTTATAAATCCCAAAGCAGGACTGTGTAGCTATATTAAGGCCCGTATTATTTTGTGGGCTGTCCGACTATGAGATTGTTGGCAAAGTTTGGATTGAACTTTGCATTGAACTCATGACTCAATCCAAACTTCCTGTCAATGGCCTACTTCAATTCAGTTTATTTTAACTTAACCCAGTATCAATGTTTTCCGACCAAAAAAAAGGTTTCAATGCTATTATTCTAGCAACCAAAACACTAGCTTATAAATAACATAAACTCACGAACATTTGGTCGTGGTACCTAATTTCCGACAGTTGAGGTCAAATCTCATCAACACAGTTGTTGAGTTAAATAATAATACATTAGTGTCTTTTTGCCTCTATACTCTTTAAAATTTCAAGTAACCCCTTACTTAAGTCCCTTTTATTTGCCAGACCAATTGACTCAAATGAGTAGTTGCCAAAAAGAAAAAAAGAATGGAGTCAAATGAGTTGACTCAGCCGCATCCACTCCACGATGATTGCATGTATGTTGCATATTAAATTTACAAACACATCTAATGAATACTGTATGGGCTTTTTTTCTTCTAGTAGTTACTACGGGCCTGAGCTGCCGTAAATAGCAAAATGGATGAAATTTCCCCTTAAGCCTGAGTTTGAAGATCAAGCCCCAAGAATGCTTCGAAAAGATAGTGGAGCCTTAGGAAACACCTTGGTTACCTTCACCAACAAAAATAATAACAGTTTACAGATAAATTCTTGGCTTGGCATGAGAAGCTTGTGGCATGGGAGTTGAGCATTCATGAGTTTAGCATGAGAGAGAGAAATGGCTGCGATTTCCTATGAGAAACAGAGTTTTTAAGGCATGGGGGAAGAGATTCTGAGGATTCGTTGAAGAGAGAGAGAGGGAGAGAGATGAAGGAAATGAGTGTTTTTCCAGCAGCTTGACAGAGGCTCTGTCAAGTGTTAGAACAGCTGCCAAGAGGGAAACTAAGGAGGAGGAAGATGAACTGAGCACGAAATTGCAGAGTTTCAAAGATGAGAGATGAAGCTTGCTCTCTAGATGTGAGTTGTGATGATGGGTAGGAAATGCCTCTTTTTATAGGCAGCTGGAAGCTATCATTTTCCAAGAAACCCTAATGGTTTCTATCAAATTTGGCCAAGTCTTTCCCTTCCTTTCTCCCCTCATTCCTTCAATCATCCTATTTTGTTGAAATCTCTTTGCCCATTTGCACAAAATCAGGGATTTTTAGGTGCTCAATGCCCTTTCCTCTCAGCTACCTTAGTGGAGAACATCTACTTTCAACCATCTTTCTTCATTCTTTTCTCCCATCTTCTATAGCTAGATCTGATTTTTTTGGGGGGAAAGAAATGGGTATGTACACTGTTTGAAGGGTGTTTTGCTCAAGTATCCCTTAGTTTTTTTGATAGCTTGCGTTGGGTTTGTGTTTGGCCTATGTGCCGGAGATTCCAGCAACTTGCAGATGTGAGTGGCTTTTGGCTTTTGTCATGGTTTTGTCTTCAGCCATGTGCTGGAGATTTTCAGATATTTTGTTGGTCACTTGGGCCATTCTTTAAGGTAATGGGTTAGTTCACTAAAGAGATGGGCTATCTTTTTTAAGATAATGAGCTATTTTCTCTCCTTTATGTTTACTCACATATTTGAGCTCAAGAAATGGACTTGAGTTTCGAGGCTCCCAAGCAGCCCAAAACTTCCATTTCTTAGCTTATCAATGAGCCTCTTGAAAACTCATAACCATCCATACCACAACCCGCTCAGAAGCCCAGGCATTGGCGTGGCTTGGGCCCACTTAAGCTTGTAGCATGACGTGTTGCTTATTTGCTTGGCATGGCATGTGTGCAAGCGCATATGACGAACTTTTGAGTGCCCAAATTTGGTTTTCTTCTCGGTAAGGATATCATATTGGGCAGAGAATTTATCTGGGCTGAACCGTGAATTTTTTGGGCCTCCAACAAATGCAATTCAACGGCCGAGATTAAAAATATGTTAAATAGAACTTATTGAAGGATTTCCCCTTTCTTCTAATGCTTACATCCACTCCACGATGATTGCCCCCTCTTTTGAACTCTCTCTTTCCAAATCCAATCCTGCATGGAAATTTAATGATGTAACTTCATTCATGCATGAGAAGGTTCAACGAGTAAAATTTGAAAAGCCACCCACAAGTTCTTTTCTTTTTTGAAAAAGCTTGTAGTAAATTCAAAACAAGAGACTTCATCAGTCGTATAGTTTTGGTTTTCATCACATACGTACTTTAAGAACTACTTCAGCTTCAATGTGGCCTGGCTACATGACATTGATTTGTATACACTGGAATTAATTGTGTTTGGATATACCCGCCCTATATTCATGACTATTTGCATTGTTCTACAACAATTAGAGAGAGAGAGAAAGCTTGGTGCTAATTTCCTGCTTGCTCCTGTCCTCAAGCTCTTTGTAATAGTTTTGTTTAATTCTTTGGGCAGTTTCATAAGCTTCTTCACTAACCATCTGATGTTGGAAAATCGTCTTCTCATGATTCTCAACTCTTTGGCTCAGACCCAATTCCAATTCAGGCATCCATTCCTTGTACTTCAAAATCTTTTCTTCGTTTAACTGTATTTCAGTCAGTTAATTATTAGATAAAGAATACAGAAACAAAATTTAAACTAATGAATATAAATGATGAGAAACGTACCTCAAGCCTAAAAGGGGGCTCGAATTCAGTTTTGTGGCAACTGGAATTGCTGATAGAATTGTGTGAATTTGATGGAAACCGCCTTGTGTTCTTGTTTTCTCCAAGGTTCCATTCTGTTGATCTTGTATTGTGGAAAAACTGCCCATTATTCAACCTTGGTGTGGTGCGCATATGATGCACTAAATGATCAGATTGGGAGCCATTATAATTATGTGACCAATTGATTTTGGTAGGAAATCTTTTAGCTCTCCAACATTGTTGTTTGTTAATCATTCCAAATGGAGGCCACTTCTTTTCCTCAAGAAACCGGCTAGGGTTTATAGGGACAGCAGTCGATCGCACCGTCATTTCCATGGATTTGTTGCCTTGTACAACTTCTTTGTTTAGTAAAGAACATGATGACCTTAATTATGAGAACAACATCATGCATCAGGTTTAACAGAGAGAGGGAGAGAGAGACAATTTGTATAGTATAAACTAATGTATATATACCTTGGAACGTTAGGTTTAAAATCTGAGTGTAGTGGTTGTCTGTGGTCGTGTGAAGGTGTCGCTACAACAATGCCACCGTTGTCCGTTCTAAAGTATACATGTTGACGAGGCTGCTTAATTGTTTGGTGCGACATGCAAGCTATGTGATCCCTCCCATGCGTGGATTGTCGTTTCTCAGATACCACTGTACATTAATAAATAAATAAATAAAGGAAATTTAGCTGCGTGAATGAGTTTTTTTTATTATCTGAATATATTTAATTGTTTCACTTTCTTTTTCCTTGAACAAATTAAAATTCAATATTATAAACTCAAAGACGAGAGATGAAATTACCTTGACCATCCCCATCAAGCTTCTTACTTCGATACATCTGATAATGGAAAATGCATTATTATATAGAAGGATATCAGTTGGGAAAACAAGGAAGGATGGGCAAATTATATATCAGAACAGAAACTGGTTTAAGAATTAGTCTATGATACCTGCAAGTGACTCTTTACATGCGAAATGCTAAGTCCTTTCACATTCATGAGCTGAAGAACTAACTTGGGAGTTGCTCCTACACCAATAAGTAAAGAGAAGAGTTAAAACTAATGTCAAATATATATATATAATATGATCTAGCTAAGCTAGAAACTTACTGTCTTGGCCACCGAGTCTTTCAATGGCATGAACAAAAGAAAGATGGAGTTGAGGTGTCCACCGGAGACGAGGCATTTTCGATCTCACATATTGCCTTACTTTCCCTCTCCGCCCTTCATTTCCTTCAGCACTGGTGGCAGTACTACTATTGATATTCCCTTGACCTCTTTTTTCGTCGTCTTCGTCAACACTCAGTTCGAATTCTTCAACCTTGGTATCATCACAATTGTCACTACCAGCTTCTTCATTCAAATCAAAGGATGAGCATTTCAATTGGGAAGACCCCTGTGATGTGTTTTCTTCCTGATCACCATAATCTTTCTCATTGGTCATGGCTAGCTCTAGCTAGCTTCTTAAACTCCGAAGACTGATAAGTGATGTCCTCTTAATCAGGTTGCTGTATGTTGCTGGAAAAAAAAATCATCAAATGGGGATTAAAAACAGTGAATTTCACAAGAAAAGAAAAGGAGAACTAAAGTCCTTTTATAGTCATCCTGCACGCTTGGTAAGATTGCGCCCGAATTAAATACATTTTGAAAACGAATCCTGAATGGACATGATCATTGAAAAATATAAAGATGCATCGAAGTTAATTTGTATTGCTAAGCACAAGAGTTTTCATCAATATCTTGATAAGAGTTCAGCTGTTATCTGCCACTCCAGAATCAATTATAAACAAAAGATGAAGAAAAAAAAAAAAAAAAATCAAAGTTACACACACACACACACATATCTATACAAAAATTTAGGTTTTATGCATAATTCTTGATAAGAGAGAGAGGCAGAGAGCAAGATCTCTTATCAATAGATCGATAATCATAGTTTAAGAAAATGAACGGATAGGCAAATAATAGATCATATACAGGTAATGAACATAAGTTGATAAACTGGTGTGTCATTGGCGGTTAATTTCTCGAAAGTAACGAGCCATCCTATAAGGAAATAGATATGGCAAATTTTTTATAGAGAGATGCTACATGTTTTGCATCACGTAGCCCCATAGAAAAACATGATGTTTATGATCCTCGGAAGCGGTGGGAGATCACGAAAAAAAGAAGAAAAAGAGACTAAAAGAGAAGAAAAGAGGAAAGAAAGAATCTCAACCTTAATGGTTATCAATTGCTTCTTGAAGAACTCCCTCCTAAAGATTACTGATTGGCAGACAACTACTACCTTTCATTAGTGTCCAAAATTCTTGGAAAATTCACTAACAATCATCTTTGAGTAGGTGGAGGTACCTACTCAAGATTATTTGTGGTTAAAGAAGAAAGCAATTAATTAGATTATCATCACAAAAATAATTAAAGAGTTACTTTATTCACTCTCTTTTTCCTAAATACAAACCATTGATGGTGAAAGTACTTGCCTCAATCCTTCTTCCAAGTAATCAAACAGTTTGCCATACCGATTCGAGGATGCGGTGAAAGGGGAGAGCTAGAGATGCATATAAGTTTCTTAATTAGTAATGAAAAGATTTGGCCATATTGGTTTTGGGATGTTTTTGTTTGGTCCAAAGACTCCAAACAATGGAATTAAAGTCATCCAAATGCAGATATTCCAAGACTTTCATGGCATAAGAAAGTTAATACTCACATTATGGATACAGATCATACAACTACTGCTTCCTTGGATTGTTGTAAATCATGTGACTCCTCTCTCCCTTTTCTTCCTTGCCTCTCCTTTTCAGTTTTCACACTTGTCCTTTCAAAATCTGTGCTCTCTGAGCTGTGTTTCTCTCTCTCTCTCTCTCTCTCTCTCTCTCTCTCTCTCTCTCTCTCTCTCTCTCTCTCAAATGCTCGTGGTTATCTTAATTGTCTCTTGACCTCCGAGGAGACTCCTCTCTGGTCTATTGGTTTATTAATGATAATCAAATGTTGTTTTGTTCAGTAAGTTTCATCTTGGTTAATGTAATGAACTAATTATTAATAAATTAAGCAAGAGTGGGGACCTCTTATGTCATCACTCTCAATTTCAATTCCCACCTAAAATTGGACTTTTTCCCATTATCAACATGCACACCTGTTTTCCTGTGTGTGTCGACGTCGTCATCCTTATAGGTTTTTCGATTCTGGCACGCACACTTTGCCGTAGCTCTTGCATTTCATTATTGGTAAGGTTGTTTCATTATAAACACTAAATTTTGTGGGGCCATGCATGGTGAGGTGAGAATTCTTGAGATTGAATATAATACTGGTCAATTTTGGTGGGACTTCATGCGAGCTAGACCAAATGGCATGCATCGATCATTCCCATAACATAATTTTCCAATTCTACAAATTGATTTCACACTGATGTGCATGCCCATCTCTATCTGCAGACAAATTAAATATACTTAAGACAAAATGAATGAATAATCTACAAGTTGAAACAATGACTTCAACTTCTACACATCTACTATGAAATAAGAACAATTTCAATGAGTGTTAGTTGGATTGGAATGGCCCAAGCTGTGTGCTTACAAGTGGTCCTGGGTTCTCAAGTCCCAATATTACCCGTGTGTTTAAGTTTTCCCCCCTCATCTTTCCTAACTTTGACTTTTTTTAAAAAAAAAAAAAAAAAAAGAACATGAAAGAATATATTACAGACATATACTATAAGGAGAAATTAATCGCATATCATTCTAGTCAAAATAATTTGCCATTATTACTTGAACAGAAGATGCTGAAGCATTTCATGATGATCTTGTGGAACTTGATATTTTAATGTTGTTGTTTAAAAGATGCTGATATTTCGAGAAGGGGGGATTTATCACCTACCTGTTTGACTAAGCACAGTTGCTTTTAAAAGAAATACATGTTAGAGGAAGAAGCTAGTCTCACTACTAACTTTGTTGACTACTTATAACCCTAGCTAACCATTTCTGTTATGTCTTCTAGCAGATGTTAAAAGTCAATTTTGTCCACTGTTTCGTGATAAGTATCTGCAAGAAAATAGTTTATAATTTTAGAGAGTAGAACGTAATGCGGGTAGAAAGCTGGCTGCTGGCCTTGCAAAATGAGTGCCACTCATAGTAATCATATATAATCACGACCATCATTTACATGCAGATGGGGTTATAACATTAAAAGTCAGAAGCTGATGATGATGAAGAGAGCGTTTGTTTAATAATGTCCGAGTTGGAACAAAGTTGATGATGGGTGCATGTTACCAAATTAATTCCACCTATCACACTACACTAGCTAGCCGTATAAGTTTTGTCTCTGCAAAATCACGAGTCACCCATAAATAGAAATGTTCTCATACCAAAATGTCTAACAACATAAATTTATATTGTCAGACTATAAAATCGTTAATCAAGTTGATTCTTACTGAAATATATCGTTTCAAAATACCTTTTATTATCCCTAATATATATATTATGTGCAACATTTTATTGTCATATTCCCTACCATCCAAAGTGGTTTACTTTCCATGGCATCCAGAGAGAAATTGGACTGTCCTGACTCCTGTGCCAAAAGAGTCCTCCTTATAGTCTTTGGGAAAGAAGAGGAATCATTTGGTTAATTTGACTTACCTAGAACGACAGCTGAATATATAGCCATAGATTTAACCAACAGAATTTGGGTCAAATTAGTTAATCGATTTCGATGGGTTAATTGAGTAAAAACAAAACAATCAGTCGTCCGTTTCTGATTAACCTAATGGGACGGTCGTCCACTCCGATTTTCAAAACTATGAAAAAGGAAAAAAAAAAGCATTTGCTCTTTTGTCTTCACGTACGCATGGGGAGTTGACAATTTCAAGCCAAGAAAGAATCTTTCAATTAGTTTTCTCTATAATATTCCCCACAACCGAGACATCCATCCAATCCTAACGTAGCTAGCAGCTAGCACTACTATGCAATATCTTGGTCTTTAAATAAGAGCTACTGGGTTTTATTTTAATTTAACCAGAAAGGAGAATCATGTCTGGTTATAGTATTTTAATGGAGTTCAATATGATTTCATGCATGCCGGGTATTACTCTGTTTGTCTTCTTACGATTGTTTGCAGACATCATTTCAAAAATTTTGTTTATGTTTTTGGGAAATCGACCATTGCACTAGAGAGTGAGTGAAAACTGGCTGACCCAAATTATCTTCTTGTTTTTATGTAAGTGCCTGTTTCTCACCGTTCCCTTTATTTTAAGAGAAACCTCTGTCTAATTTGTGAGGTGATTGGAAAATGACAATATAAATTCTTGTACTCTTCTTTCTAGTGCATAGTCGACCGTATCAAAGAGCCACACTACAAACTAAAACAGAGACATCTCTCCAGAAATGGTACTATTTTTTTACAATGTGAAAACAAGTATATCTTTTTTCAGATGTCTTTTACATTGTTGGAAGGGCATTTAGAAAAGTTCGGTAATTAACAATTATATTATTCTAATTTATCTTCTAATGGGAAAACTTATTTGGAAGGAGTGGTGCGACAATCGTTTCTCACATGTTAGGTCACATATTGAGTGTTGTAGAAACAGTTGTCCATCATTCCGGAACATGTAAGTTTCTCTCATTTGCAAGAGATGCTAATAGGGTTAAGAAGCAGATTGAGTTGTTTTGTTGAAGCCAAGAGTAACGACATAAGACAGCCTTAGTATAGCATGACCTGACAGCTCAACTTCAAAATTGGATAAAAATTCTAGTACTTTTTTTCCCCATTGTAGATCAGGTTCAATGTTTTGGTGCATATGAGGACAGTAAAACAGAATCCAACTGTGCAGATCTATGAAATGCTGGCATAAGACCCGCCGCCAACATGGGTTCTTCATGATCAGAGCGAGACAGAGAGGGAGGTGACATTCTGACAAACATGTGGGAAGCCTTTGTTTTTCGTTTTTCGTTTTAGTTCTGTTTCTCATTTACCATTCTAATTAACCTGACAGGGCCTGAGCGATTAAGATTGGAAACAACTGGTGAAAAAACCTATAGGTCTTCTTTTCTTCTGTTTTTCTTGTTTCTTAATAAATCATTGGCTTCGCAAAAGAGGGCCACAAGAAAAACAATAGTAAATATATAGTTCATGTCCTATCTAAATTGGGCCTTGCCCTCTGGACTAACCTTCCTAAAAATTTACTTGTAGGCAGCAGGTCAAGCTTTGGGAGTTAATTAGTCTCTCTGTATCTGGTACAGCTTCTGGGCATTGAGAAGCCTTCACAACAGGACAATCAATTTAGGAAGAGGAAAAAAAAAGAATTACAAGTAGTTCATAAATTGCAAGCTATGCAGCCAAGATTAAAGACTGACGGAAAAAAAACGACGTTTGTTATTATTGAAAAATAGAGCAATCACAGAAACGATGTCTAGGATACAAGGTCTTTCGATCAGCTTTCACAACCAAGCCAATGTAATAATATTTACAATTGAATGCCTTGCTTTAGGAAAAAAAACTGTAATATTGTCATGGCCGGTTAGCTCCAATGTTCCACCTTTCTCCTCAGAGCTCCTTTTTGTAGCCAAGCAACTAACGCTATCTTACATCCAGTCCAAAATTCCCATTTACTTTCTAATGGTCGGGCCCTTGTACACCCCCCTGCGGACTACGAAGTTCTCAGGGGGTTGAATCTCTTCCAACCAAGCTACTTCAGATGGTTCTGCGCCACACAACTCTTCAAGACCTTTTGATGAAAAGAGAACAGAAAACAGTTAATTCAAGAAATCAAACGTTTGTCTGTAAAAACAGGTTATGAGTGCAAGGAACCGAAGATACTTGGAAGATCTACACGAGGGGACTTCCGGAAATAAGAACAGTGTCGCCCATCTTCCGAGGAGTAAGGAGGTGAAAGAATGTCAAAGAGAGCACAGGACGTCAAGGCTTTGAAACAATGAATATTGCCTCCGCTATTTGGATAAAGAACTGTTGTACCACAAGGTGCACTCATTTCACAATCGCGAACAAGCTTTGCAGGTCTTGCTGTAAATTTTCACGGATCAAAACTTGAATTTCTTTTACCCAAAATAGTGTAAAAATAAGTAGACGCGAAGTCTTTTGAAAGAAAATTGTTATCTATTACATAATAAGATAGATTGAAATGAGAATCAATATTTACAAGATCAAATATAAGCAAGTTCAATCATATCAGACTCATATATAGAGACGAGATGTATTTCAAACTGCACTAAACTTGTAGGCCATTTATAATCTTGTTGTGTATAAGGCAACTGAAGCAAACTAGAGCATTGATTGAATGATTTCTTGATGATAATCATGGGCATACGAAACATACATAGTCACTAAGTGGACAGTAAGATGATACTGCAAAAGTATACAATCCATTGATTTCAACACTATCGACAATCTAATAAATTAACTATAGATCATTAGTGCACTGATTATCTGATATGATTCACAGTTAAATTCCTAAAGGCAATAACCATCAGCAACTTCAAATAGTAAAGAAGCTACTTATAGTTTTTTAAAAAAAGTTTATTGACAAGCAGCAAGGGTGTGATGCCCTGCATACAAGTACATGAGGAAATTCAAATTGAAAAGAGAAAATTAACATCTGCAAAAACATAACAAAGATGTTGAAGAGCAATTATTCATTGAAGACAACGATACTCATGAGAATGAAGCCTTCATCTCCAAACCAAATGATTCACACCTTCAAAACTTCTACCATTCATATATGCTCAAACCACCACAGTAATCAAGCTATCCAAATCACAAAAGGACCATGCCAATACCAGAGAGTAGCAAAACGAACACCCATATGAAGCTACTCTATAAGAATGGAGATCATCATATTTATAAGTACGTTTCAGGTTTGTCCTATTGTTTATGTACAATCATTTATGATTGCAGATAGTAGATTCTTAACAAATTCATCTAAATTTTACCCAACAAACCAAGAAGCAGGGCACAACTAATCAGCAGTGAGTTAATTTACTGATGATTTCTTAAATGAGAGTCAGGCATCATGGCTGAGATGCATGCTGACTAAAAGAAACGCTGAACAAAAGCAAGCCTGTACTTTCTTTCAGATATAATGTTCCAATCACCAATATAAGAGGATTGCACAAACTTGAACTACTCAAAGGTAGATAGACAAGAGCACCTTTGGAAACATCAGAGCACTCCGGTAAATCAAGCCAATCGTATGATCTCACATGCAAAGAACCATAAAGAAGCTTGCTCAAAACAGTCATTCCAGGATGATTATGAAGGGGTATGATAGAGCCAGGTGGCATGCAAAAGATTCCTATCTGCATGAGAAAAATATACATATCAAAGCTTATACTATAAAGGCAGCTTTAAGATTTTCCAAATTTATAGATGAACTAAAATAAAGCACACAGATCAATCTACGGGAATCAAAGTAAATGATGAAGGGATCATGGTCCATTAGCTTACCGAAAATCTATCGCATTCATGCAAATGCAGATATTTGATTGCAGGTGGGTACTGATGAGTGCCATTACGCCCTTTTCTGCCATTGCCACCATGAATAGAATGTTTCCATCCGCGTGCCAATTGTGCTTCCTGTTCGAGACCCACATTAGAAGCCTTCAATTCATCTGGAAGAGCCACATATGAAAGAGTAAACCAACAGTTGTATGCTAAACTAAGGACCCAGAACTTGGATCATGTGCAAGCACAGAGCCTATACAGGCTAAAATCTAAGTCCATGATAAAAAATTGGTCAAGAAAATAAACAGAAACATATAGCGATCCTCCCACCTAAGATAGCACGAACTTTCTCTAGGTCTTCTTCTGATATTGGACCAGTACTAGAGAAGGACCCCTTGCAAGCATTATACAACTTCTGAACCACAGGCATGGTGTGAGCAATGGGGTTTTCAGACCAATTTGACCAATCAGAGAATGATGCAGTATAAATGTGTATCAGATCCAACTCCTAAAACTAATCGGGTTGATTTTTTTTTCTTTTTCTACAAGATAGCATTGAAAGGCAACTTCCTTTCTCTGCAGCAATTCCAAAATCCAGCTCTACGTGAACCCAGAGGACAGCAATATATATGCATGGTAGTTTAATCAATCCCCGTCTAAATGAACCTTGTTCTGTAGCACCTAAACCTACCAACATAACACAAGTTGCAAACGCTGTCCATATTGCATTTTCTGAGACCTGAAAATTCAGATCAATAAAGTAAACCACTGATAAAGAAGACGACTTTATTTTCCAAACTTTTCTCAGTATTCTCAGTAAACCATCAGAGTCAGATTAAACCAGCTAAACCCAAATCAGATTTCAGATTAAGTAAATGAACAATCCATTAAGGAGAAAAGAACCCACTACGGTGAAATTCAGTGTCTCGTATGGAATCGATGAGCTACAGAAGCATCAGAGCACCAAAATCCATTCTTTAACGAGCAGGGTTGTTCAGAATCAGATGAAAAACAGACACATATTATAAGTAGGTCAGAAAGTAGCAGAGAAAGAACGAGTGTGTGCGAAAGGCGAGGAGAAAACAAACCGAAAGGGAGGGTTATATAGTGATACAGGAGAGCACCTGAGAACTGAGAGTGGGCTGTATGGCGGACCAACAGTGAGACAAAATATAAAGATGTAAGCTTTTGAGATTCTGGGTAAAGAGATAAGTGAGATATTCTTGTCAAATATGTTATGTCTTATATTATCAATCAAACGTTGTACATCTATTTATGATTCATAATTCAACTTGATTAATTATATCAATTTTGATTTTAAAATATTTTTGTGTTGATGGCATAACAACAAATGTGATACTGATAGTGAAAACTTTGGGTTCACACTCAGGATAAGAGTTCGACTATCATATTTCCTTAGTAAGTTAACGAGAACAAATTCGAGTGGATCTCAATCATCGAGGTACGCTACTGTTAATGCATTGTGAGTTCCATAAACGTCTAGACCCATGAGGTGGATACCTCTCTACATTCATGAACATCATTATTCTCCATGTGTTGAATTGCATTGGAAATGGAAATGAGAATGTGAATGAGATACATGAACTCAAGTGAAAATATGGCAGCGTCATGAAAAAGGCAACAGACAACATCATCACGTTCATTGCATCCGACCCACATCGTACATTCCTGTGATTCCTTTCCTTTGTCTTATTACATGATCATTAATCATTAGCTAATGAAATGTTTAGCCCAAAAGGACTGAATGTATTCGCCCATCATTTTCGTCATTCTGATCCAGCTCACTTCATACTGGACATTAAGCCCACTTATAAATAGAGCCAAGCCAACCCAAATGCATTATTGCTCAATTATCTAATCAACGCATTATCTTCTCACATCATCTCTCTTGGTTTTATACTCATGATTACAAAATTAGAAACATAATTTTATCACTTAGCTCCTAACCGCATCACATGTGCAAGTAACAATTATAATACCAATCATGTCCCTTTTGAGATGGAAGAGTTGCCACTTTACTTTAGGCACCCAAAAGTGCTTCTTTGAGTGTTTTAATTTGTCATAAAAATCCCAGATGTCAACCCTAGGTGTAGAGATTTTAAGTTCAGCTTGGACTTTTAGTGCTTTATTTTTTTTATTTGTTCCTTTATTACTATTGTTAGTGCAACCATTTTTCAATACGAACATGTCTTAGTTGGTTCGAAAAAGATACTTTTTAAAATTTAGGGTTGAAAATTAGACCGAAATCTTGATAGAATGAGAAACCTTCCTGCTCAGTCATAGACACGCATCAGCTTTAGGATTGTACAATGATCAACAATATTTGTTAATTTGAGGTTGTGTTTTTTCATGTTTTGGTGGCCAACAAGTGAACAAATGATGGCTCATGATGACCTAAATTTCAACAACTCGTAGTAACAATGATTAGAACTTAGATACAAAGATCAGTGCCTACCTAATTAATCTCAGCTGGTGGCACCTGACCAATAAAGAAACCTAGTTCTTAAAAATCGGTCGTTGAAGTAGCTAATGTGGTTGCATTTATGTTGGAATGTTTTTATGTTATTTGACTCAATATTAATGTAGATTCTAAATTGCTCGAATGTACGAAAAGTAAAAAAGTAAAAAAAAAAAGTAATTTTTGACAACATATACTTCTTCTAACTTGAAGGACAACATTTAGATATAAACACGATACAAACACTAAAAACACAATAAATGTAGTACTATAAATGCAATACTATACTTTGTAAACCAATTGCAAGCAAAGTTTTTTTAAAATTTTGACCAAAAAAGAAAAGTGTTTTTTTTATAAAATAAATATTGTCTATAGAAACTTGATGGTGGTGGGCCCATTTCCACCCTACACACTAATAACTAACTACGTGGCTAAGGTTGAGTGGCTGTGGAAACTATATGTGAAGGGATTGTAATCTATTTTTCTTAAATACTAAAATGGGAGGAAAGGCAGAGAGGCAAGCACGCTATAGAGGTGGGCCCGGTCAACTGCTTAAGAAAATAAGAGAGAAGCGCGTCCGAATACACCGGAAGTGGGGGCCCTCACCACCAATCGATCCATCGAAATTCCCAAAATGCCCCTCTCTCCTTGCACTCTCTCACACACACACAGAAACACACGAAGTGTTTGTTCTGTCTTTTGCATGCCGCCGGTTCACAGTTTGAGTTCCCGCCAAACACTTAACCAACAAAACAAGATTAACCACCAAACATATCCACATATGTGTGTGTTTGTGGACCCCACCCAAACACAAAGACACCATCCAAAAACAAAGAAAAAAACATTCATTGGGACCCACCGGCAACCCCCGAAAGCCCAAACCTCACCCCAAAAAACTAAAAAAACCAAAAAAATAAATAAAGGGGGAAAATAAAAAAAAATTAAAAAATAAAAAAAACAGAAAAACCAGCTTGTAGGGTGGCTGTTTCTGGTGGGGGTTAGAGAGAGAGAGAGAGGAAAAGAAAAACTGGGAAAGAAAGAGAAAATTAGGAAGAGAGAAAGCTCTGAGTCTGAGAGAGACCCAAAAGATGGTCGAAGGGAGGGTCCTCTGAGATCATCCTGAAAAGGCAGTAACAGAAAAAAATTACGGGATTAAAATTTAATTCTTTCAAGGTGTTTTTTTGGGTCGATAATCATTTTGGTGTTTTTTTCTTTGCTGCCTTTTGAAGTTTTGAGTCTCAATCACCCCCCACCTATCACCCCCTGGAACTTTCTTCACATAATTCAATTGAAATTCATTGCTTCATTCACTGCATTTCTGGTTTTTCAACTTCCTGTTGATTATCCCTTGTACCCCCAGAAATTCCAACAAGTGAAAAAAGATAGCACCAATAAAAAAGGCCCCCTTCTTTATGGTAATTTAACTCACTTTCTTTTTTCCCTTTATTCTTTTTGGGCTTAACTTTTCTCATAGATTGCTTGCACTTGTGGGCATTCCCCTGCATGTTATTCTTTTAATGCTTTTGTCCTCTGTTGGGTCATTTGGGTTGGTGCCATTTTACATTGCTAACCTTATGTTTGTACATTTTGCTTGAATTTCAGCTGCACCCAGAAAACTGTCTGAGAAGATAATCTGCAGAGCAGGGGATTTGCATTCGTTGACCAGAAGGGTGTTGTCACCTCCAATTATAAACCATAATCATGGGGACCCGAATACGGTGGTGGGTTTGCGTTTTTTTGTAGCCTAGTTTTTGCTAGGTAGAATTTTGTTTCAGTTTTGGGTTTTGTTTGTTGTAAGCGGGAAAAAAAGAAAAAAGAATTGAAATTTGGTTTCGGGCTTTTGAGCATAGTGGAAGGGGGTTGCTCGTATAAAAAAACCTGGCGATTTTGTATAGTAATTCGCGTAGCTTCGTGGCTGTCAAGGGAAATAGTTACTACGACCACCATCACCACTGCTGCATTTGGTTCATCTGGCAATGGGGGGTAGATGGAACCCTTTCGGGTTCCGCTTGCTATCTCTCCTGGTTTTTTTGACTATTTTTTCGAGGTTTCGGGGTTGTTGGTCTGTCAATGATGAAGGTAATTCTTGTATGCCATTGCTTTCTGAAGTTTACAGAATGAATTGCGTTGGAATATTGGATGGGATTCTTGATTTTTTTAATTTTAATTTTATTTCTGTTGTGTGTGTTTTAACATTCTATTGCAATTGGTGTGGAAATGCAGGATTGACTTTGTTGTCATTCCAGAAGAATATAAAGTTTGATCCTTTTGGTGCTTTGGAAAATTGGAGTCCCAATGATAGCGATCCTTGCCTGTGGAAGGGTGTTCATTGTGTGGACAGTAAAGTGCAAATTCTGTAAGTCCCTCTAGTGTGTTCCTTTTTGTTTTTGGTGATAAGATTTTAGGAGATACCAATCTATTATTTATTGTTCACTGCAGCTAAATTGTCTGATGTTTTGATGACTTTTAATTGGCTTCTTGTAGGAATCTGACGGATTTTTCTTTGGAAGGGACGTTGGCACCTGAACTTGGGAAACTTGGTCACCTAAGATCTCTGTAAGGAATCTCATCATCACTGAGTCTTTGTGGCTAAAGATTTGGGTTTGGTCGATGTTGAGATTTTGATGTTTAGTGAACTGTTTGTGACACCTAAATTTGTCTCTTTTCAAACATCTAGCACTTCATACTTTAGAATGAAATTACACAATTCCAAATTAGAATAAGGTTTCAGGCTATAACTGCCATATGATTCGGGAAAAACTGAGTTGGGTGTTGGATTTCAAAATATCAGCAGGCATGCAGAAATAGATAGAACCTTTAAGATGGACCAGAAAATACTCATAATGATCTAGCAAGCAATTGAGTTAATACTACTTTATCTGGATAAAGACGTAGAAAGAAAATCAAATTAGCATTTTTAAGAACGCATGATACTGTACCCTTCTTAGAGATTTTTAAACCTTGCTTTGGCTTGGCCTAATTACTATGGCGATAGTATATGCTTTTATTGACATTATAGAACTCAATTTAATCTCTAAACACATAAGAGTTGAATTGGGAATACATATTATACGAATTTGAACAAATGACAGACAACAAGTCTGTGACCTTATGAAGTCTTCTGGTTATTGCTTCCTCTGATTAACAGTGTGTTCTACAAGAACCGTTTATCCGGTGAAATTCCTAAGGAGATTGGGGGACTTACAAGGTTAGAGCTGCTGGATTTGAGGGACAATAACTTGAGTGGGACAATTCCAGTTGAGATAGGCAGGATGCTGTCACTGAAACGCTTGTGAGTTAGCTGTTTCATGCTCAATCTCTATTTCATTCTATAACTTTCAAGTACCTGGACTTAAAAAAATTTCCACCACAGGTTGCTTTGTGACAATAGATTTGAAGGCAGCATTCCTCTAGAGCTCAGGAGTCTCAGCTTGCTCTCTGAATTGCAATTTGACGATTACCTTACATCTAGTGGAAACACAGGATTTGGCTGTGTAAACAGAAAGTTTGGACACTGGTATAATACTGCTTACACACACGAATCACTCCCGTGAGTCTCACTAGGATGATTTAGTTGACAAAAAGAAATCTATTCTATTGTTGATGAGTTCTTTCTTACTTTTTTGAATTTTTTGAATTCCAGTTGATGCTTACCATGGAATATCTAATCTAACTGAACTGTATTATCATTAAGTGTACCCAGGAATGTGTAGAGTAATTTTGTTTTGGACAGCTAGTTAATAAAGCTCTTTGAGTTCTATCATTTAAGGAGTTTAAATGCAAATGAGTTTCCATGGATGTTTCTGTCAGAGTAACCACTTGCCAAAGGAAATAATAACTCCGGTAATCAGATGAGTACATTCAAATATGTGTTTTGACTTGAGTAATGAGTTTATGGCAAAAGCGAAGTGTACATAATTTTAAAAAGTAGAAACATTAATCTGGGAATTAACCAGCACTGCCTTCTGAACCTTTTTCTGATGGATAATGTAATTCTTCTATATATGTATTGGAGTATTATCTGTTAATATAGAAGTAAGATTATTCTCATATCTATCTTGTTCCTAATTTTTCATGCATTTCTTGGGCAGCATCTGGCAGAGCAATTTAAAACATGTGAATAGTGGAGATTCCTTGGTGGTATTGCTTAAAGTAGCTTTTAAGCACTATCTCAACTACTTGTCACTGCCACGGTAGGGAACCAACTTCCTTCTTATGGCCTCCTAAGTTATGTTTGGTTTGTTTCAATTTGTTGAAATGTTTGCTCTTACTTCCAGTCACAAAAAGGACTCGCTGCATAGCCAGGTGGACAGTTGCTGTGATAATTTATCTAGTAAGTGAGAAGGTGTATACACATCTAGTATTGAAATTTATTCTTCTGAGAAATACATTGATGTTGAATCTTGCATTAAGCAGGTTTGTTTGAGTCAAACATGGTCTTTGCTAGACGTAGGCTACTTGCACAAGCCAGTAACCTACCAGCTGCACCTGTTATTGGTACGGTACCTTCTGGACAGATCATTGCTCTACCAACTACCCGAAGTAGTGGCTCTTTCCCAGCTGTGCCAAAAGAGAAAAAGAAAAATTCTCCTCCACCTGCACCTGCACCGCAGCCTCCATCTCTTGATCCTCCATCACATGAGAATTCAAAACCTAGTGGACAATCTTCCCAAAAATCAAATGGAAATATATGGAAATACATCATCATTTCTTTTAGTGTGCTTATCTTGCTCATTATTCTTATAGCCATGGTCTTCATGTGTCGAAGCCAAGCAGTTAAAACCATAGGTCCTTGGAAGACTGGATTGAGTGGGCAATTGCAGAAAGCATTTATAACAGGTAATTTTGTGGTGTAATAGGAAACAAAAGTTCTATTATCTAGTCCATCGAAAGACTAACCAATAAACCCAGAAGAAAAGAGAAAATTAAAAGGTTATAAGCACACAAAAAAATTTGGTTGGGTCCAAATATTTGTTTCCTGTAGTGGTTTTTGCATAACAATGTAAGAGAAGTAAACCAGACGTTCTGTTATCTAAGTGAGTAGGAAAATTAGATTGTACTATCTATTTTGTTATATTAGCTGTTTGGTTACTGAAGAAATCTTCAGTACAGGCCTAAATGCATTCTTTGAGTTTTAGTGCCATGCAATACATGATGGGGTTATTGAAAAAATAACTACTGATGTCATTCTTGTCAATATATTGACAGCCTTCTGTATAGACTTTGAAGTCCTGTATTGAAACCTGAATAATTTCTTTATATGAGTTGCAGGAGTTCCCAAGTTGAACCGATCAGAACTGGAAACCGCCTGTGAAGATTTCAGCAATATTATTAGCACAATTGATGGGTGTATTGTGTATAAGGGAACACTGTCCAGTGGAGTTGAGATTGCTGTTGCATCAACAACAATGTCTTCTTTGAAAGAGTGGTCCAAGCGTGCAGAGAATGCTTACCGGAAAAAAGGTATGTTATGTCAGTTACTAAAGACAGCGATCAAGGCAGTGTATATATGCATATATATATATATATATATAATTAATTTATTTATTCCTTCTAAATTCTTATAATATTATGCCATTTCCCACCTGCTGTAGATTGACGTACTGTCACGCGTGAATCATAAAAACTTTGTCAATCTCATTGGCTACTGTGAGGAGGATGAACCATTTACGAGGATGATGGTGTTTGAGTATGCTCCAAATGGAAATCTCTTTGAGCATCTGCATGGTAAGGTTCTTACTGTTGCACTGCACATTGGAGGAGGCTTCTTTAGTTAATTACTAGCTGCCTGAAATTTAGAGGGTAACATGTATTAATTATATTTTTTTTACAGTTGAAGAAATGGAACACCTTGATTGGAATGCAAGGGTTAGGATCATTATGGGAACAGCTTATTGTCTTCAATATATGCACGAAGAGCTAAATCCACCTGTGGCACATCCTAACCTGAATTCATCTTCTATCTTTTTAACGGATGATTATGCTGCTAAGGTTCATACACCCTTCTGACTGCCCTTGTTCAATTTGAAATTTTAGTACTTTACCCTTATAACAATAACTCTCTCTCACTCTCTCCCCCACAGATTGCAGAGATCTGTTTCTGGACAGAAACAACAGGCGGAAAGCATAAGAATTCCGGTGATGACGATAAGGAGCATTCTGAATTGCCACCCCTCTCTGATCCAGAAACAAATGTCTACAGTTTTGGATTATTGTTACTTGAAATAATTTCTGGAAAGCTCCAAAACTCAGAAGAAGTAGGGTCCCTTTCGTACTGGGTAAGCATTGAACATAAAGTAATTTTGCATTATGTTCTTTTGTTTGCGTTAAGTTGTAGCATCAACTCATTGTCAACTTTGCCAGGCTTCTGCATATCTAAATGAGAATAGAAGCAACATGGTAGATCCAACCCTCAAGTCCTTCAAAAATGACGAGCTCGATGTCCTATGTGAGGTCGTCAAAGATTGCATAAATCAAGATCCTCGGCAGAGGCCACCAATGAAGGACATTACCGCTAAACTGAGGGAAGTGATCCCCATCACTCCCAACCAAGCAGTCCCCAGACTATCTCCCCTCTGGTGGGCTGAACTCGAGATCTTATCTGTAGAGGCAACCTAAAAGCTCTCTCCTCTTGACTCTCTTCTCTGTGTCTGTGTTATTGTACGCCAAAGTCCATGTCTCTCTCTTTGTATCAAATTATATGTTTAAAAAAAAAAAAAAAAAAAGAAGAAAAAAGAAGCTGAAAAGTAGCTTTTTAAGTTTTAACTCTCTGCTCCTCCCCCTGCATAGCTAAGTCCTTCCCCATACATACTTCATGCTTGTATACAAATCCCTTTTTGTCTTTTATATGTGTCCTTATGATTCATTACATTCTCATTCTTTCTGTTACATAAAAAGTGCTATTCTTTTACTGCTGGAGTGCTCTTGTGTCCTAACTTAATTTATACCAGATATACACAAATATGTATTTTCTGATCAAAGTGTGAATGTAAAACTAACATGGCGCTTGGATCGGCGCCTGTGCTTAATTATAAATTTGTGAACCTTATATTATACATAGGTTTTGAAGCTTGTAGCAGTTTCCAATTATTCATGTGTTTTACAGTACTGATCCACCATATGCTAATGCAGCAGAGCACTAGTTCAAACTCAGAAGCTGCTGTTGATTGTTACCCAAACAAAAATATTATAACTGAGAGAGGCATGCAAACAAACAAACAAACAATGAGTTTCATTTTCTCTTCAAGAAATGATTTCAATTTGGTGAAGCCTAATGTGGATCATGTATTTTCCTGTTCAAAATTGTAAAACACATAACAAGGTAAAATTAGGATCCACACTCTCTAATTCCTAAACAAAAAACCAGCTAATGGTTTAGGAGAGCATTTTGGTCACATTTTTTCCTCCCCCATTGCCTTAGCCTAATCTGAACCATGCAAGTAGCAGCCAAGAACTCCACACACTGCAATGGGCTCAGCGCATCCAAAACACCCTTCAATGTCTTGAGCCTCACACAATCTGCAGCCTTCATCACCCTCTCCAACCCACTCAACATCACCTTCAATGCCACATCCACTAACCCTTCCACCTCCACCTCCACCACCTCGCCGCCGTTCCTCACCCGGCTCGCCAACCGGGCCAACTCGACCATCCTCCGGTCCGCCATGGCCACCTGCTGCCTCTCCATTTCCCTCTCCACCTTCTCCTCCTCACACCTCATCTTCAGCCTCAGCTCCTCAATCTTCTTCAGCTGCTCCTCCGACATGTTCACCAGCCTCGTCTTCCTCAGCGACCCAATGAGCTGAAACAGCATTGAAGGCTTCCAACCAGTGACCCAATTATAAGCATTCTCTAAAGGGCTCGACCAAACAGGGCAAAAGAAGGCCAGGACATCTTCACGAGCAGCAGCCCATTTCACAGTGTAATATTCCTTGTGTAGGTAGGTGACTTTCGACACCAAAGCTTGTAGCTCTGCCTCATTCTGCAGTGTCTCCTCAGACAGCTTGAGAAGCTGTTGCTGGAGCTGCTCAAGCTGACAAACCCACTTCTCAAAAAACTCAGAGAACCTCTCTTCAACCTGGGTTCTCATTAATCTGCTCAAATTAGGGAGAGGACACAAGAGGTGTTTGTGAAAATGCCAAAGTGACGGTCTTGGAGAGTTGGGGTTGGGGTTGGTGTTGGTGTTGGTGATGTATATATGCACAAGAGGGTGAGTGGGGTGACCAGATGGAGAGAGGAGGGGGGGCCACGGTGATGCTGCGGTGGTGAGGTTGGGAAGTGCGTGGCTGGTGCATGAGCTACGCGCAGCAATCAGCCACTAGTGGGTTTATAAGTGCTATTTGACGCTTTGCGGATGCTAAGAGGAAGGAGCAGAGAAGGACATGAGTATTTTGCCTTGCCTTTTTTTTTTTCCTCTGTTTTTCGTTGAATGAAACTTTGTAGCGTTTGGGTGTGCTTAAGAGACATGCAAATCTACCACCTGGTGCTTGAGCTTGTGTTGACAAAACGTGTCAGCTTGGGAATGAATCTGGGTTCAACGTGGAGCATGGCTAAGCCTTTGTTCAAATATGGTTGACAGGTCCCTCCGACATGAGACACTTGTGTAGAACGAGAATAACACTGTTTTGCTATTACGGTATGTCACGCTTGATAATTTTTTCACTTAGCATATCGTAATTGGTTGAAAATAACAAAACAATGCTATCTTGTGAGACAACAAAACAGTAGTATTCCTGTTTCAGATAAGTTTTTATTCTCCGACATATGCCCTCCCTGGTTGACTCTGCCGTCATGAGTTGAGGCACCATTTGTGTGAAACCTACTATGAGGATGAATTAGATTCACATTTAAAAGATTTAGTTCTTCAATAATCTGGTTTTCACAAACTACGCACAGAATGCAAAAAAGTATTACATCTCACATGTGGACTTAATAGTAGTGGAATTAATTGTTTAATCATATTTTGCTAAGTGAAAAACATAATATTGCATACAGGATGCTGCTGTTTGTCGGAGAGGACTGTTAAAGCTCTGTTTTGTAAAACAGAGGTTTCAGAGAGAGTTGCTACTTTTAGTTTCTAATGAGTTGGATTATATTGCCCTTTGGATAACTTAACATAATTTAACTTGGGCAGAAAAAAAGTCTGCAGAAAACATGTGATGCCCAAATTAAGTCCATGGATTGCTTCCAACAGTTCCCACAAAGAACACAGATACCAAACTCAATAGGTTTAGGTTCTCAATTATGAACTAGGATCTGCCCTCCTCCCTCCTCTCTTCAGCTGGGTCACGTGAGCTGATCAGGGCAAAGCTGACACCAAAAATAAATAAATAAATAAATAAAGCAGGTGGTGAGATTTGTCATCACCTTCTACGTGTCCTCCAAATAAACAAACATTTTACACCGCTTCAATTCCTTGCCTCCTTTTTTTTATTTTTTTTGTTACAATTCCTTGCCTTCTTGTTAAGCAATTAGCATGTTGATAGGGCTTTGTGCTTACCATTTCAACTCAGCATCTCAAATGGCAAGCAGAGACAGAGAGCAATCCAAATGTTGCTTTAAAGAGTGGATGGAGCTTCAAGAACAGGACCTCTCAGAGCTCCTCCAAGCCCTGAAACTAGACCCCCAAAACAAAGACCAGTTAAAACATTCACTTCTAAGATTACATAAACACGAGAACCCAACTTGCCCGCAGAGACGTCTCTGCCTTCTTTGCCCCTACTTGGTGCACTTCATGGGAAAACTCTCTGCTTTGGATCGCTGGCTGCAGACCCTCTTTGTTTTTCAGGCTCGTTTATGTGCTTGGCGGGTCAAAAATGGAGTCAAAGCTCTCTGAGTTCCTCCAAGACACAAGAGAAGGCGGCCTTGGTGAGGTTCTGACGTGCTCGCAGCTCGTTGTGGTCAACAGTTTGCAGAGCAAGACCATTAGAGAGGAGGAGAGGTTGACAGGGGAGCTGGCAGCTCTGCAAGAGGACATAGCAGACCAGCCAATTGCAATGATTGCAAAGGGTTTGAGCCAAAGCACTGTCAAAGAGCTTGTGAACATATTGACACCTCTTCAGGCTGTTGATTTTCTGGTGGCAAGTAAGAAGCTTCACTTGTGTGTGCATAAGTGTGGCAGGAACAGAGACCAAAAGCTTGGGAGGGAAAATCTGGAAGATTAATTTTGGTATGGATTTTTGGGTATTAATTTTTAGTGACTGCATGTAATAATAAAATAAACCTTCTACATTAATTTTTTTTTTTTTAAAGACCTTTTCTTTTGAAAGGGGCGATTTCATACTACACTCACACACACTGACTACACGGATGCTAGAACTCGAACTCAGATCTTTTCTGTAAGAGCATTTGCTCCAAACCACTAGTGTTCCTTTGCATTTGCCTTCTACATTTTTAGTGACTTTTAGTGACTTTGCATCTAAATAACTTTATCATCAGATCATTGGCTGACCTCTCTTGACATCACGCAAATTGTACAAAGAAAGTCGAAAGATCACTAATCCGTTTTTTGGGCATCAACCATTTTAAGCATCTAAACTCTGGACAATCTTTAAATTATTGAAGTGTGTTTAGATTCTAGAAAATGTAAAAAATGCGAACTTGCTTGTCATCCACAAAATTGAGTCTTTTGGCCGGAAACAAACCCTACTGAGGATTAGATTGTGGACCTCGAGCTCCACTTCATTTGGCGCCACTCTATGAATGGACCAACTTTTGCAATCCACCACCACCAACCACCTCCCTTCTTCTTTTTCCACAATATCAGATATGTGGCCAATACTAGACCATATGGGCCACAGACAACATTCCCACATGGCACCCACGTGGATATCCTTCTTGGCATGAGTTCATGAGGGAGCATTGTGGTCCAATGTGTATGTCCACAACCTGATTGAGCATGCTTCTCTGTCAATCTGTTTCTGAAGAAATTAGAGCCGTCCTAACAACGTTTCAGTTGGGCATATTGTATTTTAGACGGAGCAAGTGCTCTTATCCAATCGTAAACGATTTGATTAAACGAAAAGTGGAAATGATTATCCTTCATCTCATTTTCTTATTATAGTAATTTCTCCAACTGTCTGTTACTATACATAGGAGCCTAAATGACGACCAGTCCTTTAGTACAAGGCAGAGAGAGCAACCAAACTTTTCTTTACTATTTTTGCACAAATAGCTGAATTGGAATTAGAGTCTCTATTAAGAGACGTGATTTTTGGGAGCAGAAACAAGGATGTTGGCCGAGCATTCTGTCCTTGAACAAGGGTTGTCCGCAGCATGCAGCCTTTTGGCATGGGTTAAGTTCCTCGTGCTTTGATTGCATTTCACAAGGGATTTTCCTCATCCTGCCTTTCGGCATGCATGAGTTGAAATTCCTTGTGTCCCCGGTCCTTGCTTTCCTCCACTTCACAACATAATTTTCGTTGGATATGAGCATGTGTATATAAACTGCTGCAATCAAGCTGTTAAGTTCTTGATTGCATGTACATATAGTATTGATCTTGTTTCATCTTCACCATCAGCTGTTTCTGTGGTGGAAATTGAGGCAGGGTTTTCAGAAAAAGCCACAAAAGCAAAAATGGAGAAAAAGAAGGGAAACATATTGATGAATAAATACGAGCTGGGACGATTGCTTGGACAAGGGACCTTCGCCAAGGTTTACCATGCCCGAAATCTGAGGTCCGGCCAGAGCGTCGCGATTAAGGTCATCGACAAGGAGAAGGTGCAACAGGTGGGATTGATTGATCAAATCAAGAGAGAAATCTCTGTGATGCGCCTTGTGAGGCACCCCAATGTGGTTCAGCTCTTTGAAGTCATGGCCAGCAAGACCAAGATTTATTTTGCCATGGAGTATGTGAGAGGTGGGGAGCTTTTCAACAAGGTTGCCAAGGGGAAGCTCAAGGAAGACGTGGCCCGAAAATACTTTCAGCAGTTGGTTGGGGCTGTTGATTACTGCCATAGCAGAGGCGTCTACCACCGCGACATCAAGCCAGAGAATCTCTTGGTTGATGAGAATGGTAACCTTAAAGTTTCGGATTTCGGATTGAGCGCATTATGGGAGTCAAGGGGACAAGATGGCCTGCTCCACACAACATGTGGAACTCCTGCATATGTAGCACCAGAGGTGATAAACAAGAAAGGTTATGATGGTGCCAAGGCTGATACATGGTCTTGTGGGGTTGTCCTTTATGTTCTGTTGGCTGGTTTTCTGCCTTTCCATGATACCAATCTCATGGAAATGTACAGGAAAATCAGCAAAGGAGATTTCAAAAGTCCGCAATGGTTTCCTCCAGAGGTTCGCAAGCTTCTTTCGAGGATTCTTGATCCTAATCCAAACACAAGAGTAAGCGTGGACAAGATCACGGAGAACAGTTGGTTCAAGAAAGGGTTTAAACTTGTTGAAGCACCTTTGCCGCCTCCTGATCCCAACGCCTCCATCCTGCGTGATGTCCAGGCAGCTTTTGCATCAACAACAACAGATGAGTCTGCAGAAGGCAGTTCCCACAAGAAAACGAACATGGCAGGAACAAGCCCCATGAGGCCAACTTGTTTCAATGCCTTTGACATCATCTCTCTATCGCCAGGTTTTGATCTATCCGGTTTGTTTGAGAATGACATGCAGCACAGACCACAGGCAAGATTCACCAGCACAAAACCAGCCGCAACAATTGTTTCAAAATTCGAAGCGATAGCAGAGACCGAGAGATTCAAATGCATGAAGAAAGATGGGACCCTGAAATTGCAGGGCAGCAAGGAAGGAAGGAAAGGGCAGCTTGGTATCGATGCTGAAATTTTTGAGGTCACGCCTTCATTTTATGTTGTAGAGATGAAGAAAACGGCTGGGGACACATTAGAATACATGGAGTTCTGTGACCATGACTTAAAGCCCTCTCTTCAGGACATAGTATGGACTTGGCAAGGAAGTGAACAGAAGCATGAGCAACAGCCAGTAGCACCAGAAATTGTTTCTTAAATAGGAAGTGCAAATTTTCTATCTAAAACTAGATGCTAAAAGATGTCTTCCGTGCTTTTCATCTTTATTTTCTTATGCTTACAGGTCTTTTTTTATTTATCCACTTTTGGAGTTCTTTTGAATTTGAGATCTAAATGTAGTGAGGGGTATTGTTAGTCTTGTGCACAACTTCAAGACAGAGTGCGGTACAGGATGGCTGGAAAATTCTGTAAACGAGATGCTGCAAAATGTGGTAGCCAGAATGATCAAGGGCAGATAGACCACTGGTAGCCCCCCAAAAGGGCAAATTTAGGATATTCAATAACATATTTAAAGTGAAAGCTTTAGACTAATCTGTTTTTCCTTTTCCTTCTTTCCTTTTCCTTCTTTTCTTTTCCTTTGAATTCACAGTAACACTCTGAAGTGAAGAAGCAAATGTATCATTTGCTTATGAATCTAGCTATCCATCATCGTCTTTGTCCCACACACACCGAATCCTGCAAATAAAGCAAGACAGCTCCAAGCACCAGAAAGTGCACAATGGAAATGAGCAACCACATAAGAAGTACTATCATATCCAATAAGGGTAAGCAAAATCTTCATCCGCAAGCATTGTAGCTTAAATAGAATTAGAATTGAGAATCATTAAGGCATGCAATGACTAAATTATTCGGTGCACGTACGATACAGATGGGTCATGACCTTCCTAAAACATGAGCAAAGTAAAGGCAATCACAGAGACGCATCTGTAAACATGCACTTGGTCCTATTTTCATCTTTTCATGTGATCCATGCATATGCATTGAAAGTCTCCTTCTTTCCATGTAACTATGCGCTGGTTTGGGGTCACCAGGGCCATTGTCAAGAAGGGTTTGATTAGGTTTCACAATCAAAGCTCAGATTCCATCAAATTTAAGTCGTTCCCGTTGCTCACGGCATGCATCATACGGTAGTAGACAGATCTTGGCATCTTTTCCCTTTATCACAAGTAAAACAGAATTGTTGTCATCACAAATAATTCGTTTTAATATTAATTGGTGTGATATGCTGCCCTATAAGGTGGCGAAAAGTGTTTAACAAAAGATTGGCTGCATTTAAGAAAAGATTAGCCCACTAAAAATCCAATCCCAATGACTTTTATAACTTGCTTTTCCTTTATTTATATACAGAATATAAGCAATAACTGCTATGAGAAATATCTTCACGAAATCTGAAAGTCCTCCAGTGATTTTCAAACTAGTGATCTATGCTAACTCTTTTCTTATCCGTCCACATGTCTCATCCTACATTTCCCTCAATTGGTCCACATACAAAACATGGAAAATGATGTTCCACACCCAATCCTGAACAAACCCAAAAAAGAAAATTGGATTATAAGTTGCAAAATGGAAGAAGATAGAAACAGAACACCTGAGAACCGACCAAGACAGCGGGAAAACCTACCAGTCATGTCCTGAATTGTTGTTGGATGGCCATCGAGGTGGCAAAAAGACGCCTTCAGAAGAACATCTGTAAAGCCAAACACACGGATCATCGATTGATCATAAAGTCAACGAAACCGACTTCATTTCTAATTTTCTACACTTCACCTAATGATCTCCTCTCCTCTGGTTCTTTTCAACGATGACCCTATGATTTTTTTACACGTCTTGCATGTGGAATTTGCTTTTTGTTTTTGTCACGGAAGTGGAAAACTGCACCAGTTAGTCATCTCATTACCATTCCTAGTAGATTCGCATGCGCAATTAGATCCAGTCAACTCTTTAACTAATCTTTTCGGCTGTTGGATTCTATAGACTTCCAGCTTTTTCTGTTCTGTTTGTCCAATCTTATGGCGAGAAATGTTTTTAGATTGTTTATTTTAACCAAATTATTGGCAGACTTAGTTTTTAATTGGGAAATAGTATTTTCTCTGTAAATTACAGAGCATGGGCTTTGGTTGATAGCTACTTAATTCATTTTCTTAACAGGGTTAAATATATGTCCATGCATTTGATATCCTGTATATTTGTAAACGACAAACAAAAGGAGCCAAATCTCCTGTCAAAGATTGCAAATCTTCTTGTGTCTGCTACTTCTATGAAAGAAATGGGACCTTCATTATGAAAGAAATGGGACCTTCATTCTGCACCATGAAAATACAGAAAAACTTGTATGAAACATGGATAGCATTGTTTTACTATCCCCCAACCAATCACAAACTGTCATGTGAAAAAACTATCACGCGTGACATGCCTCGATTGTAGAAATAACAAAATAGTGCTATCCTTCTCATGAAAAAAAATGCCCCAGAACTTGGCCAAACGAGAATGCTGACAAGAAGTTATTTATCGACATATATGGCAGTTGCCATCGCATATAAAGAAACGAGTCACAAGTGGCCGACTTAAGAAATTAGGAGAAAGGTGAGGAGCTAATGGTAGGTGCACCAACAATTGAGCACCCAGTCGTTTAGTCAATAAAATAATTTCCATTTTTCTGTCGCCTCGGCTTCCTTCATTCAAATTCAAGTATAAAATTCATACGACATCATCAATCAAAATCTGATTAAGCCTTCTTCTCACCAATGTCCTCTGTATCTCTCCATCCATTCCAATCAAAGAAAAAAACCCCTTTGATGATCCATAAAAATGCAAAAAGTGGTCCATGGGTTCATATCCAAAGATATACTGATTTGGGAGCATATTTATGCAATTGTGAAGGAAATCATATCCTGGCATGGATTTGGAAATATGCAGCTAACGGACAGACACTAAGATATGATGTGAAATGTTTCCATGGATCCTTACATGTACCCTTCCAACATTTTCCTACAATTCCAAACATCCTTCCCATTCCCACCATTTTATCCAATTTAGTAAAAGTTTCACCTAGAAGTGCCAAATTCAGAAAAGAGGGAATTGGAAAATCCAACAAAATGTTACTCAATTAGGTGGTATGCTAACTAGGTACCTACATAAGGGAAGGTCTGGGCAAAACACCTCTGCTCACCAGTAAGAAGACATTTGTTAACTAAAATTTGCATCCTCTTTGACATTTACTCACTAAATGCAGAAATCGTGTATATACTCAGAACAAGAAATGGAAGGCAGAAAGTATGGATTTGCTGAACTCTTTAACATTTACTTCCTCAAATGTCATCATAATCTACTGCATTTATGTTATTATAAAGCAGAAGAACTTTATTGTAACTGGTGTGATAATGGATTTTTATAGTGAAAATAAGTAACATTCCACCTTCTCTAGCATAAAAATTATAATGTAAGCATATACACTTAAACATTCACACACACACCACCAACAATCCAAGATAAGTAGAAATGTGTATTCCATTCTCTGTTATCTAATCTATAGCTTTCTCGATACAAGAATAGAATAGACAGTACGGAGCAGTATCTAGAGCTTCACCTAATTCCCAAAAGCAAACAACCGAAGAAACTAGGAAAAATCAATAGAAGATGAACCTTTACAGCGGCCTTAGCAAATCAGAAAAAAAAGAAAAACAAAGAAACAAAGAGAGATTAAAGCATACCCATTTCCCTTTCTGTTCTTCCCTATTCAGTATCTGAAGGTAGATACGAAGGAGGAACATTATTCGCAGCAGCACTTTCCTCAATCATCAAATTCTGCAACCCAGGTCTCAACTCTGTGTTACAAAACTGGTCATACTCTGCTTTGTCCCCTGCTTTCTTCTTAACCTCCAAAACCACCAAAGACGGTGTCAATTCGAATATCTCAGCGGCAATCGTTAACGGGCCCTTCACACCTTCCCTAGACCCCTCCAAGCTCACTCTGCAATCCTTCTTCCTCACTGAAAAGCTCACAACTTTAGCAATCTCCTCCAACTTCGATATGATCGTCGAAACCGGCGCACCCGACACAAATCTCGCCTCCTCACCGCGCTCCTCAAACAACCCAGATAAATCAAACCCGGCAGAAAACGAAATTATATCAAATGCATTCAAACTGGCTGGTCTAGGCAAAGATGTAAGCTTTCTTCTGGTCTCAAACTCAGCCTCCGATTCTGACATACAAGATTGATCAGAAAGCGAGCTCACATCGCTAAATCTGTCCTCCTCATCGTCTTCAACATTGCAAAGCCTGTCATCATGATCAATGTAAAACTTGATATGCTTAAACCCCTTTTTAAACCACCGATTCTCCATGACCTCCGCGATTGTAATCCGAGTATCAGGATTTATATCAAGCAGACGAGTTAACAACCTAACAAGCTCAGCACTGAACCATCTGGGACACCGAAACTCGCCTTTGTAGATCTTCTTGTACATAGCCATAACATTTTGGTCATGGAAAGGCAAATATCCAGCCATGAGCACAAACAACACAACCCCACAAGACCAAATATCGACCTTTGCAGCATCGTAACCCTTTCGACCCAAAACCTCAGGCGCCACATAAGCCGGCGTGCCACAGAACGTGTGAAATAGACCATCTTGCTTAATCTCATCAGAAACTGCGCTCAACCCAAAATCAGAGACCTTGAGATCGCCATTCTCGTCGAGGAGGAGGTTCTCCGGCTTCAAATCACGGTGGTAAACGCCGCGAGCATGACAAAATCCGACGGCTGAGATTAACTGCTGAAAGTACTTTCTAGCAACTTCTTCTTTGAGGCGGCCCTTGGCCACCTTGTTGAAGAGCTCGCCACCGCGAACGTACTCCATGACGAAGTAGATCTTGGCCTTGGTGGCCATGACCTCGAAAAGCTGCACGATGTTTGGGTGGCGAACTCTCCTGAGAATTGAGATCTCGCGTTTGATGTGAGCGATTAGGCCGCCCTTGAGGATCTTCTCCTTGTCGATGACTTTGATGGCTACGCTCTCGTTGGTTTTGATGTTCTTGGCATGGTAGACTTTGGCGAAGGTGCCATGGCCAAGCAATTTGCCGATTTCGAAGCGTCCCAAAAGTGGAGCTGGGATGTTTTTGGATTTGTTGGTAGGGGTGGTGGTGGTGGAAGCGACGCCGTTATCGGTAGCTTTGGTGGTGAGGTTTGCCATTCCTCCGGGAAGGGACGGCCCTCTCTCTCGATTTCTCAGGTGAATTTGGGTTTTTGTGATTGTGTTGATCGAATTTTAATTTTTTTGGGTTGATTTATTGGGCTTTTTGTTGAGTTTGGGGTGTGATGTTTGGTTTGT
Organism: Prunus mume; assembly: GCF_029339155.1. Taxonomy (NCBI): domain Eukaryota; kingdom Viridiplantae; phylum Streptophyta; class Magnoliopsida; order Rosales; family Rosaceae; genus Prunus; species Prunus mume. The sequence continues at coordinate 3,780,769 of NC_142700.1, forward strand.
TGGGTGTTGTTTTGATGATTGATGAGTGGTGTGTGTAGAAACTAAAGAGAGATGTTTTATTTGGTTTTGGAGACAATGATGCTCTCTATATGGTACAAGAATATACCCTCCACCTCCTCCCAAACACAATACTTAGTTTTTTTTTTCTTTTTCTTTCTATTTTTGTATTTAATTTTGTTTGCCTCATATAACAATATATGACGTTTACGACAAGTTTAAGAAAATCTTCTGTAAATGGTGTTCATAGAAAAGCTAAGGTTTTTTTTTTTTGTTTTTGTTTTTTGGTAACCAAAAAAAAAAAATGCTAAGTTTTTGCTAGCAAGTTTCCCACAATCCGAAAAGCATGCAATATAAAATATAAAGTTGTTGCAAATTTATTTATTATTTCGGGAAAGATTTTCTTTTTAATTTATTAGTCATCGATTTAACCTTATTATGTTAGTAGTAACAAATTGTTCATTAAACAACATAATTAGCGTCAATTTTTATGTTAAGTGCCCTTGTCACATCGCATGTGATCCAAAAATATTCCCACAAAAATAATATGACACTTTCGTTTTACTTAACAATTTTGTTTTATGAGAAGTAGGCCTCCTTAATTTAATCATTAACTTATTGTCAAGCCTTCTAGTTCAACATTAGTTACTTGAAGCCTTAATGTTGTTGCCGGAAAAACAGAAATAAAGAATCAAACTTTTATCTTGAATGTTGGATTGTAACTATTATTGTTACAACTATAAACCTTCGTGTGGCAAAAAAAACGAAAAGGAAAAACAAACAATTTACCGAAAAAAGGGGCATGTCAATTTGCTCAAAGTTCAAAGTTGAATGTTGAAACAAAAACATGGTAGCATGAGAATTGCAACTTCCATGTTTGACAGCGCAACATAAACATGGGAAATACGAAGTTTAACGATTCTTTGTGTGTTGGATGAGTTGTGAGATGCAAGAGGTTGACATTCTGTAGAAGAAGAAGAACCAGCTTATTTCCAACCAAGTAATCTTCAGCTACTTAGTAGGTAACACGTTTGTTATACTAAACAGATACTGACAGCGTCACACGTAGGCAATCTCAATCCAGCCTAACCTCATGAGACATCCTACACCGATGATTGGGCTTACTATTATACCGTCAAACATTTAATTGGTCACGTGCTTTTCTAAGCCACACTGTACAATTTTGATTTGGGCGGGGAACGGCTCACGAGAGTCAAACCAAGAAATTGAATGGTTAATGAGTGGATGACTTGATGGTGAAGCAAGTCAACTTGATGGTCGGTAATGATTTTATAGATATACGGCACGCAACTATTACAAAATCTTCAACATGCAATTTCTTTTCTTATTTTACCCTTTATTATTAGTAGTAAATAAGTTGACCAAAAAAGAGATTTTAGTATTGGGCCTCCCAGGGTTTTGATGATTGCACTCCATCTCCATGTGAGTGGAGGACCTGGAGAGGGTATTGTCCATGATGAAAAATTCAAGTGCGTAAATGAAAAAAGTGTGCTACCACCACAAAATCATAAAAATATACATTTTTTTTTAATACATGCGTTAGTCTAAATAATTTTTAAGCCACTAGCTATTATTTGAAATAAAAACAATAAAAACAATTTTTCAAAGTCATTTTTCACTGGGCTAGATTTCATTAGCCATAAAAACAATTTTTAAATTCAATTATTTTGGTCACCAAACTCTAGGCAAATAATTGAATATTTGAAATAAATTGCCAGATATATAACTTGTATGTTAAAAAAAACAAATGCAATTTAACTCTAAATATGAAATTCGTACAATTATTTAGTTTATCACATTAACTAATATTTCATCATCATTCAACATTTCATGAAATCCGTATATTTCATCATCATTCAACCTTTCATGAAATCCGTATATGAGTATTTTTGAAAGAAAAATAAAAGATATGAAATGAATATGATAAATTTTCAAAAGATAAGGCAGTGACGCTTAAAAGACAAACAATGTTGCAATTTCAATGATTTGAATCATAATTTTTTTTTTTTTTGGTATTGCTTATAACAGCAGAAGAAAAAAAGTGGATAAGGATTTGTAGATGTTGAGATGAATGGAAGTATTGTCTACCAGCTGTGTACATAATGCCAACGGATGTGTATCATGCATCAGAAAAGTGTCTTGAAAGGCTAATATACACAAGTTATTTTTTATTTATTTTTTATTTTTTTTACTTTTCAATTTAATATGAAGCTAAATGCAATGTACATTTATAATGATGCCCTAATATTGAAAAATATTTTGTGACCAAACTGAAATTAGTCGCATTCATAAATTATTACTATTATTATTATTATTTGTGAAAATTTGAAAAGGAGAGAGTGAGGTGTCATTGGTGTTTGAACGTAAAATCACTAGGGAAACTCTACCCATATCAGTCATATTGTTAATTGAAATGGCTTTCTATGTTCTTTTTCAATTGATCTAATAAAATACTATTGTTTGTTTGGTAAAAAAAAAAACTATTTCATATTTTAATAAACGAGGAAGATAGTTAATTATGAATATAACATATTAACTCACCTAATAAACGTTCAATATATATGTTGACATCTAAGTTAACCGAAGTAAGAAGAAATTAGTATTAAAGATGTAATAACCCAATCCTAAATTAATTTTTAATTAATAAAATATTCAAATAAAAGATGATTTTACCCCGGGACTATTTTAATAGTTTAAAAGTTGACTTTTTGTTCGGGAAAGACTTTGGGAATTTCAGTTGTACTGTTGCATAGGACATGTCGAGATGAGTCCGTAGACACAATATACACAAGTTTTTGACTTTTCAATTTGATTTAAAGCTAAATGCAATGCACATAATACTGAAAAATATTTTGTGATCAAACTGAAATTAGTCGCATACACAAATTATTATTATTATTATTATTATTTGTTAAAATTTGGAAAGGAGAGGGGATTAAGTGTTATTGGTATTTGAACTTGAAATCACTAACCAGATAATTACTTTTACCATTGAACTATCAACCTTTTGGCAGCATTATCAAGCATGTACAGGCCTAAGCCCAACAAAGCGAAAAACTAACGGAAATTGGCCGTGGTCTGAGCAATTAACTGCTTGCAAATTTAGTCCACCAGCTTGCTATCCTGGAATATGTATGTGCATATGCTTTGTTTCTGAAAAAAAAATCAAAGCAAAAGGGTCCTTATTATGCGGAGGAGATTGGATTGACCACCCATATCTGATTGACGGAATATATAGATGTATGGCAAGTTCTTCTACATTTGTGAAGATGCCCAACTGTCCATTCTTCCTTCATTACAAGTCTACCGTCTTAAGTCGTTGCATTTAGCTACTTGCGAATTTCTTCCCCGAGGGTGCAATCATGTGCCTCTTTGGCAACTTGTTCTGCCTTCAGTGATTTGCACTGCAACAAATTATTCAATGATTTCAAATTCTAAATCGGAAAGGAAAAACAAACGAAAACAATTTGAAGTTGGAAGGAACTTCTCTGTTTTCGGTGCTCATGGTCATGGAGAGAAGTTGTTTCCTCTTGTCAATCACCTTCTTGCTAGTGCTGCAGCTGCAGTACAGTTCTGTAGGCACAGTAGGTACAGCACAAGCCAACATCACCACGGACCAGTCTGCTCTACTTGCTCTCAAATCCCATATCACTATTGACCCGCACAACATCTTGGTCAACTGGTCAACCACCACCTCCTTTTGCAATTGGGTTGGTGTTACTTGTGGCGCTCGCCACCTCAGAGTTTCAGTCTTGAACTTCTCTCACATGGGACTCTCCGGCACCATTCCACCACACTTAGGCAACCTCTCATTCCTTGTTGCACTAACCTTCAGAAATAACAGCTTCCGTGGTACTTGCCCCATGCATTGTCTTATTTGCGTCGCCTTAAGTTGATTAGCTTCGGATACAACATTTTTATGGATCCATTCCATCGTGGTTTGGTTCCTTCCCCAAACTTCAGAAGTTTTCTTTGTATGGCAATCAGTTTTCAAGTTCTATACCCACGACTATTTTCAACTTATCTACATTGCAAGTACTTCATCTAGGGGCTAACAAACTATCAGGTACATATGTGTCAACAATTTATCTAGACTCTATTGGTGATCTATCGTTATGTTTTACATCTTGTTATTAATCTATAAGCCTGATGTGTTCTTTTTTCTTTAGAAAATTATGCTAATTTTTTCTTACTTGCAGGTCAACCAATACTCAAAAACTCTCACTTGAATAGATTATGTATTTGGTTTTTAATTTTAAGAAGGGTTGAGTCTATAATTTTGGTTTTATTTATTTATTTATTAATATACTCAGAAAGTTATTACAAAACTTACATTTATAAAACTAGTGAGTACATGTTGTAGGCTACAAATGATATTTTGGTTTTATTTATCTATTTATTAATATACTCAGTAAGTTATTACAAAACTTACATTTATGAAACTAGTGAGTACATGTTGTAGGCTACAAATGATAAAACTAGTTGGGCGTCAGGGGATAAAGACATAGATGATAGATTGTAAATAATAGGGAATATTTATGACCTTTTTCACATAGAGGCCCATTATAACATGATATTTTATAAGTATAAAAAACACCCTTGAAAAATTCCATATTGTACCTTCAAGTGAAAAAATTGTATCATATTAATAAGCCAATTAGAAAGTGACCATGTGACTAGTTGAGAGTTTTTTTTCCCCTCCAAAATAGCCACTCTAACAGCTTTTCTATAAATTATATGTAGTGTGGTGTTTTTTCTAATTTCATTTATTTACATGTATTCTGAGTCTTTGTTTGGCATACTTAACAGGTGCGAGACCCAGAGAAATAGGGAACTTAACAATGTTGAAGGGGACAAACCTTGACTTCAACAATTTCAATGGTATATATATTTGTTGCATTGCCTTGATGTGATACAGTTATACATGACTCCGCTTTTGTTGCAGTCCATTATATGTGCATAAAACATGAGTTTAACATGTAAATGTGCATATATCTTAATGATTTTCAGAAATTCCAAAAGAGATTGGTTTTTTAGATCATGTGGAAGAGTTGTTTGTACAGTGGAATGCCCTAAAAGGCCATGTTCCTATGGTTGTTTTCAACATGTCTTCTTTAACTACGTTGACTCTATATGGAAACAACTTGAGTGGTGGTCTTCCAGACAATATATGCCAACATCTTCCTAGTCTTCAGAACTTGAATTTGGGGGCAAACAATTTCAGTGGTAGCATACCAAAAAATATTGGGAACTTAACAATGGTGAAGAAGATAGATCCTGGCCTCAACATTTTGATGGGTAATTGATATTTCATTATGTTAATCCAATTATGATTTATCTTTTTTATTTTGGTTGCATAATTTATCTTTATTTAACTATTTCATATTTTAGTAAATGAGGGAGATAGTTAATCATGAATATAACAGTTTTTTTGTCAGAATCGCTGGAAAATTCATTAGAATCGAATAGCAAGGTTTACAATCATGAATATAACATACTGACTTGCCTAATAAACGTTCTATCTAAGTCAGGATGTTCCAATCTAAGGTTAACCAAAGTAAGAAGAAGATGTATAAAGACACGCAAACAAAAACGTGTTTTGCTCAAAGGAATATGACATTTTATAGACCATATATTTTCATCCCCAAATTATGGCCAGATTTCTTAATTTGGTTCAAACACAAAACTTTTTGGAGATTTCCGTGTAGATATTGTTGTATTAATTAATATTATGAGTGTGACATTTTATACTAAAGGTCATGAACGAGTTAGATAGTGTTAGATTAGATTAATAATATCTGAATGGCCTCATCCCATCCTCAATCTTCAATATCTCCACGATAGAAAAAAATAGATTGAATTGCCATTTCTATCAAAGTCAATATTCTTTTCAACTAATGCTAATGTTACAACATTTGTGAAATTGTGGCAGGCACCATACCAGATGAGATGGGTGATCTTCAAAATTTAGAGTTTTTGTCAATCGAACAGAATAATCTCAATGGCCTCATCCCATCCTCAATCTTCAATATCTCCACAATGAGAACACTGTCGCTTTCTTCTAATCAGCTATCGGGGAGCCTCCCAGCAAACATAGGCCTTGGGCTTCCAAACCTACAACACCTTTGTATAGCAACAAATGACCTGAGTGGAGTAATCCCCAACCTCTCCAATGCTTCTACGCTCATCAAGATGGAGTTGCACCAAAACTCATTTACAGGGTTTATTCCAAGCACACTCTGTGCCTGAACAAACATTGAGTTCATTAGATTAGGAGGGAATATTTTGACGATTGATACTTCCACTCTCTCTTGTTTGGTTAATCTTGGAAATTTGACAGCACTACATTTGGGAAGTAATCCGTTAAATGCCAGACTTGATAATTCCTTTCGGAATTGCTCTACATCGTCGCTTCAATATCTTTATTTATTCAATTGCAGCATGAGGGGTAACATTTCTATTGGTATTGGCAACTTGAGCAGCTTGGTACTGTTATCCATGAGTGGCAATCAATTGAGTGGATCAATTCCAACTTCAATGGGAAGACTTTGGAATCTCCAAGTTTTGTTTTTGGATGGTAACAAGTTGCAAGGATACATCCCAAATGAACTTTGTCAACTAGATTACCTAGCTTACTTATCACTGGGTGGAAATCAGCTCTCTGGTTCTATACCTTCCTGCTTGGGCAATCTAGTCGGATCTCTCAGATATCTATCACTGGAGTCCAATTCATTGAGTTCCACAATACCATCTACTCTCTGAAGACTGGCCTATATCTTATATGTAAACTTATCATCCAATTCTCTAATTGGACCTCTCTCACAAGATATTGCAGAGTTGAAAGTTGTGGTAGGCGTAGATTTATCAGATAACCATTTATCTAGTGTTATACCAAGCACTATTGGGGGTCTTTTGGATTTGAAAAATATATCCTTGGCAAATAATAATTTAGATGGTCCTATTCCAAGTCATTTCAGCACTTGATTAGCATGGAATTCTTGGATTTATCCAGAAACAATCTGTCTAGCGTAATCCCAAGGCCTTTAGAAGCTCTCTTATTTCTCAACAACCTGGATTTGTCCTTTAACAGGCTCCAAGGAGAAATTCCAACAGGTGGACCAAACAATGCACTTTGTGGTGCAGTTCGATTTCATGTTCCACCATGCAAAAATAGTACACTTGAACCAAATTGGAAGAAAACTAAATATATCATCGCATGGATCATATCAGTAGTTCTCCTAGTCGCCTATGTATCTATCTTTCTACTACAGAGGAAAAGGAATGTAGAAGTTCCAATAGAGGCTACCTTGTTCTCTCGACTTCATTGGAGAAGAGTTTCATACCTTGAACTTCTAAAGGGGATAGATGGATTTAACGAAAAAAACTTACTTGGAAGTGGGGGTTTTGACTCAGTATATAAAGGGACACTTTTAGATGGAATAGATCTTGCAATAAAGGTTTTCAGTTTAGAACTAGAGGGGGCTTTCAAGAGTTTTGATAGGGAATGTGAAATGCTAAGCAATATTCGTCATCCAAATCTTATCAAAATCATCAGCTGTTGCAGTAAAATTGATTTCAAAGCCTTGGTACTGAACTACATGCCTAATGGGAGCCTCGAAAAATGGTTGTATTCTCAAAACTCTTCTCTGAATATCCTAGAGAGGATGAATATAATGGCAGATGTTGCAGCGGCAGTGGAATACCTTCATCATGGTTATTCAGTACCTATTGTCCACTGTGATTTGAAGCCGAGCAATATACTACTAGATAATGATATGGTTGCGCATGTTGCTGATTATGGAATTGCAAAACTCTTGGGTGGAGGAGATTCTATAACCCAAACCATGACCCTAGCCACAGTTGGGTATATGGCTCCAGGTGATATACTTGCTAATTTAATATCTTTCAATCTATACATGTTGTCCTTAATTATGTATAATTTTCATTTCATCATACACATGAATATATAAGTATAATTCACAATGCAGAGTATGGATTGGAAGGAATGGTTTCAACAAGAGGGGATGTGTACAGTTTCAGAATTCTAGTGATGGAAACATTCACAAGAAGGAAGCCAACAAATGAGATGTTTGATGGGGAAATGAATATAAAGCAATGGATTGCAAACTCACTAGTATTACCAGATGCAAAGATAGATGAAGTTGTGGATGCCAATTTGCTTGGGATTGGGACACAGCAGGAAGACGATGATCATGTGAGGAAGAGGGATTGCATATCAGCCATTATGAGATTAGCTCTTACTTGTTGTGTAGAATCACTAGAAGAGAGGATAAATATGAAAGAAGCTGTAGCCACAATCAACAAAATCAAGACAAAGTTTTTGATGGATGCTACTGCGAGAAGATGTGTGTTGTTAAACCATCCTCTTGTTTAGCAACGCTTCAATTAATGGGTCCTATCTTATGACATGTATTTCATGCACTTTGATTTGATTCAATTTCAGTCTTTAATTTAGACAATGTAGAGGAAGGTATGCTGTTTTATTTCGGACTGATTTTATGGTGGAGTGTGTAGACTTATTCTATAATATACTAGCCTTGGTTGTTGTTATGGTATCAGTATGATAGGAGGGTTTGTGCTGTTGTGTTGTAGTTGCAACCATGATCTCTAGGGAGCTCCATCGCTGCTTTCTCCATGTCAAGAGGCAAACAACGGCTGATTACGGCAGCCAGGCCTCCCACCCTATTTTTGTTGTGTGTAAACAAACGAGTTAGGTTTGGGCCCTTTTGGGAGCTATTAGCCTAAAAGCTCAAATCCTTTTTTTTTCGTCTGAATAAAAGCTCAAATCATACACACGTGATATATATATATATATATATATATATATGAATGACGGGCCTAAGCCCAACTGAATTTGTGTACACAAACCAATCCACCTATCTTAACTATGTCTCTTGTCTAACTTTGAATTAAAAGTCACCAACAAAGCAAGATTTTCATACAATTATGAATAAAGAAATAAAAAATTGGTTGGAGAAGGTTTGTTAGCTTAATTATGTTAGGAATATTCCCAAATGTTGGTTGGTTTTTTTTTTTTCATAGTTCCATGACTTCTCTCTACCTCTGTCTCTCGGATATTGGGATGTTGAGAAAAAAAAAATCCATGACTTTTTCTCTACCTGATTGTCATATATTTGTCTCTCTCTACCTCTGCAGACCTTTTTTTTTTTTTGGTCAAATCTCTACAGACCCTTTGGTTTCTCAAATCAAGAAGGGTTGAACACTTTTTATTTATTTTTAACAAAACCAAGAGAGAAATAAGAAAGAAAGTGGAAGGGGAAAGAGAGACAGAGACAAATAAGAGAGAACAAGAGAAGAAAAAAATAAAGAGGGAAGAGAATGAAAGAATCGGAGAGGGGAGAGGAGAGGAAGAAGAGGATGAAGAAAATCAGTGACAAAAAAAGAAAGGAGGGAAGAACAAAGACAAATGAGAAACATGAAAAAAAGTTTTGGACGGCAGAGGCATGGAGATGTGATGGGCAAAATGCTTTGGGTAGAGCAAATGGCAAAAACAAAGAAGTAAAATAATCATGCTAACCACTTCGGAAGCAAATGACAAAAACAAAGAAGTAAAATACATATATATAAAATTTTGGTGCCCTTTTAATTGGAGGCCTTTGGCCGTCGCCCTCCGTGCCCATGCCTCAGGGCCGGCCCTGAGTCTAAGTCTCGTTGCAATGAATAGACCACTTCCAAGTAAGTTCCTTTCGTTAAACCCATTTGTCCATTCTTCCTTTCTTACAAGTCTAAGTCGTTGCATTTGGCTACCCGCCAATTTCATCCCCCAGGGTGCAATCCCAATCTTGGTCAACTTGTTCTGCCTTTATAAATTGGCACTGCAACAAATTATTCAATCATTTCAGGTTTTCAATCTCGTGGGGAAAAAAGAAAAGAAAAACACTTTGTAGTTGGAAGGAACTTGTCTGTTTTCTGTGCTCATGGAGAGAAGTCGTTTCCTCTTGTCAATAACGTTGTTGCTGGTACACCACAGTTCAATATGTACAGTAGGTGCAACACAAACCAACATCACCACAGACCAGTCTGCTCTTCTTGCTCTGAAATCTCATATCACTAGTGATCCTCACAACATCTTGGTCAACTGGTCAACCACCACCTCCGTCTGCAACTGGGTTGGCATTACTTGCGGTGCTCGCCACCTCAGAGTAGCATCATTGAATCTCTCGTATATGAGTTTCACAGGCACCATTCCACCACACTTAGGCAACCTCTCATTCCTTGTTGCACTAAGCTTAAAAAATAACAGCTTCCATGGTAGTTTGCCCCACGAATTGTCTTATTTGCGTCGCCTGAAGTTGATTAGCTTCAGATTCAACAATTTTATGGGATCCATTCCAGCGTGGTTTGGGTCCTTCCCCAAACTTCAAAGCTTCGATTTGTATGGCAATCAGTTTTCAAGTACCATACCTTCGACTATCTTCAACTTGTCTACATTGCAAGACATAAATCTAAGCGCTAACAAACTGTCAGGTACGTATGTGCCAACAAGGTATCTACACTATTGTCATTATGTTTCAACATCTTGTTATTAATCTATAAGCCTAATATGTTTTTTTCCTTTAGAAAATTAGTCTAACTTTTAATCACTTACAAGTCATCCAATACTAAAAAAACTCTCACTTGAATCGATTATGTATTTGGTTTTTAATTTTAAGAACAGTTGAGTCTATAATGTTGTTTTTTTTTTTCTTCTATGTACTCAGAAAGTTTTTACAAAACTTACATTTATGAAACTAGCGAGTACATGTTGGGCGTTGGGGGATAAAGACAGGGATGATAGATTGTAAATATGAGGGAATATTTATGACCTTTTTCACATGGAGGCCCATTATAACATGATATGTTATAAATATAAAAATCACCCTTCAAATTTAATACTATAGAAAAATTCCATATTGTACCTTAAAGTGAAAAAATTGTAAAATATTAATAAATCAATTAGAAAGTGACCAAGTGACTAGTTGAGAGTTTTGTTTTTCCTCCAAAATAGCCACTTGGACAGCTTTTCTATAAATTATGTAGAGTGGGGTTTTTTCTAATTTCATTTATTTACATATTCTAAGTCTTTGTTTGTCATACTTAACAGGTGCAATACCCAGAGAAATAGGGAACTTAACAATGTTGAAGGAGATATTCCTTGACTCCAACAATTTCAATGGTATATATATTTATTGCATTGCCTTGATGTGATACAGTTATATATGACTCGGCTTTTGTTGCAGTGCATTATATATGCATAAAACATGAGTTTAACATATAAATGTGCATATATCTTAATGATTTTTCAGAAATTCCAAAAGAGATCGGCTTTTTACATCAGCTGGAGAAGTTGTATGTGCAGCTTAATGCCCTAAAAGGCCCTGTTCCTGTGGCTGTTTTCAACATGTCTTCTTTGACTGAGTTGACTCTATATGACAACAACTTGAGTGGTGGTCTTCCAGATAATATATGCCAACATCTTCCTAGTCTTCAAATCTTGAATTTGGGTCGCAACCAGTTTGATGGTCTACTTCCATCCAAATTATGGCAATTCAGAGAGCTTCTTATGCTTAATTTGGAGAAAACAATTTCAGTGGAAGCATACCAAAAAATATTGGGAACTTAACAATGATGACGCTTTTATCCCTTGGCTTCAATACTTTGACGGGTAATTGATATTTCACTATGTTGATTCAATTATGATTTATCTTTTTTATTTTGGTTGCATATTTTAGTAAATGAGTGAGATAGTTAATCATGAATTAATATAAATTTTTTTTTTTTGTCAAAATCGCTGGGAAATTCATTAGAATCGAATAGCAAGGTTTACAATCATGAAAATAACATATTGACTTGCCTAATAAACGTTTTATCTAAGTCAATATGTTCAAATCTAAGGTTAACCATATATTTATGTAACTAAGAATATTAAAAGAAGAAGAGGTGTAAAGACATGCAAACAAAAACGTGTTTTGCTCAAAGGGAATAGGACATTTTGTAAACCATATATTTTCATCCCCAAATTATGGCCAGATTTCTTAGTTTGGTTCAAACACAAAACTTTTTAGAGATTTGATAGCGTTAGAGTGTGACATTTTATTGTTGTAAATATTTCCGTGTAAATATTGTTGTATTAATTAATATTATGAGTGTGACATTTTATGAGTAGATAGCGTTAGATTAGATTAATAATCTAAATGACCTTAGCCCATTCTCAATCTTTAATATATCCACGACAGAAAAGAATAGATTGAATTGCCGTTTCTATCCAAGTCAATATTCTTTTCAACTAATGCTAATGCGTGAAATTGTGGCAGGCACTATACCAGACGAGATCGGTGATCTTCCAAATTTAGAGTATTTGTCATTAGCAGTTAACAATCTCAATGGCCTCATCCCGTCCTCAATCTTCAATATCTCCACAATGAGAAAATTGTCGCTTTCTTTTACTCAGCTATCTGGTAGCCTCCCAGCAAACATAGGCCTTGGGCTTCCAAACCTACAAGTCCTTTATATAGCAGCAACTGACCTCAGCGGAGTAATCCCCAACCTCTCCAGTGCTTCTATGCTCACGGCTCTAGACTTGGGCGAAAACTCATTTACAGGGTTTATTCCAACCACGCTATGTGCCTTAACAAACCTTCAGCGGCTTAGGTTATCAATGAATAATTTGGCGATTGATACTTCGACTCCAGAAGCAACCACTCTCTCTTGTTTGGCTAATCTTAGAAGTTTGAAAAAACTAAGCTTGGACGCTAATCCATTAAATGCCACACTTGATGATTTCTTTTCGAATTTCTCTACATCGACGCTTCAACGTATTAGTTTAATAAACTGCAGCATGAGGGGTAACATTCCCATTGGTATTGGCAACTTAAGCAGCTTGATATCCTTAGACCTTGGAAAAAATCAATTGAGTGGATCAATTCCAACTTCAGTAGGAAAGCTTGGAAATCTCCAAGGTATAAACTTGAATTACAACAAATTGCAAGGTTACATCCCATATCAACTTTGTCAACTTTATAACCTAGTTAACTTACAGTTGGCTAGTAATCTGCTCTCTGGTTCTATACCTCCATGCTTCGGTAATCTATCTGCATCTCTACGATATCTATCACTAGAGTCCAATTTGTTGAGTTCCACAATACCATCTACTTTTTGGAGACTTGCCTATATCTTGTATGTAAACTTCTCATCCAATTCTCTAATTGGACCTCTCTCACAAGATATTGGAAACTTGAAAGTTGTCATAGAGGTAGATTTATCAAATAACAATTTATCTGGTGTTATACCAAGCACCATAGGCGGTCTTCAGGATATAGTTAATCTCTCCTTGGCAAATAATAATTTGGAAGGCCCTATTCCAAGTTCATTTCATGACTTGCTAAGCCTGCAACTCTTGAATTTATCCAGAAACAATCTATCTGGAGTGATTCCCAAGTCTTTAGAAGCTCTGTCACTTCTCAAGTATCTGGATTTGTCTTTCAACCGGCTCCAAGGAGAAATTCCAACAGGTGGACCATTCCAAAACTTCTCTGCTCAATCATTTGTCTCAAACAGCGCATTCTGTGGTGCACCCCGACTTCATGTTCCACCATGCAAAAATACTAGACTTGAACCAAATTGGAAGAAAGCTAAATATATCATCCCAGGGATCATATTAGTAATTCTACTAGTGGCCTCCATATCTATATTTGTACTACGCTGGAAAAGAAATGTGGAATTTGCAAGAGAGGCTACCTCGTTGCCTCAACTTCTTTGGAAAAGAATTTCACACGTAGAACTTCTAAGGGCCACAAATGGATTTAACGAAAACAACTTACTCGGAAGTGGGGGTTTTGGCTCAGTATATAAAGGGACGCTTTCAGATGGAATAGATGTTGCAGTAAAGGTTTTCAGTTTACAGCTAGAAGGGGCTTTCAAGAGTTTTGATAGGGAATGTAAAATGCTAAGCAATATTCGTCATAGAAACCTTATCAAAATCATCAGCTGTTGCAGTGAACTTGATTTCAAAGCCTTGGTACTGAACTACATGCCTAATGGGAGCCTGGACAAGTGGTTATATTCTCAAAACTATTCTTTGAATATCTTACAGAGGTTGAACATAATGATAGACGTTGCAGCGGCAGTGGAATACCTACACTATGGTTATTCAATACCTATTGTGCATTGTGATATGAAGCCCAACAATATACTACTAGATGATGATATGGTTGCACATGTTGCTGATTTTGGAATTGCAAAACTCTTGGATGGAGGAGATTCCATTACCCAAACCATTACCCTAGCCACAGTTGGGTATATGGCTCCAGGTGATGTACTTGCTAATATAATATCTTTCAGTTACGAACAACACAACTTAAAATGATCTTTTCATCAAATGTCATTTAGATATATATAAGTACAACTCAAATATAATTCATATTGCAGAGTATGGAATGGAAGGAATAGTTTCAACAAGAGGGGATGTGTATAGTTTTGGTATTGTGCTCATGGAAACATTCACAAGAAGGAAGCCAACAGATGAGATGTTTGATGGGGAAATGAATATAAAGCAATGGATTGCAAACTCACTTGTATTACCAGATGCAAAGATAGATGAAGTTGTGGATGCCAATTTGCTTGGGATTAGGACAGAGCAGGAAGATGATGATCATGTGAGGAAGAGGGATTGCATATCAGCCATTATGAGATTAGCTCTTACTTGCTGTGCAGAATCACCAGAAGAGAGGATAAGTATGAAAGAAGCTATAGCCACACTCAACAAAATCAAGACAAAGTTATTGAAGGACGCTGCTGCAGGAAAAGGTGTGATGTTAAACCGTCCTTTTGTTCAGCAACGCTTCAATTAATGGGTCCTATCCTATGACATGTATTTCATGCATTTTGGTTTGATTCAATTTCAGTCTTTAATTTAGCCAATGTAGAGGAAGGCATGTCGTTTGATTTCGGTTTTTTACTGATTTTATGGTGGAGGGGTGTATTTTCGGGGTTGTAAAGCTACTTTTTACATCCTCTTTACACATTCGAGTGTTGTAAATATGGTTTTTGTTCCAATGAGGAATATGTAAATCTATATATGTATAATTGATTTTGCTAATTTTTGACCACTTTTTCTCACTGTTTTTCATGTAGGCCCCACTTGTAAAGGATGTAAAAAAAGATGCACACGTGCATCTAAATTTGCATCTCACGGTTGTGATGCAAATTTACAATTGTTTACACCTCTCCATTGCAGGTGATTTTGATCAGTGTTTATTTAACAACATACACCTCATAATATAACCCTCACTGAAGATGCTCTTATAGTAACAATTTTTTTTATTTTTTATTAAAAAAGGAGGAGTCACCAAAGATTTTCATAGAATTATGAATAAAGAAAGAAAAATTTGGTTGGAGAGGGTTTGTTAGCTTAAATTATGTTTAGAATATTCCCAAATGTTGGTTTGTTTTTTTTCATAGTTCCAATCCAAATGCGCTGTCATTCTATGGAGGGTTTGGTTTGGAATTTTGTGGATTAGGTGATGCCTTATGTGCATTATGTTAAACTAAACCTCCAAATTGATTCAAATTTAATGTATTTTATTCACACAAAGAAGAAAACACCTAGTTGAACTTAGCCAAAGATCACGTTGCCAAGGCAGGTAAATTTGACCACGTGGACTCAAGTCATATAATGTATGTAGCCTGTGTAGATGTTGGTGATCAGTGGATCAAGTTTGCTTCCCTCCTTCCAAATCCATTGGAATTTATTTGATGCAGAATTGCAGACGGTAGAGCAATAACTAAAAGTTTGATTAATTGCACTCTACCCCTTAAAAGTCTAATTCCAAGGGTCCCACCAAGCATCATACATTATCTATTTATTTATCTATTTATTTTCCATCTAAACTATTTAAATCAATTTAAAATTGCTGAAGAATACAAGTCTCACATCGAAAATTTGACTAAATAAAATACAAAATATAATGAATGGTTCTACTACTAATAATACTGAGTCTTTTTGTATTAAAACCCTACACCTACTGGGCTTTATAAGTGGTTAAGTTGGGGACAATATCAGTGTTATTAGTAGTAGATCGCTGGCCCATTTATCTGAAATTTAACATAGTATCAGAGCAAGTTGATTGACTGAGCCTGAATTGGGCCTTCACCCTTACTCCTAGAGAGGAGAGAACCTCTTTGACTGAGGTCAGAGGTGTATATGACTATAAGGGTTTTTAGTCAAAGGTCAATATAGTAGGAGGGCATTATTTCTTTCTGATATGAAGTTCATCTTTGATCATGATGTTAATTCGAATTTGCTGCATGTTTATAGCCATGGATTCAATGGGGCTGGTATTCATTCAAATGTCTAAAATTCAACATTGCATATTGGATTCAAATATCTTTTTAATAAAAGGTATCCAAGAAAGAAACACCACAGCAATTTACCCAAAAGAAAGAAACACACATTTTCTTTTCCATATCATCATAGATTCAGTGAAGTCAACAAGCAAAAATTGTATATGCAAAACAAGGAACAACACATTTCAAAATGCTCTAAATTATGCAGAGTAATTGTCTTGCCATCTCCATTTTCCATACCAGCAGAAATTAGAGTTCCCAATCTTTGACAAGAAGCTCTAAACCAGAAACTTGGAAATGTCAAGAAGCCCAATACAGGAGAATGCTTGACAATTTATCTTCACAACTACACCCTCTGTCTGTCTGTCCCTTTCAGTTTCAAACTGTAATTAGCTAACACCCACCAATGCTCTTCCCCCACCTGAAACAATTTATATTGCTAAAACAAGACTAAAACACAGTAGAGTAGGTCATTTGGAATATTAGGTAAACCCAATATCATTCTGGTAATTAATTTAACCAAGCTCAAAACAACATATATATATATATATATATATTTAAGTATAAGCAATAGTCTAAACTACAATGGGAGGAGTTTCTCTCACATATACTACCAAGGTGTCATGAGAGTTCGAACTTTAGAACATTAATTTGCAAGTCAATACTCTTTTCCGCTAAACTAAACCCTAAACAGAAAACTATAATTTTCTGCAAACCCATAAATTTGAATTAATTTCTGAAAAATTTGGGTCCCCAGGTGGCCAGGTATTTTTTCTTCTGCAAGTCAATACCAGGGTCCCCTCCCCTGCTAATTAATTTAAAGCCCTAATAAGCTCATTCATCTCTGGCTGGGCCTAAATCTATCCAACCAATACAAGAAAAAAGCAACATGTTTTTGGTTCACATGTAAACCTTGTAATTTTGAAACTAACAAGCCTCATTGGCGAAAAAATTGAAAGAAATTTCGCAATCATCGTGAAATTTAAGAACTTTGAGTGAGTCAGAGCAGCTAGTCAACCAAACCTATCCAACTTCTGTTGTCCTCCAACTGTTACACTTCCTTCCGCCGTTAGATTTTCCCGTTAAACTTAACGCCTTAATCTCCCACTTCACTTGCTCAACTTATTAAACCCATAACATTGACGAGTGCCTGCCCCTGTTTTCTCCATCCCTCCTCCATTTCATTCACTCTCTCTCTCTCTCTCTCTCTCTCTCATGGACACAAAACAGGAAGCAGAGTTTGAGAATTGAAACCCAGTTGCAGAAAAAGAAAATGAGAATGTTGTTGAGGTTTTTGGTTCTTCTGGTGCTGATTGCAATAGCAAAATCTACATGCAACGGCACAGACCAAGAGCATATCTTTATGGCTTTCAAATCAGTAGCAGGTTTCAATCTATCTTGGCTTCATCAACAACAAGATCATCAATCCAACTGTTCACGCCCGCCCGTCATAGAAATAATGCCCCCTCCAAAAATCTCAGCGGGATCATATCATGGAAGTACCTCGGAAACATGTCACAGCTGAGCACCCTTGATCTCTCAAGCAACAATCTCAAGGAATAGTTTCAACAAGTGGGCGCGTGTACAGTTTTGGAATTGTAGTGATGGAAACATTCACTAGAAGGCAACGGATGAGATGTTTGTTGGGGAAATGAATTTAAAGCAATGGATTGCAGACTCACTAGTATTACCAGATGGAAAGATAGATGAAGTTGTGGATGCCAATTTGCTTGGAATTGGAACAGAGCAGAAAGATGATGATCATGTGAGGAAGAAGGATTTCTTATCATCTGAGATTAGCTCTTACTTGCTGTGCAGAATCACCAGAAGAGAGGACAAATATGAAAGAAGCTATGTCGTCCTCTTGTTCAGCAGCGCTTCAATTAATGGGTCGTCGAAAATGTAGAGGAAGCATGCCGTTATGTTTTGGTATGTTTAATTCATGTGCACTTATTCTATTTAAAATACAATAATATATAGATATGGAACAAGAAGTCATGATAAAGAAATTCAAAGCTTCTTACTTACTTGGTTATTAAAAATTATATATTTATCTATTTATTTTCCTTTTAAGTTATTAAAAATTAGTTTCAAATGAACAGGATATTAGCTAGTTTGGACTGGGGCTGAGTGGACGCCTGTCCTTGCTCCATTCTTCTCCATTGTTCCTTTATCACAAGTCAAGTCCAGGCAGTGCCCTGCACTGACTGCGTTCAAGTAAATGAGGGAGATAGTTAAACATGAATATAACAGAGATTTTTCGTGTAAATATTGTTTGTATTAATTAATATTATGAGTACATGTGGTTAGATTAGATAACATCTATCCATGTATAATGAAATTGTTGTAGTAATAATGCTAAGGCCACAAAGTTAAACATGCAAGGGTTGTTGCAAGCACTATACCAGTTGAGATCGGTAATCTTCAAAATTTAGAGGTTTTTACAGTTGGTGGTAATAATCTGAATGGCCTCATCCCATCCTCAATCTTTAATATCTCCACAATAAGAGTGATATGCAGCTTAGTTTTAATCAGCAAACATAGGCTTTGGGCTTCCAAACCTACAAGTCCTCTATATTGCAGAAGCTGGCCGCAGCGGAGTAATCCCCAACCTCTCCAATGCCTAATGAGTTTATGCTCACCAAGATAGATTTAGGCAAAAACTCATTTAAATGGTTTATTTCAAGCACGCTCTGTGCCTTAACAAACCTTCAGGAACTTAGCATAGCAATAAATAATTTGATGCTTGATACTTCCACTTCAGAAGCAAGCACTCTCTCTTGTTTGGCTAATTTTACAAATTTGAAATTCCTACAGTTGGCATATAATCCATTAAATTCCTACAGTTGGCTAATATATTTACTTACATAATTCCAGCATGAGGGGTAACATTCCCATTTGTACTGGCAACGTTAGCAGCTTGGTAATCTTGGCCCTAGGAGGCAATCAATTGAGTGGATCAATTCCAACTTCACTATGACGACTAAGG
The DNA here is from genome assembly GCF_029339155.1 of Prunus mume. NCBI lineage: Eukaryota > Viridiplantae > Streptophyta > Magnoliopsida > Rosales > Rosaceae > Prunus > Prunus mume. The sequence goes on from NC_142700.1 coordinate 3,800,141, forward strand.
AATCTCCAAGGTTTGTACTTGAATGATAACATGTTGCAACTTGCAAGGATACATCCCATATCAACTTTGTCAACTAGATAACCTTGCGCAATTAAATTTGTCTAGTAATCATCTCTCTGGTTCTATACCTTCTTGCTTGGGTAATCTAGTCTCATCTTTAAGAAGTCTATCACTAGAGTCCAATTCTTTGAGTTCCACAATACCATCTACTCTTTGGAGACTTGCCTTTATCTTGTATGTAAACTTATCATCCAATTTTGTAATCGGACCTCTCTAAGAAGGTATTGGAAATTTGAAAGTTGAGATAGAGGTAGATTCACAAATAACCATTTATCTGGTATTATACCAAGCACCACTGGGGGGCTTCAAGATTTGGTTCAACTATCCTTGGCAAATAATAATTTGGATGGTCCTATTCCAAGTACATTTCACGACTTGCTAAGCTTGAATCTCTTGGATTTATCCAGAAACAATCTGAATGGCCTCATCCCATCCTCAATCTTCAATATTTCCACAATAATGGCTCGTTTTTTAGAGTGATTCTACAAAGGCAATAATCACTTTCATGGAGAATCACTTCTCCAAATAATCACTTTAAGGCCCCTTTTAGGATTGCTTTTTTTTTTGGCTAAAACCTGCTTCACCTTAAAGTTAAGCAGTTTGAGGTGTTTGGTAAAAATAAAATATATCGATTATTTTAAAAGTAGTTGCCTTTTGACAACAACTTTTAAAAACAGATTCTGACTTACTTTTTAAAGTTGCTTTCAAACGAAGCAAATATGAACCTTTAATGAATTTTTTAAGTTCCCAAAATACCATCATTAAATTTTACAAATGACACCACCTGCACATCCACATCCAACTCTACCACCTCCACCACAACCTTCACCACCTCACCTTCACGTCCTCATCCTCCTCTGCCACCACAACCACCACCACCACCGTCACTTCATCCTCAACCTCCACCACTGCCACCACCACCACCTTCACCTCCACAACCGCCATCCTCACCACCACCATCCTCACCATGACCACCACCTTCACTTCCATCTCTTTCACAACCACCACTACCATCACATAATTAGTGCATAACACTTTCAACATCATGTCTATTTGAATCATTGTTCACAGTTACAATAGTTTTATATTAAAATTTACTAAACGATTTTGACACTACTTTGTGTACTAATAACACTTTAAAAGAATTGTTTACCAAACATAGAGTTGCTTAACTTTATAACTAATTATTTTTAAAGCACAACAGAAGCAAATTTATTTATTTATATTTTTTTTAATAAGTGACAACAATCTCAAACTGGCCATAAGTGATTTTTTGGATAAGCACGTGTGAGGAGCTTTTTCCCATAAGTGATTTTGACATATCCAGAATTACTCCTAAACGAGCCCAAAGAGTAATGGAATTATATTTACACCTAAACCCGCCTAAAATGTCTCTCAAACGAGCCCTAAGAGTAATAAAGCTATATTTACACCTAAATCAGCCTGAAATGTCTTTAGTCGGAATTTCAGAACCGACAAATCGAGTCAACCCGAGTTGAAAAAGAGGGAAAAACTTGAGTTGACCAAAAAAGTCAACATAAGTTCAAAAGCCAAACTTGACTGGTTTGATTCAGTTCCGATTTGAATTTGTAACTTGAAAAGGCTTATCCAAACCGAACCGGATTCACTATGTTGATAAATGTCTAATTATTTAGGCCATATCCAACTATTTCTGTAGGCCAACTAAAAAGCCCATATGTGTTTTCTAACCCAACTATTTGAATATAGGGGATGCACGCACGCATGCACTACTAAGTTTCACTTTAGCCCTGATCTGCTTGGTTTAGCCCTGATCTGCTTGGTCAACTGGTCAACCACCAATCCACATTGACAACAAAAAAGCTTCACTAACCCACCGACCCATACTCACAAACCATAATGACGAATGTGACTATGGGCACAGTTAATGTGTACCAGTATCCTTAATGTCTCCACCACATTAAATTAAGCGTGAGTGGGAAGGGAAGTGCAATTCTGATATAAGCATGCATTTGACTATGTGACTCTTAATTGTTAGTGAGTGAGTGAGTGAGTGAGTGGTATTAGGTAATCTTTTCAGACCTTAACAAATAAGAAAATGTGAATTATTTTAATGGGCTGTTTCAGCAACTAGTTGATTCCTCTTTTCATTTTGTGAGGCTAAGAGGATCTTCAAGAGTAGTAACAAATAAAACTTTTTAAATTGAAGTTTGTTGACCTATATGGGAATTTGAAAAAGTCTTATTTGTTACTTGAATAATTTTTGCTTGAACAGACTCTTTAATACAATTAATGCAATATCATATAAATAAAAAATAAAAAAGATGAAAACATGTGAAAAATGTCTACGTATTTATTATATGAAAAGAAAAAATGCACATTTTAAACATTTTCAATGTAGATTTTGTTTTTTCAAAATAAAATTAAATGTTTGAAGAGTCAAAATCAACTTACCAGTGCTGAAGAGAGAGAACTAGGTTGCAGTTTTGATGACTAAGGTTGAAGAAACTGTTTAAGAGAGTTTTTTTTTTTTTATGTGGCTCACATATTTTAGAATTTCAAAACTGTTAAAGAGACTGTTGAAGATGTTCTATTGGTGCGGCAAACAGAATTGCAAACCTTGCTTTTGCTTTAACCGATTCGGTCACATGGGTTGGGGCACCTCCTTAGCTCATTCATGACGTATTGGATGAAGATATGTTTTAACTTGTTATGTTTTTTAAAATATCTGATCGTTTCCTTCAACAACAGAAAAACAAATAAGAAATGAGAATTATTATAATGGGCTATCATTTCATTGAAAACATTGAAAAGTGAAACAAAAATGGGACCGGCAACTGAGTTTTTCATCATTTAACACACTTCGAAGTTGGAAGGAACTTCTCTGGTCAATTTGTGAAAACAGATGCGTGGAAAGGAAACTGATGCCCAATTGTCCATTCTTCCTTTCTTACAAGTCTAAGTCATTGCAATGAATGGACAAGTTGCATTTGGCTACTCGCGAATTTGTTCCTCCATGGCAATCATGTGCCCCACTCTTTGGCAATGGCAACTTGTTCTGCCTTCATAAATTGGCACGGCAACAAATTATTTTTAAAAATTGATTTATTATCACAAAACGTTCCTAAAGTTTACGAAACTATCAAATTGCATTTTTAGTGTTTTTTTTGTGTCATTCGTGGTCCTCAAGGTTAGTATGTGCAATCACAAATGGTCTCTGCCGTTAGGTTCCGTCAAAAACTCCGTTAGTTTGTTGACGTGGACATATATATATATCACAAAACATCCTTGAGGTTCATGCACTTATTACAAATGGTCCCTGCGAAATTTTTTATTTTTTATTTTCATTTAAAATTCTTAAAATTTTATGAATTTTAAATACATGTAACACTATATTATTTTAGATGTGGGCTCCATATATATGCCACATCAACAAACTAATGGAGTTTTTTAAAAGAAGTTTAAAATTTAAAAATGAAAAAAAAACTAAGGGTTTAGGGTTTATAAATGGTCATCAAGATTAAAATCCTTCTATAAATGGTTTTTTCATTTATAAATAATTTTAAAAAGAAAATCAAAATTTTATGAATTTTAAATTTTTTAAAAATTTTCATAAGGACCATTTGTGATGGTGTGTGAACTTCATAGATATTTTGTGATATATATATATATATATATATGCCATGTCAACAACAAACAAACAGAGTTTTTGACAGAACTTATATAAATGCCACGTCAATAAACTAACAGAGTTTTTGACAGAACCTAATGGCAGGGACCATTTGTGATCGATCGCACATACTAATCTTGAGAATCATGAGTGACACAAAAAAATATTAAGGATGCAATATGATAGTTTCATAAATCTTAGGGACGTTTTGTGATATTAAGCCTTATAAATTTAATCGTTTTATTTATTTAATTATTTAATTATTTTATTTTATTTATTGTGAGGGTTATAAATATTTAATTTTCAAATTTTATTTCTGTATTGAATGCCTTAATTTTCTAGTTTAATATGATGAATGTTACATGTTATTGGATACCTATAAAAGGCCACTCCTTCACATTTAAAAACTACAATACACCATCATAATATCACATACCACAATCACCACCACAATATGATTCTCTCATATTCTACTTTTTTTTTTTTTACTTTCTCTACTTATATTATTATTTTAGGCAATTGTTATGTGACTTTAATACCTATACCCGTCTATGAACGTGCTCATAGCGGATCTTGAGTTTGTGTACAAAGGATCATATCTTGGAGTCTTGTAGACCGTCAATACCTGCACGTATGGAGGCTACAATGGCTTTAGGACAACGTCTTTGATGTGTTTCACCGTACCAAACTCACATTCTTACTTATTATTTATCTTTGCTTTTACTTACCTATCAATTTATTTTTCTTCAATTTCATTGTACCTTAAAAACTTTCTAATTTGCTTATATGTTATTTATAATATAAATTTTTTTATATGGCTTTACAAAAAAAAAAAAAAACCTATATTTTTTATAACACCAACATCACCGCCGACCAATCCACTCTTCTTGCTTTGAGATCCTATATCACTAGTGACCCTCACAACATCTTGGTCAACTGGTCAACCCTTACCTATGTCTGCAACTGGATTGGCGTTACTTGTGGTGCTCGCCACCTCAGAGTAGCATTATTGAATCTCTCGTACATGGGTTTCACAGGAACCATTCCACCACACTCAGGCAGCCTCTCAATTTTGTTTGCCTCACATAACAATATATGACGTTTACGACAAGTTCGAGAAAATCTTCTGTAAATGTTGTTCATATAAAAAGCTAAGTTATTTTTTCTTTATAGTAAATTTAGGTTTTAGCCATAAAAAAAATTTCACTTTTGGAAAAAGCCAAAGCTTTTTCAAAAAAGACAGAAAAACCTCTCAACTTTCAAATCAAAGATACACAAATATAAAGGATTCCTTAGAAAATTCAAAAATAAATAAGGGCAATTTTGTCCATTTTGACTTCTTTTAAAAAATTTCTCTCTCCTTTTGCTTTTTCCGAAGTCTCCCTTTTTTTTTGGCAACCAAAATAAATAAAAAGGCTAAGTTTTTGCTAGCAAGTTTCCCACATTCCGAAAAGCTTGCAATATAAAATATAAAGTTGTTGCAAATTTAATTATTGTTTCGGGAAAGATTTTCTTTTTAGTTTATTAGTCATCGATTTAACCTTATTATGTTAATGGTGACAAATTGTTCATTAAACAAAAAATGATTAGCGTCAATTTTTATGTCAAGTGACCTTGTCACATTGCATGTGATCCAAAAATATTCTCACAAAAATAAGTTGTTGCATAAACGAAATGCCACGCTGTCACGGATTTGGAGTGGTGGGGACGAGGACAAAGGATGCCGTGGCGTGGACCAGTTACATTTTGCTACTAGGGAATTTCTTCCCCCCATGGTGCAATCATGTGCCCCACGCTTTAGCAATTTGTTCTGCCTTCATATATTGACAGTGCAACAAATTATTCAATCATTTCAAGTTTTCAATCGGAAAGGAAAAAACACTTTCAAGTTCGGACTTCTCTGTTTTCAGTGCTCATGGAGAGAAGTTGTTTCCTCTTGTCAATAGCGTTGTTGCTGTTGCAGTATAGTTCTATAGGTACAGGTGCAGCAAAAACCAACATCACCACCGACCAGTCTGCTCTTCTTGCTATGAGATCCCATATCACTAGTGACCCTCACAACATCCTGGTCAACTGGTCAACCTCCACCTCCGTTTGCAACTGGGTTGGTGTTACTTGTGGTGCTCGTCGTCACCTCAGAGTAGTATCGTTGAATCTCTCCTACATGGTTTTCACTGGCACCATTCCACCACACTTAGGCAATCTCTCCTTCCTTGTTGCATTAAGCTTCAACAATAATAGCTTTTACGGTACTTTGCCCCATGAATTGTCTTATTTGCGTCGCCTGAAGTTTATTAGCTTAAGATTCAATAATTTTATGGGATCCATTCCATCATGGTTTGGATCCTTCCCCAAACTTCAAAGATTGGATTTGTATGGCAATCAGTTTTCAGGTACCATACCTTTGACTATCTTCAACTTGTCTACATTGCAAGACATAAATCTAAGCTCTAACGAACTATTAGGTACGTATGTGTCACCAAGGTATTTAGACTCTATTGTTGATCTATCATTATGTTTCAACATCTTGTTATTAATCTATAAGCCTGATGTGTTTTTTTTTCTTTAGAAAATTAGTCTAACTTTTAATCACTTGCAGTTCATCCAATACTAAAAAACTCTCACTTGAAAAGCTTATGTATTTGGTTTTTAATTTTAAGAACGGTTGAGTCTATAATGTTATATATATATACTCAAAAGGTTTTTACAAAACTTACATTTATGGAACTAGTGACTACATGTTGTAGGCTACAAATGATAAAATTGGTTGGACATCGGGGGATAACGACATAGATGATAGATTGTAAATATTGAAATATATATATATATATATATATGGAATATTTATGACCTTTTTCATATGTATGCCCATTATAATATGATATTTTATAAATATAAAAAAACACCCTTCAAATTTAATACTATAGAAAAATTCTATATTGTACCTTCAAGTGAAAAAATTGTAACATACTAATAAACCAATTAGAAAATGACAAAGTGACTAGTTGAGAGTTTGTTTTTCCCTCCAAAATAGCCACTGATAGCTTTTCTATAAATTATGTAGTGTAGTGTTTTTTCTAATTTCATTTATTTACATGTATTCTGAGTCTTTGTTTGGCATATTTAACAGGTGCAATACCCAAAGAAATAGGAAACTTAACAATGTTGAAGAAAATATACCTTGACTCCAACAATTTCAATGGTATATATATTTGTCGCATTGCCTTGATGTGATATAGTTATATATGACTCGGCTTTTGTTGCAATGCATTATATGTGCATAAAACATGAGTCTAACATATAAATGTGCATATATCTTAATGATTTTTCAGAAATTCCAAAAGAGATTGGCTTTTTAGATCATGTGGAAAAGTTCTTTGTGCAATTCAATGCACTAAAAGGCCCTGTTCCTATGGCTGTTTTCAACATGTCTTCTTTGATTACTTTGGCTCTATATGGAAACAGCTTGTGTGGTGGCCTTCCAGACAATATATGCCAACATCTTCCTAGTCTTCAAACCTTGAATTTGGGTCGCAACCAGTTTGATGGTCCACTTCCGTCCAAATTATGGCAATGCACAGAGCTTCTTAATCTTATTTTGGAGAAAAACAATTTCAGTGGAAGCATACCCAAAACTATTGGGAACCTAACACAGTTAGCGGTGCTTGCATTTGAAACCAACAATTTGACAGGTAATTGATATTTCATTATGTTGATCCAATTGTGATTTTTATTTTATCATTATTGAACTATTTTATATATTTTTAGTAAATGACAGAAATAGTTAATCATGAATATAACAAATTGACTTGCCTAATAAACAATCTATCTAAAGTTAAGAAAATGGTTAACTACATAAACCAACCCCAATCCCAAATTATGGGGTCATTTTCAAGTTTATACTCATTTTATGAGACATTTACAACTTCATACAAAACCTACAAATTACCTTGCAGTTATACAAATCGTTAGTAAATATATTAAATGCTGATATGACAAATGTTAGTCTCAATTTTGATGACGTGGATTCCATGTGGGCAAAATATATAATAAACAATTCTTTAGTTTTTTAAATAATAAAAAATAGAATTACATTAAACAAATTAAAATTTATTAATTAAAAAATTAAAAAATCAAAGTTCCTCTCTCCCTTCTCAACCCACCAACCCAACTCACCCGGCCAATACCAAACCTAAACAACCACGCCGACCGCACTCTATCCCAATTGTACCAACCCAAACATATCAAGACATGTATCAGGTTTCAGATATTGATTTAATTTCAATTTCACATATATATCAACACATGGATCTGGCTGGTAAGAGGGAGATCTAGGGTTTGTCTTGTCGGGGAGGAGGGAAAGGGGTTAGGGCTGGGATCGGGGCTGCGTGGAAAAGAGAGAGGGGCGAGGTTTGAGGGAGATTCCAAGCGTTGATGGCAGCGGCCGTGGCGGCAAGGGTGGCCATGACGGAACGATAATTGGAACGGGGGCCTAGGGAAGTGGAGGTTGACGAGACGAAAGCTGATGACGGTCAACGAAACGGAGTCACTGTGTTTGAACTCGGTCGACTCTTCGTTGGCCAAGATGGTGGGGCCACCGGAATCCGGAAGCTTTGAATATGCGGTCCGGGTTCCCATTCGACGGCAATGGCGAGTTCGGAGTCGGGCTTCTCGCTGGCTAAGAGTAGGGTGGTGACGGGCTTGGGTTCGGATTTGGGTAGCTGGGCGTGGCGGAATAGATTGGACGACGTGCGAACGGCGGAGAAGGCGAACATAGGAGTGGGCACAGTTCGATCCTCATGGAAAAATGATAACAAAACCGAACCAAATCGGACTGGCCGATTCGATTTTTATTTTCGATTTTCGCAGTTTGGACGGGCTACTAGGTCCCACTGTTCTTTTGTTGTTGGAATTTCAAGCTTCAAAGCCCAACTAAAATTTTATCTTTTTGGGCTTAAAGATTCACAATTGGCCAAATTTTATGTAATCATCCCAAACTAAATCAATCAAACATTACATTTAAAATTACAACCCAAAAAAAAAAAACATAATAAAGTAAATTCAATTACAACTAAATTGCACAAAAATAACATCCAACACACAATGTTTTTTTTTGTGCTAAATTAGGAAATTCTGCAAGAGGGAGAGTAATTAATAGGTTTTCTAGAAATTTGAGTATGAAATTGTAAATGTCTTACAAAATAGTATGAACTTGCAAATGACCCTATAATTTGGGGGAATTTTTTTATATAGTTAACCATTTTTATTAATTTGTTTTATGTTTTTAAATACCTTTAAAGAATTTAAGACTTTATTATTAAGAATAATGCTACTCTTATCACATTCTCATACCACCTTATGTGGCAGATGAGGTGGACAATCACATCAATTAAAATTATTTAATATTTTCTTTTCTTTTATGATTTATTAACACGTTAAAAAAAAGGAGCTGATTTTCCCACTCTCATTTTCTCCATTTACACTTCCTTTTGTTTTTAAATATTTTTTGATAAACTTTGTTTTTTTTTTGTTCTTTCCTTTTCCTATTCTACCCTTACCTACATTAATTTCTTTTTACTTCATTTTTATATTATTTACTTTTCTTTATACTTAATTTTCCTACTTAAACTCAATTTTTAATGGATGGATGAATTCTTTGAAATTAATATTTTAAAAACAAACAAAATATTTTCCTGAGCCGCAACAACCCCCTCTCTTCGTCAACCCCATCCTCCTCCCATCTCAACCCACCCCCACACCTCACCCCACACAGCCACCCACCCACCAATAGCCATCTATGCCCCAAACGCACCCATCACTGCAAACGACCTTGCCGCCCCAAACGCCCAATAGTCAAGCCACACTCAAACCCCAAAACTCTTAAAAAACCCCTGAATTTAGATTTGGTGGTTGAAGAAAGAGGGGGAAAGAGAGAAATGAGGGAGAGAGAGAGAGGGTACAGAGATCCTAGCTATAGCTACTAGAATAGATGATTGATGTTATTGGGTTCCTTATACTTCTTTTGGTTATGTTCTTGGAGGAAAAGCTAACAAAAAGCGAGGAAGAAAATAGAAAAGGTCCTTCGAGCCTTTGCCATTGGAGCTTATGTGTTGGCTTTTTAGACCTTCGCGAAGCACAAAACAATAGACGGTTGACTTGTTGGGCTTGTTTTTTTGGTCAAAGAAAGAAGGGAAACAGAAAGGGGTAGAGAGAAGACGGAAGGGATGCGTAGGAGAGAAGAGACTAGAGGGTGGGCGGGGTTTGGGATATATTTTTTTGGTTTAAAAATATATTTTTTAAAGAATTCTTAATTATTTTTTTTCACACATCAGCACCTCTCCAAAGTGCTCACTTAACACATCACCAAGGGTAAAATAGGAAAGAGAAAGAACAAAAAAGGGCAAAATTGATCAAAAGTATTAAAAACATAAAAGGGAGTGTAAGTGGTGAAAAGGGGAGTGGGAAAATCAGGTTCCTAAAAAAAATTGTTAATTAAACTTTCTTTATTAAAATACACTTCGTTGATTTAATTGATGTGACATATGATATGGATATGCAATATCATGTAATATAGAAATGTGGGATAAAAATGTGATAAGTATAACATTACTCTTATTATTATTATTTTTTTCCATGTGGAATCCAAATCAGTGAAGAAATTCACTCATTCAAAGCCACGTAGGTAGTTAATGCCTAGGTTGACGATCTAACTAACTGAGGGGTTTAAATGTAGATTTTTTTAGGAGTTTTACTATGGAGTTGCAAATGACTTACATAGTTTGGGTGGGCGGTTTTATGTAGTCAACCCTTAAGAAAAAGGGAAGAAAAAGAAGTATGAAGACATGCAAACTCAAGCGTGTTTTGCTCAAGGGAATATGACATAGGCCCGATTTTTCAATTTGTTTCAAACACAAATATTTTTAGGGCTTCTATTTTTTTATACAGAGATTTTCATGTAAATATTGTTTGTATGTAAGGATATTTTTGGAAGGTAATAAGGGAAAAAAGGTACGGGAATCAAATCAACTACCCCTAGTTGATCTGATTTCTGATTTTGAGAGGACGTGGTTACGAATGTTGAGATGGAGCCCACATATTTTTTCATTCTTGATTGCAAGTAAACGTAGGGGAAGTCAATAATGTAAATCATTCCCTTTCCTCCCATACCTTTTATTGATATGTAAACATGCCCTAAGACTGCTGCTATTTCCCCACCCACATTATCTTCAAAAATTTTAAAACAAATTTATCCCATTGTAAAATGACTTCTAAGGACCTAGAAAAAAAAAACTTTTTAAAAGCATCTCAAAAATAAAATAAAACTTTTTAAAACAAAAACTCTCTCTCCTCTCTTCCCCCTTCTCGACCTGTTGGCTTCTTTGTCAGGGGTCTTTAATCCCCGGTGCTAGAAGCCACTACCACCGCCATACCAAAAACAACAAGCCCAGATGAAAATGGTTCTCTCATTTTAGCAACCACATCTTCAATTTCAGCAAGGCCTCCGACATCGACTCGACCCTTAACCCCAATTTCGCGTAGAGGTTGAAGAAGCCATGGTGGAGGAAGAACATTAAGAACATTGTGATTCATGAAAACTATTCTTCTTTTTTTCTTTCCTAAATGATAAAAAGTACTTCCTTGAAATCATTTAGACTAAGTGTGAATGTTGAAATATTCTACAAATATTCTATTATAACTCATGTTGAGGTGAGTATGATTCTTTATTAGTGCTATTGAAAGATGTTTAGCCTTATTCTTTTCAGTAAGCATGCACAATTAACCAAGTTTTTTGAGGATTTTTCTCAAGCCATGGTGGAGGGTGAAGAGGTTGGGGAGGGGCTAGTGGCTAGGGTTGTTGAGGGGGTGAGGCTGGGTTAGGAAGAGGGGAGAGAGAAGGAGATAAAGTTTTTGTTTTTTGTTTTTTATTTTTAAGAAAATATTATTTTATTATTTATTTTACTTTAAACTTTAAATGGAGTTTTAGGGATAATAGTGGGTGGAAAGATAAGATTATAATTTACATAGTGGATGGGGAAATAGGATAGGAGGTGGAAATAATAACACTCTTATACTAAAAGTCATGATCAAATACATAAATCCATATATAGTGAAATTGTTGTAGACTTATAATGCTAAGGCTACAAAGTTTGTGTGTGTGTGTGTGTGGGGAGGTAATTTAAGGCTACAAAGTTAAACATACAAGGGTTGTGACATTGTGGAACTGGCAGGCACTATACCAGATGAGGTCGCAAATCTTCAAAATTTAGAGCTTTTTTCTGTCGGTAATAATAATTTGAATGGCCTCATCCCACCCTCAATCTTCAATATCTCCGCGATAAGACAAATGGGGCTTGTTCAGAATCCACTATCGGGTAGCCTCCCAGCAAACATAGGTCTTGGGGTTCCAAACCTACAACACCTTTTTATAGCAGAAACTGACGTCAGCGGAGTAATCCCCAACCTCTCCAATGCTTCTATGCTCACGAATATAGACTTGAGCATAAACTCACTTACAGGGTTTATTCCCAGGACGCTTTGTGCCTTAACAAATCTTCAGGCGCTTAACTTATTCGGGAATAATTTGACTATTGACACTTCCACTCCAGAAGCAAGCATTCTCTCTTGTTTGTCTAATCTTGGAAAGTTGACAGAAATACACTTGGGATATAATCCGTTAAATGCCAGACTTGATGAGTTCTTTCGGAATTGCTCTACATCTTCGTTTCAATATATTTATTTTTCCAATTCCAGCATGAGGGGTAACATTCCCATTGGTATTGGCAACATTAGCAGCTTGGTAACCTTATCCCTGGGATACAATGAATTGAGTGGATCAATTCCAACTTCACTGGGAAGACTAAGGAATCTCCAAAGTTTGAACTTGAAAGATAACAAGTTGCGAGGGTACATCCCATATCAACTTTGTCAACTAGATAACCTATTTGAGTTATATTTGGGTAGGAATCAGCTCTCGGGTTCTATACCCACTTGCTTGGGAAATCTATCCGCTTATCTAAGAACTCTATCACTGGAGTCCAATTCGTTTAGTTCCACAATACCATCTACTCTTTGGAGACTTGCCTATATCTTGCATGTAAACATATCATCCAATTCTCTAACTGGACCTCTCTCACAAGATATTGCACAGTTGAAAGTTGTGATAGGCATAGATTTATCAAATAACAATTTATCTAGTATCCTACCAAGCACTATTGGGGGTCTTCAGGATTTGGTTAATCTATCCTTGGCAAATAATAATTTGGAAGGCCCTATTCCAAGTTCATTTGACGGGTTGCTAAGCCTACAACTCTTGGATTTGTCCAGAAACAATCTGTCTGGAGTGATACCCAAGTCTTTAGAAGCTCTGTCACTTCTCAAGTATATGGATGTGTCTTTCAACAGGCTCCAAGGAGAAATTCCAACTGGTGGACCATTCCAAAACTTTTCCGCTGCATCATTTGTCTCAAACAGGGCACTTTGTGGTGCACCCCGACTCCATGTTCCTCCATGCAAAAATAGTACACGTGAACCAAATTGGAGGAAAGCTAAATATATCATCCCAGAGATCATATCAGTAATTCTCTTTGTGGCCTCTGTATCTATCTTTGTACTATGCAGGAACAGGAAAAGGAAAGAGGAAGTTGCAGGAGAGTCTACCTTGTTGCCTCAACTTCTTTGGAGAAGAGTTTCACATCTAGAACTTCTAAGGGGTACAAATGGATTTAACGAAAACAACCTACTTGGAAGTGGGGGTTTTGGTTCAGTATATAAAGGGACACTTTCAGATGGGATAAATGTTGCAGTAAAGGTTTTCAATTTACAGCTAGAGGGGGCTTTCAAGAGTTTTGATAGAGAATGTGAAATGCTAAGCAATATTTGTCATCGAAATCTTATAAAAATCATCAGCTGTTGCACTGAAATTGATTTCAAAGCCTTGGTATTGAAGTACATGCCAAATGGGAGCCTAGAGAAGTGGCTGTATTGTGAAAACTATTCTTTGAATATCTTACAGAGGTTGAACATAATGATAGATGCTGCATCTACACTGGAATACTTGCACCATGGATATTCAATACCTATTGTGCACTGTGATATGAAGCCAAGCAATATACTACTGGATGATGATATGGTTGCACATGTTGCTGATTTTGGAATTGCAAGACTCTTAGGTGGAGGAGATTCTATTACCCAAACCATGACTCTAGCCACTATTGGGTACATGGCTCCAGGTGATGTACTTGCTAATTTAATGTCTTTCAATTATATACGTGTTGTCCTTAATTATGCATAATTTTCATTTAATATATATTCATACACATGAATATATAAGTATAATTCATAATGCAGAGTATGGATTGGAAGGAATGGTTTCAACAAGAGGGGATGTGTACAGTTTTGGAATTGTAGTGATGGAAACGTTCACAAAAAGGAAGCCAACAGATGAGATGTTTGACGGGGAAATGAATATAAAGCAATGGATTGCAAACTCATTAGTATTACCAGATGCAAAGATAGATGAAGTTGTGGATGCCAGTTTGCTTGGGATTGGGACAGAGCAGAAAGATGATGATCATGTGAGGAAGAGGGATTGCATATCAACCATTATGAGATTAGCTCTTACTTGCTGTGCAGAATCACCAGAAGAGAGGATAAGTATGAAAGAAGCTGTAGCCACACTCAACAAAATCAAGACAAAGTTTTTGAAGGACGCTGCTGTGGGAAGAGGTGTGCAGTTAAACCGTCATCTTGTTCGGCAACGCTTCAATTAATGGGTCTTATCCTATGACATGTATTTCATGCACTTTGATTTGATTCAAGTTCAGTCTTTAATTTAGACAATGTACAGGAAGGCATGCCGTTTTATTTCGGACTGATTTTATGGTGGAGTGTGTAGACTTATTATATAATATACTAGTGTTTGTGCCTAATAAATCACGGTCATGAACTGATTGAAGGGACTTCCCTTCGGCCCTGGCGCCTATCGTTTCGTCAAGCATTTCCCCCTCCTAAGAGCAAAAGAAAAACTACAAAGGTAGAATCCTCGGCCTCGCGATCGCAGCTTTGAAGGCCGCAAAGACACGGTCTGAAAAAGCGTGGTTGAATCGCCACGTGGCCTCGGGCCCCACGCTCCATTTACTGAAGTAATGCCTCGACTTCGCAACAAAACCCACTAGTCACAAGAAACATCCAATGCCCGAGGGAAGTGATTGAAGTCAGGATTTGGTGATGGGAATCAAGGTGGTTAGGCGCAGACATTCTCACAAGTAATCTTACGACTTAGGGTCAGATCACCAACCACCAGACCAGGGCATTAAATGCGTTCCCACGACCAAGGGGCAGAACCCCCGATCAGGATGGTGGCCGGGATTTGCCGAGATTTATGGGGGTCACACGACCATGCTTCTCAACCCCAAACCACCATGCTTCACGATCCCAAATGCCGATTTGACTACCTACTTGCCCCGGTCAAGCTCCACCACGCAGGTCTTGTCAGCCTCGAATGTCCCTCAAGGACTCCTATAAATACTAAGCTCAGGACTACATTCAAAGGGTTCAAACACCAAAACCAAAAGCCTCCCACGGAGCAAATTATATTTTTCTGTAATGCACTTTCAATACCTTTATTTGCTTTCTTAGGAGTAGTGGTAGACTGTAAGAAAAATCCATTCATCAATATATCATACGACCCTTGATTTTCAAGGCGTCGGAGTACCATCTCTGTTATCGCCTCACTCACCCCATATATCATACGACCGTCGCTCTCGAGCAACGCGCCAGAGCACCTCCTAAAACCCACCACCAACATCACCACTAAACAGCCTTGTAGCTCATGCTGTGAACTGACGGTCGAGATTCGTTCCTCACTCGGCCACGATCGTTTGATTAGGAGTCAAACGCAAAACTGGCGCAACATTTAAACCATCTTGTACCCGAACCTTAGCATCATTTTGACGCACGGTAGACCGTCTTTGGCACGCCCGCGCACAACCGCACCGCATCCAAAAGGAGGGACGTCACGTGTTGGACGCACATCCCCTCTGCCGGAGCACCAGGCCGCAAGATTTGCGACGGACCAACACTTTTGTTACGCTCGGTGGGACTTGTTAAAAACTTATGGTGGAAACTAAGGCACATGCAAAACTCAAAAACAAAACAGTCGAAATGACTTCCGAGGCTCCTGAGTCCACCTCACCAATCATTGTCGCCGAGACCGAACACGCGGTAAGAACCTCGGCCAGCTGTCCAATAACGACGGATCGCACGGCCGAGTCCATGGGAGAGCAAGCAATTGTCGAAGATCTGATGGCGAAGCAGGCCTACAGGATAGAAACATCCTTTATGGCCGCAATAGCAGATTCTCCTCGAGCTACGGGACGCTTTTTCAGGAGAGGATGCCGGTGACATCGTCCGCAACGCCTCCTAAAGCCGGACAGAGAGGCCAAGAGCGCGAGAGGTTCGAGCCCTACGGCAAGACCTCGGCGTCTCCGCCGCACCAAGCATCAAATTACGGGCAGCATTCACTGCCGACAAGCGGGAGGCAGTCCCGGCCAATATGGGTAAATCCCGGACCGACCTACCCGTCGAAATGACGACGGCCCACTCCATGCTTTGGCCGTGTCATCGGGCAAAGCAGCCCCACACGATTCGCGGTCCAAAGAACTCGGCTCGATCCACACTGTGGCCGTCTAGACCCATCCGGCCCAAGTAACTCGACCTGCCGTCACGGCTATACGGTCGAGCAATCCGACCGTTCCACCATTACACATGTCGTTATCGCCGTCAGCTCCCATCTTCGTATGGTTCGGCCATTCCAACTACAACCCATTTGAACCGGTCAAACCTACGGCGCATATCTGGTACCTCCTAGCTCGGTCGCAACGGCCGAACCCCGTTCAAGTGGCCCAGGTAAGGCCGCAGAATGAGGGGCAACAAGTCCCACGGCTAGTCGCGGCCAAGCAAGAGGCGCCTTCGAGGCTCCGATTCGAAGACGCGTCCGCAAATGATCGAGGACGGCTGGCTCGAGGCGCCGAGCGCCAAGGTATACCAAACCATACCCGCTAGAAATTGGACCGAACCCCTCTTCCCGGAACTACCGATTGCCGAATTCATTCCATTCTCCGGGATGGGCAGACCTCATCCATCAAACACATAGGTCGCTTCACGGCCCGGCGGAAAGGCCGTTCGGACGCCAAAAGCTCCGTTTATTCGTTCACTCTGACCGGCGCGGCCTTCTCGTGGTTCATAAATCTTCCGCCAAATTCGGTGAGGGATTGGTCGACATGGAAAGGATATTCCACGAACATTTCTACCGGACTAATTGGGAAATAACGGTCGCCGAGCTGGCAAGGATGAGCCAGCGTCGACGAATCACCTCGCGACTACTGCAGCGGTTTAAAATGTGTAGGAACTGGTGCCTCACGAACCTACCGGAGAGGGAATTTGTCAAGATGGCGAAGAAGGGTTGGAATTCTTATACCGGAAGAAATTCCAGGGGATTGAATTCGGGACATGCACGACTTGATCAACAAGGTGGACCGATACACATCCTTGTTGAAAGTAGAGGTGCAGAAGAGGACGGCTTCAAAAGGGACTTACTATCGAATTTCGTTGTCGGCTATGCCGGCGGACAACCCCACAGAGGCCGAGGGCGATGAAGTTGAGATGAGCTCAGCCGAAGTCAGCATAGACAAGCCGCTTGTCGCAAAGGACTTGTCAAGGCCGACAATAGCCGCACAAAGATTCCCGACGCCAAGTTCGCGACTCGAGAGACGAAGGCCTACACTTTGATTTGATCGGGGCGAAGCTATCTTTGACGTCTGTTATTGATGTCTACCACGGAAGGACCCCTTTTTCGCCAACGGTTTGTCCTTTCTCATGGAATTCCACAAGGATCACTCGGCCGTTGACTTATACGGCATGACCCTTGAAAACCGTGAAATCGTGGAATTGGCCCTCGAAGCGCCAAGGCGAAAGGCTCCTCATTACCAACGATCGACTCGGCCATTAAGGCCGTATACCAAAGTAACCGAGAGGCGGGCAAGATGGATGCCGAGTTACCGACTGGCGAGCAGGAAAATTGGAGGCCAAGGCCCCTTCGCGAACGATTTGGAATACATCCGTCGATATTTTATGTGAGCCGACACCATCTTGGTCCGACGACCAGAAGAAAGGGTCCGTAAGCCGGGGACGATTACTTAGCGGCCGAGATACGTTAGCTAAGGCGAGGCAAGCCTCAAGGAGGAAGTCGGGACCTCGGACCCCTAAGACCAAAGCGGCCACGACGATACCCTGGGACCGCAAGGCCTTTGGTCGAGGGCCCCGACGACCTTCTCTTTGGTCACAAGGCCGAGGATGACCCTGTGTTGGGAGTCTCCGATAACGACTATGATGGGATCCTCGGAATGATTGAGGAAAAATCCTCGCCAGATGGCGGTCGCGAGGTCAACAAAAAGGTGGTAGAGGAAACCAGCGGAAGCCAAAGGAGGTCGGCATGAACATTATTTTGGTGCTACCGTCCGAGTTTTCGGCCCTAAGAAGCCAAACCAACGGCCTGGATAATGGACGTGACCGAGGAACAGCTTGATCAAAGGCTAAAGACAAAGGAAGAATTGTTGGTCGTGGCTTTTAACGAGGTAATACCCAAAAACGAGCCGAACAAATACCGACACCTCAAACTGTTGTACATCTCGGCTCATGTGAAGGGTGTGCCCGTGTCCAAGGTCTTCGTTGACTGTGGGGCGACGGTCAACATCCTTCCCTATTCCATGATGAAGAAGCTGGATAAGTCAAAGGAAGATCTCATCCCCAGCGATGTGGTTATGAGCAACTTTGTCGGCGATAAATCTAAGACTATCGGGGTGTTGCCATTAAAAATCACCGTGGCCGACCAGACGAGAGTCGCGGCCTTCTACGTGGTCGAATCCAGCGTGGACTAAAATATATTGCTCGGTCGTGATGGATCCATCAGTCTGGATGCATACCGTCCTCCCTCTTCCAACTATTATTCTTCGACGGCCGAGGGTGTCCATACACCCGGCCGATAAAAAGTCCTTTGAAACCAACGCCGTGCAAGCTCGGATTTACGACGACGACGTTGGATGGGTTGTCCTCACCGCCACGATGAAAGCGGCCGCCAACCAGACAACGGCCCGAAAGTCTTGGAGTTAGGCGCCGAGAATGTTCGGCGAGATTCGCGCAAGTATTGATCGACCTCACCGACTGTAGATGATGATAAAGCCACTAGAGAGGAGGAGCGGCGGTGTAACCGACTCTGGAAAGATGCTGGAACATTGGGCAAAAGAATCCTTACACCAAACTCGCGATCAACATAATCGAATTCCTCCACGAGTCGGATGAGGCAGCACTTTGGCCTTTGACGACTTGGGAACGACGCCCCTGAGATGGAGGATGACTACCCGAGGTCCAGGACCCGTTATTAGAAATAAATGTGGGAACCGAGCCCGAAACACACCTCTTTTGTAAGCCGTTTTTGAGCCCTGAGTTAGTCGCCGATATTATCGGCCTGCTTCATGAATATAAGGATTGTTTTGCTTGGGATTATCATGAGATGCCTGGATTACCAAGAAGTTTGGTCAAGCACGAACTAAAAATTAGGGAGGGGTTTAGGCCTTTCCAACAGCCGCCGAGGCGATTCTTGACTGAAGTATAGCTCAAGGTCAAAGAAGAAATAGAACGGCTCCTTGAAGCCGGCTTCATCCGCACGGCTCAGACGTTGAGTGGCTGGCTAACATTGTACCGGTGTTAAAAAGGGGCTCTGAGGGTCTGCGCCGACTACAAAAATCTAAACCTCGCGACCCCAAGGACGAGTATCCCATGCCCGTGTCCGACCTCCGGTGGACGGAGCCGCGAAGCACGAGCTCTTGTCTTTCATGGACGGCCACGCTGGCTACAACCAAATCTTCATAGCTGAGGAAGATGTCCACAAGACGGCGTTCAGATGTCCAGGCGCAATTGAGACTTATGAATGGGTAGTCATGCCATTCGCCTGAAGAACGTCGGCGCAACGTACCAACGAGCTATGAACCTTATTTTTCATGACCTAATTGGCCGAACGGTAGAAGTTTATATCGACGACATTGTTGTAAAATCCCCATCCAAAGCTGACCATGTGGGGTATCTCGACAGGCTTTCAATCGCATGTGGGCACACGGCCTAAAGATGAACCCTAAGAAGTGTGCTTTCGGCGTCACCGTCGGGAACTTTCTTAGCTTCTTGGTCCACCAACGGGGGATCGAGGTAGATAAGAGTAAAGCCACGGCCATCATGACGGCACCCCCGCCGAGGACCAAAAAGGAACTCCAGTCTTTCCTCGGTAAGGTCAACTTTTAAGGCGGTTCATATGCGCTGAAAAGAGGGAAGCCCTTGAGGCTTTACATTTCGGCCGAAGGCTCTATCGGTTGCTGCTCGCCGTAACAACGAATCGAGCGAGAGCAAGCATGCATTATCTGAGCCGCACCCTCAACATGGCCGAGCTAAACTATTCACCAATCAAGAAATTATGTTTGGCACTTTGTTTCGCGGCCACCAAGTTGCGCCATTATATGTTTCCTTCGGTCGTTCAGATCATCTCCGAGATCGACCTCATCAAATACATGCTTACTCGGCCGATCATACGTGGCCGGATCGGGAAGTGGACGATGGCATTGTCCGAATTTACCTTCCAATATGTGGCCCAGAAGTCGATCAAAGGCCAGGCATTGGCCGATTTCTTGGCCCACCACCCAGCTCAGGGGCAAGAGGGGGAGTTGGAGGTTGAGATCGGCATGACCTACATGGAGAAAAACTATTAGACCATGTACTTCGATGGCTCCAGATCGAGACCAGGTCGGGGCCGGTCGTGATCGAATCCCCAAGGGCAAAGGTGGCAATTTGCGTTCCAGCTTGATTTCAAATGCACCAATAATCAGGCAGAATATGAAGCACTCATCATCGGTCTTGAAATTCTAAAAGAAATGAAGGCGACCCGTGTCCTGGTCTCACGGTGATTCTCACCGTAATTAACCAACCGACCGGGAATATCGTGCACGAGCGAAAACCATGAGGCCTTGTATTATGTAACGGCCCTCAATATGGGCGACGAATTTTCTAGGATCTCATTCGTTTACGTATCACGCACCGAAAACCATGAGGCCAATGAGATGGCCCAAGTAGCGTCAGTGTGAACATTCGGACGGCGACCGCGACCGAGTAATAAGAATCGAGGCGCACCTGCCGGCTTTGGCCGAGCAGGAATGAGGGCGCGGTATCATCACCGAGATTACCAACGAGGTCGGCGGCCAAAACTCACCGGCGCTACCCCATAGTAAAGTATCGAACGAGCTCTCCGGCAACCATGAAAGGACTACTCGCCCGAGCTCGGTGTTATTTGATTTATCGAATGAGCTGTACCGAAAAGGATCAGACGGTTTATTACTCCTATGCCCCAAAGACCAAGATATCAAGGTTAACATGGCCGAATCCCACAAAGGGATTTGCGGCGCTCACCGATCCGGCGTTAAGATAAGATGGTTGGTCCGAGGCACGGCTATTATTGACCGACCATTTTAAAGAACTGCATAGAATATGCGAAGGGTGCATCAAGTGTCAAATCTACGGCCCCATACAAAGGTACCGGTGGCGCCCTCCACTGGTTACTAAACCTTGGCCGTTCGGAGGATGGGCGTGGATATCATCGGCAAAATCTACGGGCCGCGTCCAACCAGACGCTGGGTTGTGGTAGCAATCGACTATTTCTAGCACACGGTGGTCGATTCTTCAAAATCACATCGCCCACAGATTCGTTTACCCGAAACCATCACGGCCGATAACGGCCCGGTATTCGATCACCGAGACTCGAGAATACGCCGAAAAGATGGGGATCAAATTGGTCCACTCGACGCCTACTACCCACAAAGCAGACGGTGAGGCAAGCAACAAGGTAATCAACGGTATCCTCGAGAAGATGATTGAGGAAAAACCTAAAGCGTGGCACGACTTACTCCCTAAGGCCCTCTGCGCTTCTGAATCTCGAACGATCGGCATCGGCACATCCCCTATGCCTTAACCTATGGTCATGACACCATCGTTCCGATGGAGCTAAGGTTCGATCTCCGTGTGACCGAACGACACAGGCAGGAAGAGAAGGACTATGCGCAGCCATGGCTCAGAATTAGAAGATTTGGAGCAATCCAGGCTCGACGCCTATAACCTAATGCAGGCACAAAAGCAGGTCGCGGCGAGGTCCTACAACAAGAAGGTGAAGCAAAGGACTTTCGCCGAAGGTGACTTGGTATGGCGTGCCGTACTTCCTATCGGGACTAAGCACCCTCGGTTCGGCAAATTCTCACCCAATTGGGAAGGACCGTTTATTATCGATCGAATCCTTGGCCGAGGCGCATTTCGGTTAAGAGATAGGGATGGGGAATAGCACAACTTGCCAATAAACAGCCAATATTTAAAGAAATATGCCCCGTCATTGTGGGAGACGGCCAAGAATGGGTTATGAGGTTTTGCAATCGGCAAAGATAAAAGAAAAGCCATACATTCGGTCAGAAGAAAAAGGAGTTATACTTCATTTAGATTAAAAGAAAGGAGGCACGGTTACAAAAAGAACAGCCGGTCATGGCCGAATGAAACATATAAGCATACATATGCAAAAAGTAGAATACATCCTAAATTTATGAACGACCGCTTCTTGATCCCTTTGCTCGAACAGGTAGATGATTCTTCCCTAGGCGGTCCCTCCACCGCCACGGTTCCACCGCCGCGAAGGCGGGCCGTCACTCTGGACATGGGTGAGACCGGGTCGCAATCAAGGCCATCATTCAGGACATAGCCAGGGCCGTCACTCGGGACATGGGTGCAGCCGGCTAAAATCAGGGCGGTCATTCCAACCATGGGTGAGGGCGTCACTCTGGTCACGGGTTAGACTAGGTCGCGATCAAGGTCGTCGCTCGCCATGGCTGTGGCCGTCATTCGACACAAGCGTGGCGGGGTGAAGCGGGGCCGTCACTTCGGTCATAGATGCAACCAAGGTTCTAGGCCAAACGGACATGGCCAAGTTGGAATCGTCATACCAGGCCCTTCCATCTTCATCGATTGCATGCGGTCTCTCTGTGGCCTCATACGAAGGATAGTTGTTGGACAGCAGGAGGGAGAAAACCATCTGGATCAGGCCACGAAAGAGGAATCCACGGATATGGCTCGGCCTTGGTTCGAGAAGCTACAAAGGGGAGGCTACTGGAGCAGGTTGGATTGGAGGAGGAGTGAAGAAAAAATGAAGGAGGCCAGGCTTTTATATTGGCGCTAGAATATGAAACGAAAGGGCATGGCTCTCTTGAGAGACGTAGCGATCGACGCGTTCACACGCGCGATGACGTGGTGGAAGCTCGAAACTTTCATTTCATTTAACAAGACAAAACGGCGGTTTGCGCGATGATGGCTGCGAATGTGCTTGCGCATTTAATGCGCCAATTGACCTACGCATTTAAAGCACCAACTGTCAATCACTTGGGAATGCAAAGGGTCCATCCTTGGAATCCTTTCGACCTCGCCCAGCCGCGACCAAGAATCCAGGATGTGGGGCAATGTTTGTGCCTAATAAATCACGGTCATGAATCGATTGAAGGGACTTCCTTCGCCCGGCGCCTACCGTTTTCAAGCATTTTGCCCTCCTAAGAGCAAAAGAAAAACTATAAAGGCAGAATCTCCTCGGCCTCGCGACCGCAGTTTTGAAGGTCGAGGCCGAAGGCCGCAAAAGAAACGGTCTTAAAAAGCTGTGGTCAAATCGCCATGTGGCCTTAGGGCCCCATGCTCCATTTAATGAAGTAATGACTCTGACTTCGCAGCAAAACCCACTAGTCACAAGAAACATTCAATGCACGAGGGAAGTGACTGAAGTCAGGATTTGGTGATGGGAATCAGGGTGGTTAGGCGCAGACATTCTCACAAGTAATCTTACGACTTAGGGTCGATCACCAACCACAGACAGGGCATTAAATGCGTTCCCACAACCAAGGGGGCAGAACCCATGATCAGGGTGGTGGCCAGGATTTACCGAGATTTATGGGGGTCACACCACCATGCTTCTCAACCCTAAACCACCATGCTTCACGATCCCAAATGCCGATTTGACTACCCACTTGCCCCGGTCAGGCTCCACCACGCAGGTCTTGTCAGCCTCGAATGTCCCTCCAGGACTCCTATAAATACTAAGCTTAGGACTACATTCAAAGGGTTCAAACACCAAAACCAAAAGCCTCCCACGGAGCAAATTATATTTTCCTGTAATGCACTTTCAATACCTTTATTTGCTTTCTTAGGAGTAGTGGTAGACTGTAAGAAAAATCCATTCATCAAGGCACGAGGGTTCCGGAGGGGGCCGGAGGCAACACAAAGCTTGCATGTCACAAGGCGATGTGGCCAGGCACAGGGGCGCCGAAGGCAACACAAAGCTTGCATGTCGCAGAGCGATGTGGCTAGGCATGATGACACCGAAGGCGACACAAGATGTGCCTAGGCAAGGGGTGCCGAAGGCAACACAAAGCTTGCGTTATGACAAGGCATTGTGGCCAGGCATGAGCAGCAGCGCCGGTTGATGGCTGGGTGCCTAAGGCATCGCTCGCGCTAGTTGATGGCTGGGTGTCGAAGGCAACACAAGCTATATGATGAAGATTGTATGGATGTCGAAGGGCACTGAGCAAGGGGAGAACGACATAAACCTTTTGTATCAATTCCCACAGACGTCGCCAAACTGTTGATGCTCAAATTGGTTAGGCCAAGAATGAGTCTAACTTAGTGATGATGTGTGATGGATGATGGATGAAGGTGAGGACCTTAAGCATGTATGTAAAGACTTGGGCAAGCGATAAATGTAAAGAAGACAAGATATACGTGGTTCACCCTTAATGAATGGGCTACGTCCACGGAGAAGTGTGTTCTCATTATAATAGTGTATGATTACATTTGTACATGGGGTTGGACCCGAATATAAAGATGACAAGTAAGATGCCTAGGTCAGGGATCTATAAGAGAGTCCCCGGCTCTAGGGTTTAGCTTTGAGACCCGGATCCTCTTCTAAGTGGAGAGAAGAAGTCCCCTTTTCACATGGATACTATTCCCTATTTATAGGGAAGTGAAAGTGGGAGGTTTGTGTAGATTTCCGATGTGGGACTTTGCGCAAGTCGCTGTGGTGGTGACATGTGTCATGGTGTTGATGCTCTTGGTGCTAGATATGCTCGGTTGATTATGGTGTAAACAATGACTTTGATGGCTACGCTCTCGTTGGTTTTGATGTTCTTGGCATGGTAGACTTTGGCGAAGGTGCCATTCCCAAGCAATTTGCCGATTTCGAAGCGACCCAAAAGCGGAGCTGGGATGTTTTTGGATTTGTTGGTAGGAGTGGAGGGGTTGGAAGCGACGCCGTTATTGGTAGCTTTGGTGGTGAGGTTTGGCATTCCTCCGGGAAGGGACGGCCCTCTCTCTCGATTTCTCAGGTGAATTTGGGTTTTTGTGATTGTTTGATTGAATTTTTTTTTTTTTTTTTGGGGTTGATTTATTGGGCTTTTTTGTTGTGTTTGGGATGTGATGTTTGGTTTGTTGGGTGTTGTTTTGATGATTGATGAGTGGTGTGTGTAGAAACTAAAGGGAGATGTTTTATTTGGTTTTGGAGACAATGATGCTCCTTATATGGTACAGGAATATACCCTCCACCTCGTCCCAATACAATACTTAGAATTTTTTTTTTCTTTTTCTTTCTATTTTTTTATTTAATTTTGTTTGCCTCATATAACAATATATGACGTTTACGATAAGTTTAAGAAAATATTCTGTAAATGGTCTAAGGTGTTTTTTTTTTTTTTGGGTAACAAAAAAAAAGGCTAAGTTTTTGCTAGCAAGTTTCCCACAATCTGAAAAGCATGCAATATAAAATATTAAGTTGTTGCAAATTTATTTATTGTTTCGGGAAAGATTTTCTTTTTAGTTTATTAGTCATCGATTTAACCTTATTATGTTAGTGGTGACAAATTGTTCATTAAATAAACATGATTAGCGTCAATTTTTATGTCAAGTGCCCTTGTCACATAGCATGTGATCCAAAAATATTCCCACAAAAATAATATGACACTTTCGTATTACTTAACAATTTTGTTTTATGAGAAGTAGACCTCCTTAATTTAATCATTAACTTATTGTCGGGCCTTCTAGTTCAACATTAGTTACTTAAAGAGTTAAATTTTTATCGTGAATGTTGGACTTTAACTATTATTGTTACAACTATAAACCTTTGTGTGGCGAAAAAACGAAAGGGAAAAAAAACAATTTACCGAAAAAAGGGCCATGGCAATTTGCTCAAAGTTCAAAGTTGAATGTTGAAACCAAAAACATGGTTGCATGAGAATTGCAACTTCCATGTTTGACAGCGCAACATAAACATGGGACATACGAAGTTTAACGGCTCTTTATGTGTTGGAGGAGTCGTGAGATGCAAGAGGTTAAAACTCTGTACAAGAAGAAGAAGCAGCTTATTTCCAACCAAGTAATCTTCAGCCACTTAGTGGGTAGCACGTGTGTTATACTAAACGGGTGCTGACAATGTCACACATAGGCAATCTCAATCCAGCCTAACCTCATCAGACGTCCTACACCGACGATCAGGCTTACTATTATACCGTCAAACATTTAATCGGTCACGTGCTTTTCTAAGCCACGTTGTACAACTAAAATTGCTACACGTGATTCTGAAGAAAAGATGCCAAGGATTGATTTTGATTTGGGCGGGGAACTGCTCACGAGAGTCGAACCAGGAAATTGAATGGTTAAGAAATGGATGACTTGATGGTGAAGCAAGTTAACTTGATGGTCGGTGATGATTTTACATATCTACGGCATACAACTGTTACAAAATCTTCAACATGCAATTTCTTTGCCTATTTTACCCTTTATTATTAGTAGTAAATAAGTTGACCCAAAAAAAGAGTTAAGTATTGGGCCTCCCATGTTTTGATGATTGCACTCCATCTCTATGTGAGTGGAGGGCCTGGAGAGGGTATTTTTTAATACAAGCGTTAGTCTAAATGATTTTTAACACACACACTACAATGGTGTCACGAGGGTTCGAATCTAAGACCACTAACTTGCAAGTCAAGATCATTTTTTATTAGACTAGACCTCATTAGCCATAAAAACAATTTTTAAATTCAATTATTTTGGTCACCAAACTCTAGGCAAATAATTGAATATTTGAAAATTAAATTGCCAGATATATAACTTGTATGTTTTTAAAAAATTATTATTTTTAAATAATAAATGCAATTTAACTCTAAATATGAAATTCGTACAATTATTTAGTTTATCACATCGACTAATATCTCATCATCATTCAACCTTTCATGAAATCCGTATATGAGTATTGAAAGAAAAAGAAAAGATTTGAAATGAATATGATAAATTTTCAAAAGATAAGGTAGTGACGCTTAAAAGACAAACAATGTTGCAATTTCAATGATTTGAAATATATATATATATATATGTAATTTTTTTTTTCGTATTGCTTATAACAGCAGAAGTACAAAAGTGGATAAGGACTTGTAGATGTTGAGATGAATGGAAGTAATGCCAACGGATGTGTATCATGCATCAGAAAAGTGTCTTGAAAGGCTAATATACACAAGTTTTTTTTACTTTTCAATTTAATATGCTGCTAAATGCAATGCACATTTATAATGATGCCCTAATATTGAAATTTTTTTTGTGACTAAACTGAAATTAGTCGCATTTACAAATTATTATTATTATTATTATTTGTGAAAATTTGAAAAGGAGAGAATGAGGTGTCATTGGTGTTTGAACGTAAAATCACTAGGGAAGCTCTATCCAAATCAGTCATATTGCTAATTGAAATGGCTTTCTATGTTCTTTTCAATTGATCTAATAAAATACTATCGCTTGTTTGGTAAAAAAAACTATTTCATATTTTAATAACAAGGAAGATAGTTAATTATGAATATAACAGATTAACTCACCTAATAAGCGTTCTATCTAAGTCAATATATATGTTGAAATCGAAGTTAACCAAAGTAAGAAGAAATTAGTATTAAAGATGTAATAACCCAATCCTAAATTAAATTTTAATTAATAAAATATTCAAATCAAAGACGATTTTACCCCGTGACTATTTTAATGGTTTAAAAGTTGACTTTTTGTTTGGGAAAGACTTTGGGAATTTCAGTTGTACTGTTGCGTAGGGCACGTCAAGATGAGTCCGTAGACACAATATACACAAGTTTTTTGACTTTTCAATTTGATTTAAAGCTAAATGCAATGCACATAATGTTGAAAAATATTTTGTGATCAAACTGAAATTAGTCACATACACAAATTATTATTATTATTATTATTATTTTTTAACATTTGGAAAGGAGAGGGGATTAAGTGTTATTGGTATTTAAACTTGATATCACTAACCAGATAAATACTTTTACGGTTTTACCATTGAACTATCAAACTTTTGGCAGCATTATCAAGTATGTACAGGCCTAAGCCCAACAAAGCGAAAAACTAACGGAAATTGGCCGTGGTCTGAACAATTAACTGCTTGCAAATTTAGTCCACCAGCTTGCTATCCTGGAATATGTATGTGTATATGCTTTGTTTCTGAAAAAAAAAATCAAAGCAAAAGGGTCCTTATTATGCAGAGGAGATTGGATTGACCATCCATATCTGATTGACGGAATATATAGATGTATGGCAAGTTCTTCTACATTTGTGAAGATGCCCAACTGTCCATTCTTCCTTCATTACAAGTCGTTGCATTTGGCTACTTGCGAATTTCTGACAGCGTTTCGCTGAAAAATTTGTAAGTGTTTATGAATCATATAAACATGGGCACCATTTGAATGTAAGTCAAGTCCGGATGGGGCTAAGGATGCCTTGCCCTGTACTGCAATTAACTTCTCGGCCCCCTCTTTGGCATATATGGAAGGAAAGGAATAGATGAGTCTAGTTTTCCTGTTACAGTCACGTGAAAACATTCACAAACAGAAACAGATGAGATGTATTAGCAAGTTGTTGCACATTTATGAAGACAGATGTGTGGAGACTGGATTGACTATCCATATCTGATTGACGGAATATATAGAGACGTATGTATAACAAGTTCTTGCACATTTGTGAAGACAGATGCGTGGAAAGCAAATGCCCAATTGTCCATTCTTCCCTTATTACAAGTCCAAGTCGCTGCAATGAATGGACCAGTTGCATTTGGCTACTCTCGAATTTCTTCCTCCCATGGTGCAATCATGTGCCCCACTCTTTGGCAACTTGTTCTGCCTTCATAGATTGGCACTGCAACAAATTATTCAATGATTTCAAGTTCTAAATCGGAAAGGAAAAAACAAACGAAAAACAATTTGAAGTTGGAAGGAACTTCTCTGTTTTTGTTGCTCAAGGTCATGGAGAGAAGTTGTTTCCTCTTGTCAATCACCTTCTTGCTGGTGCTGCAGCTGCAGTACAGTTCTATAGGCACAGTAGGTGCAGCACAAACCAACATCACCACGGACCAGTCTGCTCTTCTTGCTCTGAAAGCCCATGTCACTAGTGACCCTCACAACATCTTGGTCAATTGGTCAACGACCACCTCTGTTTGCAATTGGGCTGGCGCTGTTTGTGGTGCTCGTCACCTCAGAGTAGCATCATTGAATCTCTCGTACATGGATCTCACAGGCACCATTCCATCATACTTAGGCAACCTCTCATTTCTTGTTGAGCTGGACTTAAGAAACAACAGTTTTCATGGCACCCTGCCCCATGAATTGTCTTATTTGCATCGCCTCAAGTTTATTAGCTTCAAATTCAACAATTTTATGGGATCCATTCCATCATGGTTTGGGTCCTTCCCCAAACTTCAAATCTTCAGTTTGCATGGCAATCAGTTTTCAGGTTCCATACCTACGATTATCTTCAACTTGTCTACATTGCAAGTCATAAATCTAAACATGAACAAACTATCAGGTACTTATGTTATGTGACAACAAGCTATCTAGACTCTATTGTTGATTTATCATTAGGTTTCCACATCTTGTTATTAATCTATAAGCCTAATATGTTTTTTTTATTTAGAAAATTATGCTACTTTTTTCTTACTTGCAGGTCATCCAATACTCAAAAACTCTCACTTGAATAGATTATGTATTTGGTTTTTAATTTTAAGAACGGTTGAGTCTATAATGTTGATTTTTTTTTTAATATACTCAGAAAGTTTTTACAAAACTTACATTTATGAAATTAGTGAGTACATGTTGTGTAGGCTATAAATGATAAAACTGGTTGGGTGTTGGGGGATAAAGACATAGATGATAGATTGTAAATAATAGGGAATATTTATGACCTTTTTCACATGGAGGCCCATTATAACATGATATTTTATAAATATAAAAAACACCCTTGAAAAATTCCGTATTGTACCTTCAAGTGAAAAAATTGTAACATATTAATAAACCAATTAGAAAGTGACCAAGTGACTAGTTGAGAGTTTTTTTTTCCCTCCAAAATAGCCACTCTAACAGCGTTTCTATAAATTATGTAGTGTGGTGTTTGTTCTAATTTCATTTATTTACATGTATTCTGAGTCTTTGTTTGGCATACTTAACAGGTGCGATCCCCAGAGAAATAGGGAACTTAACAATGTTGAAGGAGATACACCTTGACTCCAACAATTTCAATGGTATATATATTTGTTGCATTGCCCTTGATATGATACAGTTATATACGACTCCGCTTTTGTTGCAATGCATTATATGTGCATAAAACATGAATTTAACATATAATGTGCATATATCTTAATGATTTTTCAGAAATTCCAAAAGAGATCGGCTTTTTATATCAGCTGGAGAAGTTGTATGTGCAGCGTAATGCCCTAAAAGGCCCTGTTCCTATGGTTGTTTTCAACATGTCTTCTTTGACTACGTTGTCTCTATATGGAAACAACTTGAGTGGTGGTCTTCCAGACAATATATGCCAACATCTTCCTAGTCTTCAATCCTTGTATTTGGGTAGCAACCAGTTTGATGGTCCACTTCCATCCAAATTATGGCAATGCAGAGAGCTTCTTCAGCTTAATTTGGAGGAAAACAATTTCAACGGAAGCATACCAAAAAATATTGGGAACTTAACAATGATGAAGCTTTTATCCCTTTACCACAATACTTTGACGGGTAATTGATATTTCATTATGTTGATTCAATTATGATTTATCTTTTTTATTTTGTTTGCATAATTTATCTTTATTTAACTATTTCATATTTTAGTAAATGAGGGAGATAGTTAATCATGCATAGAACAATTTTTTTTGGTCAAAATCACTGGAAAATTCATTAGAATCGAATAGTAAGGTTTACAATCATGAATATAACATATTGACTTGCCTAATAAACGTTCTATCTAAGTCAATATGTTCAAATCTAAGGTTAACCAAAGTAAGAAGAAGAAAAAAGAAGAAGATGTATAAAGACATGCAAACAAAAAAGTGTTTTGCTCAAGGAATATGACATTTTGTAAACCATATATTTTCGTCCCCAAATTATGGCCAGATTTCTTAATTTGGTTCAAACACAAAACTTTTTAGAGATTTCCATGTAAATATTGTTGTATTAATCAATATTATGAGTGTGACATTTTATACTAAAGGTCATGAACAAGTAGATAGCGTTAGATTAGATTAATAATCTAAATGGCCTCATCCCATCGTCAATCTTCAATATCTCCACGACAGAAAAAAAAAAGAAAGATTGAATTACCGTTTCTATCTAAGTCAATATTCTTTTCTAACTAATGCTAATGCTACAACGTTGGTGAAATTGTGGCAGGCACTATACCAAACGAGATCAGTGATCTTCCAAATTTAGAGTTTTTGGCATTCGGAGCTAATGACCTCAGCGGAGTAATCCCCAAACTCTCCAATGCTTCTATGCTCATCAAGACAGATTTGGGCCGAAACTCATTTACAGGGTTTATTCCGAGGACACTCTGTGCCTTAAAAAACCTTCAGTTTCTTAACTTAGGAAGAAATAATTTGACGATTGATACTTCCACTCTCTCTTGTTTGGCTAATCTTGGAAATTTGACAACACTAACTTTGGAATTTAATCCGTTAAATGCCAGACTTGATCATTCCTTTCGGAATTGCTCTACATCGTCGCTACAATATCTTTATTTATTCAATTGCAGCATGAGGGGTAACATTCCCATTGGTATTGGCAACATTAGCAGCTTGGTAACCTTAGCCCTGGCATACAATGAATTGAGTGGATCAATTCCAACTTCAATGGGAAGACTTCAAAATCTCCAAGGTTTGTATTTGGATGATAACAAGTTGCAAGGATACATCCCAAACGAACTTTGTCAACTAGATAACCTAGTTGACTTATCTCTGGGTGGAAATCAGCTTTCTGGTTCTATACCTTCTTGCTTGGGCAATCTAGCCAGATCTCTCAGAAATCTATCACTGGAGTCCAATTCATTGAGTTCCACAATACCATCTACTCTCTGGAGACTGGCCTATATCTTGTATGTGAACTTATCGTCCAATTCTCTAATTGGACCTCTCTCACAAGATATTGCAGAGTTGAAAGTTGTGGTAGGTGTAGATTTATCAAATAACCATTTATCTGGTGTTATACCAAGCACCATTGGGGGTCTTTTGGATTTGGAAATTCTATCCTTGGCAAATAATAATTTGGATGGCCCTATTCCAAGTTCATTTCAGCACTTGATCAGCCTGGAATTCTTGGATTTATCCAGAAATAATATGTCTAGCGTGATCCCAAAGTCTTTAGAAGCTCTCTTACATCTTAACTACCTGGATTTGTCCTTCAACAGGCTTCAAGGAGAAATTCCAACAGGTGGACCCTTCCAAAACTTATCCGCTCAATCATTTGTCTCAAACAGTGCACTTTGTGGTGCAGCTCGATTTCATGTTCCACCATGCAAAAATAGTACACTTGAACCAAATTGGAAGAAAGCTAAATATATCATTGCAGGGATCATATTAGTAGTTCTCCTAGTCGCCTCTGTATCTATCTTTCTACTACGGAGGAAAAGGAATGCGGAAGTTTCAATAGAGGCTACCTTGTTCTCTCAACTTCATTGGAGAAGAGTTTCACACCTTGAACTTCTAAGGGGGATGGATGGATTTAATGAAAATAACTTACTTGGAAGTGGGGGTTTTGGCTCAGTATATAAAGGGACACTTTTAGATGGAATAGATGTTGCAATAAAGGTTTTCAGTTTACAGCTAGAAGGGGCTTTCAAGAGTTTTGATAGGGAATGTGAAATGCTAAGCAATATTCGTCATCGAAATCTTATCAAAATCATCAGTTGTTGCAGTGAAATTGATTTCAAAGCCTTGGTACTGAACTACATGCCTAATGGGAGCCTCGAAAAGTGGTTGTATTCTCAAAACTCTTCTCTGAATATCCTAGAGAGGATGAATATAATGGTAGATGTTGCAGTGGCAGTGGAATACCTTCATCATGGTTATTCAGTACCTATTGCCCACTGTGATTTGAAGCCCAGCAATATACTACTAGATGATGATATGGTTGCGCATGTTGCCGATTTTGGAATTGCAAAACTCTTGGGTGGAGGAGATTCTATAACACAAACCATGACCCTAGCCACAGTTGGGTATATGGCTCCAGGTGATATACTTGCTAATTTAATATCTTTCAATTCTATTCATGTTGTCCTTAATTACGTATAATTATCATTTCATCATACACATGAATATATAAGTATAATTCATAATGCAGAGTATGGATTGAAAGGAATGGTTTCAACAAGAGGGGATGTGTATAGTTTTGGAATTCTAATGGTGGAAACATTCACAAGAAGGAAGCTAACAGATGAGATGTTTGGTGGGGAAATGAATATAAAGCAATGGATTGCAAACTCACTAGTATTACCAGATGCAAAGATAGATGAAGTTGTGGATGCCAATTTGCTTGGGATTGGGACAGAGCAGGAAAACGATGATCATGTGAGGAAGAGGGATTGCATATCAGCCATTATGAGATTAGCTCTTACTTGTTGTGCAGAATCACCACAAGAAAGGATAAGTATGAAAGAAGCTGTAGCCACACTCAACAAAATCAAGACAAAGTTTTTGAAGGACGCTGCTGCAGGAAGAGGTGTGCTGTTAAACCGTCCTCTTATTCAGCAGCGCTTCAATTAATGGGTCCTATCTTATGACATGTATTTCATGCACTTTGATTTGATTCAATTTCAGTCTTTAATTTACACAATGTAAAGGAAGGCATGCCATTTTATTTCGAACCAATTATATGGCGGAGTGTGTAGACTTATTATATAATATACTAGTCTTGGTTGTTGTGGTATCAGTATGATTATGGCAGCTAGGCCTCCCACCCTATTTTTGTTGTGTAAACAAACAAGTTGGGTTTGGACCCATTTGGGAGCTGTTAGCCTAAAAGCTAAAATCATACACATGTGATATATATGGGCCTAAGCCCAACAAAGCAAAAATATTTAATTGAATTTGTATATCTGTTTCTCGAAGAAAAAAAAAAGGTTTTTTTAATTTTATATTAAAAAAATAGAAGTCACCAAAGATATTATAAATAAAGAAAGAAAAAATTGGTTGGAGAAGGTTTGTTAGCTTAAATTATGTTTAGAATATTCCCAAATGTTGGTTTGTTTTTTTTCATAGTTCCAATCCAAATGCGCTGTCATTCCATGGAGGGTTTGGTTTGGAATTTTGTGGATTAGGTGATGCCTTATGTGCATTATGTTAAACTAAACCTCCAAATTGATTCAAATTTAATGTATTTTATTCACACAAAGAAGAAAACACCTAGCTGAACTGAGCCAGAGATCATGTGGCCAGGGCAGGTAAATTTGACCACGAGGACTCAAGTCATGTATGTATGTAGCCTGTATAGGTGGTGTGGTGATCAGTGGATCAAGTTTGCTTGCCCTCCTTCCAAATCCAATGGAATTTATTTGATGCAGAAATGCAGACTGCAGAGCAATAACTAAAAGTTTTGATTAATTGCACTCTACCTCTTAAAAGTCTAATTCCAAGGGTCTCACAAAGCATGACACATTATATATTTATTTATTTTCCATCTAAGCTATTTAAATAAATTTAAAATTATTGAAGAATATGAATCCCACATCAGAAACATGACAAAATAAAATACAAAATATAATGAATGATTTTACTACTAATAATACCGAGGCCTTTTGTGATCAAACCCTATACTTATTGGGCTTTGTAGGTGATTTAGTTGGGGACAATATTGGTGTTGTTAGTAGGAGTCCAATATTCCTATTTAGGGTCAAGAGGCGTGCAAACGTGTTTTATTGAGTTTTAATTATAAAAAAAAAGGCTGAAGAGAGTTAACAAAGTTAAATTAGTGTTAAGTTGTTTGCCACATGTCGCAAAATGGAGGAGGAAACAGGGGGCGCAAGAATTTGGTAACAGAAAAATTGGACTCAGTTAGTAGTGGGTCGTTGGGCCGTCTCTCTAAAATTAACAAAAATTAACTGGTATTTTACCAAATGGTTTGGACTGAAGAGCTGAGTGGAAAGCTTTCATATTAGCAGCAGGTCCATCCATGCTTGCAATTACTCCTAGAGAGGAAAGAACCTCTTTGACTGAGGTCAGAGGTGGATATGACTATAAGGTTTTTAGTCAAAGGTCAATATAGTAGGAGGGCATTATTTCTTTCTGATATGAAGTTCGTCTTTGATCATGATGTAAATGCGAATTTGCTGCATGTTTATAGCCATGGATTCAATGGGGGCTGGTATTCAAATGTCTAAAATTCAACATTGCATATTGGATTCAAATATCTTTTTAATAAGAGGTATCCAAGAACGAAACACCACAGCAGTTTAGCCAAAAGAAAGAAAACACACATTTTCCTTTCCATATCAGCACAGATTCAGGGAAGTCAACAAGCAAAAATTGTATATGCAAAACAAGGAACAACACATTTCAAAATGCTCTAAATTATGCAGAGTAATTGTCTTGTCATCTCCATTTTCCATACCAGCAGAAATTAGAGTGCCCAATCTTTGACAAGAAGCTCTAAACCAGAAACTTGGAAATGTCAAGAAGCCCTCTGTCTGTCTGTCCCTTTCAGTTTCAAACTGTAATTAGCTAGCACCCACCAATCCTCTTCCCCACTTGAAACAATTTATATTACTAAAACAAACTAAAACACAGTAGAGTGGGTCATTTGGAATATTAGGTAAACCTAATATCATATCTTTTGGTAATTAATTTAACCAAGCTCAAAACAACATATATATATATATATATATATATATTTTAAAGTATAAGCAATAGTCTCTAAACTACAATGGGAGAAGTTTCTCTCACATATACTATCAAGGTGTCATGAGAGTTCGAACTTTAGAACATTAATTTGCAAGTCAATACTCTTTTCCGCTAAACTAAACCTAGACAGAAAAAAATCATTTGCCGCAAACCCATAAATATTCTGAAAAATTTGGGTCCCCAGGTGGCCAGGTCTTTTTTCTTTTGACCGGAGTCCCCTCCCCTGCCAATTAATTTAAAGCTCCAATAAGCTCATTCGTCTCTGGCTGGGCCAAAATCTATCCAAACAATACAACAAATGACTGAAATTACCAGCAAAACAAGAAAAAGGCAAAGATGTTTTGAAACTAAATAAGCCATGTAGAATTTCTTCACTGGGAAAAAATTGAAAGAAATTTCGCAATCACCGCATCAGTCACCGGTGAAATTTAAGAACCTTGAGTGAGTCAGAGCAGCTAGTCAGCCAAACCTGTCCGACTTCTGTTGTCCTCCAACTGTTACACTTCCTTCCGCCGTTAGATTTTCCCGTTAAACTTAACGCCTTAATCTCCCACTTCACTTGCTCAACTTATTAAACCCATAACATTGACGAGTGCCTGCCCCTGTTTTCTCCATCCCTCCTCCATTTCATTCACTACTCTCTCTCTCTCTCTCTCTCTCTCTCTCTCTCTCATGGACACAAAACAGGAAGCAGAGTTTGAGAACTGAAACCCAGTTGCAGAAAAAGAAAATGAGAATGTTGTTGAGGTTTTTGGTTCTTCTGGTGCTGACTGCAATAGCAAAATCTACATGCAACGGCACAGACCAAGAGCATATCTTTATGGCTTTCAAATCAGTAGCAGGTTTCAATCTATCTTGGCTTCATCAACAACAAGATCATCAATCCAACTGTTCACGCCCGCCCGTCATAGAAATAATGCCCCCCCCTCCAAAAATCTCAGCGGGATCATATCATGGAAGTACCTCGGAAACATGTCACAGCTGAGCACCCTTGATCTCTCAAGCAACAATCTCAAGGAATAGTTTCAACAAGTGGGCGCGTGTACAGTTTTGGAATTGTAGTGATGGAAACATTCACTAGAAGGCAACGGATGAGATGTTTGTTGGGGAAATGAATTTAAAGCAATGGATTGCAGACTCACTAGTATTACCAGATGGAAAGATAGATGAAGTTGTGAATGCCAATTTGCTTGGAATTGGAACAGAGCAGAAAGATGATGATCATGTGAGGAAGAAGGATTTCTTATCATCCGAGATTAGCTCTTACTTGCTGTGCAGAATCACCAGAAGAGAGGACAAATATGAAAGAAGCTATGTCGTCCTCTTGAAAGTAGAAGAGGATAACTCTTATTCTATTTAAAATACAATAATATATAGATATGGAACAAGAAGTCATGATAAAGAAATTCAAAGCTTCTTACTTACTTGGTTATTAAAAATTATATATTTATCTATTTATTTTCCTTTTAAGTTATTAAAAATTAGTTTCAAATGAACAGGATATTAGCTAGTTTGGACTGGGGCTGAGTGGACGCCTGTCCTTGCTCCATTCTTCTCCATTGTTCCTTTATCACAAGTCAAGTCCAGGCAGTGCCCTGCACTGACTGCGTTTAAGTAAATGAGGGAGATAGTTAAACATGAATATAACAGAGATTTTTCGTGTAAATATTGTTTGTATTAATTAATATTATGAGTACATGTGGTTAGATTAGATAACATGTATCCATGTATAATGAAATTGTTGTAGTAATAATGCTAAGGCCACAAAGTTAAACATGCAAGGGTTGTTGCAGGCACTATACCAGATGAGATCGGTAATCTTCAAAATTTAGAGGTTTTTACAGTTGGTGGTAATAATCTGAATGGCCTCATCCCATCCTCAATCTTTAATATCTCCACAATAAGAGTGATATGCAGCTTAGTTTTAATCAGCAAACATAGGCTTTGGGCTTCCAAACCTACAAGTCCTCTATATTGCAGAAGCTGGCCTCAGCGGAGTAATCCCCAACCTCTCCAATGCTTCTATGCTCACCAAGATAGATTTCGGCAAAAACTCATTTAAAGGGTTGATTTCAAGCACGCTTTGTGCCTTAACAAACCTTCTGTGTGGCTAATTTTAGATTTAAGGAATAAGTTGCGGTTTGAGGAGAAGGTTTCTACGGTTTCCTCTGCTTGTCGTACCATTATTAATCATGTGCGTGCCTCTAGTCCTCTGGCTAGAGGTCATATGTCGAATAAGGTGCGTGATCTGTGTACTATTCGTTCCATGGGGTGCGCTGTCATCCCTGCCCCAATCCCAAAATTGTTGACGACGTGGTGACGCTTAAAAGATAACCATGTTTAAAATTACTCTTTTCTGCTTTTGTTTT
Source organism: Prunus mume (assembly GCF_029339155.1). Taxonomy (NCBI): domain Eukaryota; kingdom Viridiplantae; phylum Streptophyta; class Magnoliopsida; order Rosales; family Rosaceae; genus Prunus; species Prunus mume. The sequence goes on from NC_142700.1 coordinate 3,838,581, forward strand.
TTGTATTTCTTATAACAGCATGCAGAAGAAATTGGCCTAAAAATGTACAACTACTTGCTAATAAATATGTCGTGGAGACTGGATTGACCATCCTTATCTGATTGATGGAATATATAGAGACATATGTATAGCAAATTCTTGCACATTTGTGAAGAAAGATGCACGTGGAAAAGGAAACAATGCCCAATTCTCCATTCTTCCTTTATTACAAGTTGTTGCATTTCTTTCCCCATGGTGCAACCTGTTAAAATACGCATCCAGAAAGTACAGTTCCAAAAAAAAGAAAAAATTTGTAAGTGGCGCGTAGCGTGCTTGATTATTAAAAGGCCTCTTACATATGGGTGTGTGGATAAGAATATGATGCGTGCTTGAAATCCCAAAAAAAAAAAAAAAAAAAACTGGAAGAGCTGCAAAATTGAGCAAAGAATGTGTGCAGTGCACTGATATGAGACAGTCAGAAATTAAAAATGCGGAAATCCCTTGATCACTGATTTCAGACATGTTATATAGAATTAGAATCAAATCTATCTAGAAGAAGAGCAGAAAATATAGCTGGAATAAAAATAAAAAAGAAAAAAAAGAAACTAAAGTTTTTGAAGGACATTGCATGACGTGTGCTGTTAAATTAATGGATCCTATGGCATATATTTCATGCAATTCGATTCCATTCAATTTGAGTCTTTAATTCATGTGGATGGAACAAGTATGATAAATAAATTCATAGCTTGTTACATACTTTGAATCGAGTTGGTATCAGAGGAAGCCAAGCAATATTCAATACCGATTGTGCACTGTGAATAACTGAATATTTTGATTACCAAAAACAAAGAATAACTAAATATCTCTGAAAAAGACATGAAGGGGAAATAAAAACTCAAAAGCTAAAAGATAGTGGGAAATTTTTTCCTTGACTTAAAATATTTAGTGCTAAAAACTTCATTTGCTAACTTCCTTTGCCAATTCAGCTAGGAACTGTCATCATGCTTGTAGGGAGCTTTACCTTTTCCAATAATAATTTAAAGTTAAAGGTTTGATTAAGGACTTTTAATCTCAACCATCTTTTAAATCTGTTAGCGTGTTTACTGTTTTGTCCCACTTATATTGAATATTTATTTTTGTTTTGGTGTTTTTAATTAACCAAAAATATTTTGGGGTTTTTGAATGTTTCATCATTCTCTATCTTTTGCTTTATATATATATATATATATATATATATATATATACAGTCCCCTTCTATTGAGGGATCCCTCAAATAATTTTATTTGAGGGACGTCCTTTAGGATACTATATAATTTTTTTCCCAATGATCCAAACCATCTATTTTTTAGGTCTTTATTCCTAGATCATCCTTACAAAAAATTAGACAAATCTGAAACCGTTTTGATATCCAATTGTGTTTTACAAAATCAATGAACACGGTACTTCAAGAAAGTACTAAAATTTCAATAACTCAATTGAGTGGTCAAATGATATCGGATTCAAGTGATTTTTTGTAGAGATGATCTTTGAATGAGTATCTACAAAATAGACAGTTTGGATTAGTGAAATACAATCTGAAGTGGGGCCTACAAGGGGTATCCCTCAAATAAGCTTATTTGAGGGATCCCTCAATGGAAGCTCTCTCTGTATATATATATATATATATATATATATATATATATATATAAAGCAAAAGACAAGAATGGTAATCATTCAAAATATCATAAAATGCCCTTGGTTAATGTAAATATTATTAATTAAATGAGGATAATATAGTAAATTCACACTTTTTCATATTAAAAAAATTAAAATTAAAAAATGAAACACAACTACCCATTATCTTTTTTAATTCTAAAATAATTTTAAATTTTAAATTTAAAAAAAAAAAAAAAAAAAACCTCTTGTAGGCGCGGAAGCGCGTGAGTAGAGGCTAGTATATAAAAGATGAAAACATTCACAAAAAGGAAGCCAACAAAACAAATGAGATCTTTATTGGGGATATGAATAAAAGCAATGGATTATGAATGAACTCACCATAACCTGATGCAATGAATTTAAGTCCCGTTGTGCCTAGATAACTAGAAATTTCTTGAAAAAATGAAGTGAAGGGCCCCTATTATGCGAAGGAGACTGGATTGATTTTTTTTTTTTTGGTCTGAGACTGGATTGATTGACCATATATGAATCATGATTGACGGAATATCGACATATGTGAAGACACGTGGAAACAGACAGGCGCCCAATTGTCCATTCTTCCTTTCCTACAAGACTACAAGTCTAAGTCTAAGACGATCCAATGAATGGAGCAGCGAAAACAGACAAATGGATTTAACACCGAAAACATGCATTCCCTATGAAAGCTCTTGAAAGCCCCTTCAGATATACCAACTGACATTGCACCGAGCCAAAACCCCCAGTTCCAAGTAAGTTCCTTTCATTAAATCCATTTGTCCATTCTTCCTTTCTTACAAGTCTAAGTCGTTGCATTTGGCTCCTCGCGAATTTCCTCCCCCAGGGTGCAATCCCCGTCTTTGTCAACTTGTTCTGCCTTCATAAATTGGCACTGCAACAAATTATTCAATCATTTCAAGTTTTCAATCTCGGGGTGAAAAAAGGAAAGCGAAAAACACTTCCTGTTTTCAGTGCTCATGGAGAGAAGTCGTTTCCTCTTGTCAATAACGTTGTTGCTGTTGCAGTACAGTTCTATAGGTACAGGTGCAACAAAACATCACCACCAACCAGTCTGCTCTTCTTGCTATGAGATCCCATTCACTAGTGACCCTCACAACATCTTGGTCAACTGGTCAACCTCCACCTCCCTTTGCAACTGGTTGGTGTTACTTGTGGTGCTCGTCACCTCAGAGTAGTATCGTTGAATCTCTCCTACATGGTTTTCACTAGCACCATTCCACCACACTTAGGCAATCTCTCCTTCCTTCTTGCATTAAGCTTCGACAATAATAGCTTTTACGGTACTTTGCCCCATGAATTGTCTTATTTACGTCGCCTGAAGTTTATTAGCTTAGGATTCAATAATTTTATGGGATCCATTCCATCGTGGTTTGGGTCCTTCCCCAAACTTCAAAGATTGGATTTGTATGGAAATCAGTTTTCAGATACCGTACCTTCAACTATCTTCAACTTGTCTACACTGCAAGACATAGATCTAGGCGCTAACAAACTATCAGGTACGTATGTGTCAACAAGGTATCTAGACTCTATTGTTGATCTATCATTATGTTTCAACATCTTGTTATTAATCTATAAGCCTAATGTGTTTTTTTTTTCTTTAGAAAATTAGTCTAACTTTTAATCACTTAAAAAGGTCTCACTTGAATAGATTATGTCTTTGGTTTTTAATTTTAAGAACGGTTGAGTCTATAATGTTGGTTTTTTATTATATATATACTCAGAAAGTTTTTACATGTTGTAGGCTACAAATGATAAAACTGGTTGGGCGTCTGGAGATAAAGACATAGATGATAAATTGTAAATAATAGGGAATATTTATGACTTTTTTCACATGGAGGCCCATTATGACATGATATTTTATAAATATAAAAAACATACTTCAAATCTAATACTATAGAAAAACTCCTTATTGTACCTTCAAGTGAAAAAATTGTAACATACTAATAAACCAAACAGAAAGTGACCAAGTGACTAGTTGAGATTTTTTTTTTTCCTCCAAAATAGCCAATCTGACAGCTTTTCTATAAATTATGTAGTGTGGTGTTTTTTCTAATTTCATTTATTTACATGTATTTTGAGTCTTTATTTTGCATACTTAACAGGTGCGATGCCCAGAGAAAGAAGGAACTTAACAATGTTGAAGGAGATAAACCTTCGCAACAACAATTTGATGGGTAATTGATATTTCATTATGTTGATACAGTTATATATGACTCTGCTTTTGTTGCAATGCATTATATGTGCATAAAACATGAATTTAACATATAAATGTGCAAATATCTTAATGATTTTTTAGAAATTTCAAAAGAGATTGGCTTTTTAGATCATGTGGAAGAGTTGTATGTGCAGGCCTTGTTCCCGTGGTTGTTTTCAACATGTCTTCTTTGACTACGTTGACTCTATATGGAAACAGCTTGAGCGGTGGTCTTCCAGACAATATATGCCAAGATCTTCATAGTCTTCAAACATTGGATTTGGGTCGCAATGCAGAGAGCTTCTTATACTTCATTTGGGGGAAAACAATTTCAGTGGAAGCATACCAAAAAATATTGGGAACTTAACAATGGTGAAGGAGATACATCTTGACAACAACATTTTGACAGGTAATTGATATTTCATTATGTTAATCCAATTATGATTTATCTTTTTTATTTTGGTTGCATAATTTATCGTTATTTAACTATTTCATATTTTAGTAAATGAGGGAGATAGTTAATCGTGAATATAACAATTATTTTTTTGTCAAAATCGCTGGAAAATTCATTAAAATCGAATAGCAAGGTTTACAATCATGAATATAACATATTGACTTGCCTAATAAACGTTCTATCTAAGTCAATATGTTCAAATCTGAGGTTAACATAAGAAAAAAAGAAGTATAAGGACATGCAACCTCAAACGTGTTTTGTTTCAAAAGACAAATCTTTTTAGGACTTTTATTTTAGTTTTAGAGATTTCTGTTTAAAATTTGTTGTACTAATTAAAAATTCTGTTTAAATTTTTTTAGATAGGGTTAGATTAGGTTACATAAATCCATATATAGTGAAATTGTTGTAAATAGGATTGTGACATTGTGGCACTGGCAGGCACTATTCCATGGTCAATATTCAATATCTCCACCATCATATTACTGTCGCTTAGTGAGAATCAGCTATCGGGTAGCCTCCCAGCAAACTTAGGTCTTGGGCTTCCAAACCTACATATCCTCTATCTTGCAGAAGCTGGCCTTAGCGGAGTAATCCCTAACCTATCCAATGCTTCTGTGCTCACACGACTTGAATTGGCAAAAAACTCTTTACAGGGTTTATTCCTAGCACGCTATGTGCCTTAACAAACCTTCAGTCGCTTAAGTTACACAATAATAATTTGACGATTGATACTTTGACTCTAGAAGCAAACACTCTCTCTTGTTTGGTTAATCTTAGAAGTTTGACAATATTAGCCTTGGCAACTAATCCGTTAAATGCCAGATTTGATGATTCCTTTCGGAATTGCTCTACATCGTCGCTTCAATATATTTACTTATACAATTGCAACATGAGGGGTGACATTCCCATTGGTATTGGCAACTTGAGCAGCTTGATATACTTAAGCTTGGCATACAATCAATTGTGTGGATCAATTCCAACTTCACTAATAAGCCTATGGAATCTCCAAGCTTTAGGCTTGATTGATAACAAGTTGCGAGGGTACATCCCATAACAACTATGTCAATTATATAACCTAGCTTACTTAGATTTGAGTAGTAATCAGCTCTATGGTTCTATACCGTCTTGCTTTGGTAATTTAACCACATCTCAAAGATATCTATCATTGGCGTCCAATTCGTTGAGTTCCATAATACCATCTAACTTTTGGAGACTTGCCTATATCTTGTATGTAGACTTATCATCCAATTATCTAATTGGACATCTCTCACAAGATATTGGAAACTTGAAAGTTGTGACAATGGTAGATTTATCAAATAACAATTTATTTGGTATCCTACCAAGCACTATTGGGGGTCTTCAGGGTTTGATTAATCTATCCTCGGCAAATAATAATTTGGAAGGCCCTACGGGTTGCTAAGCTTGCAACTCTTGGATTTGTCCAGAAACAATTTGTCTGGAGTGATTCCCAAGTCTTTAGAAGTTCTGTCACTTCTCAAGGATATGGATTTGTCTTTCAACAGGCTCCAAGGAGAAATTCCAACTGGTGGCCCGTTCCAAAGCTTCTCCGTTCAATCATTTGTCTCAAACAAAGCACTCTGTGCTGCAGCCCGACTTCAGGTTCCACCATGCAAAAATGGTACACATGAACCAAATTGGAGGAAAGCTAAATATATCATCCCAGGGATTATATCAGTAATTCTCTTTGTGGCCTTTGTATCTATCTTTGTACTATGCAGGAAAAGGAAAGTGGAAGTTGCAGGAGAGGCTACCTCATTGCCTTAACTTCTTTGGAGAAGAGTTTCACATCTAGAACTTCTAAGGGGCACAAATGGATTTAATGAAAACAACCTACTAGGAAGTGGGGGTTTTGGTTCTGTATATAAAGGGACACTTTCAGATGGAATAGATGTTGCAGTAAAGGTTCTTAGTTTACAGCTAGAAGGAGCTTTCAAGAGTTTTGATAGCGAATGTGAAATGCTAAGCAATATTCGTCATCGAAACCTTATCAAAATCATAAGTTGTTGTAGTGAAATTGATTTCAAAGCCTTGGTACTCAAATACATGCCTAATGGGAGCCTCAAGAAGTGGTTGTACTCTCAAAATTCTTTGAATATCGTACAGAGGTTGAACATAATGATAGATGCTACATCTGCACTGGAATACCTACACCATGGTTATTCAATACCTATTGTACACTGTGATATGAAGCCAAGCAATATACTACTGGATGATGATATGGTTGCACATGTTGCTGATTTTGGAATTTCAAAACTCTTGGGTGGAGGAGATTCTATTACCCAAACCATGACTCTAGCCACTGTTGGGTATATGGCTCCAGGTGATGTACTTGCTAATTTAATATCTTTCAATTCTATACATGTTGTCCTTAATTATGTATAATTTTCATTTCATCATACACATGAATATATAAGTATAATTCATAATGCAGAGTATAGATTGGAAGGAATGGTTTCAACAAGACGGGATGTGTACAGTTTCAGAATTGTAGTGATGGAAACATTCACTAGAAGGAAGCCAACATATGAGATGTTTGATGGGGAAATGAATATAAAGCAATGGATTGCAAACTCACTAGTATTACCAGATGCAAAGATAGATGAAGTTGTGGATGCCAATTTGCTTGGGATTGTGACACAGCAGGAAGACGATGATCAAGTGAGGAAGAAGGATTGCATATCAACCATTATGAGATTAGCTCTTGCTGTGTGGAATCACCAGAAGAGAGGATAAGTATGAAAGAAGCTGTAGCCACACTCAACAAAATCAAGACAAAGTTTTTGAAGGACGCTGCTGCAGGAAGAGCTGTGTTGTTAAACTGTCCTCTTATTCAGTAGCGCTTCAATTAATGGGTCCTATCTTGTGACATGTAATTAATGGGTCCTATCTTATGACATGTATTTCATGCACTTTGATTTGATTCAATTTCAGTCTTTAATTTAGACAATGTAAAGGAAGGCATGCCGTTTTATTTCAGACTGATTATATGGTGGAGTGTGTAGACTTATTATATAATATACTAGTCTTGGTTGTTATGGTATCAGTATGATATGAGGGTTTGTTATGTTGTGTTGTGGCTACAACCACGATCTCTTGGGAGCTCCACCGCTGCTTTCGCCAAGCCAAGAGGCAAACAAAGGCTGATTACGGCAGCCAGGCCTCCCACCCTATTTTTGTTGTGTGTAAACAAGCGAGTTGGGTTTGGTCCCGTTTGGGAGCTGTTAGCCTAAAAGCTAAAATCATACACACGTGATATATATATATATATATATATATATATGAGTGGTGATTTCCCCACTCCTTTTTCTCCTATTTTATCCACTTACACTTTTTTTATAACTAAAAAATGAGTGTAAGTGGATAAAATAGGAGTGGGGAAATCATTATGTATATATATATATATATACACACACATATAACATTTTGGTCATGAAAAGGCAAATATCCAGCCATGAGCACAAACAACACAACCCCACAAGACCAAATATCGACCAAATTTCTCAGCGGCAATCGTTAATGGGCCCTTCACACCTTCCCTAGACCCCTCCAAGCTCACTCTGCAATCCTTCTTCCTCACCATAGAACATGCACAGATACACTTTAATCACAAAACATGGACATATATATGACATTCTGTTTTTTCTTCTCAAATATCAATATTAAGAGTAGATAAAAAAAATATATTATATGTATATGAAATTCTGTTTTCTTGTCTTTTTTTTTTTCCTTAATCCAAAAGACTAGATTAAGAAAAGAGAAAAAAAAAAAAATACAAGAAAACCCACTCTACCGCAAATATATTATGTAAGTGAAGATCAATTAGCTTATGGGAAACCACAGGTAGATTAATCAATAACCAAGAATCATAAGAAACACAAACCACGTTGAATGGAGCATTGAAAGCAAGAGTTTAATCGTAAACTACAAAACTACAGTACTCCAAAAAAATTAAAAATAAGTAGCCTAGAATCACAAGAAACACATGTTGAATGAAGCATTGAAAGCACAAGTTTGATGGAAAATTACAAAACTACAGTACTCAATAAAAAAAAATTGTAGAATTGTTGATGAGTTCTTAAAATCCATATCAAAACTCAGGATACAAAACTCCAAATCGAAGAACCATGGTATAATTGATTTATCAGACAGCATCTAATCATCTAATCAATCAATATGCTTTCTCTAACTATTGAACAGCAAGCCACCCATAGCAAAAGCCCGAGAACGAAGAATGACCTTAATTATATACATCGAGCACAAGTCTGCAGAAAGAATAAGATGGACAAGCTAGAACAACCATCTATTGTTTAAATGAATATGCTTTTTTGTACTTCATACACATGATATTCCAAAATTTTAAAAAACCATTAAAAATCTAGAGGAGTGATCTTCAAACCCATTAAAACCATATCAGAACTCATCCAAAATTTTTTGTACTTCATACACAAGATAGCATACCTCTGTTGCATAGATGGTGGGTCTTCTTCTTCAACTAACGATGGTGGGTCTTCTTCTTCAACTGACAATGGTGAGTCTTCTTCTTCACGTCGTTTGGTCTGCGTGAAAGGTCTCCAAGCGTTGGAGGAAGAAGAAAGACGTTTGGTTTCCCAACGTACGCCGTTCCCAAGCGTAAGTGGAGTTTGTGGTGGGCCAGGAGTGTGAAAACGGGTTAAAAGATGTAATTCAATCTCAGCCACACAAGGTCATTAAAATAGATCCAACGGTTGAGCGCCCCATCCAACGGTCATTAAAACATATATATGTATGTATATATGTATATCAGTCCCCTTCAGTTGAGGGATTCCTCAAATAATTTTATTATGGACGCCCTTTAGGGTACCCTATAAATTTTTTTTCCAATGATCCAAGCCATCTATTTTTTAGGTCTTCATTCATAGATCATCCTTACAAAAAATTAGACAAATCGGAAACCGTATCGACATCCAATTGTGTCATACAAAATCAATGAACACGGTGCTTCAAGAAAGTACTAAAATTTCAAGAACTCAATTGAATGGTCAAATGATATCGGATTCAAGTGATTTTTTGTAGAGATGATCTTTGAATGAGTATCTACAAAATAGACGGTTTGGATTAGTGAAATACAATCCGGAGTGGGCCCTACAAAGGGCGTCCCTCAAATAAACTTATTTGAGGATCCTCAATGGAAGCTCTCTGTATATATATATATATATATATGTGTGTGTGTGTGTGTGTGTGTGTGTGAATTTGTATAGACAAACCAATCCACCTACCTTAATTATGTATCAGGTTCTCATTAAAATAAAAAATATATATTTTAAAAAAAAAAATTCTATGTATCTTGTCTAACTTTGAATTAAGAGTCACCAACAAAGCAAGATTTTCATAGAATTATGAATAAAGAAAGAAAAAATTGGTTGGAGAGGGTTTGTTAGCTTAAATTATGTTTGGAATATTCCCAAATGTTGGTTCGTTTTTTTTTCATAGTTCCATGACTTATCTCTACCTCTGTCTCACGCATATTGGGATGGTGAGAAAAAAAAATTCCATGACTTTTTCTCTACCTGATTGTCACATATTTGTCTCTCTCTACCTCTGCAGACCTTTTTGTTTTTGTTTTTTTGTTTGGTCAAAATCTCTACAGACCCTTTGGTTTTCCAAATCAAGAAGGGTTGAACGATTTTTATTTATTTTTAACAAAACCAAGAGAGAACAAGAGAGAAATAAAATAAGAAAGAAAGTGGAAGGAGAAAGAGAGACAGAGAGAAATAAGAGAAAACAAGAGAAGAAAAAAATTAAGAGGGAAGAGAAGGAAAGAATCAAAGAGGGGAGAGGAGAGTAAGAAGATGATGAAGAAAATCAGTGACAAAAAAAGGTGGGAGGGAAGAACAAAGATAAATGAGAAACATTAAAAAAAAAAAAGTTTTGGACGGCAGAGGCATGGGGATGTGATGGGCAAAATGCTTTGGGTAGAGCAAATGGCAAAAACAAAGAAGTAAAATAATCAGTCTAACCCACGTGACCACTCGGAAGCAAATGACAAAAACAAAGAAGTAAAATACATATATATAAAATTTTGGTGCCCCTTTAATTGGAGGCCCATGGCCGTCGCCCTCCGTGCCCATGCCTCAGGGCCGGCCTCAGTCTAAGTCTAAGTCCGGCCTCAGTCTAAGTCTAAGTCGTTGCAATGAATAGACCAGCAAAAACAGACAAATGAATAGACCACTTCCAAGTAAGTTCCTTTCGTTAAATCCATTTGTCCATTCTTCCTTTCTTACAAGTCTAAGTCGTTGCATTTGGCTACCCGCCAATTTCATCCCCCAAGGGTGCAATCCCAATCTTTGTCAACTTGTTCTGCCTTTATAAATTGGCACTGCAACAAATTATTCAATCATTTCAGGTTTTCAATCTCGGGGGGAAAAAAGAAAACGAAAAACATTTTGTAGTTGGAAGGAACTTGTCTGTTTTCTGTGCTCATGGAAAGAAGTCGTTTCCTCTTGTCAATAATGTTGTTGCTGGTACACCACAATTCTATATGTACAGTAGGTGCAACACAAACCAACATCACCACAGACCAGTCTGCTCTTCTTGCTCTGAAATCTCATATCACTAGTGATCCTTACAACATCTTGGTCAACTGGTCAACGACCACATCTGTCTGCAACTGGGTCGGCATTACTTGTGGTGCTCACCACCTCAGAGTAGCATCATTGAATCTCTCGTATATGAGTTTCACAGGCACCATTCCACCACACTTAGGCAACCTCTCATTCCTTGTTGCACTAAGCTTCAAAAATAACAGCTTCCATGGTTATTTCCCCCATGAATTGTCTTATTTGCGTCGCCTGAAGTTGATTAGCTTCAGATTCAACAATTTTATGGGATCCATTCCATCGTGGTTTGGGTCCTTCCCCAAACTTCAAAGCTTCGATTTGTATGGCAATCAGTTTTCAAGTACCATACCTTCGACTATCTTCAACTTGTCTACATTGCAAGACATAAATCTAAGCGCTAACAAACTATCAGGTACGTATGTGCCAACAAGGTATCTACACTATTGCCATTATGTTTCAACATCTTGTTATTAATCTATAAGCCTAATATGTTCTTTTCCTTTAGAAAATTAGTCTAACTTTTAATCACTTACAAGTCATCCAATACTAAAAACACACTCTCACTTGAATGGATTATGTATTTGGTTTTTAATTTTAAAAACAGTTGAGTCTATAATGTTGTTTTATTTATTTATATATACTCAAAGAGTTTTTACAAAACTTACATTTATGAAACTAGTGAGTACATGTTGGGCGTTGGGGGATAAAGACATAGATGATAGATTGTAAATAATAGGGAATATTAATGTCCTTTTTCACACGGAGGCCCATTATAACATGATATTTTATAAATATAAAAACACCCTTCAAATCTAATACTATAGAAAAATTCATTATTGTACCTTCAAGTGAAAAAAATTGTAACATACTAATAAACCAATTAGAAAGTGACCAAGTGAGTAGTTGAGAGTTTTTGTTTTCCTCCAAAATAGCCACTATGACAACTTTTCTATAAATGATGTAGTGTGGTGTATTATTATTATTTTTTTTTCTAATTTCATTTATTTACATGTATTTTGAGTCTTTGTTTGGCATATTTAACAGGTGCGATACCCAAAGAAATAGGGAACTTAACAATGTTGAAGGAGATATACCTTGACTCCAACAATTTCAATGGTATATATATTTGTTGCATTGCCTTGATGTGATATAGTTATATATGACTCGACTTTTGTTGTAGTGCATTATATGTGCATAAAACATGAGTTTAACATATAAATGTGCATATATCTTAATGATTTTTCAGAAATTCCAAAAGAGATTGGCTTTTTACAGCAGCTGGAGAAGTTGTATGTGCAGTCCAATGCCCTAAAAGGCACTATTCCTGTGGCTGTTTTCAACATGTCTTTTTTGACTACGTTGGCTCTATTTGGAAACAGCTTGAGTGGTGGTCTTCCAGACAATATATGCCAACATCTTCCTAGTCTTCAAATCTTGAATTTGGGTCGCAACAAGTTTGATGGTCCACTTCCATCCAAATTATGGCAATGCAGAGAGCTTCTTTCACTTCTTTTGGGGCAAAACAATTTCAGTGGAAGCATACCAAAAAATATTGGGAACTTAACAATGATGAATGGGATATACCTTGACTTCAACAATTTGACGGGTAATTGATATTTTATTATGTTGATCCAATTACGATTTATCTTTTTTATTTTGGTTGCATAATTTATCGTTATTTAACTATTTCATATTTTAGTAAATGAGGGAGATGGTTAATCATGAATATAACAATTTTTTTTGTTGTTGTCAAATTAGCTGGAAATTCATTAGAATCGAATAGCAAGGTTTAGAATCATGAATATAACATACTGACTTGCCTAATAAATGTTCTATCTAAGTCAATATGTTCAAATCTAAAGTTAACCAAAGTAAGAAGAAGAAAAAAAGAAGAGGAGGTATAAAGACATGCAAACAAAAACGTATTTTGCTCAAAGGGAATGTGACATTTTGTAAACCATATTTTTTCATCCCCAAATTATGGCCAGTTTTCTTAATTTGGTTCAAAAACAAAACTTTTTAGAGATTTTCGTGTAAATATTGTTGTATTAATTAATATTATGAGTGTGACATTTTATGAGTAGATAGTGTTAGATTATATTAATAATCTGAATGGCCTCATCCCATCTTCAATCTTCAATATCTCCAAGATAGAAAAAAATATATTGATTGAATTGCCGTTTCTATTTAAGTCAATATTCTTTTCAACTAATGCTAATGCTACAACATTTGTGAAATTGTGGCAGGCACTATACCAGATGAGATTGGTGATCTTCAAAATTTAGAGTTTTTGTCAATCGAACAGAATAATCTCAATGGCCTCATTCCATCTTCACTCTTCAATATCTCCACAATGAGAGCACTGTCGCTTACTTTTAATCAACTATCGGGTAGCCTCCCAGCAAACATAGGCCTTGGGCTTCCAAACCTACGACAGCTATATATAGCAAGCACTAACCTCAGCGGAGTAATCCCCAACCTCTCCAATGCTTCTATGCTCACAGAGCTAGACTTGGGCCAAAACTCATTTACAGGGTTTATTCCAATCACGCTATGTGCCTTAACAAACCTTAAGCGGCTTAGGTTATCAATGAATAATTTGGCAATTGATACTTCAACTCCAGAAACAACCACTCTCTCTTGTTTGGCTAATCTTAGAAGTTTGACAGCACTAAGCTTGGACGCTAATCCGTTAAATGCCACACTTGATGATTTCTTGTCGAATTTCTCTACATCAACGCTTCAACGTATTGGTTTAAGAAACTGCAGCATGAGGGGTAACATTCCCATTGGTATTGGCAACATAAGCAGCTTGATATCCTTAGACCTCGGAAACAATCAATTGAGTGGATCAATTCCAACTTCATTAGGAAGACTTGGAAATCTCCAAGGTATGAACTTGAATTACAACAAATTGCAAGGTTACATCCCCTATCAACTTTGTCAACTATATAACCTAGTTTACTTACAGTTGGCTAGTAATCAGTTTTCTGGTTCTATACCTTCATGCTTAGGTAATCTAGCTGCATCTTTAAGATATCTATCACTAGAGTCCAATTTGTTGAGTTCCACAATACCATCTACTTTTTGGAGACTTGCCTATATCTTACAAGTAAACTTATCATCCAATTCTCTAATTGGACCTCTCTCACAAGATATTGCAAAGTTGAAAGTTGTTGTAGAGGTAGATTTATCAAATAACCATTTATCTGGTGTTATACCAAGCACCATTGGGGGTCTTCAAGATCTAGTTAATCTCTCCTTGGCAAATAATAATTTGGAAGGCCCTATTCCAAGTTCATTTCACGACTTGCTAAGCCTGCAACTCTTGAATTTATCCAGAAACAATCTATCTGGAGTGATTCCCAAGTCTTTAGAAGCTCTGTCACTTCTCAAGTATCTGGATTTGTCTTTCAACCGGCTCCAAGGAGAAATTCCAACAGGTGGACCATTCCAAAACTTCTCTGCTCAATCATTTGTCTCAAACAACGCATTCTGTGGTGCACCCCGACTTCATGTTCACCATGCAAAAATACTACACTTGAACCAAATTGGAAGAAAGCTAAATATATCATCCCAGGGATCATATCAGTAATTCTACTAGTGGCCTCCATATCTATATTTGTACTACACAAGAAAAGAAATGTGGAAGTTGCAGGAGAGGCTACCTCGTTGCCTCAACTTCTTTGGAAAAGAATTTCACACCTGGAACTTCTAAGGGCCACGAATGGATTTAACGAAAACAACTTGCTTGGAAGTGGGGGTTTTGGCTCAGTATATAAAGGGACGCTTTCGGGTGGAATAGATGTTGCAGTAAAGGTTTTCAGTTTACAGCTAGAAGGGGTTTTCAAGAGTTTTGATAGGGAATGTGAAATGCTAAGCAATATTCGTCATAGAAACCTTGTCAAAATCATCAGTTGTTGCAGTGAACTTGATTTCAAAGCCTTGGTACTGAACTACATGCCTAATGGGAGCCTGGACAAGTGGTTATATTCTCAAAACTATTCTTTGAATATCTTACAGAGGTTGAACATAATGATAGACATTGCAGCAGCAGTGGAATACCTACACTATGGTTATTCAATACCTATTGTGCACTGTGATATGAAGCCCAGCAATATACTACTAGATGATGATATGGTTGCACATGTTGCTGATTTTGGAATTGCAAAACTCTTGGGTGGAGGTGATTCTATTACCCAAACCATTACCCTAGCCACAGTTGGGTATATGGCTCCAGGTGATGTACTTGCTAATTTAATATCTTTCAGTTACGAACAACATAACTTAAAATGTTCTTTTCATCAAATGTCATTTAGATATATAAGTACAACTCAAATATAATTCATATTGCAGAGTATGGAATGGAAGGAATAGTTTCAACAAGAGGGGATGTGTATAGTTTTGGTATTGTGCTCATGGAAACATTCACAAGAAGGAAGCCAACATATGAGATGTTTGATGGGGAAATGAATATAAAGCAATGGATTGCAAACTCACTAGTATTACCAGATGCAAAGATAGATGAAGTTGTGGATGCCAATTTGCTTAGGATTGGGACAGAGCAGGAAGATGATGATCATGTGAGGAAGAGGGATTGCATATCAGCCATTATGAGATTAGCTCTTACTTGCTGTGCAGAATCACCAGAAGAGAGGATAAGTATGAAAGAAGTTACAGCCACACTCAACAAAATCAAGACAAAGTTTTTGAAGGAGGCTACTGCAGGAAGAGGTGTGCTGTTAAACCGTCCTCTTGTTCAGCAACGCTTCAATTAATAGGTCCTATCCTATGACATGTATTTCATGCATTTTGGTTTGATTCAATTTCAGTCTTTAATTTAGCCAATGTAGAGGAAGGCATGTCGTTTTATTTCGGTTTTTGACTGATTTTATGGTGGAGAGGTGTATTTTCGGGGTTGTAAAGCTATTTTTTACATCCCCTTTACACTTTCAAGTATTGTAAATGTGGTTTTTGTTCCAATGAGGAATATGGAAATCTAAATATGTATAATTGATTTTGCTAACTTTTGACCACTTTTCTCACTGTTTTTCGTGTAGGCCTCACTTGTAAGGGATGTAAAAAAGGATGCACACGTACATCTAAATTTGCATATCACGGTTGTGATGCAAATTTACAATTGTTTACACCTCTCTATTGTAGGTGATTTTGATCAGTGTTTATTTAACAACATACACCTCATTATACAACCCTCCCACTGAAGATGCTCTTATAGTAACAATTTTTTTTTTTATTAAAAAAAGAGGAGTCACCAAAGATTTTCATAGAATTATGAATAAAGAAAGAAAAAATTGGTTGGAGAGGGTTTGTTAGCTTAAATTATGTTTAGAATATTCCCAAAGGTTGGTTTTTTTTTTCTTCATAGTTCCAATCCAAATGTGCTGTCATTCCATGGAGGGTTTGGTTTGGAATTTTGTGGATTAGGTGATGCCTTATGTGCATTATGTTAAACTAAACCTCCAAATTGATTCAAATTTAATGTATTTTATCCACACAAAGAAGAAAACACATAGCTGAACTTAGCCAAAGATCACGTGGCCAAGGCAGGTAAATTTGACCACGTGGACTCAAGTCATATATGTATGTAGCCGGTGTAGGTGGTGGTGATCAATGGATCACGTTTGCTTCCCTCCCTCCAAATCCATTGGAATTTATTTGATGCAGAATTGCAGACTGCAGAGTAATAACTAAAAGTTTGATTAATTGCACTCTACCCCTTAAAAGTCTAATTCCAAGGGTCCCACCAAGCATCATATATTATCTATTTATTTATCTATTTATTTTCCATCTAAGTTATTTAAATCAATTTAAAATTATTAAAGAATATAAATCTCACATCGAAAATTTAACTAAATAAAATATAAAATATAATGAATGCTTCTATTACTAATAATACTGAGGCATTTTGTATTAAAACCCAACCCTACACCTACTTGGCTTTGTAAGTGGTTAAGTTGGGAACAATATCAGTGTTGTTAGTAATAAATTGCTGACATGTCTATCTGAAATTTAACATAGCATCAAAATGGGTTGATTGACCCTTACTCCTAAGGAGGAGAGAACCTCTTTGACTGAGGTCAGAGGTGGACAACAACACCGGAGGCAGAGTTTGAGAACTGAAACCCAGTTGCAGAAAAAGAAAATGAGAATCTTGTTGAGGTTTTTGGTTCTTCTGGTGCTGATTAGAATATCAGAATCCAAATGCAACAGCACAGACCAAGAACAGGTCTCCAAGGCTTTCAAATCAGTCGCAGGTTTCAATCTCTCTTGGCTTCATCAACAAGGATATCAATCCAATTGTTCAAGCCCGCCCATCACAGAAATAAAGCTCCCCTCCAGAAATCTCAGCAGGATCATATCATGGAAGTACCTCAGAAACATGTCACAGCTGAGCACCCTTGATCTCTCAAGCAACAATCTCAAAGGCTCTGTTCCAGGTTGGTTTTGGTCTATTTCAAGCTTGGTCCAAGTCAATCTGTCCAAGAACAGGTTCGGAGGAAGCTTTGGGCCCGAACCCGTCTCGGGAAATAGCTCCTTTTCCTCGGTCCAGGTGCTCAATCTCTCAACCAACAGGTTCACCAACTCTGTTCAGCTTTCTGGTTTCCCAAAGCTTAGAGTTCTTGACCTTTCTCACAACGATTTGGGCACTCTGCAACCATCTGCTTTCGCCAACCTCACCAATCTCCAGTACCTCGACATCTCAAGCTGCAAAATTTCAGGCGACTTGAAACCCATCTTTGTTTTGCGCACATTGAGCTACCTAGACGTCTCAGACAACAGCATCAATGGTACTTTCCCTTCAGATTTCCCTCCCCTTAGCAGCCTCAAATTCTTGAACATTTCGTTCAATAACTTCAGAGGCATAGTTGGGTCAGAAAAGTACCAAAAATTTGGCAATATATTTACTTACACAATTCCAGCATGAGGGGTAACATTCCCATTTGTACTGGCAACGTTAGCAGCTTGGTGATCTTAGCCCTGGGAGGCAATCAATTGAGTGGATCAATTCCAACTTCACTGGGACGATTAAGGAATCTCCAAGGTTTGTACTTGAATGATAACATGTTGCAACTTGCAAGGATACACCCCTTATCAACTTTGTCAACTAGATAATCTTGCGCACTTAAATTTGTCTAGTAATCAGCTCTCTGTTTCTATACCTTCCTGCTTGGGTAATCTAAGTCACATCTCTAAGAAGTCTATCACTAGAGTCCAATTCTTTGAGTTCTACAATACCATCTACTCTTTGGATACCTGCCTATATCTTGTATGTAAACTTATCATCCAATTATGTAATCAGACCTCTCTCAGAAGGTATTGGAAATTTGAAAGTTGCAATAGAGGTAGATTCACAAATAACCATTTATCTGGTATTATACCACCCACCACTGGGGAGCTTCAAGATTTGGTTCAACTATCCTTGACAAATAATAATTTGGATGGTCGTATTCCAACACATTTCACGACTTGCTAAGTCTGAATCTCTTGGATTTGTCCAGAAACAATCTAAATGGCCTCTTCCCATCCTCAATCTTCAATATTTCCACAATAAGGGTTCGTTTGAAAGTGATTCTACAAATGTCCATAATCACTTTCATAGAGAATCACTTCTCCAAATAATTACTTTAAGGCCCCCTTTAGGATTGCTTTTTTTGGCTAAAACCTGCTTCACCTTAAAGTTAAACAATTTAAGGTGTGTGGTAAAAATAAAATATCTTGATTATTTTAAAAGCAGTCACCTTTTGACAACAATTTTTAAAAGCATATTCTGACTTACTTTTTAAAGTTGCTTTCAAACGAAGCAAATATGAACATTAAATGAATTTTTTAACTTCCCAAAATACCATCATTAAATTTTGCAAATGACACCACCTCCACCTCCACATCCAACTCTATCACCTCCACCACCACCTTCACCACCTCACCACCACCACCACTACCACCACGACGTCCTCATCCTCTTCTGCCACCACAACCACCACCGTCACTTCATCCTCAACCTCCACCACTACCACCACCACCAGCTCCACTTCCACAACCGCCACCCCTACCACCACCACTACTACAACCACCATCTCCACTGCCTTTTGCCACCACCACCACCATGCCACCACCACCTCCTCCTCAACCTCAACCTCCACAACCACCATTCTCACCACCACCATCTCCACCTTCATCACCACCACCACCACCACCTTCACTTCCATCTCTTTCACAACCACCACTACCATCACATACTTAGCGCATAACACTTTTAACATCATGTCTATTTGAATCATTATTCACAGTTACAATAGTTTTATATTAAAATTTACTAAATGAGCCCATAAGTGATTTTTTAGATAAGCACATGGGAAGAGCTTTTTCCCAGAAGTGATTTTGACATCAAGAATCATTCCTAAACTAGCCCAAAGAGTAATGGAATTATATTTACACCTAAACCCGCCTAAAATGTCTCCTAAACGAGCCCTAAGAGTAATAGAGTTATATTTACACCTAAATCAGCCTGAAATGTCTTTAGTCGGAATCGCAGAACCGACAAATCGAGTCAAACCGAGTTGAAAAAGAGGGAAAAAATTGAGTTGACCAAAAAAGTCAACATAAGTTCAAAAGCCAAACTTGACTGGTTTGAATCAGTTCCGATTTGAATTTGTAACTTGAAAAGGCTTATCCAAACCGAACCGGATTAGCTGTGTTATTATCTAGGCCATATCCAACTATTTCTGTAGGCCAACTAAAAAGCCCATATGTGTTTTCTAACCCAACTATTTGAATATGGGGGATGCACGCACGCATGCACTAAGTTTCGCTTTAGCCCTGATCTGCTTGGTCAACTGGTCAACCACCAATCCACATTCATTGACAACAAAAAAGCTTCACTAACCCACCAACCCATACTCACAAACCATAATGACGGATGTGATTATGGGCACAATTAATGTGTACCAGTATCCTTAATGTCTCCACCACACTAAATTAAGCGTGAGTGGGAAGGGAAGTGCAATTCTGATATAAGCATACATTTGACTACATTTGACTATGTGACTCTTAATTGTGAGTGAGTGAGTGAGTGGTATTAGGTAATCTTTTCAGACCTTAGCAAATAAGAAAATGTGAATTATTTTAATGGGCTGTTTCAGCAACTAGTTGATTCCTCTTTTCATTTTGTGAGGCTAAGAGGATCTTCAAGAGTAGTAGCAAATAAAATTTTTTAAACTGAAGTTTGTTGACCTATATGGTAATTTGAAAAGCCTTATTTGTTACTTGAATAATTTTTGCTTTAACAAACTCTTCAATACAATTAATGCAATATCATAGAAAAAAAAAATGAAGAATATGAAAACATGTGAAAAATGTCTATGTATTTATTATATGAAAAGAAAAAAAAATGCACGTTTTAAACATTTTCAATGTAAGTGTTTTTTTTTTCGAAGTAAAATTAAATGTTTGAAGATCCAAAATCAACTTATCAGTCCTGAAGAAAGAGAAAGAGGTTGCAGCTTTGATGACTAAGGTTGAAGAAACTATTTGAGAGAGTTTTTCTGATGTGGCTAACCTATTTTAGAATTTCAAAGTTGTTAAAGAGGTTGTTGGAGATGCTCTAATGGTGTGGCAAACAGGATTGCAAACCTTGCTTTTGCTTTAACCGATTTGATCACATTTTGGTTGAAGATATGTTTTAACTTGTTATGTTTTTTAATATATCTCGTTCCTTCAACAACAAAAAAAACAAATAAGAAATGACAATTATTATAATGGGCTATCATTTCATTGAAAATACTGAAAAGTGAAACGAAAATGGGACGGGCAATTGAGTTTTTCATCATTTAACACACTATGAAGTTGGAAGGAATTAACTTCTCTGGTCTTTTTGTGAAAACAGATGCCCGATTGTCCATTCTTCCTTTAATACAAGTCTAAGTCGTTGCAATGAATGGACCAGTTGCATTTGGCTACTAGGAATTTCTTCCTCCCATGGTGCAATCATGTGCCCCACTCTTTGGCACCTTGTTCTGCCTTCATAGATTGGCACTGCAACAAATTATTCAATGATTTCAAGTTCTAAATCGGAAAGGAAAAAACAAACAAAAAACAATTTGAAGTTGGAAGGAACTTCTCTGTTTTCGGTGCTCATGGTCATGGAGAGAAGTTGTTTCCTCTTGTCAATCACCTTCTTGCTGGTGCTGCAGCTGCAGTACAGTTCTATAGGCACAGTAGGTGCAGCACAGACCAACATCACCACGGACTAGTCTGCTCTTCTTGCTCTGAAAGCCCATGTCACTAGTGACCCTCACATCCAGGGGCGGATCTTAAGCCAGGGCAGGGTAGGCTACCGCCTACCCAAAAATATTTCACTAAAAAAAAACCTATATATAAGCTCAGTAATTGATATCCATTCCATGTGTTGGTATACACTCTTGCCTACCCAATCCATATAAAACCCACAGCACAAACCCACTCAAACTTTAAAAAACTGAAGAAAAAAATTATAACCAGCCAGCCCATGTTATGAATGGCCCAGTCAAACTTTAATAAAAGAAAGAATATAACTTAAGCAGCCAAATAGTGGTTGTGCAGTGCAATTCCAGACAGAGTCGGAGAGCTTCTTCTCAACGCAAGTCTTGGCTGTGCTGTGCAATCGTGGACACTGGACAACCTCTTCTCTTCTCTTCTCATATACAAGGAAACAAGTATTCTTCTTAATCTCTTCTCTTTAATTATCTTCTTCTATTGGGTTATTCCTAAAATAAATGTATGCATTGCCTTCCCTACTTTAAGGACCTCACCACTCTTCCTCAGTTATGTCAACAATTGGTGGAAACAACTTTGGCAGAAAACTACCATTTGCTTTACAGATTGATTCAGTTGGTGTTGACTCTTCCTGTTTCTACAGCAACAACGGAACGAGCTTTTTCATGTATGAGAATTATTAAGAATAGACTTCGAAGCACCATAGCTGATGAATTCCTTGCTGATTGCATGATTCTCCACATTGAAAGAGAGTTTGCTAATAGTATCGATAATGAAGAGATAATTGAAGAATTTAAGATTTCTAAGCCTCGTAGGGTACAATTTTAGATTAAAATAGTTCAGTTTTTGTGTTGCATTGCATTTACTTCTTGTTTTTTTTTGTTAAGCTTTTATTTATGTATAGATATGCATATTTGAGGTAAGGCTCATTACGTCCTCCCTGACTAGGTGTATCTTTTTATTTTTATCAATAAAATTCACTCGTACCGTCAAGTTTTTAAGGTAAGTTTCGCCTACCTGACTTTTGAATCCTGGATCCGCCACATCATCTTGGTTAATTGGTCAACGACCACCTCTGTTTGCAATTGGGCTGGCATTGTTTGTGGTTCTCGTCAGAGTAGCATCATTGAATCTCTCGTACACGGATCTCACAGGCACCATTCCACCATACTTAGGCAACCTCTCATTTCTTGTTGAGCTGGACATAAGAAACAACAGTTTTCATGGCACCCTGCCCCATGAATTGTCTTATTTGCGCCGCCTCAAGTTTATTAGCTTCAAATTCAACAATTTTATGGGATATATTCCATCGTGGTTTGGGTCCTTCCCCAAACTTCAAAGTATCAATTTGCGTGGCAATCAATTTTCAGGTTCTATACCGAGAACGATTATCTTCAACTTGTCTGCATTGCAAGACATAAATCTAAGCTATAACGAACTATCAGGTACGTATGTGTCAACAAGGTATCTAGACTCTATTGTTGATCTATCATTATGTTTCAACATCTTGTTATTAATCTATAAGCCTAATATGTTTTTTTTCTTTAGAAAATTATGTTACTTTTTTCTTACTTGCAGGTCATCCAATACTCAAAAACTCTCACTTGAATAGATTGTGTATTTCGTTTTTAATTTTAAGAACAGTTGAGTCTATAATGTTGGTTTTTTTAATACACTTAGAAAGTTTTTACAACTTACATTGTGAAATTAGTGAATACATGTTGTAGGCTACAATGATAAAACTAGTTGGGTGTCGGGGTATAAATACATAGATGATAGATTGTAAATAATAGGGAATATTTATGACCTTTTTCACATGGAGGCCCATTATAACATAATATTTTATAAATATAAAAAACACCCTTCAAATCTAATACTATAGAAAAATTCCTTAATTGTACCTTCAAGTGAAAAAATTGTAACATGTTAATAAACCAATTAGAAAGTGACTAGTAACTAGTTGAGAGTTTTTTTTTCCCCTCCAAAATAGCCACTTTGACAGCTTTTCTGTAAATTATGTAGTGTGGTGTTTTTTTTCTAATTTCATCTATTTACATGTATTCTGAGTCTTTGTTTGGCATACTTAGCAGGTGCGATACCCAAAGAAATAGGGAACTTAACAATGTTGAAGGGGATATACCTTGACTTCAACAATTTCAATGGTATATATATTTGTTGCATTGCCTTGATGTGACACAGTTATATATGACTCCGCTTTTGTTGCAATGCATTATATGTGCATAAAACATGAATTTAACATATAAATGTGCATATATCGTAATGATTTTTCAGAAATTCCAAAAGAGATTGGCTTTTTAGATCATGTGGAAGAGTTGTTTGTACAGTACAATGCCCTAAAAGGCCCTATTCCTGTGGCTGTTTTCAATATGTCTTCTTTGACTACGTTGACTCTATATGAAAACAACTTGAGTGGTGGTCTTCCAGACAATATATGCCAACATCTTCCTACTCTTCAAATCTTGTATTTGGGTCGTAACCAGTTTGATGGTCCACTTCCAACCAAATTATGGCAATGCAGAGAGCTTCTTAGACTTAATTTGGAGGAAAACAATTTTAGTGGAAGCATACCAAAAAATATTGGGAACTTAACAATGATGAAGCTTTTATCCCTTTACCACAATACTTTGACGGGTAAGTGATATTTCATTATCATTATTTAACTATTTCATATTTTAGTAAATGAGGGAGATAGTTAATCATGAATAGAACAATTTTTTTGTTGTTGTCAAAATCGCTGGAAAATTTATTAGAATTGAATAGTTAATCATGAATATAACATGTTGACTTGCCTAATAAACGTTCTATCTAAGTCAATATGTTCAAATCTAAGGTTAACCAAAGTAAGAATAAAAAAAGAAGAAGAGGTATAAAGACAAGCAAACAAAAACGTGTTTTGCTCAAGGGAATATGACATTTTGTAAACCATATATTTTCATCCCCAAATTATGGCCCGATTTCTTAATTTGTTTCAAACACAAAACTTTTTAGAGATTTCCGTGTAAATATTATTATATTAATTAATATTATGAGTGTGACATTTTATACTAAAGGTCATGAACGAGTAGATAGCATTAGATTAGATTAGAATATATTATTGTAAAAAACACAACAAAACAAAACAAAACTCTTGGCAAATAATTGAATAATGGAGAAATAAATAGCCAGATATCTAACTTGTATGTTTAAAATTGAAATGGTATAATTCTACCATGCATTTCTTAATTTTCATGGAGCCACTGCCAAATGTAAAAAATCAGAATAAAAGAAAATAATTGCAATTTAATTCTATATATGTAATTCAAACAATTATAGTTTATCGCATTGACTAATATTGTTGTATTAAATAATATTATGAGTGTGACATTTTATACTAAAGGTCATGAACAAGTAGATTGCGTTAGATTAGATTAATAATCTGAATGTCCTCATCCCATCCTCAATCTTCAATATCTCCACGATAGAAAAAAAAGAAAAAGAAGAAGAAGATTGAATTGCCGTTTCTATCTAAGTCAATATTCTTTTCAACTAATGCTAATGCTACAATGTTTGTGAAATTGTGGTAGGCACTATACCAGACGAGATCGGTGATCTTCCAAATTTAGAGTTTTTGTCATTCAGAGTTAACATTCTCAATGGCCCCATCCCGTCCTCAATCTTCAATATCTCCACAATGAGAAAACTAACGCTTTCTTTTAATCAGCTATCGGGTAGCCTCCCAGCAAACATAGGCCCTTGGCTTCCAAACTTACAACACCTTTATATAGCAGAAAATGAACTCAGCGGAGTAATCCTCAACCTCTCCAATGCTTCTACGCTCATCGAGATAGATTTGATGACAGGACCCGCCCAAAATTTTCCTGAAATCGGCGGACCCGTCTTGGTGCCGACATCACACTGATGCCGGGCCCACTACTAAAAATCCAAGACATCCTACCAAAATTTTGGCAGAGTCTCCCCTGTAAAATGCTCAAACCCAACAATATTCAACTCTGCATACTTTACATAATAGATATATTCCAACTGCCAGCATGCTTTTAACATACAACAATCCAACATAAAATGGCCTCCGGCCTTAAGTAACAACCTAACATGGACGATAACAGAGCATCTACAGAATTTGTTTACAACAAACAGTGAAGTAGAAAGAATTTACAGACCTAACAAGCGATGAAAGTTTGGAGCTCGCAACTCAACGCTTCCAAAAGCAACTCTCTGGGGCGCAAAACAGAAATATGTGAGTGGACAAAAATAAAGTTTGCAATTTAAATCAACGTAATAACCCCACCATGTAAAAATAATGCTCTAGCATGCAATTTCACAATTCAGAAACCAAAACTCAAAACACAATATTCCAAAGTCCAATACATCTCCACATCTCAAATCCACAACTCATTTCCCAATGATATGCAACTCTCATCAACCCGTAAACACTCATATATAAATATATATATAACTAGGACTATAATATAATATATACTTCTCTCCATACTAATGTACCGGGGAAACAATCCAACCGGGATTGTTAAGCACGCAGGATTTTCGAACACTAACCAAGGCGTCCGTGGATGAGTAGTCCAACCAGGGGACGGAACTCCATAGCTCACACGCCGGCACTGCCAACGACACGTGTAGCTCACAAATCTCATAACAAGTCCTACGCGCAGACGGTATCATCACCCCACCGGCACTACCAACGCGTGTGTGATGATACTTAAGCAATATACATACTCTTCCCATACGCCGGCACTGCCAACGACACGTATGGAAAGTGTCTCACACACCGGCACTACCAACGACATGTGTGAGACCCGCAATCTCATGGCCTTCCCACCCCACCGGCACTGCCAACGACGTGTGTGGGAAGCCTAGTAACTAGGGAATGGTACTCACCTAACTTACTCATACATCTCACAACCATCCCTCAAACTAAAACCTTTCCACAATCTCACCACAACAACCTCTCATACTATATATATAGACAATAGATAGTCAATCCCAAAATCCATATCAACATATTCATCATACTCAAATATATATCCATACTCAAAATATATTGCCAATACGCATAAGAATATTCAAATCCATCAACCAAATAATTATTAAATCAAAATCACCATTTAAAATATATGCACAAATCTTTCATCAATAAAACCATGCATATGCTTAAAACAAAGTCCACTCACAAATAATCCCAAGCTGCCCGGCCCCGAGAGGGTCCTGCTTGCTGCGAATGGTCGACCGAAGTACCTATTTCGAGATACGAACCCTTGATTAATATAACGTACTTCAAAACGGAAATTCACAAAAGGAAATACTTAAATCCCCAAGTTCCCGGTGCACGTACGTCCAAGGAATATCCTAAGGTCCGTTACATGGTTTGGGAATCGCTTCAATCGTACGGTAATCGCGATTCCCAAACTTCAAATTATTGAATCGGAACATCCGGGGCTCCGATTCACGATCCGCGAATTCCTATAGATTTCTAAGAGTACCTAGATCGACATACTTCAATTTAGAAACGATCCAACGGTTAGAACTTATCGAACCCGGATAACGCACAATATGCGAAATCCGTTCGATAGTCAAATGATATCCAAATTGAGATCCGCAAAATCCTACGCACTCATGACAACCTAAGGATCTCACCAAGATAAAGAGCAACTTCACCAGCCTTGCCCACGATCCGCCACAAGCGCCGGCAGCGCGTGGGTGTGTAGAGAAATTTCCGGCGACGGAAAATCTCCAAATTACGAACCACCCTTCCAATCCTAGATACTACTCGACAAATGGAGCATCTTTTTCAACTACGGCAACGTCCAATTCGGACGGCAAGTGGCCGGAATTTCACATTGAAAACCGACCAAAACCTAACTTCCAAATTCGTGAATTTAAACTACAAATCGATCAATTCCTATGCAACAGCCAACTAGAACACAGAAAATGGATGAGAAACCTCACCTTACCCGTCGGAAATGGTAGCTGGAGGAGAAAGATCGAGCGGCTGGAAGTTCCAATGATTCAAGCAATGTTTCTGCTTCCGCGAATCCCGAAGGTTCCCAGTGCTAGCCGGGGAAGAGAGAGGGAGAGGTGGCGGAATGGCACCGGTCTCGCTTCGGACGGGTGGTGGAAGTGGTGGCGGTGTGGTGGTTTCGTTGTGAATGTGAGGAGGGGAAATCGCAGAGGGAGGAGAAGACGCGGGAGAGAGAGAAAGAGAGTGAGGTAAAAATCGTAAAATCTGATTTTTACTCCAAACTTTTCGAAATAATTACGATTCCACCACCGAACGTATTTTGTTCGCCAAAACTTCGTTAAATCTCCGATTCAAGCCTACTCACTGTCTACGGTTTCGTCTCAGTACCACCTACGCAACCAAACCACTCGTGGTCCCAAAATCTTCCCGGATAAGAAATTGACCAAAATTACCCTTAACCCAAGAGTAAATTAATATTTTCTCTTAATTAAATTAAAATAGGAAAATAATCGGAGTCGGGGTGTTACATTCTACCCTCCTTAAAAATTTCGTCCCCGAAATTCACGTACTGTCAATGGAAGAGATAAGGGTACTTGGCCGCAGATCCGCTTCTTCGGTTTCAAGTAGCTTCTTCAACAGTTTGGCTTCTCCACAAGACTTTCACTACCGGGATGGATCTAGAACGCAACCTTTGTTCTTTCCTATCCAAGATCTGTACTGGTTGTTCCTCATACGACAAATCTTCTTCTAACTCCACAGGTTGATATTCTAATACATGGGAAGGATCTGACATGTATTTCCGGAGCATGGATACATGGAACACATCATGAACTCGAGATAGTTCTGGGGGTAAGGCTAGTCTATAAGCAACAGGTCCAATTCGCTCTGTGATCTCATAGGGTCCAATGTAACGAGGGCTTAACTTCCTACGTTTCCCAAATTTCATCACACCCTTCCAAGGAGATAACTTCAGGAACACTCAATCCCCAACTGCAAACTCAAGATCCTTGGACCTGTTATCTGCATAACTATTCAGTCGGTCTTTGCGGTTTTCAACTTCTCTTTTATCATCTTCACCTTCTCATTTGTTACTCGGATACTATCCACTTTTTCCAGTTTCTTATCACCCACTTCGTTCCAACAATTGCAGCATGAGGGGTAACATTCCCATTGGTATTGGCAACATTAGCAGCTTGGTAACCTTATCCCTGGGATACAATGAATTGAGTGGATCAATTCCAACTTCAGTAGGAAGACTTTGGAATCTCCAAGGTTTGTATTTGGATGGTAACAAGTTGCAAGGATACATCCCATATGAAATTTGTCAACTAGATTGCCTAGCTTACTTATATCTGGGTGGAAATCAGCTCTCTGGTTATATACCTTCTGCTTGGGCAATCTAGCCGATCTCTCAGAAATCTATCACAGGAGTCCAATTCATTGAGTTCCACAATACCATCTACTCTCTGGAGACTGGCCTATATCTTGCATGTAAACTTATCATCCAATTCTCTAATTGGACCTCTCTCACAAGATATTGCAGAGTTGAAAGTTGTGATAAGTGCAGATTTATCAAATAACCATTTATCTGGTGTTATACCAAGCACCATTGGGGGTCTTTTGGATTTGAAATTTCTATCCTTGGCAAATAATAATTTGGATGGCCCTATTCCAAGTTCATTTCAGCACTTGCTCAGCCTGGAATTCTTGGATTTATCCAGATTCAATTTCTCTAGTGTGATCCCGAGGTCTTTAGAAGCTCTTACTTCTCAACTACCTGGATTTGTCCTTCAACAGGCTCCAAGGCGAAATTCCAGCAGGTGGAACCTTCCAAAACTTCTCCGCTCAATCATTTGTCTCAAACATTGCACTTTGTGGTGCAACTCGATTTCATGTTCCACCATGCAAAAATAGTACACTTGAACCAAATTGGAAGAAAGCTAAATATATCATCGCAGGGATCATATCAGTAGTTCTCCTAGTCGCCTCTGCATCTATCTTTCTACTACTGAGGAAAAGGAATGTGGAAGTTTCAATAGAAGCTACCTTGTTTTCTCAACTTCATTGGAGAAGAGTTTCACACCTTGAACTTCTAAGGGGGACATATGGATTTAACGAAAATAACTTACTTGGAAATGGGGGTTTTGGCTCAGTATATAAAGGGACACTTTTAGATGGAATTGATGTTGCAATAAAGGTTTTCAGTTTACAGCTAGAAGGGGCTTTCAAGAGTTTTGATAAGGAATGTGAAATGCTAAGCAACATTCATCATCGAAACCTTATCAAAATCATCAGTTGTTGCAGTGAAATTGACTTCAAAGCTTTGGTACTGAACTACATGCCTAATGGGAGCCTCGAAAAGTGGTTGTATTCTCAAAACTCTTCTCTGAATATCCTAGAGAGGATGAATATAATGGCAGATGTTGCAGCGGTAGTGGAATACCTTCATCATGGTTATTCAGGACCGATTGTCCACTGTGATTTGAAGCCGAGCAATATACTACTAGATGATGATATGGTTGCGCATGTTGCTGATTTTGGAATTGCAAAACTCTTTGGTGGAGGAGATTCTATAACCCAAACCGTGACCCTAGCCACAGTTGGGTATATCGCTCCAGGTGATAACTAGCTAATTTAATATCTTTCAATTCTATACATGATGTCCTTAATTATGTATAATTTTCATTTCATCATACACATGAATATGTAAGTATAATTCATAATGCAGAGTATGGATTGGAAGGAATGGTTTCAACAAAAGGGGATTTGTACAGTTTTGGAATTCTAATGATGGAAACATTCACAAGAAGGAAGCCAACAGATGAGATGTTTGATGGGGAAATGAATATAAAGCAATGGATTGCAAACTCACTAGTATTACCAGATGCAAAGATAGCGAAGTTGTGGATGCCAATTTGCTTGGGATTGGGACAGAGCGGGAAGACGATGATCATGTGAGGAAGAGGGATTGCATATTAGCTATTATGAGATTAGCTTTTACCTGCTCTGCAGAATCACCAGAAGAGAGGATAAGTATGAAAGAAGCTGTAGCCACACTCAACAAAATCAAGACAAAGTTTTTGAAGGACGCTGCTGTAGGAAGAGGTGTGATGTTAAACCGTCCTGTTGTTCAACAACACTTCAATTAATGGGTCCTATCCTATGACATGGATTTCCTGCCCTTTGATTTGATTCAATTTTAGTCATTTATTTAGCCAATGTAGAGGAAGGCATGTCGTTTTATGGTGGAGTGTGTAGACTTATTATAAAATATACTAGTCTTGGTAGTTGTTATGGTATCATTTTGATAGGAGGGTTTGTTTTGTTGTGTTGTGGCTGTAACCACGACCTCTTGGGAGCTCCACCGCTGTTTTCGCGATGCCAAGAGGCAAAAAAAGATGGTTACGAGAGCCAGGCCTCCCACCCTATTTTTGCTATGTGTAAACAAACGAGTTGAGTTTGGGCCCTTTTGGGAGCTATTAGCCTAAAAGCTAAAATTATACACACGTGATATGTATATATATATATATATATGACGGGCCTAAGCCCAACAAAGCAAAATACTTAAGTGAATTTGCGTAGACAAACCAATCCACCCACCTTAACTATGTATTTGGTTCTCGGAAAAAGAAAAAAAAACAGTTTTTTCATTTTATATTAAAAAAAGAGGAGTCACCAAAGATTTTCATAGAATTATGAATAAAGAAAGAAAACATTGGTTGGAGAGGGTTTGTTAGCTTTAATTATGTTTAGAATATTCCCAAATGTTGGTTGTTTTTTTTTTTTTTTCATAGTTCCAATATGCGCTGTCATTCCATGGATGGTTTGGTTTGGAATTTTGTGGATTAGGTGATGCCTTATGTGCATATGTTAAACTAAACCTCCAAATTGATTCAAATTTATTAATGTATTTTATTCACACAAAGAAGAAAACACCTACCTGAACTGAGCCAAAGATCACGTGGTGAGGGGAGGAAAATTTGACCATGTGGACTCAAGTCATGTATGTAGGTGGTGGTGATCAATGGATCAAGTTTGCTTTCCCTCCTTCCAAATCCATTCGAATTTATTTGATGCAGAATTGCAGACTGCCAGAGCAATAACTTCGTTTGATTAATAACTAAGTTTGATACACTGTGAAGAGTGGATACTGGGTTGCCTTAGAATATCAGAATTTTACTCTCCACACTGCATCATCACAAAAATTTTGGAAGCATCTTTGGAAAATAAAGTGCCGCGAAAGTACAGCACTTTCTTTGGTGTTTCTGGAATGGCATCCGAAAAAGTTGTCCTTTTTCATCGTAAGATCGCCATGGATGTAACTTGTTTTTGTAGCTCTACTGGCTGCGAAATAGCAGTTCATGCCCTACGAGATTGCCCAACTATTCGTTCCATATGAGAGTCTTTGGAACTGCCGACAGTTTTTCTTAGTTTTACTTTGGAAGCGCTGCTACTTGGCTGTTGGCAGCATGGGAATTAATCCCAATTGCTCAGCAACCATTTTTTGTTACTGATCCTATGTCTACCGAGCATCTCCTTTTATGTGCAAAGAACTATGTTGCGGAATACCATGTGTATTTCTTTGCCCATTTCAGACCAACATTGGCGTCCTCCTCAGGTTGGTTATTTGAAGCTCAATGTTGATGGTGCTTTGAATTTGCAGGATGATCTTCGGGGGGTAGGTCTAATTGTTCGAGACTCACTCGACGTTCTTATAGGGGCAGTGGCAATGAGGGCACCTAGTTTCCTGCCTATGTTGGCTACCGAGCTTTACGCTCTCAATGTGGGTCTTTCTTGTGCCTTAGATGCATTGCTTCTGCCCTTGGTAGTTGAATATGACTCCCTGGTTGCAGTGCAGCTACTATCAAAGGAGGAAGAATGTTTAGCTCCTGACGGAGTGCTTGCGATTGAAATTCGGCATCTTCTTCTGGCGTTATCCTCTTGTGTCCATTTTGTCCCCTGTTGTTTGAGCGTGGTCGAAGTCCGACCATGCGTCTTGAAAAACCAATTGGCCAAAATGAAAATTGGTGGCTCAAGGTGCCTAATGGCCAAATCAGAACAAGAAGGTTGGACTTAGGGGTCATCATGCACCATATGTCGTTTAATCTTCAATAAAGTATATAGCTTAAGATGCACGATGTTCCATCATAATTCAAACTAAGAACTTAGAAGTCGAAACCCAACTTCCAACAACGGGTTGAAAACATCTAACTTCCAAAGTCGGAACATCTGGAACATCTGATCAGCCAAGATCAAGTCATCTGATCAGCCAAGGTCGAGTCATCTAATCAGCCAAGGTCTAGTCCTCTGATCACCCAAGATCAAGTCATCGGATCAGCCAAGATCTAGTCCTCTAATCAGCCAAGGTCGAGTCATCTGATCAGCCAAGATCTTGGCCTTCGATCAGCTAAGTCAAACCCAACTCCAAGCCGGGTCAAGAAATTCCAAGTCATGAACATCAATCGGTGTTTTAACCAAGATCAGAATTCCAGAAGTTATAATGTTTCACCAGATGTCGAGTTAAAGTCTCGGAGGTCCAAACCTAAGGCACATTAGAACCTATGATTTTCGAAGATAAAGTGCACGTGATGGAGGCTTCATAAGGAAGAAAATCAAGGAGATTGATGACAATCCGGAGCATTCCAAAAGAAGAGAGAATCAAGCAATCATAATATTTCAACCAATGTAATCCCACGAATTCAAGGGGCCTCAAAAGGAAAGATTTTCAAAAGGGTTGACATTTGGCCATTCAATGGCCAGCCCATGGGCTGACGAATGCCCTATATAAACCTCATCAGATGAAGACAGAAAGGAGACGACATCAGACAGACAAACCTATTTTTCATCTTACATTTTTCTTTTCCTAGACTTAGGATTCTACTTTTCATGCACTTAGTGTAGCGAGTTCTTCCTTTTCTTAGTGTAAGTTTAAACTCTCGTTCAATTTATATTTTCTTGTCATTTAAATTCAAGTTTATTTCAATAGCTTTACTTTTCATTATTATCGCACTTCAATTAAGTTTAATTTCAAGTTCATTTTACTTTATTGTTTTTATCGCTTTCGTTTCGTTCTTGCTTTATTTATCGCTTTGATTAATTTTATCGCATTTTAATTCTCGTCTTTACGTTATTTATCTTTCGCACTTTACTTTACTCATTTGTCTTTAAATTATATTTAAGTTTAAGCACCTTTACTTTACACACTTGTTCTCCGTTTCATTACGTTTCACCTTCCATCTACATCTCCACCCACTCCACATCATTTGATCGCTCACATAAAGCCTTGAACCCGAGGTAGTGAAAGAACCTAGGCCGTGAAGAGGTTCCTTGCTCTGCCGAACAATCGTTTGATTAAAGTCAGATCTCGGACGCAACACATCTATCTACTCATATTCCATTCAAGCCCAAATTCGGGGTTTGGTGGTGGCACGCCCCGCACTCAAAAAAGAAGAAGGACTAAAAATTCCTTCCGTTGGCCTACCCGGCCGAAAAAAGGGAAACACCTGTACTGCTAATACTTGTTAGAAATATGTTCTTAAAGCCAACTAATTATATAATAATTAGAGTTAAGGACATCTTTGATAAAAAAAAAAAACATGTTATGTTATTAATAAGGAGACACAAGTCACTCCACTACCTTGCTAAAGGGAATCTACGGATCTGCACACCCAAAGAATGTGATTAGAGGTACAAATGAGGAAACACAAGTCAATGGTTGATAATCAAATGTCAAAGTCAATGGTCAATAGTCAACATGTTGACCGGAGCAATTGACCAAAGTCAAATAGTTTGACCATGTCAATTAAGTAAGACTATAATTATAATTAAAAGATTAATTATTGAATTAATATTGACATATAGAAATATTGGATTGGGCTTTTAAATATGATTTAAAAGGAAATTGACAAAATAGCCACAAGGCTATTGGGCCCAAGAGTTAAGTGGCATAAGATGACATGACCCATGGACCAAATGGAGCCCCAAATACCCACCCAATTGCCTTTTGTGTTGTCTTATATAAGCTAAGTGTTGAAGAAAACATAGCTAGGGTTTTTGGTTTCCTACTTGGGTTGATGGGTGATCATCTTTGTATCTCATCTTCCATAAACCAAAAATTGGTCCAACCAAGAAGTAGACTAGCATCCATACTTTTTGATTGCCTTCTCTTCATCTGTAAGAGCATTTGGTGCGGTGAGGTAGAGAACTCCAATTTTGGAGCCTTAAGGTGAAGGAGTCAAAATCAAGAGAAACAAAAGATCTTTCTAACAAATGTATTCATTCTTGAGAAATCAAGAAAAGGTCATCAAGGATAAATATCTAGCCCTTTTTCCCTTTTCTATTTGTGTTCAAAGAGACTAGGCTAAGATACTTGGTTTAAAATGTAAAAGGTTTAGCTCAACTAGTATAAACAAAATGAATCCGCCATTTAGAATGTTTTTGTTGTATAGGTTGTGGCTAAAGTTCATTTCTAAGCATTATATGCATGTTTCCTTCAACACTGTGGCTCATCTTATTGCATGTTATAGTCTTCGAGCGGAGGAGCTTTGTTATTGGTTGGGTAATGGACCTCCCTGGCTCCTAGATGGAGTTAGGGAGGATTGGTCTCGTTTTGTCTGACTTTGTAATAGGGGTGTTGACTCTTCTGTTTAGTCATTAGCATGGGTCACTTTCCTACCCCATGGTTTTATCCCTTGTGGTTTTTCCCGGGAAGGTTTTAACGAGGCCACCGTTAACATGTTCGTTCTTACCATGTAATGTTCTCTTTGGGTTGAATACTATACCATTTTCTCTATACAAAAAAATAATTCCAAGGGTCCCACCAAGCATGACACATTATATATTTATTTATGTATTTATTTCCATCTAAGCTATTTAAATGAATTTAAAATGAAATGGTATTATACCAGATGGTTTGGACTGAAGAGCTGAGTGGAAACCTTTCATATTAGCAGCAGGTTCGTACTTGCAATTACTCCTAGTGAGGAGAGAACCTCTTTGACTGAAATCAGAGGTGGATATGACTATAAAGGTTTTTAGTCAAAGGTCAAAGTAGTAGGAGGGCATTATTTCTTCTGATATGAAGTTCGTCTTTGATCATGATGTAAATGTGAATTTGCTGCAGGTTTATAGCCATGGATTCAATGGGGCTGGTATTCATTCAAATGTCTAGAATTCAACATCTCCAAGAAAGAAACACCACAGCAGTTTATCCAAAAGAAAGAAACACACATTTTCTTTTCCATATCATCATAGATTCAGTGAAGTCAACATGCAAAAATTGTATATGCAAAACAAGGAACAACACATTTCAAAATGCTCTAAATTATGCCAAAAGAATTGTCTTGTCATCTCCATTTTCCATATCATTAGAAATTAGAGTGCCCAATCTTTGACAAGAAGCTCTAAACCAGAAACTTGGAAATGTCAAGAAGCCCAATACAGGAGAATGCTTGACAATTTATCTTCACAACTGCACCCTCTGTCTGTCTGTCCCTCTCAGTTTCAAAATGTAATTAGCTAGCACCCACCAATCCGCTTCCCCCACCTGAAATAATTTATATTACTAAAACAAGATAAACCACAGTTGAGTGTGTCATTGGGAATATTAGGTAAACCCAATATCATATCTTCCGGTAATTAATTTAACCAAGCTCAAAACAACAGTTTTTTTTTTTAGTATAAGCATTAGTCTAAACTACAATGGGAAGAGTTTCTCTCGCACACACTACCTGTCATGAGAGTCGAACTTGAGAACATTGATTTGCAAGTCAATACTCTTTGCCGAGGTTCCTTGGTGTAAGTTAATTTGGAAACCTTTTATTGAGCCCCGGAAATCATTTTTAGTGTGGAAAGTTATGCATGGCAGACTTTTCGCAGAGGATTTTCTTCAAAAGCGTGGTATTGCCCTTGCTTCAATATGCTTATTTTGCAGGATGGCTCCAGAGAATATTAATCATTTATTTTCTGAGTGCCCCTTTACTTGTTCCATATGGAGTTCTATGTTTATTTTTTTTTTGTCTGCACTTTACTCCAGGGCCTTTAGCTGTTATTCTTTCTTCCGGCCCATCTGCTCATTTTAGCCCTCAGCTCATGGATCTGTGGCTTCTTATGTTCGGAACTACTGAGTGGCTAATTTGGGATTTAAGGAATAAGTTGTGGTTTGAGGAGAAGGTTTCTACGGTTTCTTCTGCTTGTCGTACCATTATTAATCATGTGCGTGCCTCTAGTCCTCTGACCAGAGATCATATGTCGAATAAGGTGCGTGATCTGTGTACTATTCGTTCCATTGTGGTGCGTTGTCGTCCCTGCCCCAATCCCAAAATTGTTGATAAGGTAGTGACGCTTAAAAGATAACCATGTTTAAAATTAGACTCTTTTTTTTTGGTATTGCTTATAACAGCATGCAGAAAAAATTGGCCTAAAAATGTACAACAACTTGCTAATAAATATGTCTTGGAGACTGGATTGACCATCCATATCTGATTGATGGAATATATAGAGACGAATGTATAGCAAGTTCTTGCACATTTGTGAAGACAAATGCGTGGAAAAGGAAACAGATGCCCAATTGTCCATTCTTCCTTTAATACAAGTCTAAGTCGTTGCAATGAATGGACTAGTTGCATTTGGCTACTTGCGAGTTTCTTCCTCCCATGTTGCAATCATGTGCCCCCACTCTTTGGCACCTTGTTCTGCCTTCACAGATTGGCACTGCAAGAAATTATTCAATGATTTCTTCCCCGAGGGTGCAATCATGTGCCCCACTTTTTTCTCCAACAACTTGCTAATAAATATGTCGTGGAGACTGGATTGACCATCCATATCTGATTGATGGAAATATAGAGACGGATGTATAGCAAGTTCTTGCACATTTGTGAAGACAGATGCGTGGAAAATGAAACAGATGCCCAATTGTCCATTCTTCCTTTAATACAAGTCTAAGTCGTTGCAATGAAAGGACCAGTTGCATTTGGCTACTCGCGAATTTCTTCCTCCCATGGTGCAATCATGTGAGTGGGGGGCCTGGAGAGGGTATTGTCCATGATGAAAAATTCAATTATTTTGGTCACCAAACTCTAGGCAAATAATTGAATATTTGAAAATTAAATTGCCAGATATATGTTTAAAATTGAATTCTACCATCATTTCTTCATTTTCATCGGACCATTGTCAAGTTAAAAAAATTCAATTTTTTGTTTTTTGTTTTTCTAATATATATGTCTGTATTTTTGCTATAGATTAGTAGTTTTGGGAATGAAAGATCATCTATAGATTAGTGCTTTCTACAGTTGAGCTTATCACAGGTGCACCATTTAAATGTAGGGGAGGCACGCACGCGACCTCTTCCTTTATTCCAAGTCAAGTCCTTTGCTCCATTCTTCTCCATTGTTCCTTTATCACAAGTCAAGTCCCGGATGAGGCTGAGGACACCTTCCCCCGCACTGCATTTAACTGCTTGCCAATTTAGTCCAGCAGCTTGCTATCATGTGTCCCACTGTTTAGCACATCATGCTTTGTTTTCTATGGCTTAACTATTGATTTGGCCCATAAACTTGTATCTAGCTTTCGATTTACCCTTATATATATTTTTTTAGAAAATTAAAGATATGAACTTCTTTTTTTCCTCCAATTTTCCCCATGCCGTCCAAATATGCAACATTTCATCCAATTTGCCTCTAAATATGAGAGCAAAATGGTCATTTTGTACGTTAAAAAATAAATAAAAACTGAAAATTAAAATTAAAAGCTTTTTAAAATTGGAATAATACTCTCTCTCACTCTCTCTCTTTTCGGGTGGGTTACGAGCTGGATTCTGTGGGGGGGAGCAGAGATTTGTTGACGCTGACTGGGGGAGCAGAGATTTTTTTTCCTCTTTTACTTCAAAATTTTCCAAAATTTATTTTTTATGATTTAACACAAAATTGGAGAAAAAAAGATGTTCGTGTCCTTCAATTTTTTTTAAAAAAGTATAAGGAGTAAAATGAAAATGCGGAAATGCCTTGATCACTGATTTCAGATATGTTACATAAAATTAGAATCAAATCTATCTAGAAGAATAACAGAAAAAATAGCTGAAAAAAAAAAAATAAAGTTAGGGAAAACAGATCCTAGCGTATACGACTCTCTTCCTAAATAAATGGGGGCTAAACAACTGGCATGCTAGTCCAACATTTCTCAAAGTTGGCAACACACTACTTCCCAGCAACTTGGAATTGTATTTGTAGTGCTGGACTTCCTCGCTTTCCAAAAGTCTCTCACACCATCCAGGCTTGCATCATTCTGTAACCATAACACACATTAGTTCTCTCCTAGTTGAATAAAAACATGAAAAAATAATGGCTTGTAAATCTTTCTTGAGTGAAGCCAATTAGTCATTTTACAGTAGACACAACAGGCCATTTTCTTGTATCGCAAACATTAACCATAGTGATAATTGCAAAGATCCTATCATTCAATTATATATAAAATAAGATTAATCAAAACAAAAAGCGCCACTACAAACCGCTAAGAATTGGAAACACTAACCACAATAGAAATATTCACGCATGCAATGGAATAAACGTTCCCCAACAACAATGCAATCGAGCAGTGACTACCGTTTTTAAGTAGAGATTAGATGAGTTGAAATACCAAACTTTCATTGAAATGATTGGTTTCAATTTACAAACCGAGAAAAGTAAAGAAGAGTGAAAAGGCAAATTAAGTCATGATGTTTCTGCACCTATGATTGTGAGATGGTAGAGAGCAAAGAGTGAAAAAGCAAATTGAGGAAGAAAAATACGAAATCTATGCATGATGCACTTGGGAAAAAATCATCCAACTCTCTTTGTGTAAAGCAATAGAGTGGCGAAACAATTATAGAACAGAGTAATAAACAACTTGGAACGAAATGTCGAGTGAATCGCTTTTGCAACCACTCCTACATTCGAAGCTGCCTCCCAATAGTCTTCTTCATTCTTTAGCAACCACTTACTAGATTTGAATAAGAAGACCAAAAAACAAACAATTTTTTAATAATTAAAAACTGTACAGTAATCAAAAATTTGCCTACAAACTATTATTATATTATTTATTTTATCTTTTACATTTACTATTATATTTTATAGAAAGTAGTATATGAGATAGTGGAGATGATATTTTATTATAGAAAGCAAGGGTGGCCCAATATACTACTTGACAGGATCCGCCCTGAATTTCAAACCGGGCGGACTCGTCTTTATGCCGACATCACCGATGCGGGCCCACTTACTAAAAACCGAGATTTTCTACCAAAATTTTGGCAAAGTCTCCCCTGTAATTAAGCACAACCCAACAAAAATTCAACCGGCATAATATACATAATAAATCCCAACTGCACAAAGATGCTTTCAACAAACAACAGAAAATGGCCTCCGGCCTCAAGTAACAACCTAACATGGGCAATAACAGAGCATCTAATAGAATTAGTTTACAACAACAGTTGAGTAGAAGGGAATTACATAAAGCCTAACTACAGATGAAACGATTCGGCCTCGAACACCGCCTGAAAGCTTCCAAGAGCAACTACTGCTTGGGGGCGCAAAATAGAAAATATGTGAGTGGACAAAAACAAAGTTTGCATTTAAAACAACATAATAACCTCACCATGTAAAAATAATGCTCAAGCATGCAGTTTCACAATTCATAAACCAAAAACTCAAACATAATAATCTCAGAAATCCACTGCACCCAAAACTCTCAAACCACAACTCCATTCCCAAAATTATGCAACTCTACCAACCCACTACATATATATATATATATACATATATAAATAAGATATAAAATATATCATATACTTTTCTCCTTACTAATGTACCGGGGAAACAATCCAACCGGGGGCTTGTTTAGCTAGCCAATAAGATTTCTAAGTGCTATCCTATGGCTAGGGATGATCGGTCCAACCGGGGGACAAAACTCCATAGCTCCCACGCCGACACTGCCAACGACACATGTAGCTCACATATCCAATACTAAGTCCTACGCGCGTAGACGACATCATCACACACCGGCACTGCCAACGACATGTGTGATGAATCAAGCAATATACATACTCTTCCCATATGCCGGCACTACCAACGATGCGTATGGGAACTGTCTCACACGCCGGCACTACCAAAGACAGGTGTGAGACCCACAATCTCATGTTCTTCCCACACGCCGGCACTGCCAAAATCCATATAAACATACTCAAATATCTCAAATAGGTCAAAACCCACAATATATTGCCAAAATGCTAAAATAACACCAAATTCAACATTTGAATATACCATATATCCAATATATCATTTAAAACATTATGCATAAATCTTTCATCAATAAAACCATGCGTATGCTTGAAAACAAAGTCCACTCACAGATAGTCCCAAGCTGCCCGACCTCGAGAGGGTCTTGCCTGCTGAGTACGATCACCCTAATACCTATTTCGAGATATGAACCCTTAATTAATATAAAGGCACTATTAAACGGAAATTACGAATTGAAATACTTAAACCCCCAAGTTTCTAGTGCGTGTACGTCCAATGGGATATCCTAAGTCCGGTTACAGGTTTGGAAATCGCGTACAAAAGGACGGTTATCGCTAACTCACAAACTTTGAATTATTGAATCGGAACATCCAGGGCTCCGATTCACGATCCGTGAATTCCTATACGATTCTAGGAGTACCTAGATCAACATACTTCAATTTGGAAACGATCCAACGGTCAGAAACTATCGAACCCGGATAACGCACAATATGCGAAATCCATTCGATAATCAAACGACGTCCGAATTGAGATCCGCGAAATCCTACGCACTCGTGACAACCTAAGGATCTCATCGAAATAAAATATAACTTCACCAGCCTTGCCCACGCCGCCACACATGCCGGCAATACAGGATCGTAGAGTAAATTCGCAACGGAAAATCTCCACACCTCCGCTCACCCTTCCTACCCTAGATTCTACTCGACGAGTGGAGCATCTTATTCAACTATGGCCAAGCCCAATTCGGGCGGCAACCGGCCGGAATTTCACATTGAAAACCGGCCAAAACCTAACTTCCAAAATCGAGATTCTAAACAGCAAATCGATCAATTCCTATGCAACAGCCAGCTAGAACAAGGAAAAAGAGGAAGAAACGTCACCATTTTCAACGAAACGGACGGCCGAAATGGCGGCTTAACGTCGGAATTGATCCGGTTCGAACCAGTCGATACCGTCGACGATTCTCGAGCTTTCCGGCCGAGATTTTGGGTGGTTCAAGTTCGGGGCTTCACGATGAGTCGAACGGACCGGTCTTGCGGCCGAGGTGGCTGGACGTGGCGGGTGTGAGGTGGTTTCCGTCTCGGTGAGCGATGTGAACAGGGGGTTTGCGAGAGGAGGAGAGCTCGGGAGAGAGAGAGAGTCAGTGAGGTAAAAGTGAAAAATCAGATTTTACCCTAACTCCTTTCGAAATAATTACAGTTTTGCCACCGAACTTGTCTTGATTGCCAAATCTTCGTTGCAACTCCGATTCAAGCCTACCGCCTGCCTATGGATTCGTCTCAGTACCACCTACACAACCAAACCACTCGTGGTCCCAAACTCTTCCCGGATAAGAAAATGACCAAATTATCCTTAACCCAAGGGTAAATTCATAATTTCACTTAATTAGTTTTAAAATAGGAATTAATTTGGAGTAGGGGTGTTACACCTCTCACTTTGAAGTAGGCAATATTGCCTTGCTTGGGAGAGTAGGTATATTTTGCCTACCCATTTGCCTCTTCTCTTGGAGCATGAAAATGATGATGTGGCAAGGCAAATGAGTTTTGCCTACTCTTTTACCTCTTCCCTTGGAGATGCTCTAAATTATGTAGTTGTCAAGGTGTTTTTTTCTTTCTAATTTCCTTTATTTGAATGTATTATGAGTCTTTGTTTAGCTTACATAAACAGGTGGGATACCAAGAGAAATAGGGAACTTAACAATGTTGAAGGATATACAACTTGACTCCAACAATTTCAACGGTATATTTGTTGCATTGCCTTGCCTTGATGTGACCATATATATATATATATATATATATATATATCACTCTGCTTTTGTTACAGTGCATTATATGTGCATAAATCATGGGTTAAATGATTTTTTTTCAAAAATTCCAAACGAGATCGGTTCTTTAGATCAAGTGGAGATGTTGTATGTGGGGTTCAATGCTCTTAAAGGCCATGTTCCTGTGGCTGTTTTCAACATGACTTCTTTGACTACTTTGGATCTATATGGAAATGGCTTCAATGGTGGCCTTCCAGATAATATATGACATCATCTTCCTAGTCTTCAAAATGGGTATTTTGGCAGCAACCACTTTGATAGTCCACTTCCATCCAAATTATGGCAATGCAAAGAGCTTCTTAAATTATGTTTATGTGGAAACAAATTCAGCGGAAGCATATATACCCAAAAGTATTGGGAACTTGACCCAATTAACTCATATTGATCTTGGCATCAACAATTTGACAGGTAATTGATATTTGGGAGAATTTAACATAGACCCCCTCAAGTTTGGTATAATTAACATTAGACCCCACAAATTTGAAATTGTATAAATTCGAACAAGCGTTAGGCTAAAAGCTCAAATCATTGAGCTTTCTATATAATTGAGCCTGAATAACTGAATATTTTGATTACCAAAAACAAAGAATAACTAAATATTTCTGAAAAAGACATGAAGAGGAGATAAAAAGTCAAAAGCTAAAAGATAGGGGGAAATTTTTTCCTTGACTTAAATATGTAGGGAGCTTTAGCTTGGCTTCATATCAACCATCTTTTAATTAAATAAAAATTTAAGTTAAAGGTTTAGCTTTAGCTTGACCAATAAAAATTTTAAAGATAAAGGGTTAATTAAGGACTTTTAATCTCAATCATCTTTTAAATCTGTTAGTGTGTTTACCGTTTTGTCCCATTTATATTGAATATTTATTTTTGTTTTAATGTTTTTAATTAATCAAGAATATTTTGGGATTTTTGAATGTTTCACCATTCTTTACTTTTTCCTTTATACATAAAGAGGATGAAAACAATCACAAAAAGGATGCCAACAAAACAAATGAGATGTTTATTGGGGATATGAATTTAAAGCAATGAATTTAAGTCCCGTTGTGCCTAGATAATTACAAATTTACGAAAAAATGAAGAAAAAAAGTCAAAGTGGAGGGCCCTTATTATGCGATGGAGACTGGATTGATTGACCATATATGAATCATGATTGACGAAATATAATGAAGAGTGCTACAATTTCCACCCACCTGTCTTATTTTCCCACTCACCTTATCTTCACACCCACCATATAAATTTTAAAAAACATAATTCTATTTTTCCACCCACCAATATTCCTAAAATACCCTTTTAATAATTACTTCATTTCTTCTCTACTTTATTCTCTGTGCTCATGTCCTCTCTCTCTCTCTCTCTCTAACGCCTACACATCGCTCCCTCATTTTTGCTGTATCTTATTTTCCATCTCACATGCTCCATGTTCAAAGTCCACGTTACTGCAACCAGAATAATCATATCCATGAAAAAAGAAAACAAACAATAGTAAGTAATATAACAGTAAAACGATAAAAGAAGTAACATCACATCACGAAATTTGATGACAATGGCTGGTCAGCAGGCAAAAGATGACCAGCCCTTGAAACCAAAACATGACTCACACTCCCCAATTTCTGAACATACCCCGCAACCTCTTTACCCACCTTCCAAACTTTCTGGTCCGCTGACAGAAACTTGTTCATCCCCAGGTTTTCATATTTTTAATTTGTTTAAGGAAAAAAAAAATTCAAAGTCCAGGAAATACTCATCTCCCAATGCTTGAAGTAATTGTAAAGATCTTAGAAATTCTATTCAAATAGGATTTCCTTACCTTTTCACAAAATCGTTCTCTTCAACATCCATTCTCTTGTTGTTTTCTTCTTTATAAACAATTTGATTGAATGAATAGAAAAGAGAAGAAAATTATTTGAGAATTGAGTTCTGAGCACTGAAAAGTCATAAGAGGAATCATGAGCAAGAAGTCATAGCTTTCTTGTGTTTTTTTTCTTTCTGTCAAACAATAGGGTTACGTGAGAACAGAAGTCTGCATGTTTTTTTTTTTCCTCTTTCTTTTTCCTTAAGTCCTTTTAAGTCATTTTACAGTAAGGTTAAATTTGTCTTTAAAAGTTTAAAGATAAAGTGGGTGGGAAAATAGGACAGGTGGGTGAAAATAGCAGCACTCATAATGAATCATGATTGACGGAATACAATGAATCGTGATTGTCGTGAAGATGACGCATGGAAACAGACAAATGGATTTAACACCGAAAACATACATTCCCTATGAAAGCTCTTGAAAGCCCCTTCAGATATACCATCCGAAATTGCACCGAGCCAAAACCCCCACTTCCAAGTAAAACCCATTTGTCCATTCTTCCTTTCTTACAAGTCTAAGTCGTTGCATTTGGCTACTTGCGAATTTCTTCCACAAGGATGCAATCATGTGGAAACTTGTTCTGTCTTCATAGATTGGCACTGCAACAAATTATTCAATGATTTCAAGTCTAAATCGGAAAGGAAAAAACAAACAAAAAACAATTTGAAGTTGGAAGGAACTTTTCTGTTTTCGGTGCTCACGGTCAT
This sequence comes from Prunus mume, assembly GCF_029339155.1. NCBI lineage: Eukaryota > Viridiplantae > Streptophyta > Magnoliopsida > Rosales > Rosaceae > Prunus > Prunus mume. The sequence goes on from NC_142700.1 coordinate 3,883,433, forward strand.
GTAGAGAAGTTGTTTCCTCTTGTCAATCACCTTCTTGTTCCACAAGGATGCAATCATGTGCCCTACTCTTTGGAAACTTGTTCTGTCTTCATAGATTGGCACTGCAACAAATTATTCAATCATTTCAAGTTTTCAAACGGAAAGGAAAGAGAGATGTTTTATTTGGTTTTGGAGACAATGATGCTCTTTATATGGTACAGGAATATACCCTCCACCTCCTCCCAAATACAATACTTAGCTTTTTTTTCTTTTTCTTTCTATTTTTGTATTTAATTTTGTTTGCCTCGTATAACAATATATGACGTTTACGACAAGTTTAGGAAAATCTTCTGTAAATGGTGTTCATAGACAAGCTAAGTTTTTTTTTTTTTTTTGGTAGGCAAAAAAAAAAAAGGAATAAGTTTTTGCTAGCAAGTTTCCCACAATCCGAAAAGCATGCAATATAAAATATTAAGTTGTTGTAAATTTATTTATTGTTTCGGGAAAGATTTTCTTTTTAGTTTATTAGTCATCGATTTAACCTTATTATGTTAGTGGTGACAAATTGTTCATTAAACAAACATGATTAGCGTCAATTTTTATGTCAAGTGCCCTTGTCACATCGCATGTGATCCAAAAATATCCCACAAAAATAATATGACACTATCGTATTGCTTAACAATTTTGTTTCAAGAGAAGTAGGCCTCTTTAATTTAACCATTAACTTATTGTCAAGCCTTCTAGTTCAACATAAGTTACCTGAAGTCTTAATGCTGTTGCCGGAAAAAAAAAATGAAAAAAAAGGTCAAATTTTTATCGTGAATGTTGGACTGTAACTATTATTGTTACAATGATAAACTTTCGTGTGGCGAAAAAGAGAAAGGAGAAAAAAAAACAATTTACCGACAAAAGGGCCATGGAAATTTGCTCGAAGTTCAAAACCAAAAACATGGTAGCATGAGAATTGCAACTTCCATGTTTGACAGCGCAACATAAACATGGGAAATACGAAGTTTAACGGCTCTTTGTGTGTTGGATGAGTGTGAGATGGAAGAGGTTGACACTCTATAGAAGAAGAAGAACCAGTTTATTTACCACCAAGTAATCTTCAGCCACTTAGTGGCTAACACGTGTGTTATACTAAACAAGTGCTGACAGGGTCATGCGTAGGCAATCTCAATCCAGTCTAACCTCATCAGATGTCCTACACTGTTGATCAGACTTACTATTATACCGTCAAACATTTAATCAGTCACATGTTTTTTTAAACTACGTTGTACAATTAAAATTGGTGCACGTGATTGTAGAGAAAAGATGCCAGCCCAGGGAGTAACAACCCACGAGAGTCGAACCAGGAAATTGAATGGTTAATAAGTGGATGACTTGATGGTAAACCAAGTCAACTTGATGGTCGGTGATGATTTTATAGATCTACGGCACACAACAGTTACAAAATCTTCAACTTGCAATTTCTTTGCCAATTTTATTCTTTATTATTAGTAGTACATGAGTTGACCCAAAAAAAGACTAAAGTATTGGGCGTCCCGCGTTTAGATGATTGCATTCCATGTGTGTGGAGGGCCTGGAGAGGGTATTGTCCATGATGAAAAATTCAAGTGCATAAATGAAAAAAGTGTGCTACCACCATAAAATCATAAAAATATAATATTTTTTTTAAATACAAGTGTCAATCTAAATGATTTATAACACATACACTATAATGGTGTCATGAGAATTCGAATCTAAGACTACTAACTTGCAAGTCAAGGTCATTTTTCACTGAACTAGACCTCATTAGCCATAAAAACAATTTTTAAATTCAATTATTTTGGTCACCAAACTCTAGGCAAATAATTGAATATTTAAAAATTAAATTGCCAGATATATAACTTGTATGTTTAAAATAAATAATTTAAAAAATAATAATAAATGCAATTGAACTCTAACTATGAAATTCGCAGAATTATTTAGTTTATCACATCGACTAATATCTCATCATCATTCAACCTTTCATGAAATCCGTATATGAGTATTGAAAGAAAAAGAAAAGATTTGAAATGAATATGATAAATTTTCAAAAGATAAGGTAGTGATGCTTAAAAGACAAACAATGTTGCAATTTCAATGATTTGAATTATATGTATATATGTTTTTTTTTATTGCTTATAACAGCAGAAGAAAAAAAGTGGATAAGGACTTGTAGATGTTGAGATGAATGGAAGTATTGTCTACCAGCTGTGTACATAAAGCCAACGGATGTGTATCATGCATTAGAAAAGTGTCTTGAAAGGCTAATATACACAAAAAAAATTTACTTTTCAATTTAATATGCTGCTAAATGCAATGCACATTTATAATGATGCCCTAATATTGAAAAATATTTTGTGATCAAACTGAAATTAGTCGCATTAACAAATTATTATTATTATTATTTGTGAAAATTTGAAAAGGAGAGAGTGAGGTGTCATTGGTGTTTGAATGTAAAATCACTAGAGAACTCTACCCATATCAGTGATATTGCTAATTGAAATGGTTTTCTATGTTCTTTTTCAATTTGTCTAATAAAATACTATCGCTTGTTTGGTAAAAAAAACTATTTCATATTTTAATAAACGAGGAAGATAGTTAATTATGAATATAACATATTAACTCACCTAATAAATGTTCTATCTAAGTCAATATATATGTTGAAATCTAAGTTAACCAAAGTAAGAATAAATTAGTATTAAAGATGTAATAACCCAATCCTAAATTAATTTTTAATTAATAAAATATTCAAATAAAAGACGATTTTACCCCGGGACTATTTTAATCTTTTTGTTCGGGAAAGACTTTGGGAATTTCAGTTGTACTATTGCATAGGGCACGTCGAGATGAGTCCGTAGACACAATATACACAAGTTTTTTGACTTTTCAATTTGATTTAAAGCTAAATGCAATGCACATAATATTGAAAAATATTTTGTGATCAAACTGAAATTAGTCGCATACACAAATTATTATTTGTTAAAATTTATTAAAATTTAGAAAGGAGAAGGGATTAAGTGTTATTGGTATTTGAACTTGAGATCACTAACCAGATAAATAATTTTACTATTGAACTATCAACCTTTTGGCAGCATTATGAAGTATGTACAGGCCTAAGCCCAACAAAGCGAAAAACTAACAGAAATTGGCCGTGGTCTGAGCAAGTAACTGCTTGCAAATTTAGTCCGCCGGCTTGCTATCCTGGAATATGTATGTGTATGTGCTTTGTTTCTGAAAAAAAAAAAAAAATCAAAGCAAAAGGGTCCTTATTATGCGGAGGAGATTGGATTGACCACCCATATCTGATTGACGGAATATCTAGATGTATGGCAAGTTCTTCTACATTTGTGAAGATGCCCAACTGTCCATTCTTCCTTCATTACAAGTCGTTGCATTTGGCTACTTGTGAATTTCTTCCCCGAGGGTGCAATCATGTGCCCCACTCTTTGGCAACTTGTTCTGCCTTCATAAATTGGCACTGCAACAAATTATTCAAAGATTTCAAGTTCTAAATCGGAAAGGAAAAAACAAACGAAAAACAATTTGAAGTTGGAAGGAACTTCTCTGTTTTCTGTGCTCATGGTCATGGAGAGAAGTTGTTTCCTCTTGTCAATCACCTTCTTGCTGGTGCTGCAGCTGCAGTACAGTTCTATAGGCACAGTAGGTACAGCACAAACCAACATCACCACGGACCAGTCTGCTCTTCTTGCTCTGAAAGCCCATATCACTAGTGACCCTCACAACATCTTGGTCAACTGGTCAACCACCACCTCCGTTTGCAATTGGATTGGAGTTACTTGTGGCGCTCGCCACCTCAGAGTTTCAGTCTTGAACATCTCTTACATGGGACTCTCCGGCACCATTCCTCCAGCCCTCGGCAACCTCTCGTTTCTTGTTGAGCTGCGCTTCAGAAACAACAGTTTCCATGGCACCTTGCCCCATGAATTGTCCTATTTGCATCGCCTGAAGGTTATTAGCTTCGGATACAACAAGTTTATGGGATCCATTCCATCTTGGTTTGGGTCCTTTCCCAAACTTCAAAAGTTTGCTTTGTATGGCAATCAGTTTTCAAGTTCTATACCCACAACTATTTTCAACTTATCTACATTGCAAGTACTTAATCTAGGGGCTAACAAACTATCAGGTACATATACGTCTATCATTATGTTTTACATCTTGTTATTAATCTATAAGCCTGATGTATTCTTTTTTCTTTAGAAAATTATGCTAATTTTTTCTTACTTGCAGGTCATCCAATACTCAAAAACTCTCACTTGAATAGATTATGTATTTTGGTTTTTAATTTTAAGAACGGTTGAGTATATAATGTTTTTTTTTTATACTCAGAAAGTTTTTACAAAACTTACATTTATGAAACTAGTGAGTACATGTTGTGTAGGCTACAAATGATAAAACTGGTTGGGCGTTGGGCGATAAAGACGTAGATGATACATTGTAAATAATTGGGAATATTTATGACCTTTTTCACATGGAGGCCCATTATAACATTATATTTTATAAATATAAAAAACACCCTTGAAAAATTCCATATTGTAAGAAGAAAAAAAAGAAGAAGAGGTATAAAGACATGCAAACAAAAACGTGTTTTGCTCAAGGGAATATGATATTTTGTAAACCATATATTTTCAAACACAAAACTTTGTAAACCAGATTTCTTAATTTGGTTCAAACACAAAACTTTTTAGAGATTTCCGTGTAAATATTGTTGTATTAATTAATATTATAAGTGTGACATTTTATACTAAAGGTCATGAACGAGTTAGATAGTGTTATTCAAACACAAAACTTTTTAGAGATTTCTGTGTAAATATTGTTGTATTAATTAATATTATAAGTGTGACATTTTATACTAAAGGTCATGAACGAGTTAGATAGTGTTAGATTAGATTAATAATCTAAATGGCCTCATCCCATCCTCAATCTTCAATATCTACATGATAGAAAAAAGAAGAAGATTGAATTGCCGTTTCTATCTGAGTCAATATTCTTTTCAACTAATGCTAATGCTACAACGTTTGTGAAATTGTGGCAGGCACTATACCAGAAGAAAAAATTGTTTGTGAATTTATATTTTATAAATATAAAAAACACCCTTGAAAAATTCCATACTGTACCTTCAAGTGAAAAAATTGTATCATATTAATAAACCAATTAGAAAGTGACCAAGTGACTAGTTAAGAGTTTTTTTTCCCTCCAAAATAGCCACTCTAGCTAACAGCTTTTCTATAAATTATGTAGTGTGGTGTTTGTTCTAATTTCATTTATTTACATGTATTCTGAGTCTTTGTTTGGCATACTTAACAGGTGCGATACCCAGAGAAATAGGGAACTTAACAATGTTGAGGACGATATACCTTAACTCCAACAATTTCAATGGTAAATATATTTGTTGCATTGCCTTGATGTGATACATTTATATATGACTCGCTTTTGTTGCAATGCATTATATGTGCATAAAACATGAATTTAACATATAAATGTGCATATATCTTAATGATTTTTCAGAAATTATAATTATGATTTATCTTTTTATTTTGGTTGCATAATTTATCTTTATTCAACTATTTCATATTTTAGTAAATGAGGGAGATAGTTAATCATAAATATAACAATTTATTTATTTATTTATTTATTTTGTCAAAATCGCTGGAAAATTCATTAGAATTGAATAGCAAGGTTTACAATCATGAATATAACATATTGACTTGCCTAATAAACGTTATTTCTAAGTCAATACGTTCAAATATAAGGTTAACCAAAGTAAGAAGAAAAAAAGAAGAAGAGGTATAATGACATGCAAACAAAAATGTGTGTTGCTCAAGGGAATATGACATTTTGTAAACCATATATTTTCATCCCCAAATTAGGGCTAGATTTCTTAATTTGGTTCAAACACAAAACTTTTTAGAGATTTCCGTGTAAATATTGTTGTATTAATTAATATTATAAGTGCGACATTTTATACTAAAGGTCATGAACGAGTTAGATAGTGTTAGATTATTAGATTAATAATCTAAATGGCCTCATCCCATCCTCAATCTTTAATATCTCCACAATAGAAAAAAAATAGATTGAATAGCCGTTTCTATCTGAGTCAATATTCTTTTCAAATAATACTAATGCTACAACGTTTGTGAAATTGTGGCAGGCACTATCCCAGCAAACATAGGCCTTGAGCTTCCAAACCTACAACACCTTCTTATAGCAGAAAATGACCTCAGCGGAGTGATCCCCAACCTCTTCAATACTTCTACGCTCTTCAAGATAGATTTCAGATACAATGAATTGAGTGGATCAATTCCAACTTCAGTGGGAAGACTTCGGAATCTCCAAGGTTTGTACTTGGATGGTAATAAGTTGCAAGGAGACATCCCAAATGAACTTTGTCAACTAGATAACCTAGCTTACTTATCTCTGGGTGGAAATCAGCTCTCTGGTTCTATACCTTCCTGCTTGGGCAATCTAGCAAAATCTCTCAGAAATCTATCACTGGAGTCCAATGCATTGAGTTCCAGAATACCATCTACTCTCTGGAAACTGGCCTATATCTTGTATGTAAACTTATCATCAAATTCTCTAATTGGACCTCTCTCACAAGATATTGCAGAGTTGAAAGTTGTGGTAGGCGTAGATTTATCAGATAACCATTTATCTGGTGTTATACCAAGCATCATTGGGGGTCTTTCGGATTTGAAAATTCTATCCTTGTCAAATAATAATTTACTTGGCTCTATTCCAAGTTCATTTCAGCACTTGATTAGCCTGGAATTCTTGGATTTATCCAGAAACAATCTGTCTAGCGTGATCCCAAGGTCTTTAGAAAATCTCTTATTTCTCAACTACCTGGATTTGTCCTTCAACATACTCCAAGGAGAAATTCCAACAGGTGGACCCTTCCAAAACTTCTCCGCTCAATCATTTGTCTCAAACAGTGCACTTTGTGGTGCAGCTCGATTTCATGTTCCACCATGCAAAAATAGTACACTTGAACCAAATTGGAAGAAAGCTAAATATATCATCGCAGGGACCATATCAGTAGTTCTCCTATCTGTATCTATCTTTCTACTACAGAGGAAAAGGAATGTGGAAGTTCCAATAGAGGCTACCTTATTCTCTCGACTTCATTGGAGAAGAGTTTCACACCTTGAACTTCTAAGGGGGACAGATGGATTTAACGAAAAAAAGTTACTTGGAAGTGGGGGTTTTGGCTCAGTATATAAAGGGACACTTTTGGATGGAATAGATGTTGCAATAAAGGTTTTCAGTTTACAACTAGATGGGGCTTTCAAGAGTTTTGATAGGGAATGTGAAATGCTAAGCAATATTCGTCATAGAAACCTTATCAAAATCATCAGTTGTTGCAGTGAACTTGATTTCAAAGCCTTGGTATTGAACTACATGCCTAATGGGAGCCTGGACAAGTGGTTATATTCTCAAAACTATTCTTTGAATATCTTACAGAGGTTGAACATAATGATAGACGTTGCGGCGGCAGTGGAATACCTACACTATGGTTATTCAATGCCTATTGTGCACTGTGATATGAAGCCCAACAATATACTACTAGATGATGATATGGTTGCACACGTTGCTGATTTTGGAATTGCAAAACTCTTGGGTGGAGGAGATTCTATTACCCAAACCATTACCCTAGCCACAGTTGGGTATATGGCTCCAGGTGATGTACTTGCTAATTTAATATCTTTCAGTTACGAACAACATAACTTAAAATGGTCTTTTCATCAAATGTCATTTAGATATATAAGTACAACTCAAATATAATTCATATTGCAGAGTATGGAATGGAAGGAATAGTTTCAACAAGAGGGGATGTGTATAGCTTTGGTATTGTGCTCATGGAAACATTCACAAGAAGGAAGCCAACAGATGAGACGTTTGATGGGGAAATGAATATAAAGCAATGGATTGCAAACTCACTAGTATTACCAGATGCAAAGATAGATGAAGTTGTGGATGCCAATTTGCTTGGGATTGGGACAGAGCAGGAAGACGATGATCATGTGAGGAAGAGGGATTGCATATCAGCCATTATGAGATTAGCTCTTACTTGCTGTGTAGAATCACCACAAGAGAGGATAAGTATGAAAGAAGCTGTAGCCACACTCAACAAAATCAAGACAAAGTTTTTGAAGGACGCTGCTGCAGGAAGAGGTGTGCTGTTAAACCGTCCTCTTGTTTAGCAACGCTTCAATTAATAGGTCCTATCTTACGACATGTATTTCATGCACTTTGATTTGATTCAATTTCAGTCTTTAATTGCACTCTACCTCTTAAAAGTCTAATTCCAAGGGTCCCACCAAGCATGACACATTATATATATATATTTATTTATTTATTTTTCATCTAAGCTATTTAAATATATTTAAAATTATTGAAGAATATGAGTCCCACATCGGAAACTTGACTAAATAAAATACAAAATATAATGATTGATTCTACTACTAATAATATCGAGGCCTTTTCTGATAAAACCTTATACCCTACTGACTTTGTAGGTGCTTTAGTTGGGACAATATCGGTGTTGTTACCACCAATCCTCTTCCCCCACTTGAAACAATTTATATTACTAAAACAAGACTAAAACACAGTATTGTGGGTCATTTGCAATATTAGGTAAACCTAATATCATATCTTATGGTAATTAATTTAACCAAGCTCAAAACAACAGATTTTTTATTTTTTTATTTTTATAGTGCAAGCAATAGTCTAAACTACAATTAGAGGAATTTCTCTCACGCACACTACCAAAGTGTCATGAGAGTTCAAACTTGAGAACATTAATTTGCAAACAATGCTTTCTTCTGCTAAACTAAACCCTAAATAGAAAACTTTCATTTGCTGCAAACCCATAAATTTTAATTAATTTCTGAAAAATTTGGGTCCCCAGGTGGCCAGGGTCCCCTCCCCTGCTAATTAATTTAAGGCCCCAATAAGCTCATTCGTCTCTGACTGGGCCAAAATCTATCCAACCGATACAACAAATGACTGAAATTACCACCAAAACAAGATGTTTTTGGTTAACATGTAAACCTTGTAATTTTGAAACTAAATAAGCCATGTAGAATTTCTTCACTGGGGAAACAATTGAAAGAAATTTCGCAATCACCGCATCTGTCACGGTGAAATTTAAGAACCTTGAGTGAGTCAGAGCAGCTACTCAACCAAACCTGTCCAACTTCTGTTGTCCTTCAATTGTCCTCCAACTGTACAGGTCTCCAAGGCTTTCAAATCAGTCGCAGGTTTCAATCTCTCTTGGCTTCATCAACAAGGATATCAATCCAACTGTTCAAGCCCGTCCATCACAGAAATAAAGCTCACCTCCAGAAATCTCAGCGGGATCATATCATGGAAGTACCGCAGAAACATGTCACAGCTGAGCACCCTTGATCTCTCAAGCAACAATCTCAAAGGCTCTGTTCCAGGTTGGTTTTGGTCTCTTTCAAGCTTGGTCCAAGTCAATCTGTCCAAGAACAGGTTCGGAGGGAGCTTTGGGCTCGAACCCATCTCGGGAAATGGCTCCTTTTCCTCGGTCCAGGTGCTCAATCTCTCAACCAACAGGTTCACCAACTCTGTTCAGCTTTCTGGTTTCCCAAAGCTTAGAGTTCTTGACCTTTCTCACAACGATTTGGGCACTCTGCAACCATCTGCTTTCGCCAACCTCACCAATCTCCAGTACCTCGACATCTCAAGCTGCAAAATTTCAGTCGACTTGAAACCCACCTCTGTTTTGCGCACATTGAGCTACCTAGACGTCTCAGACAACAGCATCAATTGTACTTTCCCTTCAGATTTCCCTCCCCTTAGCAGCCTCAAATTCTTGAATATTTCATTCAATAACTTCACAGGCATAGTTGGGTCAGAAAAGTACCAAAAATTTGGCAAACCAAAAAGACTCTGATTATTATCCTATCTTCTGTATCTACATTTTTAGTCCTTGTATCCATAGGCATTTGCATAGCGTACAGATGTAGAAGAAAGCAAGTGGCCAAAAAGCACAAAGGGGCAATCTCAAAACCGGTCCAATTGGTCCCTTTCAAGATCGAAAAATCAGGGCCCTTCTCTTTCGAAACAGAGTCAGGGACTTCCTGGGTTGCAGACATCAAAGAGCCGACTTCAGCTCCGGTGGTTATGTTCGAGAAGCCATTGATGAACCTCACCTTCAAGGACCTGATCGCTGCCACGTCGCACTTCGGCCGGGACTCCCAGCTCGCCGAGGACAGGTGTGGGCCCGTCTACACCGCCGTACTCCCCGGAGACCTCCACGTGGCGATCAAAGTCTTGGAAAACGCCAGAGACGTTGATTATGATGACGCGGTGAACATGTTTGAAAATCTGTCGAAGCGCAAGCACCCCAACCTGTTGCCTCTCTCCGGTTACTGCATTGCAGGTACTGTACAGTCACTCTCATCTTCCACACCAAACGCATTTAATGAAACACACGGGTTTTTATTACAATGTCGTAAATGACAAAGCCCGTACGTACCGTACGACACTGGTTTTGGCACCATCGTCACGTAAATTTAGTTATTAGCACAGCACATAACAGGCTACGGTTGCAAAACATGTAAATTTGTTACGGTGCGAGTGCTTTACACCGAATGGTTTCTCCATTTTTGTTTTTAGCAGGCATGGTGTGTAGGTACTCCAGTCCACGCGATAGATCTCCCCCCTGCCATCGTTTTCTTACTGCATTTCAATTCTAGAATCAAAACCCATTCGATTGCTGCTTCTACCCTTGTCTATGCCCGATTATTCCCTCCTGTATTTATAAAGGATAGACACGTACCATTTTCCAGCCCTCCTTCTCGCTGGACTTGATAATATGGGCTAAGGCCCAATAGTCAGGCATTCGAACCCTAAAAAGTATATTGCTCTCCTCTAGCCTTAGGCCCTATTCAAATTCTCAAACCAATTCAAATTACAACGACGAGGAAGAGGATGAAGACATGGAGGATATTGAACAAGACCGACAAGAAGAAGAAGAATACGATGAACTGGTATTATTATACCAGATGGTTTGGACTGAAGAGCTGAGTGGAAACCTTTCATATTAGCAGCAGGTTCATACTTGCAATTACTCCTAGAGAGGAGAGAACCTCTTTGACTGAGGTCAGAGGTGGATATGACTATAAGGGTTTTTAGTCAAACGTCAATGTAGTAGGAGGGCATTATTTCTTTCTGATATGAAGTTCATCTTTGATCATGATGTAAATGCGAATTTGCTGCAGGTTTATAGCCATGGATTCAATGGGGCTGGTATTCATTCAAATGTCTAAAATTCAACATTGCATATTGGATTCAAGTATCTTTTTAATAAGAGGTATCCAAGAAAGAAACACCACAGCAGTTTACCCAAAACAAAGAAACACACATTTTCTTTTCCATATCATGGATTCAGTGAAGTCAACAAGCAAAAATTGTATCTGCAAAACAAGGAACAACACATTTCAAAATGCTCTAAATTATGCAGAAGAATTGTCTTGTCATCTCCGTTTTCCATATCAGTAGAAATTAGAGTGCCCAATCTTTGACAAGAAGCTCTAAACCAGAAACTTGGAAATGTCAAGAAGCCCAATACAGGAGAATGCTTGACAATTTATCTTCACAACTGCACCCTGTCTGTCTGTCCCTCTCAGTTTCAAACTGTAATTAGCTAGCACCCACCAATCCTCTTCCCCCATCTGAAACAATTTATATTACTAAAACAAGACTAAACCACAGTAGAGGAATATTAGGTAAACCCAATATCATATCTTTGGGTAATTAATTTAACCAAGCTCGAAACAGCAGATTTTTTTTCTAGTATAAGCAATAGTCTAAACTATAATGGAAGAAGTTTTTCTCACACACACTAACAAGGTGTCATGAGAGTTCGAACTTAAGAACATTAATTTGCAAGTTAGTACTCTTTGCCAATGTTCCTTGGTGTAAGTTAATTTGGAAACTTTTTATTGAGCCCCGGAAATCATTTTTAGTGTGGAAAGTTATGCATGGCAGACTTCTGGCAGAGGATTTTCTTCAAAAGCGTGGTATTGCCCTTGCTTCAATATGCTTATTTTGCAGGATGGCTCCAGAGAATGTTAATAATTTATTTTCCGAGTGCACCTTTACTTGTTCCATATGGAGATTTATGTTTTTTTTTTTGGTCTGCACTTTACCCCAGGGCCATTAGCTGTTATTCTTTCTTCTGGGCCATCTGCTCACTTTAGCCCTCAGCTCATGGATCTGTGGCTTCTTATGTTCGAAACTACTGTGTGGCTAATTTGGGATTTAAGGAATAAGTTGCGGTTTGAGAAGAAGGTTTCTACGGTTTCTTCCGCTTGTCGTACCATTATTAATCATGTGCGTGCCTCTAGTCCTCTGGCTAGAGGTCATATGTCGAATAAGGTGCGTGATCTGTGTACTATTTGTTTCATTGGGGTGCGCTGTCGTCCCTGCCCAAATCCCAAAATTGTTGATAAGGTACTGACGCTTAAAAATAACCATGTTTAAAATTACTTTTTTTTTTTTTTTGTTTTTTTGTTTTTTTGTTTTTTGGGTATTGCTTATAACAGCATGCAGAAGAAATTGGCCTCAAAATGTACAACAACTTGCTAATAAATATGTCGTGAAGACTGGATTGACTATCCATATCTGATTGATGGAATATATAGAGACATATGTATAACAAATTCTTGCATATTTGTGAAGACAGATGCGTGGAAAAGGAAACAGATGCCCAATTGTCCATTCTTCCTTTAATACAAGAAGTCCAAGTCGTTGCAATGAATGGACCAGTTGCATTTGGCTACTCGCGAATTTCTTCCTCCCATGGTGCAATCATGTGAGTGGAGGGGCTGGAGAGGGTATTGTCCATGATGAAAAATTCAATTATTTTGGTCACCAAACTCTAAAATAATTGAATATTTCAAAATAAAATTGCCAGATATATGTTTAAAATTGAATTCTACCATCATTTCTTAATTTTCATCGGACCATTGTCAAATTAAAAAAAATACAATTTTTTGTTTTTTGTTTTTCTAATATACATGTCTGTATTTTTGCTATAGATTAGTAGTTTTGGGAATGAAAGATCATCTATTCATATTTGAATCCTATTTTGGTTGATGACTAATAGCCGTAAGTCCCCTCGTTCAACGGAGTGCTTTGTACAGTTGAGCCTGTCACAGGTGCACCATTTAAATGTAGGGGAGGCACGCACGCGACCTCTTCCTAGATTCCAAGTCAAGTCCTTTGCTCCATTCTTCCCCATTGTTCCTTTATTAGAGCCTTTCCATGTAAAGCCTGACCGAGGTGGGGGAAAAAAAGGTGTTCCAATGGACACCTGTGCCCGGGAGGTGTGGACCCACTAAACTCCTGGCCGCCCAAGGCAACCACTGAGGTCCAAACGAGGGTTATTGAAGCGCTACAAAGATCGCTACAAGATTACTACAAGACTTCTGACGCTACAGACTCACCGATTTGATTTTTTTCGCACGTGGCGTCGTCTGGGCTCTCCGATCCGATTTTTTCCTCCAATCCAACGGCAGCCAATTTTTTTGCAATAAAATCTGGAAAAAATCGAAATTTTTTAAAAAATACCCAAAATTAATGAATTTTTTTCTATAAATACCAGCTTTTTAAAAAAATTTATCTGAAATTTGAAATTGAAAATTTTATCCGATTATGAGATATGAATAGTATTGATACGTAGGAACCCGAAAATCTTATCCAAATTAATTATTGAGGTAAAAAAAGTTGTGAATAAAACAAAAAATGAATAGTAATCGCCTTAGTAAGGGCAACGGGTGAAACACAAAATTGGATTTTAGGGCAACCACTATTCACGTGAATAGTGGCTGCCCTAACTCCCCTTGCCATGGCTAAGGGCAAATGAGTGGAGTTGCTCTTACAAGTCAAGTCCCGGATGAGGTGAGGACACCTTCGCACCGCATTTAACGCTTGCCAATTTAGTCCAAGCTTGCTGTCATGTGTCCCACTGTTTAGCACATCATGCTTTGTTTTCTGTGGCTAAACTATTGATTTGCCGCTAACCTTGTATCTAGTTTTCGCTTTACCCTTATACATTTTTTTTTAGAAAATTAAAGATATGAACTTTTTTTCCTCCAATTTTCCCCATGCCGTCCAAATATGCAACATTTCATCCAATTTGTCTTTAAATATGAGAGCAAAATGGTCATTTCATAGTTAAAAAATAAATAAAAACTTTTTAAAATTGGAATAATATCTCTCTCTCTCTCTCTCTCTCTCTCTCTCTCTCTCTTTTTGCAGGTGGGTTAGAGCATTCACAATGAGCTCCCTAAACCACCTCCTTAGACAAATTTTAGGGAGGAATGATAAAAATGCAACTCCAACCACGCTCCCTATCCACCTCCTAAAATAGGGAGTTCTCTAGGAGCTCCTAAATCTGAGGAGAGAGAAATGACTCCTAGTGGCTCCCTATAATTTAATGCTGATTTATTTAATGAGTATTTCAAACCTTTATTTAATGCTAACCATTTTTTATTTTATTTTTTAATGGAGATGGACCAATCAAAAAAGAGTTATAGCATTTATGACTCTCCAAATTAGGGAGTATGATTGGAGTTGAAATTTTTTAGAAAGCTCCTAAAATAGTTTTCTTATATTCTTAGCCAAATTTTAGCTAAGAAATAGAGAGCATCATTGTGGATGCTCTTACGAACTAGATTCTGTGGGTGGGGGGTGGGAGCATAGATTTGTTGACATTGACTGGGGGAGCAGAGATTTTTTTTCCGCTTTTTCTTCAAAATTTTCCAAAATTTATTTTTAATGATTTAACACAAAATTGGAGAAAAAAAGATGTTCGTGTCCTTCAATTTTTTTTAAGAAGTATAAGGAGTAAAATGAAAATGCTGAAATGCCTTGATCACTGATTTCAGATATGTTACATAAAATTAGAATCAAATCTATCTAGAAGAATAACTGAAAAAATAGCTGAAAAAAAAAATTAAAGTTAGGGAAAACAGATCCTAGCGTATACGACTCTCTTCCTAAATAAATAGGGGCTAAACAACCAAGGTGGTTGGTGTGAGTGGTTCGGCACTCTCATTCCTTAAGAGAGGTCAGGGGTTCGATCCCTGCTCTCGTATGGAGTCACCACTTTGGCCAAGACTTTACTCCTTACGGGCCGACCCGGTGTGAGCGAAGATTAGTCTGGGTTATGGTTAAGGATTAAAGGTGCCATCCATAGTTGGAGTCCATCCAGGACCACCTCGTGGTTCAGACCAAAAAAAAAAAAAAAAAAATAGGGGCTAAACAACTGGCATGCTAGTCCAACATTTCTCAAAGTTGGCAACACACTACTTCCCAGCAACTTGGAATTGTATTTGTAGTGCTGGACTTCCTCACTTTCCAAAAGTCTCACACACCATCAAGGCTTGCATCATTCTGTAACCATAACACACATAAGTTATCTCCTAGTTGAAAAAAAACATGAAAAAAAACAAAGGCTTATAAATCTTTCTTGAGTGAAGCCAATTAGTCATTTTACAGTAAACACAACAGACCATTTTCTTGTATCGCAAACATTAACCATAGTGATAATTGCAAAGATCATATCATTCAATTATATACAAACAGCTAAGAATTGGAAACAGTAACTGTCGCTTGGTCGGAATCAGCTATCGGGTAGCCTCCTAGCAAACATAGGCCTTGGGGTTCCAAACCTACAACTCCTTTTTATAGGAAGAAATGACCTCAGTGGAGTCATCCCCAACCTCTCCAATGCTTCTATGCTTATGAAGCTAGAGTTTGCCCGAAACTCATTTACAAGGTTTGTTCCAAGCACACTCTGTGCCTTAACTAACCTTCAGTCTCTTAACTTAGTAGTGAATGATTTGACGATTGATACTTCCACTCTCTCTTGTTTGGCTAATCTTGGAAATTTGACAACACTATCCTTGGCAGCTAATCCGTTAAATGTCAGACTTGATGATTCCTTTCGGAATTGCTCTTGTACATCCAAGCTTTAATATTTTGATTTAACCAATTCCATCATGAGCGGTAACATTCCCATTGGTAGTGGCAACTTGAGCAGCTTGGTATCCTTATACCTATGATACAATGAATTGAGTGGATCAATTCCAACTTCAGTGGGAAGACTAGGGAATCTCTAAGCGTAGGTCTTGAATGATAACAAGTTGCGAGGGTACATCCCCTATGTGAGAATGTGAAGTGAAAAATATCCCACATTATAAAGTTGAGAAACCTAGTAAGGGCTTATAAGAAGTTGAGCTACTCCCCTCATTGCCAATTGGTTTTGGGGTGGAACCTTAACTTCCTTCATGGTATCAGAACGGGTTGCCCACTTGTGAAAGCCCAACGGCCACACGTGCTCCTCGTCATCCAAAATGTGTTATCCACGTGTTAGGCTTAAAAATTAGCCACACATGCGGGGGCGTGTGAGAATGTGAAGTGAAAAATATCCCACATTGGAAAGTTGAGAAACCTAGCAAAGACTTATAAGGAGTTGAGCTTTTCCCCCCATTGCCAATTGATTTTGTGGTGGAACCTCAACTTCCTTCACCCTACTAACTTTTTCAATTAGATAACCTAGCTTACTTATACTTGGGTAGTAATCAACTCTCTGGTTCTATACCTTCCTGCTTAGGAAATCTAACCGCGTCTTTAAGAAATCTATCACTGGAGTCAAATTTGTTGAGTTTCACTATACCATCTACTTTTTTGAGACTTGCCTACATCTTGCATCTAAACTTATCATCCAATTCTCTAATTGGACCTCTCTCACAAGAGATTGGAAACTTGAAAGTTGTGATAGGTGTAGATTTATCAAATAACCATTTATCTGGTGTTATACCAAGCATCATTGGGGGTCTTCGGGATTTGGCTACTCTCTCCTTGGCCAATATAATAATTTCCAAGGCCCTATTCCAAGTTCATTTCACAACTTTCTAAGCTTGAGTCTCTTGGTTTTATCCAGAAACAATCTGTCTAGAGTGTGTTATGCACGGCGGAAGCGGATTGCACATGGAATGGTGGATATGAAACCGTTGAAACAACAAGAGCAAAATATGAAATACAGAAATCCAAGAGACATAAGGATTTATACTGGTTCAGCCCGTGTGTAGCCTACATCCAGTTCGAAGACAACGAGAAATTCCACTAGTATCCCAAAAGAGATTACAACCAAAGGAGATTAACCCTCTCACCTATCCTAGGAATTACAGAGTTTAACTCTCACAACCCAAATCCCAAATACACCCAAGTCACTCTCTGGCTAACCACAGACAAGAGCCAAAAACACAGGAATTGTTCTTGCTCACTAGGAAAAAACACACTAAGAACAATACAAAGAAATAAACCTCCCACAAACACAAGGAACAAATGAAGAATACTCAACCTTTGAAATGGCTTGATCTTTCTTCAACATCTCGTGTAGCCAAAGAGGAGTTTATCTCCACCATCATGGTGATGCTCTCTAGTATTTCTCTCTGTGTAGAAGTGCATCACTTCTGTTTTAGCCTATCTGAGCAATGGTGCTCACGGGACCTCCAAATGTTACGGCACAAATGCCTACCTCTCTAGCACACTTTGCTTGTTGCTCTCTCTCTCCCCTTTTTATGAACCCATGCTGCAACTCTCCAAAATGAGAGTAACCACATGCCAACCCAAGTGATGGCCAGCCAAAGAAGAAAAAAGTCCATCATTGCACCATGCATTGTCTCACACCAAATAGACATTAAAGAAAGAAAGAATTAACTTTCCCACAACTTTCAACACTTTCGGCTGACACATTTATCCCTACCTGTGGCCACGTGATTTGCAAGTGTGGTAGCCATGAAGAAACCACCAACACATGTGGGTGCAATTTGAGCCAACAAAGTCAACAATGGCTGCTGAATCACATGCCATCAATGTCATCAAATTTGAGCCAATTCCAACAGAGTGATTCCCAAGTCTTTTGAAGCTCTGCCACTTCTTAAGTATCTGGATTTGTCTTTCAACAGGCTCCAAGGACAAATTCCAACAGGTGGACCCTCCAAAACTTCTCCACTCAATCATTTGTGTCAAACAGTGAACTTTGTGGTGCACCCCGACTTCATGTTCCACCATGCAATAATACTAAACTTGAACCAAACTGGAAGAAAGCTAAATATATAATCCCTAGGATCATATCAGTAGTTCTCCTAGTAACCTCCGTATCTATCTTTCTTCTACACAGGAAGAGGAATGTGGAAGTTCCAACATAGGCTACCTAGTTGTCTCAACATCTTCTTTGGAGAAGAGTTTCTCAACTAGAACTTGTGAGGGTGACGAATGGATTTAACGAAAACAAACTTACTTGGAAGTGGGGGTTTTGGCTCAGTATAGAAAGGGACACTTTCAGATGGAACAGATGTTGCAGTACAGGTTTTTAGTTTGCAGCTAGAGCCGGCTTTCAAGAGTTTTGATAGAGAATGTGAAATGCTAAGCAATATTCGTCATCGAAATCTTATCAAAATCATCAGTTGTTGCAGTGAAGTTGATTTCAAAGCCTTGATATTAAATGACGTGCCAAATGGGAGCCTATAGAAGTGGTTGTATTCTGAGAACTCTTCTTTGGATATCTTAGATGGGATGAACATAATGATAGATGCTGCATCTGCACTCGAATACCTACACCATGGTTATTCACTACCTATTGTGCACTCTGATATAAAGCCAAGCAATATATTACTAGATGATGATATGGTTGCACATGTTGTTGATTTTGGAATTGCAAAACTCTTAGGTGGGGGAGATTCCACCACCGAAACCATGACCTTAGCCACAGTTAGGTATATGGCTCCAGGTGATGTACTTGCGAGCTAGTTTAATATGTTCCAATAGTCCTTAATTATGAAAAGCTTTAATTTATATTTTTCTTTTTGTCATACACATGTATAAGTATTACTCAAATGTAATTCACATTGCAGAGTATGGGATGGAAGGAATAGTTTCAACAAGAGGGGATGTGTACAGTTTTGGAATTGTAGTGATGGAAAATTCACAAGAAGGAAACCTACTGATGAGATGTTTGATGGGGAAATGAATTTAAAGCAATGGATTGCAGACTCACCATTACCAGATGCAATAATAGCTGAAGTGGTGGATGCCAATTTGCTCGGGGCAAAGCAGAAAGGTGATGATTTTGTGAGGAGGAGGGATTGTTTATCATCCATTATGAGATTGGCTCTTGCTTGCTGTGCAGAATCACCAGAAGAGAGGATAAGTATGACGGAAGCTGTAGCCACACTCAACAAAATCAAGACAAAGTTTTTGAAGGACATTGCATGACGTGTGCTGTTAAATTAATTGATCCTGTGGCATATATTTCATGCACTTCGATTCGATTCAATTTGAATCTTTAATTCATGTGGATGGAACCAGTATGATAAATAAATTCATAGCTTCTTACATACTTTGAATCGAGTTGGTAGAGGAAGCCAAGCAATATTCAATACCGATTGTGCACTGTGAATAACTTAATATTTTGATTACCAAAAACAAAGAATAAGTAAATATTTCTGAAAAAGACATGAAGAGGAAATAAAAACTCAAAAGCAAAGATAGTGGGAAATTTTTTCCTTGACTTAAATATTTAGTGCTAAAAACTTCATTTGCTAACTTCCTTTGCCAATTCAACTAGGAACTGTCATCATGCTTGTAGGGAGCTTTAACTTTTCCAATAATAATTTTGGGCGGTGATTTTCCCACTCCCCTTTATCTACCTACACTCCCTTTTGTTTTTTTAATACTTTTTACTATAAGATAAAAGGGAGTGTAAGTGAATAAAAGAAAAGTGAGAACATACAATTTTACAAAAATGGAGTGTAAGTGGATAGAAATGGAGTGAGAAAATCAGTACCCATAATTTTAAGTTAAAGGTTTGATTAAGGACTTTTAGTCTCAACCATCTTTTAAATATGTTATGTGTTTACCATTTTGTCCCATTTATATTGAATATTTATTTTTGTTTTGGTGTTTTTAATTAACCAATAATATTTTGGGGTTTCTGAATGTTTCACCATTCTCTATCTTTTGTTTTATATCTATATATAAAGCAAGGCAGAAAATAGTAAAACATTGAAAATACCAAAAATGCTCTTGGTTAATGCAAACATTATTAATTAAATGAGGATGATATGGTAAATTCACACTTTTCATATTAAAATTAAAAGAAAATTCAGATAATGAATCCTATTTTTATGGAACACAACTAACCATTATCTTTTACAATTCTAAAATAAATTAAAAATTAAAAAAAATTAAATTTAAAAATAAAAATAAAAAATAAAAAATAAAAAGAAGCCTCTTGCAAGGATATACATCCCATATCAACTATGTCAATTAGATAACCTAGTTGACTTATATTTGGGCAGTAATCAGCTCATTGGTTATGTACCTTCTTACTTGGGCAATCTAGCCCAATCTCTAAGAAGTCTATCACTAGAGTCCAATTCGTTCAGTTCCACAATACCATCTAATCTCTGGAGACTGGCCTATATCTTGTATGTAAACTTATTATCCAATTCTCTAATTGGACCTCTCTCACAAGATATTGCAGAGTTGAAAGTTCTGGTAATTGTAGATTTATCAGATAACCATTTATCTAGTGTTATACCAAGCACCATTGAGGGTCTTTTGGATTTGAAAATTCTATCCTTGGCAAATAATAATTTGGATGGCCCTATTCCAAGTTCATTTCAGCACTTGCTCAGCCTGGAATTCTTGAATTTATCCAGAAACAATCTCTCTAGCGTGATCCCAAGGTCTTTAGATGCTCTCTTACTTCTCAACTACCTGCAACAGGCTCCAAGGAGAAATTCCAACAGGTGGACCCTTCCAAAACTTCTCCACTCAATCATTTGTCTCAAACAGTGCACTTTGTGGTGCAACTCGATTTCATGTTCCACCATGCAAAAATAGTACACTTGAACCAAATTGGAAGAAAGCTAAATATATCATCGCAGGGATCATATCAGTAGTTATCCTAGTCGTCTCTGTATCTATCTTTCTACTACGGAGGAAAAGGAATGTGGAAGTTTCAATAGAAGCTACCTTGTTCTCTCAACTTCATTGGAGAAGAGTTTCACACCTTGAACTTCTAAGGGGGACAAATGGATTTAACGAAAATAACTTACTTGGAAATGGGGGTTTTGGCTCAGTATATAAAGGGACACTTTTAGATGGAATTGATGTTGCAATAAAGGTTTTCAATTTACAGCTAGAAGGGGCTTTCAAGAGTTTTGATAGGGAATGTGAAATGCTAAGCAACATTCGTCATCGAAACCTTATCAAAATCATCAGTTGTTGCAGTGAAATTGACTTCAAATCCTTGGTACTTAACTACATGCCTTATGGGAGCCTCGAAAAGTGGTTTTATTCGCAAAACTCTTCTCTGAATATCCTAGAGAGGATGAATATAATGGCAGATGTTGCCGCAGCAGTGGAATACGTTCATCATGGTTATTCAGTACCTATTGTCCACTGTGATTTGAAGCCCAGCAATATACTACTAGATGATGATATGGTTGCGCATGTTGCTGATTTTGGAATTGCAAAACTCTTGGGTGAAGAAGATTCTATAACCCAAACCATGACCCTAGCCACAGTTGGGTATATGGCTTCAGGTGATATACTTGCTAATTTAATATCTTTCAAGTCTGTACATGCTGTCCTTAATTATGTATAATTTTCATTTCATCATACACATGAATATATAAGTATAATTCATAATGCAGAGTATGGATGGGAAGGAATGGTTTCAACAAGAGGGGATGTGTATAGTTTTGGAATTCTAATGATGGAAACATTCACAAGAAGAAAGCCAACAGATGAGATGTTTGATGGGGAAATGAATATAAAGCAATGGATTGCAAACTCACTAGTATTACCAGATGCAAAGATAGATGAAGTTATGGATGCCAATTTGCTTGGGATTGGGATAGAGCAAGAAGACGATGATCATGTAAGGAAAAGGGATTGCATATCAGCTATTATGAGATTAGCTCTTACCTGCTCTGCAGAATCACCAGAAGAGAGGATAAGTATGAAAGAAGTTGTAGCCACACTCAACAAAATCAAGACAAAGTTTTTGAAGGACGCTGCAACTGGAAGAGGTGTGATGTTAAACCGTCCTCTTATTCAGTAACGCTTCAATTAATGGGTCCTATCCTATGACATGTATTTCATGCACTTCGATTTGATTCAATTTCAGTCTTTAATTTAGCCAATGTAGAAGAAGGCATCTCGTTTTATTTCTGGTTTTGACCGATTTTATGATGGAGTGTGTAAACTTATTATAAAATATACTGGTCTTGGTAGTTGTTATGGTATTATTATGATAGGAGGGTTTGTTATGTTGTGTTGTGCCAAGAGGCCAAAAAAAGCTAATTACGGCAGCCAGGCCTCCCACCCTAGTTTTGCTCTGTGTACACAAACGAGTTGGGTTTGGGCCCTTTTGGAAGCTATTAGCCTAAAAGCTAAAATTATACACACATGATATACATACATATATATATATAAATGACGGGCCTAAGCCCAACAAAGCAAAATACTTAAGTGAATTTTTGTAGACAAACCAATCCACCTACCTTAACTATGTATCTGGTTCTCGAAAAAGGAAAAAAAAAAACCAGTTTTTTCATTTTATATTAAAAAAAAGGAGTCACCAAAGATTTTCATATAATTATGAATAAAGAAATAAAAAATTGGTTGGAGAGGGATTGTTAGCTTTAATCATGTTTAGAATATTCCCAAATGTTGGTTGGGTTTTTTTTTTTCATAGTTCCAATATGCGCTGTCATTCCATGGAGGGTTTGGTTTGGAATTTTGTGGATTAGGTGATGCCTTATGTGCATATGTTAAACTAAACCTCCAAATTGGTTCAAATTTAATGTATTTTATTCACACAAAGAAGAAAACACCTAGCTGAACTGAGCCAAAGATCACGTGGCCAGGGCAGGTAAATTTGACCACATGGACTCAAGTCATGCATGTATGTAGCCTGTAGGTGGTGGTGGTGGTGATCAGTGGATCAAGTTTGCTTGCCCTCCTTCCAAATCCATTGGAATTTATTTGATGCAGAATTGTAGACTGCAGAGCAATAACTAAAAGTTTGATTAATTGCACTCTACCCCTTAAAAGTCTAATTCCAAGGGTCCCACCAAGCATGACACCTTATATATTTATTTATCTATTTATTTTCCATTTAAGTTATTTAAATGAGTTTCAAATTGTTGTAGGGGGTTAAGTTGAGGATATTATCGGTGTTATTAGTAGTAGGCCGATAATCCGTCTCTCTGAAATTTAACAAAAATTAACTAGTATTATACCAGATGGTTTGGACTGAAGAGCTGAGTGGAAACCTTTCATATTAGCAGCAGGTTCATACTTGCAATTACTCCTAGCGAGGAGAGAACCTCTTCGACTGAGGTCAGAGGTGGATATGACTGTAAGGGTTTTTAGTCAAAGGTCAATGTAGTAGGAGGGCATTATTTCTTGCTGATATGAAGTTCATCTTTGATCATGATGTAAATGTGAATTTGCTGCAGGTTTATAGGCATGGATTCAATGGGGCTGGTATTCATTCAACATTGCATATTTACCCAAAAGAAAATGTGGTCAACTGCCAAAAACACCACAGCAGTTTACCCAAAAGAAAGAAACACACATTTTCCTTTCCATATCAGCACAGATTCAGGGAAGTCAACAAGCAAAAATTGTGTATGCAAAACAAGGAACAACACATTTCAAAATGCTCTAAATTATGCAGAGTAATTGTCTTGTCATCTCCATTTTCCATACCAGCAGAAATTAGAGTGCCCAATCTTTGACAAGAAGCGCTAAACCAGAAACTTGGAAATGTCAAGAAGCCCAATACAGGAGAATGCTTGACAATTTATCTTCACAACTACACCCTCTGTCTGTCTGTCCCTTTCAGTTTCAAACTGAAATTAGCTAGCACCCACCAATCCTCTTCCCCCACTTGAAACAATTTATATTACTAAAACAAGACTAAAACACAGTAGAGTGGGTCATTTGGAAAATTAGGTAAACCTAATATCATATCTTCTGGTAATTAATTTAACCAAGCTCAAAACAACAGATTTTTATTATTATTTTTAAAAAGTATAAGCAATAGTCTAAACTACAATGGGAGGAGTTTCTCTCACACATACTATCAATGTATCATGAGAGTTCGAACTTTAGAACATTGATTTGCAAGTCAATACTCTTTTCCGCTAAACTAAACCCTAAACAGAAAACTATTATTTGCCGCAAACCCATAAATTTGAATTAATTTCTGAAAAATTTGGGTCCCCAGGTGGCCAGGTATTTTTTCTTTTGACCGGGGTCCTCTCCCCCGCTAATTAATTTAAAGCCCAAATAAGCTCATTCGTCTCTGGCTGGGCCAAAATCTATCCAACCAATACAACAAATGACTGAAATTACCACCAAAACAAGAAAAACGCAAGATGTTTTTGGTTCACATGTAAACCATGTAATTTTGAAACTAAATAAGCCATGTAGAATTTCTTCACTGGGGAAAAATTGAAAGAAATTTCGCAATCACCGCATCGGTCACCGGTGAAATTTAAGAACCTTGAGTGAGTCAGAGCAGCTAGTCAACCAAACCTGTCCAACTTCTGTTGTCCTTCAGTTGTCTTCCAACTGTTACACTTCCTCCCGCCGTTAGATTTTTCCGTTAAACTTAACGCCTTAATCTCCCACTTCACTTGCTCCACTTACTAGACCCATAACATTGACTAGTGCCTGCCCCTGTTTTCTCATCCCTCCATCTCTCTCTCTCTCTCTCTCTCTCTCTCTCATGGACAACAAAACAGGAGGCAGAGTTTGAGAACTGAAACCCAGTTGCAGAAAAAGAAAATGAGAATCTTGTTGAGGTTTTTGGTTCTTCTGGTGCTGATTACAATATCAGAATCCAAATGCAACAGCACAGACCAAGAACAGGTCTCCAAAGCTTTCAAATCAGTCGCAGGTTTCAATCTCTCTTGGCTTCATCAACAAGGATATCAATCCAACTGTTCAAGCCCGCCCATCACAGAAATAAAGCTCCCCTCCAGAAATCTCAGCGGGATCATATCATGGAAGTACCTCAGAAACATGTCACAGCTGAGCACCCTTGATCTCTCAAGCAACAATCTCAAAGGCTCTGTTCCAGGTTGGTTTTGGTCTCTTTCAAGCTTGGTCCAAGTCAATCTATCCAAGAACAGGTTCGGAGGGAGCTTTGGACCCGAACCCATCTCGGGAAATGGCTCCTTTTCCTCGGTCCAGGTGCTCAATCTCTCAACCAACAGGTTCACCAACTCTGTTCAGCTTTCTGGTTTCCCAAAGCTTAGAGTTCTTGACCTTTCTCACAACGATTTAGGCACTCTGCAACCATCTGCTTTCGCCAACCTCACCAATCTCCAGTACCTCGACATCTCAAGCTGCAAAATTTCAGGCGACTTGAAATCCATCTCTGTTTTGCGCACATTGAGCTACCTAGACGTCTCAGACAACAGCATCAATGGTACTTTCCCTTCAGATTTCCCTCCCCTTAGCAGCCTCAAATTCTTGAACATTTCGTTCAATAACTTCACAGGCATAGTTGGGTCAGAAAAGTACCAAAAATTTGGCAAAGCCGCTTTCATCCACGCCGGGAAAGATCTCACCTATTTCAACACTTCCAAAACCAAAGCCCCAAGCTTTCACAATTCCGTCGCAAACCCACCTCACAAACCCCTCCAAAAACACAAACCCACAAACCAAATTAAACCCATCCACAGAAAAACCAAAAAGACTCTGATTATTATCCTATCTTCTGTATCTACATTTTTAGTCCTTGTATCCATAGGCATTTGCATAGCGTACAGATGTAGAAGAAAGCAAGTGGCCAAAAAGCACAAATGGGCAATCTCAAAACCGGTCCAATTGGTCCCTTTCAAGATCGAAAAATCAGGGCCCTTCTCTTTCGAAACAGAGTCAGGGACTTCCTGGGTTGCAGACATCAAAGAGCCGACTTCAGCTCCGGTGGTTATGTTCGAGAAGCCATTGATGAACCTCACCTTCAAGGACCTGATCGCTGCCACGTCGCACTTCGGCCGGGACTCCCAGCTCGCCGAGGGCAGGTGTGGGCCCGTCTACACCGCCGTACTCCCCGGAGACCTCCACGTGGCGATCAAAGTCTTGGAAAACGCCAGAGACGTTGATTATGATGACGCGGTGAACATGTTTGAAAATCTGTCGAAGCTCAAGCACCCCAACCTGTTGCCTCTCTCCGGTTACTGCATTGCAGGTAGTGTACAGTCACTCTCATCTTCCACACCAAACGCATTTAATGAAACACACGGGTTTTTATTACAATGTCGTAAATGACAAAGCCCGTACGTACGACACTGGTTTTGGCACCATCGTCACGTAAATTTAGTTATTAGCACAGCACAGAACAGGCTATGGTTGCAAAACATGTAAATTTGTTACGGTGCGAGTGCTTTACACCGAATGGTTTCTCCAATTTTTTTTTTTGGCAGGGAGAGAGAAGCTGGTGTTATATGAGTTCATGGCAAACGGGGACTTGCACAGGTGGCTGCACGAACTTCCAACCGGGGAGCCCAACGTGGAGGACTGGACTGGTGACACATGGGAGCAATACGGGGCCTACTCACCCGAAAAGAAGGGTTGGCTCACGCGCCACCGCATTGCAGTCGGGATAGCGCGTGGACTGGCGTACCTACACCACGCTGGGTCCAAGCCCGTAGTCCACGGCCACCTCGTAACTTCCAACATATTGTTGGGGGCAGATTTCGAGCCAAGAATAGCGGATTTTGGATTGCGAAATGTCGGAAGCCACATAGATATTGGTGGCAGTGGGGCGGAGACGGATGTGTATTGTTTTGGGGTGGTGTTGATGGAGCTGTTGACGGGGAGGACCGGGACGGCGGAGATGGTGGTATGGGTGAGAAGGCTGGTGAGGGAGGCTCGTGGGATGGACGCGCTGGACGAGAGGTTGAGAGAGAGTGGGGAATTGGAGAGGAAGATGGTGGAGAGTCTCCGAGTTGGGTACTTGTGTACGGCAGAGTCACCTGGGAAAAGGCCCAGCATGCAACAGGTCCTGGGTTTGCTCAAAGACATACATCCCAGTCCCACTGTCACCATGGGCTTGGGCTAACTCCACCCCCTCCTTCTCACGCGCTATGAATTCGCGTGGAATTGGGAAATTAGAAATGAAAACGAGACGCTTTTTTATTATTTATTTTTCCTTTTTTAAATATTCAAGATCAAAGGATGAATGAAGGGGACCACGTTTGGTTGTCTCAAATTTAAGAATGTAATTATTTTATTTTACACATTTGTGACATGGATACAAAAATCTAAAGAAAAGATAAAGGGTTTTGGGCCCGCGCATGAAAGCATGGGCGGGGATGGTGGTGGGAGAGAGATTGTTGAGGTTTAGGTGAGCAGAGACTGCGCAGAGAATCCCACTTATTGCTTGTCTCTTCTTGTGAATGGGTTCTCATCATCAACACTTTACCTTTTATTTTTTAAGTTTCTTGAGTTTTCTTTTCCCCCTTTCTTTTTGTTTCTACTGTCTGCTCTGCTTTATTCTTTTCATCTTTTTGGGTTTTTGATTGTTTTAATTTCCCAAAGAAAAAGCGAAAAGAAGAAACAAGATTTGTTAAGATACTTTATACCTGGACAGTTGGGTTCGAAAGATACCTCTTCCTATGCATTTACTCTCATCTCATCTAATGCATGACAGTAATTACGTGTTTAGGCTGCCTTCATTTTGCTGGAGTCTAGTGGGAGTGGGGCGACGTTTGTTTGGTCCACGCTAATTGGTTTGGCTGCATGTTAAGTTCCTAGTTGTTGGTTTTATTCAATGATTTGACACCACGTTGTTCTTGTCGTCAATCTTTTTGGCTATTTTTGTCTGCAGAATCGGCCAATGCAAATTCCATTTGAGGTATTGCGCATGCAAACCCTAGTTGCAATGTGAGCAGACATACAAGTGGACTGATTTTGTACAAAAGTATTGTTCACGGAAATGTTTCTAGTTGCAAGGTTACGCTAGCATGAGTTGTTCATTATCTCGAGTCGTTGATGTATTGTGAGATCCGGGCATCAATAATTACACATAGAGAGCTTTGTATATGCCGTGTTGGTAAGATTTTGATTATGTTTAGTCGCTAATTAATACATTGCATGTCATTGTTAAAGCCCAAGTGGAGAGCTTTTCCGAGTCAGAAATGGTGTGTATAGGTCATTGTCCAACTTTATTAGTTTGAAGTCTATGTCCAAAGCTCAGATAACGCGGTGGATCTCATTCTCACTCCTAGCTAGGTAAAGGTAATATAAAGTAAAAAGCTTAAGTGGTCGATCGTCCAGTAGTTATCACTCATGATTAAGCTCCACGTCTTTTGATCTGACATTTTCTAAAGTCTGTGGGAACTTGGAAGACTAGAATTAGAAGAATTTTCATGCAACGCGTTATTAAAGCTGTCTGTAGAACAAATTAAAATCCAAAAGCAAAAGAGATCTGGGTAATTTTTTAAAGCAGACAACGATAGTGAGAGAGAAAGAGAAAGCTGATCAAGAATTCCGTGCCCTGTATGTGGTGTCTTGTCAACACTGGCTAATTCTTTGATGTCTTTCTAGGATCGAACTATAGAAATTCAGCCCTTTCATGTGCATTTTAATAACAAGGTTGGTACATAGAGTCAAGTAAGAAATTGAAAGATATTAATTTCGTTGTCACATCACTTAGCCTCACAAGCCACTATATGCACCAAGTGTACAGCAAATCCACATCACAATAAGGTGATTTAATTGAAGAGTGTTGGTCAAGTTTGACCTTCTTACCTTTTGGATATCGACCCTTCTCTTTGTACAATCCATCACAGATATGTTACTCAAAATGTATATTCAATGAATGTGCAGAACATGTTATTGATCATTTAGTATAGTGACATCGGTTTTCATTTTGTTGAAAGAAGATTTTAGAGACGACAATTGTCGATTAAAAAACAAATAAACACGCCGATCTCCAACTTTGTTATCATACCAATTTGCATACTCACTTTAAATCTTAAACATATCAAGCCTGTATCCAAAAGTTATATTCCTCTTGTACCATCACCTAATTCTTAGTTTAGAGGTATTTCTCCTCCCCTCGCTCTGAGGGATCGTAAATCAAAAAGCGCCTATACATTTCTGCTTCTACCCTTGTCTATGTCCAATTATCCCCTCCCGTATTTATAAAGGATATACACGTACCATTTTCCAGCCCTCCTTCTCGCTGGACTTGATAATATGGGCTAAGGCCCAATAATCAGGCATTCGAGCCCTTAAAAGTAGATTGCTCTCCTCTAAGCCTTGGGCTCAATTCAAATTCTCAAACCTCTCCTAAAATCTCTCAGGAGCCACTGTATCAACCCAGTAGGCTCAATCGCAATTTGGGTCTCTATTTTAAAGTTACACAGATCCTGGCCATTTCTGCGATCCAAAGGCCTCAAATACCATCGGCGATAGATCTTCCCCCTGCCATCGTTTTCTTACAACATTTCAATTCTAGAATCAAAACCCATTCGATTGCTGCACCTTACTTTACTGCGTGTCTTCCAGTTTCAAATTGTTAGTTAATTAATTAGCGCGAATCCACTGTCGAAACCCTAAATTCCCAACTTCTGTCCGCTCCCGAACCCCATGGCCTCGAGAAAGAAGCAATCTGAAGCCATGGCTTTGCTGGTGTCCAATTACAACGATGAGGAAGAGGATGAAGACATGGAGGATATTGAACAAGACCGAAGAGAAGAAGAAGAATACGATGAATATCAAGAACGACGAGAACAGCGAGAATACGACGATTACGGAGAGCTGAGAAGAGGCTCGGAAGATGCTTCAATGGTAGACATGGATAGAATGGTAGCTGGTGATTCTGGTAACGACGATAGCGCACCGCCTGATGCTGGCGATAATGAGAATTTGACTCCGAATGAAGGTCAATTTCGTCATTCAACGCCGCAACTACGGCAGCCGGTGCCGTCGGATAGTTTAAATAGAAGTAGAAGAGGGGGGCTTACGATTGTGGACTATGGGCATGATGAAGTTGCTATGTCTCCTGAGCCTGAGGTATTCTCTTCATTTTTCTTTCTGGTGGAGGTTTTTTGCTTGCTGAGAAACGTGAAGAAGCTAAATGAAAAATGATTTGGGCGTTTATCATGTATATGTTTTTTATCGCAAAGGATGATAACTTTGAGTGTTCAAAAATCGGTTGTCATGTCGGGTTTTGCTCCATCAAATGTAAAATTTAATTCGATATTCGGCTTTCACAAATGATCTAAGTAGTTGATAGCTTATGACCCATATTTCTGTGATTGTTTGATTCATACATAAATATGGGTTGAGGAAAATTTATTATCTTTGCTGAACTTATTAGTACGTTTTTTTATGCTAATTGGTTGCAGGAGGGTGAAATAGAAGGAAGTGGTCGTGTGAGGTTCGGTGCAGATCTTTTATCTGCTAATGGTACAAATGTTGTTTTCAGAGCATTTACTGTTTTCATATTTCCAACTATTGGCCCTTCTTCGTATCTCAAACTTCCTATAATTGTTTGTTGCAGGTGATTTCCACGATAAGACACCTCCTGGAACAGTTCACATCCTAACACCTCTCGATCAAGCGACTCCTCAATTATCTGAACCATCTCAATCTGATACAATGAACGATACTGCACTTGAATCAGAGGGTATAAATGCTGAACAGGCTGCTGCAGAAGAGCAAAAAGATGTTGATCCGTTAGATAAGTTTCTCCCGCCACCAGTAAAAGCCAAGTGTTCAGAGGAGCTTCAAGTAAGTTCCTTTTAACAGGTTTACTATTTGCAGAATAGATACTGCTTTCCAAAGTTCAGGTTCCTCTTGGGATTTTAAAGTACATAACTGTTCATCTCAGAGCTACCCTCTTAATATAGATCCTTTCAATGTCAATTGATAAAGCTTGAACTGTACAACTGCTGCCTTAAGTCGTCCCTGTATAGCTTAGTGCTTTGTGGTTTTGTGACCTTTGCATTCAAGTCCTGGAACTCTTTCGAGTCTTTGGCTGTGGCATGCATCTAATACTTCATGGTTTGTACTTTGTACAGATGAGGCCTTTTCCCACTTCCCCCCAAATTAAGATAAATAGGAAAAACTGTTTTGACAGGTGACCTTTTTATGTATGAAACTTTATTTAAAATCTGTCAAGCGTTTAGTTCTGATGCTAAGCTGCTCGTATGAATACGGTTGGAAAACTACAAAGTGACAAATGTTTTTTGTTGTTGAAACTTTAGGATAGGTGGTTTTTCTGTTTGAATATAGAGTCATGGATCCCATGTGGGTTGATACATAGAAATGGATCTTTTCTGTTCCAAGAAAGGTTTGAGAAAGAGAAACATGAATTGATCTGGCTATTGTGTCTGCCTTGCATGACCACAACTAAATAGTTCAGTTTTCCAGTTGGTTCCATCTGCTGGTGATAATGGGTCACCTTCTTCTTGGGACTGTTCACTCTAATGGATAATTCTGAATGATACTTTGTATTTGGTTTCCTTTGCTGATTTAAGGCTGTGGAAAAATTGATTCTTCTAAAGGTTCCAGCATGATAGGCCTTGTTAAAACTAAAAAGCATGATAAGCAAAGATGAAATTTGTTCAAATCTATAAGAGAACCAACCTGTAGGAGGCGCTCAAGGATTCGCAGAGACAGAATAGTGGCGTACAGAGTATGTGCCATAGGGTCCTGCAGTTGCCTTCTATTATCATTCCTTTATTCTATGCAGTCATTGCAAGTTTGTGTCTTTTTTTTCACAAGTCATTTAAATGTCCTGTATTTGATTAACTTTAAATTTCATTTGATTGCAGAGGAGGATAAATAAGTTTCTTGAATTAAAGAGATCTGGGAAAAGCTTCAATGCAGGATTGCGCAATAAGAAGGACTATAGAAACCCAGACTTTCTATTGCACGCAGTGAGGTATCAAGATATTGATCAGACAGGGTCTTGCTTCAGTAAAGATGTATTTGACCCTCATGGATTTGACAAAAGCGACTACTATGATGAAATAGGTCTCTTGCAATTCTTTGAATACTCTCTCTCTCCCTCTCTGTGTGTCACCTATTGTGCTTCTGTGCTAGGTCCTGTTTAACTATATGAATATTAGTTTTATCATATATGCTCTTCATCAATTGAGCTATTGTGGTTAGTTGTTTGGGAATGTGTTCTCTCTCTCTCTGTTACCTATTGTGCTTCAGTGCTAGGTCCTGTTTAACTATATGAATATTAGTTTTATCATATATGCTCTTCATCAATTGAGCTATTGTGGTTAGTTTTTTGGGAATGTGTTCCGGTAGACTTTGTTTGGTATGTGGAGAGATTTGACGAAATTGCAGTAGGAAATTTATGTTTTCTAGAAATAAATGACCTGCTGCCATCACAAAATCCAAGTTTATAGACTATAATGAAGAGTTGCATATATGATCATGTTTTTCTCTACTGAATTATGTTTTTGCAATTCTGTCGGGTTTAAGTGTACGTCAGCCAATTCGAGAAGAAATGTGGAATGTATTCAATTTTGTTGCTCTCTCACTCTCTCTGTCTATCTGGAATGATTCTCCTTGCTGCTTATGTTTTGTATGTTTTGGTAAGCAGAGGCTGAGATGAGGCGTGAAATGGAAAGGAAAGATCAAGAAAGGAAGAGGAGTCAAAAGATTGAATATGTTTCAGGAGGAACACAGCCTGGAATAGTTGGTGCTGCACCTAAAATTAACGTACCTGTTCCAGGTTTGAAACCATTTAATATTAATCTTTAATAGTTAGGAACTTAGGATTGATCTGAAGATCTATGCCCAGTCGGCACAACTTTGTCACCTGGCCTTGGCTTGTTACCTTATAGATTAATTTAATGAGTTATCCTGAATTATGGTTCTCTTGTATGGGGTCATTTTTCAGGTGTTTCGACCATGGCTGCTTCTGGATTGAACTCCTTGCCTCCTGCTCCTGATGTCATGCCACGGGATGGTAGACAGAACAAGAAGTCAAAGTGGGATAAGGTTTTAATTTATGGATATGCATAAATGTTCCATATAGATTGTGACAGATATTAATTCACTGACTGTAACAAATGTTTTTTGTCTTTCAGGTAGATGGTGATCGAAAGAATCCTCTTCCCTCTGGAGTGCAGGATTCTATGTCCACTGTGGGGACTCATGCAACACTCTTATCTTCTGGTGCTGGATACATGGCTTTTGCGTATGTTTTCTTAACAGCTTCTTATTTGCTAATCTATTATGCATTCCTTTCCTGTTTTTATTGTCTACTGAACAGAGCATGATAGTTTTTTCTGACATAATGACCGCTTCGGACTATTTGGCAGGCAACAGAGACGGAGAGAGGTGGAGGAGAAACGATCTAGTGAAAGGAAGTTAGACAGAAGATCTTGACCCGTTTAATGTATTTCTTCCCAGCAGCAGGGACGGAGAGAAGTGCAGGCTGCATATACACCATTTCACCTTTAGATCCAATGTCGGGGGCCTGTATTTTTGTTATGAATACGCATCTTGTACATGATCGGAATGAAAATCCGCTTGATGACTGTTACAATTTGAAGGATCTCAAGGGGGCCATCAATTAATTAATCAAGTTTACCAAGTTATTGATCGATTTAGGTCTTAATTTTCCATTGTGGGCCTGTTGAGAAATTGATGAGCTATTCTTTGTGTGAAATAAAAGAAAAGGATCCCAAAAACCAGTCAATTGTCTTTGATACGAGAACTAATATTACTTCATCTGACGGATTAGAACTCTCTGTAGATCAAAGTGATAGATTGCTCGGGCCGAAAGTAAAAACTCACATGGTGTGTTTGAAATGCTGACATTGGAAGATGCTAGCAAGCAAAAGCTCTAATTATTGAACTAGAAGAATATGTAATATCGATTGAAAACAATCAGTTTTTTTGTTTTGTTTTATTTGATCCAAAAGCTATCAGATTAAATAAATATGGGACATCAAAGGACTCGCTAGTGTAGTAGTTTGGAGTAATTGTTATTCCTAGAGAATATCCAAAATTCGAGTCCTAGCATCTATATAGTATGTGTGAGTTTAATATATTATCGTCTCTATTAATAGAAAATGCTCTAAAAATAAATAAATAAAATAAATATGAGACATGCAATGGTTATAAAATTGTAGCGTTGTCTTGGAGAGTGTAGTATGGTTAATCACCACAAATTAAGGACGTCCCTTGGGCCCTGTCTCCTAGCATAGCATCCTATAAATAACATTAGCATACAAAAAGTTAATGAAGTCCTTGTGGAAAAATGGGGAGGGAGTTCTTGTTGTCCAGCTTTCACTCCCCGCGCTTTTCTTTTTCGGCCCTACTCTGGCGGTCAATCAATTCAAGACTTTTATCTCAAGTTAATTAATAAAAACATAATCGATTAGGTAACATCACATAATTATTAGATTAACATACACATTATTAAGGAATTCCAAATCTCTGCATTTACGAGAAATTATTAGTTGTAGAAGTTCCTGGACTCGGATTTATAATCTCATTCCTATCTCCTAAACTTAATTTTCCTTTGTTTTTTTTACTAGTCAAGTATTGCAGAGACCCCCTTTAGCTGTAGACTCTGTGATGAGTGATGAGGTAGCACCTTCTCTTTTGCTGAGTTGCAGATACGCATCGATCCTAGCTATGATAAAGGAATCCGAATAGGATATCGACTAAAGGGTTATCAGTAGAAGAAGTGTGATCTGGTTGACGATTTAAGACCTACGTCAACAAAGATTAAAGTAACCAATAATACACCTACTTACTAACCAAGAAAAATTGGATTGTTTCTTTTGGACGCACATATCACAACATATCTCCATTTTTAATGTCAAACTCAGATGCATTGTTCTAGCCGAAAGGAGAGTCCCTACCTACCTCATCTCACTGACAATAACATCATTTTCTCCAAATTATACAGTCGTCTCCTCTTCTTCCTTTCGAGTTTCATTTTCTCTCGACTGGCATACAAGAAACTTGGTCATCGTAGTCAAAGGTAGCCTGTGGTGGACCCACGACAAAATCATGCATGCTTCCACTTGTTTAGTTGTTCTACCTCATGTTAAAAGGGGAGCATTTTTCTTTTTAACATCGCATGATGATTACATGACCTTATTAATTCTTTGTACGACAAAAGGATCCTTTGTTTTTGCTTTAACCCCGGGATATGCCAATTTCATTCTTCTTTTAAGATTACTTATCTTTTATATCATATATATAGCTTCCCCTTTTGCGTACTCTTTTTCTAAAGAGCATACATAAGTCATTTATGTTGTTATTAGACTCTAAATTTTCGTGCGATTTGTGAGTATTTTATGTTGTTATAATAACCGAATATTTACATTTATTTAAGTGAACACACGTTTGATAGATTGGAATTATGTACATATGCGTCAAGTAAGCATGCATGTTTAGTTTGAACGGTACATCCATCCTTACATGTCACATAGAGTACTTTGATGGTTGAATATACCCAGCTAAGGTGACAAAAGAAAGGAAAAGAAAAAGTAAAAGTGAGCTTTTCTGCTGATTACCACTTGAATGGATATACCCCAGCTTGCTGAGGTCTCGCATGCAGGATCCTAATTATAACAAGATTCTTACAACAAAACTTGATGGAAATTCTGGTTTCCCTTTGGCCACCTGGGTTTTAAACTATAGTGATAGTGGGATGGGGGTGGGATAGATTCCAAGTTTGGTATTTTTTTTATACTTTACACTTTCTTTTTGGTGTCATATTGTCTGGATTGGTGTTTCCTATGAGTCTGGCTAGTGTCATCCTTTGGATAACTCCTCCTTTGGATAGCTTTCTCCTTTCTGCTCACCCTTTTCACTTTTGCGAAAAATTGTTTTAATTGTTATCTTCTTGCTGCCATAGGTGCATGCAATGACATCCTTTATCAAAAGGAAATGAGTCTATATCCTCCTTTTCGGATTAGTTGAGCTAATTCTTTCTTTATCTTTCTCGTCACGTATTATCTCGAATTGTCATTCTCATCCTTTTAAAATGTACACATATAAATGTTACACATTTCTATTTGACCTTTTAATGTATTTTATACGTACTTTTATAGGGACCCTTTCTTCTTTTCTTTTCTTTTCTTTTTCTTTTGGAAGTTCATTAATGGTTATTTGTTCTGGTCTGGGGAGGTGGGTACAGAGCGGTAAATACAATGAATTTTGTGGCTGTGGTGGTGATGCAGGAGAAAAGGGAAAACTCGAGCTATATGTATAGTACACACAGACACAGTGTCTGTATTATTACCAGAGATGGCAGATGGGCTCCGATTTCCAAGCTGCTGGCTTGTCTTAAGCTTGCAGAAATATAGACGTTGGAGATTCGAACACTGCTCTTCACACGTTGAGGCCTAGTCAGATTCTTCTTATTTAAACACAAAGAAATCAGCCAACTGCATCATCGGGCACAAAAATTTTGTATGCTACTTAAACCTAAAATCACCCAAAAAGGAAATAAATAAATTCAATGCTTTAGGGTTTGTTTACAGTAAACAAGAATAATCATTTAAACCCTTACCTACAAAAGAGAATATAATCATTCAAACTTTTCTCATGTTAGAAATCATACGAATCTTATCAAACTTTGAAAACACAATTTGTCCCTTTTAATTTTGGGCAAAGGCACCATGCAACATGCTCCTGAAAAAGTTGGTATATTTATTTTGATACGATGCTGTTAATCATTTATTGTGTGAAGGTCCACATATGTAGCTAGTTAGGTATCAACTGAACTTCCTCGTGTCTATAATCTATTGCCAATTCAAATTTATGCAAGTCCAACAATTATTCTAACATGGTATCCTAAACCTATACATATTTTTCTATAATTTATTTTTTGTTTTTGCACGTTATAATGTGATGTCTTACTATTAAGCTTCACATTATACCCCATATACAAACCATTAGGCGTTCAGAAAAAAAGTTAGTGTATAATATTGATTCATGTAGGAGGAAAATAAAAATAATTGCTCAAGGAAAGTTATATCAGTTACTTATGTCTCTCTCATTACGTGTTATTTGATGGATGAAAGAGAATTTCATTCTATTTTGAGTTCATAACTCCTACCTCAGCTTATCTACATTTCCCTCCTAAGAAGAAAATTAGATTTGCAAGGATAAAATTGGGAAGTTTCATTTATTTAAGCAACTAATACTTTGAACGCTTATTTAATGTTTTACTTTTTAGGTAGTTAGATTTCTGAGCAATTAAGAAATTGAGTTTATAAAATTTAGTGGGAACAGTGTGGCAGGCAACGGTAACATCCAGTTTGGAAGTTCCTTAAAGGGCAATTTGGGAATATGAAAAATTGAACGGAACTTTTGTTTGTAGTAGTACCATAAAGCAGAGAGAGATATAAACCCAAAGCAATTTATTAATAGTAGGCGCCAACAAGTGCACATTTTTCCTCTCACTGCTTTCCAAGTCTCACTGCAGCAGTGAACTCTCTTTCTCCTTCTCTCTCTATCTTTCTCTCTCTAGCCTTTTTTCTGAGTCCTCCTTTGCCTCCATCCATCATCCATTAGCTTTTCTCTTTGTGCTTTTTTCATTATCATTGACTATTTCTCCCTCTCTCAAGTTGGTACAAGTAAATCCCATTACATTCATTAAGCAACGAAACCCTGAAAGGATCTCTCTCCCTCTCTGTATTCTTTGATTCATTTGGTAGAAACCCATTCGTTTTTAGAGGCAAAAGAAGCGTTGTGAAGTGGGCATAAGCCATGGCAGCTCCTAAACCAGAAGAGATAAGCCATCCACCAATGGACCAACTTCAAGGCTTAGAGTACTGCATTGACTCAAACCCATCTTGGGGTACGTTTATTTCTAGTGTTTTCTCAACCCCAAATCTCCATTAATTGGTTTGTTATCTTTTTTTTTTCTTCCACATTTTGGTTCTTAATTTGTAATCTTATTTTAAAAACAGGGGAATCAATAGCTTTGGGTTTCCAGCACTACATTTTGTCCTTAGGAACTGCTGTGATGATCCCATCCTTCCTTGTTCCTTTTATGGGTGGCACTGATGTGAGCTCAATCTCATAATGATTCATCTGTCTTTTTTAGATTTTGTGGTTCACTTTCATTGATTCTTATATTTTTGTAACCTTTCCTTTAATTGCAGAGTAGATTCAAATATATTCTGTGTCTTTCTAAGTCCTGCTAATTTCTTGAAGAATAATAAAGTGTCATTTTCAGATAGCAAAAAGAAAAAGGCTTTAGTGAATAGCAAAAATGTTGAAGATTGAAAGTTAGTAAAATTTGTGTGTTTTACAAAGGATTGATATAGACGATGAATGTGCTCCTTATTTAACTCATTTGATCAGGGTGACAAAGTGAGAGTGGTGCAGACTCTACTTTTTATTCAAGGAATCAATACACTTCTACAAACATTATTCGGAACCCGGTTACCAACTGTGATTGGAGGGTCTTACGCTTTCATGGTCCCAATTATATCCATAATTCATGATTCATCATTGACGAGTATTCAGGACGATCATGTTGTAAGTTCAATTTTTATCTCACTTCTGAATTTGATTTGTTTTGGGGCAACTTGAAATGTGTTCTTGTGGTTGCCACTCCCAGGACCTGCTTGCTTTGTAAACATGATTATGAATGTTGTATTGTTGCTTGCTATATAGACCCTTGCCAAAATTTCACTGAGCAACCAATTACTTAGTTGGAATTCCTTCATGCTCACATTCCTGCCATGCTACTAATTTGGTGGTTTGTGAAATTTTGGGAGTATGTTTTATTATTCTTTGGAGAAAAACTAAAGGCATTTCATGTATTTCTAGAGATTTCTTAACACCATGAGAGCAGTCCAAGGTGCTCTCATAGTAGCATCAAGCATACAAATCATTCTGGGATACAGTCAAATTTGGGCCATCTGTTCCAGGTACAAATTTTATCTCCGAATCGAGGAAGCAAGTTTTGGTATTTTCAATTTCATAGATGAATGAGAGCATCTATCTTTCTCCTTACAGGTTCTTCAGCCCACTCGGAATGGTTCCTGTTATTTCATTGGTTGGTTTTGGCCTGTTTGATAGAGGATTCCCCGTGGTATAGTAAAACAACCATTTCCATTATTCTCAATTATTAATTTTCTCGAGTTTGGAAAGATGACAGTATTAACTTTCCCTATCACTTATTCCAGTACTCTTACTTCCTTCACTTAATATGCCTATCAGGTTGGAAGGTGTGTAGAAATTGGCATCCCCATGT
This sequence comes from Prunus mume, assembly GCF_029339155.1. NCBI lineage: Eukaryota > Viridiplantae > Streptophyta > Magnoliopsida > Rosales > Rosaceae > Prunus > Prunus mume. Next base: position 3,922,806 of record NC_142700.1, read on the forward strand.
TTATCCTTTTTGTAGTTTTCTCTCAGGTATTACTAATCTTCCTTCTGTAATAGCATATGATAGTGTGATGGTTGAAATTCATTCAATCTTCTTATTTGTGCTGTGTTTATCCTGTTGGTGTGAACAGTACCTGAAGAACTTTCATGCAAGACAGCTACCAGTACTGGAGCGATTTGCTCTTCTCATATCAATCACAGTGATATGGGCATATGCACACCTCTTGACCGCCAGTGGTGCATACAGACACCGCCCAGACATAACCCAAGTCAATTGCCGAACTGACAAGGCCAACCTCATTTCTTCTGCTCCATGGTTGGTGCCAAAATTAACTTTTAATTGGTTGCACAATCCGTGTTCACTTGCTCACTCTCAACATGCTTGAGAAATTTTCACTCAACCAAGTGTTTCTGTAAAGTGCATTGTTTAGCATTAAAAATAACGGAAGGGTCTTTGTTGTGCCGCCTTCATTCTTCAAATTGCTTGTGCATTGAAATGTGACACTGTCATTAGGACACATTTAATTTGTAAATATGTACATTTCTCCTCCTAAACAGGATAAAAATACCTTATCCTCTTCAATGGGGTGCCCCAACCTTTGATGCTGGCCATGCTTTTGGAATGATGGCTGCTGTTCTTGTTTCATTGATTGAGGTATAACTCAAACGAACTTGGGTTCCATTCAAGTATAGATGATATGAGTAAACTTAAACTAATGCTTATTTTGACAGTCAACTGGAGCATACAAGGCTGCATCACGTCTAGCAAGTGCCACAATACCTCCAGCGCATGTTCTTAGTCGTGGAATTGGCTGGCAGGGGATAGGAATCCTACTTAATGGACTCTTTGGAACATTGACCGGCTCAACAGTATCTATGTAAGTATTGATGCTTCTTGCTCTTTAATATCTCCACTCAATGGAACCAGACTAATTTTTCTGAAAAAAAATTACAGAGAAAATGTGGGGCTTCTTGGGAGCACTCGTGTTGGAAGCCGTAGGGTCATTCAAATATCAGCTGGTTTTATGATATTCTTCTCCATGCTAGGTTAGTTCTGCACAAACATATGATGACTGGATGCATGTATATTATTTTTCCTAACACAGACTCTTTCAATCGGTCTTCCACTTTTTAACTTGAATCATCGCTCTGACAGGAAAATTTGGAGCTTTGTTTGCATCAATACCCTTCACTATATTTGCTGCTGCATATTGTGTATTGTTTGGTCTTGTTGGTGAGCATCCAATTTTAATTTTACGTTTTAGATTTCATTAAGCATCTCTTCTCAACCTTTTATCTGCATCTAATTGTTAATCTATATTAATGTGTTCTCAGCTTCAGTGGGGCTATCCTTTTTGCAATTCACAAACATGAACTCGATGAGGAACCTCTTTATCACTGGTGTAGCTTTATTCTTGGGTTTATCTGTTCCCGAGTACTTCAGGGAATACACTTTGAAGGCTTTTCATGGTCCTGCTCATACCAATGCCGGATGGGTGAGTTCCCCAAAAACCTCAGAATGGCAAGAACAGTTCAATTTTGAGCCATAGTCAAGGGGGTAACGTCATCATTCATACTAACTTCTGCTTTTCTGATGTGCAGTTCAACGACTTTCTTAATACCATCTTCTCCTCATCTCCGACAGTGGCATTGATTGTCGCCGTTTTCTTAGATAACACACTCGAGTACAAGGACAGTGCAAGAGACAGAGGAATGCCATGGTGGGTCAAATTTCGAGCATTCAAAGGGGACAGCCGCAATGAGGAGTTTTACACTCTCCCTTTCAACCTTAACCGATTCTTCCCTCCATCTTAAGTGGTACCATTAGTCCATTACCAGAAAAAGGAGATGTTAGTGGAAAAACATCATTTCCAGATAGGGATTAGATCAGTCAGGAACCTGGATGGAACTTGGAGGAGAAGTCAAACGATGACCCATGCAGGGAAAATGATGAGAGTCCTGCTTCCCTATATTTTACTATTATATTTTGACTCGGATTATTCGGGTTTAATCCAATAAATTTAATTAATTACCCCTTGTGTCCAGTTTTGTTCATTCTATATAATTGATCCTATTTTGGTGTAATTTTGAGAGTAGTTATTTTGACATGGCAAAGCTGAGTTACAAAGATTTGTACTCCACCCGCAGCTATAAATTTTTTGGTTAATGTTCAGATCTTTGAAATGAATTACAGTCATAGAGATTATATAAATGGGAAAAGAGAACCTTTACAAAACTAATGCAGCTGCCGCACTTTATATACCATCCCCAGGAGGAAGAAGATGAAAGAATCAAATGTAATACGACACCAAAAGAAAACAGAGTTATCGTTGACTGGACAAAAACAAATGTCAAAACGATTGAAGAACATCCGAAGGGTTGCCAGATCGAGCACAGTTAGTGAGATTTACACATGCACTGTTGGCATCTTGGCTGTCGATAAATGCTCCTACCAAACCTCCTCACGTGCACCCTTTGACCTTCCTCAATCATCTTCTTTACTCTGTCTTCAAAGCTGTTCCACTGTATGGTGCTATTCTCAGACAAAATTGCTGCTAGCCTCTTCTTGTTAGGCCGTAAAGTAGGAGCACGGCCGCCGCCATAGTAGGTTCGAAATCCAGACACTAGGGAGGATAGTTGGCTCCCAGAGTCAGTCATAGCAAACACATCAGCAGTTGCACAGGCAATGAAGTCCAATGCTGCTAACTGCACCAGAAAACCCCTAAATTTAGTAAGGCAACCAATTATGCATGAAGGGTCAAACTCTGTTATCCTCTAAAGGTTACATTACAATTTACAACTAGAAGGAATAAAAATGCTCAGTTACCTTAGAAGAGAAGTTTTGGAAAGGTGCAAGTTCGCTTGGCGTGAGGAGAGTTTCCTTCGTAACCAAATTAGGATAGAGGCTTGTGAAGGAATTCATCCTGGAATTTCCACCGTATATTTGAGATCCAGCTAGATAAATGTAAGTTCCATGCTTAAAACCTATTCCAGCAAGAACTAGTCCTGCTTCTTCTGGTGTCAATGGACACCTCCCTAACTTTCTCAACTCTCTTGGAGAAACAGGCCTGCAAGTGCCAGTAACACACGGAAGATGCATCAGTTAACTAATATTGTCCACGAAACAAAACCAGAAAAAAATTAACAACTTCAGAAGCCAATAGAAAATAAAGTACTTTGAGTTCTTCAAGCGCTCAATGAGCAGAGGAAAATGGACTTCCCGGTAGGTTTGGAGCTCCTTTTTCTCAATTTCTCCACCTCCAAATTCACATAGGGAGTAGGCCACCATGTCAATCTCAAACCTCAAGTGTAGAGCGAGATATTTGGATGGACTTCTTGCAGCATCATGCTCTTTTGAGGGACTGCTGTGCATGAAGTTTCCAAGCAATTGTTTGTCCAACATACTCAGTGCAGCATCATATTTTCTTATCCTTCTGACCAACAACAAACCAACATGCTGGATTTCGGGCACAAATTTCAAAGCATGAAAGTTACATTTGCATCTTAGTCTCTGCAATAGATTGGAAAACATGTTACTGCATCACAAAAGTATTGAAAATAACAATAAAGCCCATTTATAACCAACAATGTCCTGCTCAACTCCCATAATAAAATGTCTAGGTTCAAGTATTCAAGCTATACCTGAAGCTCAGAAGGCAATGGATCAAAGCCTAGTCGATTCCCATATCCCAGTAAGTGAACAACTCTATTTCGCAAGAGAAGGGGTAGTACAACTCTGATATAATCAATGGGTTTTGCCTCCTTCACAAGATCTGCATCAGTAATCTGGAAAGAGAAAAAGGTAATCAGTTTACAAAATTGCTTCACAAATTAAAGTAATCATATAGGAGAACGACATACAAGGCTACCGATTGCTTCAAGGTCTAGTGATTTCAAGTGAGATGGGAGTTCCTTGACAACTTTTATTTCATCCTTCAGTACATCCATAAAATGTTCTTCTTGGTAAATATCACCAAATTGGCTGCACTTACAATGAATAAACCAAACTGTACAAATCACTGAATCTATGCATGCATCAATAATTATTTCAAAGCCGCAAAATCAACATAGGCTTACTGAGACACATCAAATTGAAGCTTTAATGATATATAAAAATGATCAGAAAATTATCTCAAACCTCGGATCATTCCATACATTGCTGTAAAGAAATCTTGGAAGAACAAGAGTAGCATTAAGAAGAGATGCCACAGCAACAGCATTGCAAATCTGTGAGCAATTAAAATAGCCTGGTCAGCCCTGTTAGCATACATAAGGCAATCATCGCAAGTTGAATACTTACAGCAACTCGTTGTTGATTGAGACCACCATTTGCACTGACTACTATGTAACCATTACCTTTCTTGTATTTCCCTGAGGGAAGAGCATAAAAGCAATTGACTAAGTAACAGGAAGAAGGGTTTAATTATAGAAATATTTTACCACTAAATAATTTAAGACTTAATACAGTCATTATTAGTTATCTCAGTGGTAGTACTTGAAAAAGAAGTTGGGATGAGAATAATCAAGTACCTAGGCTTGTTGAAACTTTTCTGTCTGCACAAGGTTTCCATGCAGCAACCTGCCTATATGGTTCTTTCCATAAAGTTGACAACTCTGGCTTAAACTCTTTCTAAAGCAAAAGATTTAGGTGAGGAAAAAAAGGAAGATCCAACAATCAAATATAACAAAATCCGAGTCAAAATACTATAAAGTTATGAAGCAAACCTCTGCAAGGGCGCCTTTTGCCAACTTTAGAAGTCGGTCATACATCTGTATTGGTGCTTTTTCTTTCATAAGGTAGGCATCCCTGTCCTCCTCCTTTGGAAACAATTGTAACAGATTAAAAATGATGATAAATGGCATCCGATTGCATATTCATGAGTTGGTAAACAGAAAAGCTAGAAAAATGAAAAATGGAGGAAACTGCTAATTAGTAAAAGAAGCATGCATACAGTATGATCAAATGTCGTACCTTAAGGACGGGAAGTTTTCTTATAGCTGAACTATTCTGAAGAACCATAGAATCAAAAATGGACACCAGAAAAGAATCAAGCAGGAGAAGAAAACCCATCAGAGCAAACACAAAAATGATTGAACGGACGTCCTTTCGAAGCCACAGATGCTTTTTCCCCACAAAACTCCCCTTACAAGTAGTATATTTCACAGAATCATTTCTCAGACCATGAAGCAACAACATTTTGGAATTCAAGTGGTTATCTCCCCCTGGCATCCTCCTCCCAACATTAGAAGGATCATAGTCTTTAGTCCCTGATGATAAGTCATCATCAATCTGTGGCTCAGGACGTGGACTTCTTGGGGACCCTTGCTTCCCCATTAGACTGTTTGTCTTTCAACAATGCTTCAATGAGCACACCATTACCGTTCTAGTTTCCAAAATGTGTCAAGAAATATCAGCCAGTGATGAAACCGAGAGCAGAAAATCACTTCTAGCAACAAGCACAAGAAACAACTCTAGAAGGTTGCACCACCCTCTAAATCTATGATATTTTTGTTCTCTAAAATCGACCCGCCAACCCATTAGACCATGTGAGGAAAATTCAGGTTTGGTGTCACACAGTGGCATATCAAGAATGAGAAAAATATATGGTCGGAGCAGAACAATCAAGATATGAATTAAAAGTGAAGCTAAGAAGTAGTTGAAAATGAAACACATAAGCAGAGGAGTGAAATGCAAGCGAAAAATGAAAACTCAGCTTTACCAATTAAATATTAAAATAGAAAACTAAACTTGTAGACCAAGAATACTCTGTAAGTTTATATATATATATATATATATATATGTATACATATTACTTACACATGGAATAACTACATTCTACCAACCAAAACAGACATCGGTTCTGACTCTTGAGCTTTCTGGGTTTCCATTGTCAAAAGGGAAGGGTATATGAAGATGGAGCAAAGAAGAAGAAATATTTCAGCAAAATGCTACCCTTTTTAGTTTATTTTTCGGTTGGTTTGTTAGATTTGGCGGGCCCTTTCAACCAACTAAAGCTACAAAACAGAAATTGGGACTATGACCCTCTGCTAGAATGTAATTTGCTGATATGGGCTTTATCTTGTTTATTATACAAAAGTAAGCTAATAGTTTTTGAACCCATACAAAATTTTGATTTGAAAATTATGATCCTATGGTTCTCATTTTCTCATCCTTTGAAAGAACCCAATTCTAACAAACCCTAATATCTTACTTTTCTTGAATCGAAATACCTAAAAAATAGGAAATTCGTTCTCGACAGTGATATAGGTTGTATATGTAAATCCTAAATAAATAAAAATATGTATTTGGAGAAGAAGAAAAAAAAAAAAACCCAATGTAAATAGCAAGATCTGCTATATGCCCAAAGATAGGCCCAAAAAAATTAAACAAAACATGCGACAGCTAGACTGTCAAAAGAAACAAAAAGAATGAGGGAACTGGATATACCTATGAATAATGCTACTCTTATCACATTTATATATCATATCTTTATATCATCTTATGTGGCAATTGAGGTGGACAACCACATCAATTAAAATTATTTAATATTTTCTTTTCTTTTATGATTTATTTCAGTATTTGTTTTTCTAATTGCCTTAATTAAAATACACTTCATTGATTTAATTAATGTAACATATAATATGGACATGCCACATCATGTGGTATAGAGATGTGGGATAAAAATGTGATAAGTGTAGCATTACTCTATATCTATATACAATATTTGAAGGGAAAACCAAAAACCAAAACTAACACTTGACATCTCCTGCACCCTTCAAAAACTTGATCTTGATTTTGTTGAGTGTGGCTACAGCATCTTGAATACTTCTCTTCTCTTCTGGTGATTCTGCATAACATTTTAGGGCTAATCTCATAATGGATGATAAACAATCTCTCTTGCTCACAAAATCATCATCATCTTCCTCTATCCTAAGTAAATTGGCATCCACAACTTCATCTATCATTGCATATGATAATAGTGAATTTGCAATCCATTGCTTTAAACTAATTTCCCAACAAACATCTCATATGTTGGCTTCCTTTTTGTGAATATTTCCATGAACACAATACCAAAACTATACACATCCCCTCTTGTTGAAACTATTCCTTCCCTTCCATACTCTCATGCAACATGTGAATTTTTAAACATTATATAATATATAATGATAAGACCAACTCAATTCCTTCATAAAGACAACATATAGATGAAAAATTGAAAGATACCTGCAATATTAATCACCTGGAGCCATATACCCAACATGCAAACTTTTTAAAAAAAACATTTAAAAAAACCCCCCGAGTACAGCCAAGCACGGTTATACCACGTATAGCCGAACGGCTATACTATTTAAAGGGACCCGCCTAGCGTCTAGTGAAATCAATTATAGCCGCGCAGCTATACTATTTTTTTTTTTTAAACATATGAAACCATAACCGCTACAACGAAAAATACCTTCCTACCATGGGCACTCTGCTTTGCCTTTCTGACTAGCAAGGAGCAATACAATACCCACATAAAAACCAAAGAAAAGCATATTCTTAGAGCCTTAACGTACTCGTCGCCACACCACCAGACTATAGTGCTCATTGCTTGCTTGGGCTAGTCAGCTATAGTAGGAGTTTTACCAGCTTCATTAGCATCTCCACCATCACATTTCTACAATCACAGAGGCAAGTTATAAAAGTATTAGTACAACATAAAACTTGGAAAGCACAATTTGGTATTAGCTCTGCCTTTATTGTAGGTGGCATCGCAGGAAGAGAAATTTTGTGATATACATTTTGTGTCCTTTTACAGCCCAAAAACATATCCTCAATCCGCATGTTACAGTCCCGAAACATTCCATATTTTCCGAAGCAGATTCGGTCTCCCCACAACATTCCCTTATAACACTTGAATGATCACGATAGGATCAAAATCCATCCCAATTGAAATTCCAGCATCCTCAAGCATCTTTGTCACATTAACGTCTTCATAAAACTTAAATGCTAAGTTGAAATAGTCTTCAGCAAGCAGATCAGTGTATTTATTTATCATGCTCTTTCCACTGTCTTTCCCAAAAAAATTTACTCTCAGTCAAATCCTTCGCTGTTGGATTTGGCCAGTACTCTTTCATCTTGACAACACAAGTTGTCTCCTGCAAAAATTAAGACAGAGGTGTAAAACTGAAAAGATGTAATGATTAACAAAAATAAAAAATGAAAAATAGTGCTCAAGGTTATGGACACGAAGTATACAATACTGCAATTTTGAACTGTTCGCCATCATTATATATTGGCCATAGATCATTGATGATAAATTTCTGTGCGACGGGCTCATAGCAATTACGTCTAGCAAGGTATTTCTTTCGCATGTAGTAGGTATTAGGCCAAGTCATCAATAAGGTGTAAAATTCGAAATCATAGTAGTTGCCAGCAGCACACTTGGGGTGGAATAGGATCAATTTCACAAGAATCAGCATTAAACTTTCAAATGCTTTGCACCCATGATACTAGTTGTTTCTTGGAGAGCATCAACTATATCCATCATGAAAGAGAAGGATCACATAATAAATATATTGTAGGACCTTGCAAGAACTCGGTGGCTACAATTCAATTAACATTGTAAATACCTCAAAAATAGAGTTAATAGAACAGACGGACTAAACGATGCGAGCTAGTTTACCACTAAAGGCACTGGTCTGTAGCCCAACCCAAACATCAACATTATATGGGTTCAGGGTAATCAATTTCTTATATTCAGAGTTTGGCAAATAATTTAATTTTTGTGATGTAATGTATACTTTTATTTCTAGAAAAACTATAGAAAATAAGTATTAAAAAAATATCATTCGATTGGGTCGGTGAAACGGAAAACCATTAATTATTTGTTCTATCCATAACTTAAGCAACGATCAAGACAAAAGTCTCAAAAACCAAGCTTGTTTACACACACAGAGAGACCAACAGATAGGAAGGGAGGCCTGGTTATTGTAATCAGTCGTTTCTTGCCTCCTCTGATACCATACCAAGTAAAAGAGTCCTGACATGGGGTAAGCATGTTGAAAATAAGGAAACAGATGAAGAACCAAGAACGTATTTGTGGAATTCAAACTTCTCTTCACCATTAACTTGAATACTGAATACAATTTAAATAGCAAAATAAGAAAGCAACTACGCTAAATAATAGGATCAACTAATGCACGACTAAACCATGACATTCAGCCACTAACCATGACTCCATGACAACTTGGACTCTCCGATTAACTAGCAACTAAACAACCAAGTCCCTAAACAATAGGACTTCCACAACTTAACAAGATAATCATAAACCTAATAAATAGAAGAATAAATATTCTTTACAAAGCAGCGGCAAAGCACCCAAGAGGCCGTAGTTGCAGGCTTGCAGCAACCACACCAAGTAAGAAGCATTGAATTTCCATCTATATATTATTGTCTTTAAAATTTAAATAAAATTAAACCAAAACAAAACGGCATGAAATATATGTCATAGGATAAGATCCATTAATTAAAGCGCTGAACAAGAGGGCGGTTTATTTGGGCGGCGCTAGGCGGGTCTAGGCGGGTCTAGGCGGCGCTTGGCGGGTCTGGCTGCCAGGGTGTGTCTGGTTCTTCTCTTTTGTTCTTTAAGCCTACTGCCTAGCGATTTTTCAAACTTATGCACCGGGCTGGTCTAGGCGGCGCTGGGAGGGTCTGGGCGGGTCTGGGAGGCTCTGGGAGGCGCTAGGTGGGTCTGGGAGGAGCTAGGAGGCTCTAGGCGGGTCTAGGCGGGTCTAGGCGGCGCTAGGCGGGTCTAGGCGGGTCTAGGCGGCACTAGGCGGGTCTAGGCGGCCCTAGGGGGCGCTAGCGGGTCTGGGTGCCAGGGTGGGTCTGGTTCTTTTCTTTTGTTCTTTTATCCTACTGCCTGGCCATTTTTCAAACTTCATCTATCTTTGCTGAGGCCTTGTGCATTAACTGAGGAGCCCGACTTATGTCCCTCAATTGTGTACTGTGTGCTCTGGCTGTAATTTCAAAACTGTACACATCCCTACTTGTTGAAAGCATTCCCTCATGTTGCAATTGCCTAAATCAACAATTTCAAGCTTTGTTGAGAGATTCCCAAAGAAAACAGGAAGCTTTGCAGTTATCTCCTACAAGATTGTTGCAGGTCTGGAACCCCAGTGCCTATGTCTGCTGGGAGGCTACCTGAGAGCTGATTACTAGATAGAGAAATAAATTTTATCATGGATAAATTAAAGATTCTGGATGGGATGACACCATTGAGATTATTAACATGGAGTGCCAAACCCTGTAAGTTGTGTGGATCGCCAATCTCATCTGGTATTTCACCTGCCACATGCAATAAACCCGAGCACCCAAGTTTAATCTCATCTGGCCGGCGTGTGCATACATAGCATACGAACTTAAAATGGATATCTTTTTAAAGCAAATTGAGGAATTATTGGGTATATGAAGAGGAGATAGGAGGATGTGGCCGGTTATTATTGTATGGTAGAATGTTTTTGTATTGACATATATTTTTACTATATAGAGTATGTTAAGCATAAAAAATAAAATAAAAAATAGAGTTGAGTTGACCCTGCAAGTACCTATCAAATTGTTGATGCCAAGATGAATCTCTGTTAGCTGGGTCAAGTTCCCAAAGAAAATGGATGCTGAAGCCACTTTTGGCCTCAAGTTCTAACTTAGCCATTGATGATTTTGGCAAGTTAGTTTTGTTACCCACAACCATATCAATTTCTACTCTGACCATATTTTGGTCTTTGTAAAAATTAACTTGTGAGTCCTCTTTTGTTGGGATCTCCTCATATTTTTGCTCTTGGACCATTTTTTGGTCCTCATTCTTCACCTCCTCCAGATTTTCGATTTTTTCAACAGTAGGAGGAGTTGTTGGTACAAGAGAATTCTCCTGATGTATGTATTGAAAAAACTCTTTACAACCTTTAAACATTTTTTCGCAAGCTTGGGAGAAATCCTCGCTAGGTTGAGACAACAACTTTGATAGATTTTCTTTGGGTTCCTCCCAGGCAGTTTCTTTCAAGTAATGCGTGAGATTCATTGATTGACTCTGGACAACCATTGAAGAAATTTTGATCATTACAGCCATAGTTCGGCTTGTAGCATTTTGAATCATTATCTTCCTCATAGCCATAGTTAGTTGGCTCATGAGTACTTTAAAGTTAGGCAGTTTAAGCCTGATGAAAAGAGAGCTGCCCAAACGAAACAGAAACAGGAAAAAACAACTGGATGAAAAGGACAACATATTAAGCCTGATGAAAAGAAATCACAAGTTGACATTTATCATCATGATGAAAAGAAAACTACTGGACGCCTCCATTGTCCTTCAAAAGCTTATTCTTGATTTTATTGAGTGTGGATAGAGATTCTTGCATAATAATCCTCTGTGCGGGTGATTCTGCAGAACAAGCGAGAGCTAATCTAATGGTGGATGATAAGCAATCCCTCCTGGTCTCAACATCATGATTCTCCTGCTAAGATTTCCCTATTGAGCTCAACTTTTGGTAAAATACACAAAACTAATAGAGGAACAACTTCCATGAACAATGGTGTTTGATTAGAGGACCAGAAATTAAGCCACGAAGTGTGTACAGTACCCAAAACAAAGTACACAGAGAACTATATGCAAGGAGTGGAGAGAAGATGACTAGACTAGGGTTTAGGGAATGCAATAGATTGTGGATTGGAGTTTAGAGAGGCCCTCCTCGTATAGTATTCCGTGGGCTGTTAACATGTATCTTTTTTTAATGATTTTTTTAGTGATTTTTAAACGTGACAGTTAGGAACTGCTTCAGTTCGTGTGCTGCAGAAAGCAATATGAAATGTGCGTTGAGCACTTGGAAGGCCATAACTTGGAGCTCAATTAACCATTTTGCGAATGTGAGCACTCGTTTTGACACGTTTTTCGTGATCTATACACTGGGAAGGAGAAGAATTATTTTTTAGGACAGGTTGAGAGAAGAACTGGCCCCCTAAAGTTGCCTGTTAAAACGAGTTCAAACTATGAAAGGTCATAACTTTGCTCTCGGGTGTCCGTTTGGGGCAATTTTTTTTATTTTTTATTCATGTATCTTTTCTTGATCTAGGACATCTTCCCAATGTAACAGCACAGACAAGTTTTCCTTAAATTTTCTTAATGCCATGCAAACTAAACTTCAATTTTAAACATAAGAGACAATAAGTGATGGGCGGACTCATTTTTTATGGGTCAAAAAGTTGTATTACAGTAGCAATATAGTATGGAGAGTGGTGTTTCAAGTACATATAAGGAGCAACAATATTGAAATGTTTAATATTAGATGGGTTGGTTTTTGTTTTAATTATTAACTTCAAGGTCCATGGTTCAAGTCGCAAAGAGGGAACACTAGGGTTTTTTTTAAATATTAGGGAATTTCTTGGGCACTTCTTGGATGGGCATGTCTTGGGCATGCCTTGAATTGGGCATGTGCGGCTCTACTTTGAAGATATTCTATTTATAGATTAATTGTAACACCCCGACCCCAAATTTATCCCATGTTTAATTAATTTAAGTGGAATTGAGAAATTACCCGTGGGATAAGGGTATTTTGGTCATTTTCTTACCCGGAAGGAATTTGGGAATTCGGTGGTACCGTTGCGTAGAGCACGGTGAGATGAGTTCGTAGACACGTAGTGGGCTCGAATCGGAGTTGTAACGAGAGAGATATGGTCAAAAGAAGCTCAGTGGCATAATCGTAAATATTTGGAAAATGAATTTTTGGTTAAAAAGACGGAATTGCCCCCGTCACTCTCTCTCTCCCCCGCGCGTCTCTCTCTCCCCGACAGCAGCTCCCTCCTCTCTCTCTTCGAAACTCCGGCCACCGTCCATGGCAGTGGACGGGACCGGTGCCAAAAGGACCGGCTCAGCCCCGCCGTCGAGACCTGGCCCTTCCCCGACGTCGGCCGCCGCTCCAGCCGCCGGAAAATGCAGGTTTTTGGCCGGTTTTCGCCCGAAACTTCGCCGGCTCGATCTCCCTCCTCCGGCCACCGTTTCGGGTGATTGAGGTATGGATTCCTACCTATTTTTCATGATCTAGCTGATGGTTGGGTAGGATTGCATCAATTTTGAGTGTAGATCATCCGATTTTCGATTTAGGTTTCGGCCGGTTTTGCGATCGCGATTCCGGCCACTTCCGGTCAGTTTTTGGGGTATGTCCAAGAACAAAAGTGACTCCAAATTAGGTGTATTACCTAGGGTAGGAGTCTTGGCTCACGATTTGAAGGTTTTCCGGCGATGCGATATCGCTTTAGACACCCACGCGCGCCGGCGCGTGGGCACTGTAGCTGAGGGCATTTTTGTCCCATTGTGATCCTCTCGATGTCACGAGCGCGTAGGTGTGCTCGGATCTCATTTTGGATACGTTAGAGTTCGAACGGATATCGCATATCGCGTATTTTCCGGTTCGCTAGGTTTGGACCGTTGGATGGTCCTGAAATTATAATATGTTGATCTAGGTATTACTGGATCGTGTAGGATTCGACGGATCATAACATGGAGTCCCGGATACTCCGAAAATGCCAACCCTAGGGTTAGGGTTTTAGTGATCGTCCGATCGTGCGATCGTGAGCGATCCGACCGTCCGATCTGGACCAAACTTGCAGGACATGTGTCCTAGAGCCTGTAGAACCTATAGGATCTTTCGGATCGGAATTTGGAGGTCGTGGGCCCCGCGGGCCTGTTTGACCAAGTTTGGGTAGTTTGACCCTGGGTTGACCGCTAGACTTTCGTTGTAGTTCTACCATCCCGGGTTAGAATGACCTTAGTGATAGGTCTGGAGCGTTGTTGAGCTAAATGGATTTTGTGGGTTTAGGATAATTGATGAATTTAAATGGGGGAGTTTATGGAATGCTTTATTGGTTGAGGTTTATATAAGATTAGAAATTAGAATTATATATTTAAATTGTGTGGATGTTTAAAAGTAATTAAAGCGATTGAATGTTAGCTTACATATACGCACTACCCCACGTACTTCCATATTGTGATCATGTTGAGGGGTGAGAATGTAGCAGGAGGTCCCACGCGTCTTTGGATTAAGCATGTTGACAACTCCATACGTGGCGGTGTGTCCCACGATGAGGGAGATGTGATTGTGTGATGGTTGGTGAGAATGTAGCCGTGGTGAGAATGTAGCCAGCCCAGGAGGTCGCACGCGCCTTTGGATTATTGACCCACGTGGCGGGCCCCGGACGATGAGGAGGTATGGCTGTGTGAGGGTGAGAATGTAGCCGGCCCCGGTGAGGTCGCCGCGCGTCTTTGGATTAGCCTGCAGACCCATACGTGGCCCCGACGATGAGGAGATGTGATTGTGTGATGGTGGTGAGAATGTAGCCAGCCGGTGAGAATGTAGCCGTGCCCAGAGGTCGCATTGGCGTATGAGGAGGTATGGTTGTGTGGGGTGAGAATGTAGCCAGCCCGGTGAGGTCGCACGCGCCTTTGGATTAGTCGTGTTGGACCCCACACGTGGCCCCGGACGTATGATGGGAGATGTGATTGTGTGATGGTCGGTGAGAATGTAGTGAGAATGTAGCGTGCCTAGTGTGAGGTCGCACGCGCCTTTGGATTAACGTATGAGGAGGTATGGTTGTGTGAGGGTGAGAATGTAGCCAGTGAGGTCGACGCGCCTTTGGATTAGCCGCGAGTTGATTGACCCATACGAGGCCAAGGCCCCGTCGTATGAGGGGATTATGTGATATGTTATTGGGTTCTCACGTGTCGTAGGTTTATCCTGGCAGATAGGTTCCATACGAGGTCCGTCGTATGAGGGGATTATGTATTTGTATGGTGTAATGGTTTATTTGATATTAGGAGCCAGGATAGATACGAAAGAGCTACGTGTGGCTTGATCCTTAGTAGAACGAGGCGACCTAAAGTTACTAGTGCAACAGATTAGACCCCACTTAGGTGGTCTTATTGGGATTGGTTTGGACCTTGTTGTTGGTCCCAAAACTTGGTTGAATTGAGGCTTGTCCTGGGGACTAAGTGAGTGAAGGTGCGTGAGTAGATTTTGAAATTGTTATATGCATGTTTGATGCATTAAGTTATTTTAAAACTTTGTGGGCATTTGCTAGAATCATTTGAAGGCCGGAGGCCATTTATAAATTGCATGAGATTGTATTGTGCACGGTTGGGTTATAAAATGTGTTTTTTGCATGTGGAAATTTGGAAATGTTCAATTTATAGGGAGACTCACAAATTTTGGGAAGTCTCGTGCCCTTAATCCTCTAGGGTAAACGAGGACGTAGATTTAAGGAGTGAACCCGGCGTGGGTGTGATGTCGTGGTCTCCGCAGGTTCGTCTCGGGTTCCGGAAATTCGTCCATCATTAATAATAATTAAATTAATCAAAGACTTGGGCCTTGGGGCTCTTAGACTTTGGAGAAATTTAATTAAGACATCCAAACGAAAATAAGCATTTTTTTTTTTCGTTTTTGACATATCCTTTCAATTTAAATTTGAATGAAATTAGGTTTGAAAATTGCACAAAATAATTTAAAATAATTAATTACTGTTTATTGACCAATTTATGAAATAAGTAATATATTTAAATATTCACTGAAGAAATAATAATTAAAACATAATTACTAATTAAGGTAATTCAAAAGGGATAAGATATTACTTAATTACATGTATTAAATTAAGAGTAATGCTACACTTACCACATTATTATCCCACAATTCTATACCACATGATATAGCATGTCCATATCATATGTCACATTAATTAAATGAATGAAGTATATTTTAATAAATAAAATTAGAAAAACATAAACTAGTATTTTACATGATGTGGTATGTACACATCACACATCATGTGGTATAAAAAATGTGGTAAGACTAGTATTATTCTTAAATTAAAGAAGTTGGCCAAAAACAAAAGTAAAGAAACGAATTTTATATTTTTAAAATTAAAAAAAAATTAAATAAATTAAATAAACACTTCTCTCGACGAAATTTCATCGGGAGAGGTCTAATAGACTTGTGCCGACCACATCCCTATGTTTATATTAATTAATTTTTTAAAATTTTATTGTTAGTAATTAAATAATATATATTTCTTATTTAATTAATTAAATTAGTAATTATATTTTAATTATTATTTATTTCATGAATAATTAGTATTAATTTTTTTTAATTAACTTCATGAATTATATTACTAAATAAATAGTAATTCATTTTTTCTTTTTTCTTTTTTCCTTTAATATTCACTAAGTAAAACATAACTACTAATCAAAGTAATTAAAAAAGCAAGCTACTTAAAGGGTATAGCCGTGCGGCTGAACTTTTAAAATATTTTATTTTTTGGAGTACAACCGCCTGACTACACTGTGAAGATATTCTTTTGAGGCGCCCTTTGTGAACACCTCACATCGAAAATCCACAATCATATAAAGGTCCTTATAAACAAAGCACTATGGTGGTTTGGTAAGTGTGTTTAACATTGGAGAGTTGTGGTAATGGGCTTGGCTATAGGCTCGGCTTTGGATTTGGTGCTGATTAATGATAATTATATTAATCAAAGACTTGGGCCTTGGGGCTCTTGGGATTTAGAGAAATTTAATTAAAACACTGAAACGAAAATAAGCAATTTATTTTTTTCGTTTTTGACATATCCTTTCAATTTCAATTTGAATACAATTAGGTTTGAAAATTTCACAAAGTAATTTAAAATAATTTTATTGAGCAATTTATGAAATAAGTAACATATTTAAATACTCACTAAAGAAATAATAATTACTAATTAAAGTAATTCAAAAAGGATAAGATATTACTCAATTACGAATATTAAATTAAAGAAGTTGGACAAAAAAAAAGTAAAGACACAAATTTAATATTTTTTAAATTAAATAAACACTTCTCCGGACAAAACTTTGTCGGCACAATTTTATGCAGGCAAAAATTTGCAGGATTAGGTTTTCGCAACAAAAACACCTCTTCCGACTTAACTTTCATCGGGAGAGGTCTAATGCACTGTACAACGAAATTTCATGAGAGAGGTCTTTTAAAATATATATATATATATATATATATAGGGGGGCGGATCCGTGGCACTATATTTTTTACACAAGTTTTCAACTATAAAGCAAAAGGCAGAGAATGGTGAAATATTCAAAATACCAGAAAATGCCATTGGTTAATTTAAATATTAAGAATTGAAATTATTAATTAAATGAGGATAATATAGTAAATTCACATTTTTTCATATTAAAAAAATTAAAATTAAAAACAAAATCAGATAATAAATCCTAATTTTATGGAACATAATACCAATGTTATCTTTTCTTAATTCTAAAAATAAAATAAAAAATAAAAAATAAAACAAATGGCACATAATTTTTTTTAAACATAAACACTTCTCCCGACGAAATTTCGTTGGCACACGTCTTTTCCCAAATATTTACAGATTAGACGTCACGACAAAACTACCTCTGCCAATTGTTTATTCCTTTTCCCAGGTACAGAGGAAGCATGTCTATGAACTTAGACAATCCATTTTAACTGGTGATAATGAAAGTTGTTCCCAACACATATTCCAGTAAGTTTCTGAGTCGAGATACCTATGTCGAGATACAAATCCTTGATTAACATCACGTACTTCCAAAACGGAAATTCACGAAAGGAAATACTTAAATCCCCAAGTTCCCGGTGCGTGTACGTCCAAGGAATATCCTAAGGTCCGTTGGTTTGAATTCGCTTCGATCGTACGGTAATCGCGATTCCCAAACTTCAAATTATTGAATCGGAACATCCGGGGCTCCGATTCACGATCCGCGAATTCCTACAGGTTTCTAAGAGCATCTCCAAGGGAGATGTCAAATACCAAACATCAAATTTAAATTTGATGGCTGATGTGGCAATTTGACATATTGTAAAACTCTTTATCCAACCAAGATGTCAAATATACATTTTATTTTATTATTAAAGGCGGGTGGGCCCGATATTTAAGAGTAAAATATTAAATAGAGTTAAGAACTATACATGGAAGAAGAGAGAAGAAAGTGGGCTTAGCATTAAAATAATAATAAAAAATAAAAAGACATCTCAACATCTTGGCGTCAATTTTGACAGCAAAAGTGAAGGATGTCAATCCAACTAGGATTTGGCATCACGGTTGGAAGGCTTAAAATGTCTTTTTTTTGGGTTAAAACTTGCCACGTTGGAATTGGCATTTCGGTTGGAGATGCTCTAAGAGTACCTAGATCAACATACTTCAGTTTGGAAACGATCCAACGGTTAGAACTTATCGAACCCGGATAACGCACAATATGCGAAATCCGTTCGATAGTCAAACGATATCCAAATTGAGATCCGCAAAATCCTATGCACTCGTGACATCCTAAGGATCTCATCAGGATGAAAAACAGCTTCACCAACCTTGCCCACGCACCGCCACACGCGCCGGCAGCGTGCGGGTGTGTAGAGAAATTTTCGGCGATGGAAAATCTCCAAATTACGAACCACCCTTCCAATCCTAGATACTACTCGAAGAATGGAGCAACTTTTTCAATTACGGCAACGTCCAATTCGGACGGCAAGTGGCCGGAATTTCAAATTGAAAACCGGCCAAAACCTAGGTTCCAAATTCGTGAATTTAACCTGCAAATCTATCAAAACCTATCCCACAGCCAGCTAGAACACAGAAAATGGATGAGAAACCTCACCTTACCCATCGGAAATGGTGGTGGAGGAGAGATCGAGCGGCTGGAAGTTCCAACAATTCCGCCACGCCGCATTTTCCGCGAGTCCCGAGGGTTTCTGTGTCTTGGCGGGAAGAGAGAGGAGAGGTGGCGGTTCGAACTGAACCGGTCTCGCTTGACGGGGTGGTCGAAGTGGTGGCGATGTGGTGGTTTCTGCTCTGATGAACAAGAACTCGGGAGGGGAGATCGCAGAAGGAGAAGACGCGGAGAGAGAGAGAGAGAGAGAAGTGAGGGGTAAATGTGAAAGATCTGATTTTACCCCAAACTTACTTCGAAATAATTACAGTTACTGCTCAACAAGTTTTGATCGCCAAAACTTCGTTAAATCTCCAATTCAAGCATACCACTGCTCTACGGTTTCGCCTCAAGACCACCTACGCAACTGCACTCACTCATGGCCCCAAAACCTTCCCGGATACGAAAGTGACCAAAATTACCCTTAACCCAAGAGTAAATTAATATTTTCTCTTAATTAAATTAAAATAGGAAATAAATGGGGTCGGGGTGTTACATTCTACCCTCCTTATAGAAATTTCGTCCCCGAAATTCACGTACTGTCAATGGAAGAGATAAGGATACTTGGCCTCATCGCTCTTCGGGTTCCCAAGTAGCTTCTTCAACAGTTTGGCTTCTCCACAAAACTTTCACTACGGGATGGATCTAGAACGCAACTTCTGTTCTTTCCTATCCAAGATCTGATCGTTGTTTCTCATACGACAAATCTTCTTCTAATTCCACAGGTTGGTATTCTAATACATGAGAAGGATCTGGCATGTATTTCCGGAGCATGGATACATGGAATACATCATGAACTCGAGATAGTTCTGGGGGTAAGGCTAGTCTATAAGCAACAGGTCCAATTCGTTCCGTGATCTCATAGGGTCCAATGTAACGAGGGCTTAACTTCCCACGTTTCCCAAATCTCATCACACCCTTCCAAGGAGATAACTTCAGAACACCCAATCCCCAACTGCAAACTCAAGATCCTTGGACCTGTTATCTGCATAACTCTTCTGTCGGTCTTGTGCAGTTTTCAACTTCTCTTTTATCATCTTCACCTTATCATTTGTGACTCGGATACTATCCACTTTTTCCAGTTTCTTGTCACCCACTTCATTCCAACAAATAGGAGTCCTGCACTGCCTCCCATACAACGCCTCATAAGGAGCCATCCCAATACTCGAATGGTAGCTGTTATTATAAGCAAACTCCACCAAGGCAAGGTGAACATCCCATGCATCTTTAAACTGTAATACACAGGACCTCAACATGTCCTCCAGAGTCTGGATAGTCCTTTCCGATTTTCCATCGGTTTGTGGGTGAAAAGCAGATCTGAACTGCAATCTAGTACCCATAGCTTCTTGTAAACACCTCCAAAATCGAGAAGTGAACCTAGGATCCCTGTCCGATACAATGGACACAGGTGCTCCATGCAATCTGACAATCTCATCCACAAAAAGTTTTGCCAACCTTGTCAAAGGATAGGTCTCCTTAATGGGTAGGAAATGAGCAGACTTGGTAAGTCTATCCACTATCACCCAAATTCCATCATGCCCATTTGAAGTACGTGGAAGCTTAAAAACAAAATCCATGGCAATACGCTCCCACTTTCATTCAGGAATCTGAAGTGGTTGCATGAGTCCCGATGGCTTCTGTCGCTCAGCCTTCACTTGTTGACATATCAAACATCTGCTCACATACTTAGCAAAGTCTCCCTTCATATGCGGCCATGAATAATATGCCCGTAGCGTCCGGTACATCTTCGTGCTACCCGGATGCATAGTGTAAGTGGAACAATGAGCTTCCTCCATGATTTCTCTTTTCAACTCAACATTCTTACTAGGTACACATAGACGAGCTCCTTTTACCAAGGCTCCGTCTCCCCTTATAGCATAGTCTTTCCGTGTTCCATTTTCTACTTCTCCCCTTATCCTACAGAGTATAGGATCTCCCAACTGGCCTGCAATTACCCGTTCCACCATAATGGGTCTCACATGCAAGCTAGCAAGGATTCCACCTTGTTGAGTCATCTCCATTTCTACTCCATCTTTCCGTAGTTCCACCAACAACGGAAGGTAGGCCGCTTTAATATGGGCTAAGTTCGCAGTGATCTTCCTACTCAAAGCATCTGCAACCATATTAGCTCGGCCTGGGTGATACTCAATCGTACAATCATAATCCTTGATCAATTCCAACCAACGCGTCGTTGTCTCATATTCAGTTCCTTCTGAGTAAAGAAATACTTGAGGCTCTTATGATCCGTGAAAATCTGACAGGTCTCACCATACAAGTAATGTCGCCAAATCTTCAGAGCAAACACTACTGCAGCAAGTTCCAAGTCATGGACTGGATAATTTCGCTCATGCTTTTTGAGTTGCCTCGAGGCATAAGCAATCACCCGGTCATGTTGCATTAGAACACATCCCAATCCTTGCAAATATGCATCACTGTCAGATCACAAAGCCCCGAGTTATCGGGAAGAGCCAAGACAAAGTGTGGTTAACCGCTCTTCAACTCCTGAAAACTCTGTTCGCACTCTTCCGTCCACTCAAATGCAACGTCCTTCCTTGTCAACCGCGAGAGAGGTGTTGCTATCGAAGAGAACCCTTCCACAAATCGACGATAGTAAGCTGCTAACCCCGAAAACTTCGTACTTCCATTACACTTGTGGGCTGTACCCAATTCACAATAGCCTCAACCTTCTGTGGGTCCACATAAATCCCTTCCGTTGAGATTACATGTCCAAGGAACACCACTCTATCCAGCCAAAACTGACACTTGCTAAATTTGGCATAGAGTTGCTTCCTCCTTAAAGTCCTCAATACCAACCTCAGGTGCTTCTTATGCCCTTCCAAAGTCTTAGAATAAACCAAGATATCATCTATGAACACAATCACAAAGTGATCCAAATAAGGTCGAAACACTCTGTTCATGAGATCCATAAATGCTGCTGGAGCATTCGTCAATCCGAACGGCATCACCAGAAATTCATAATGACCATACCGCGTTCTGAATGCGGTCTTGGGGACATCCTCTTCTCTAATCCTTAACTAATGGTATCCTGACCTCAGATCAATCTTAGAGAAATACTTGGCATCCTTCAACTGATCAAACAAATCATCAATCCGCGGTAAGGATACCTACGATCATCACCTTATTCAACCGCCGGTAATCAATACATAACCTCATAGTCCCATCCTTCTTCCTCACAAACAACACCGGTGCACCCCATGGGGAAATACTAGGTCGGATGAAACCCATATCCACTAATTCCTGCAATCTGAATCTTCAAGCTCCCGGAGTTCAGCTGGTGCCATCCTATAAGGAGTTAGATAGATAGGATTGGTGCCTGGAAGAAGTTCAATAGTGAACTCAATTTCCCTTTCAGGAGGTAACCCAGGAAGATCATCTGGAAAGACATCAGGGAACTCACTAACAACAGGAATATCTTCCAGATTCAAAGTGATCTCTGTGTCGATGATATGAGCTAGAAATCCTTCACACCCTTTCTCGAGTAATTTCTTAGTGTAATAGCAAAGATAAGGCAAGTAGGAGAATTCTACGTTCCCGAAAATCACTTTGGGTCCCTGGACTCGAGTGTCACTTCCTTCCCAGAATAACCACTGACGCATGATGCTTCTCTAGCCAATCCATCCCCAAAATAACATCCAAATCCACCAATTCTAAAGGGATCAAATTGGCTTCCAACCACGCATCTTCTACCCGAACATAGCATTCTCTCAATACCCGTGCATACATGACTTCGTGGGTAGAAATACTAAAACTTCCTGTCATAGGTGTCGGTCTCACACCGCATAAGATGCAGTTGTGTGCTACGAAAGAATGTGTGGCCCCGGGGTCAATTAAAACACGAGC
The DNA here is from genome assembly GCF_029339155.1 of Prunus mume. Taxonomy (NCBI): domain Eukaryota; kingdom Viridiplantae; phylum Streptophyta; class Magnoliopsida; order Rosales; family Rosaceae; genus Prunus; species Prunus mume. The sequence goes on from NC_142700.1 coordinate 3,945,409, forward strand.
AAGATAGCGAAAATAGGGATCATACCAGCAATCACGTCCGGAGTGGCTCTGTGCCTCCTCCTGGTCATAGAGAACACCCTAGCTCGAGTGGTAGAACGCCAGGTGACCCCTTGAATTTCGCCACTTCTTCCCGAGAAGATGGACGGTGCCTCGCATCTTTGGAAGATCCCGCCGCAGAGGAAGTAGCACCACCCGACTGGCGCGACCCATAATACCGCCCTGGCCCGATCCCGCACCGTATATCACCGTGATAAATCGGGCAAATCCTCTTAGTATGCCTTGACTGCCCACAAAATAGCATATTGGGCCGCTACCGTGCTTGGTTTACCCTTGAATAGAATTAGGCAATCCTTTGCAAAATGCCCCATCCGCCCGCAATCAGTAACATGTCAACCACCGCTCGAGGAGTCCTAGCTGTGCTAGATGCAGGCCGCCGCTCAAAATCGAGTCCATGCTGGGACGAGAACCGATCTCCCACTACGAATCGGATCTCGCCCACCCGACCATCCACCACTAAGCTGGAACTAGATCCTCCTCTCTTGGATGGGCCCGACTTGAGCCACCCAATCCTGCGCATCTCGCGGCGTCTTCCTCGCACTCCAAAGCACATGTCCTAGATACTGTCGGCAGCTTGAGCTAAAGCTCTCATGTTGGGATACGTGCTAGCGGAACTACTGACCGAATCTCCCACCATAGACCGCCTTCAAAACGCTCCGCACCGATCCTCTTCAAGAGCTACCACTAATTCGTGCAAACCTCGCCATTAAACTTATGCTCATATTCGCCAACGACATTGATCCTTGCTTCAAATATAAGAACTCTGTCTTTTTGGCATAGCGATAGGAAGGTGGATAGAACTGATCGGAAAAGATTCTTTGGAATTCCTCCTGTAATAGCACTGGATTCTTATAACCCTTTTGCAGCTTTCCACCGTGATAAGCATTCCCTTTAGCGTAAAGGTAGCCAAACGGACTCTATCTTCATCCGAGCACTCCAGTACCTCAAAGATTCGCTCCACATCAAGAATCCAACACTCGGCCTCACGGATCAGGCCACCCATGAACTCTTTGGCTCCGAGTTCTTTCACCCTTTGATTTCCGAACTTTCTTACGCCCCGCTTAAGCAAGAGTTATCGTATGGGTGAATTGACTCAAAGACATGGCGCAAGTCCAAGGCATTCTCTCCGGCAGTGGAGATGGTGGAGGAGATGGAACTGGAGGTGAAGGAGGTGGTGACGGAGATGGTGGTGGAGGATTTGGGCCCCATCTCTGACCACGACCTCGTGTTCTTGGTCGGCGAGTTTCCATGGTTCTACACAAAGAAACCATCAAATCATTAGATCAACAATGCAGCAAAAGTGCAAGTGTCGAAGGAAAATGAACCTAATGCTCGATATCGACAGACCCGCCTGCATTTCCCTAAACCCGAGGCGGATCCCGTCTTGGTGCCGACATCACAATGATGCCGGGCCCACTTACTAAAAATCCAAGACATCCTACCAAAATTTTGGCAGAGTCTCCCTGTAAAGTGCTCAAACCCAACAATATTCAACCTACATAATTTACATCATAATATATTCCAATGCCAGCATGCTTTTAACATACAACAATCCAACACAAAATGGCATCCGGCCTCAAGTAGTAGCCTAACATGGGCGATAACAGAAGCGTTTACAGAATTTGTTTACAACAAATAGGGAGTAGAAAGAATTTATACTGACCTAACAATCGACGACAAGTTCGAGCTCGTGACTTGCTCGAATGCCTCCAAAAGCAACTCATGCAAAACAGAAATATGTGAGTGGATGTAAAGAAAGTTTCACTTTAAATCAACATAGTAACCCCACCATGTAAAAATAATGCTCTAGCATGCAGTTTCACAATTCAGAAAACCAAAACTCAAAACACAATATCCCAAAGTCCAAAACAACTCCACAACTCAAATCCACCACTCATGTCCCCATGATATACAACTCTCATCAACCCGTAAATACCCATATATAAATATATATATATATAGCTAGGACTTTAATATAATATACTGCTTCACCCATACTAATGTAATGGAGACAATCCAACCGGGATTGTTAACTGCACGCAGGATTTCGAACACTAACTCCGCGTCTAGGGATGAGTAGTCCAACCGGGACTGAACTCCTATAGCTCACACGCTGCATCGCCAACGACACGTGTAGCTCACAAATCTCATAACAAGTCCTACGCGCAGAGCGGTATCATCACCCCACGCGCCAACGGACGTGTGTGATGATACTCAAACAATATACATACTCTTCCCATACGCCGCATCGCCAACGACATCGTATGGAAAGTGTCTCACACACCGACATCGCCAACGACATGTGTGAGACCCGCAATCTCATGGCCTTCCCACCCCACCGCATGCCACGACGTGTGTGGGAAGCCTAGTAACTGGGGAATGGTACTCACCTACCATACTCATACATCTCACAACCATCCCCCAAATTCACATCTTTCCACAACCTCACCACAACAACCTCTCATACTCTATACATAGACAATATAGATAGCCATCCCAAAATCTACATCAACATAATCATCATACTTCCACACAATATATATATATATATATATATATATATCCATACTCATGCAAACCTCAATATAGCCAAGATATATAATTTCGCATATTCAAATCATATCAATCAAATGCTTATTAAATCGCAAAATCACCATTTAACTCAACATATGCACAAAGCTTCCATAAATTCTAAAAACCCTCCTGGGATGCATATGAACTTAAAACAAAGTCCACGGTCACAAATAATCCCAAACGCTACCCGGCCCCGAGGGTCCACGCCTCCAAATTATGATCAACCGAAAGTACCTATGTCGAGATACAAATCCTTGATTAACATCACGTACTTCCCGGAAATTCACGAAAGAAAATACTTAAATCCCAAGTTTGTACGTCCAGAGGAATATCCTAAGGTCCTCGTTTGAATTCGCTCCCGATCGACGTAGTCGCGATTCCCAAACTTAAATTATTGAATCGGAACATCCGGGGCTCCGATTCACGATCCGCAAATTCCTACAGGTTTCTGGTAAGAGTACCTAAATCAACATATTATACTTCAGTTTGAAACGATCCAACGGTCCAGAACCTTATCGAACCCGGATAACGCAATATGCGATATTCCGTTCGATACTCAAACGATATCCAAATTGAGATCCGCAAAATCCTACGCACTCGTGACATCCTAGAGGATCTCATCAGGATGAAAAACAGCTTCACCAACCTTGCCCACGCCACACGCGCCGGCAGCGCGTGGTGTGTAGAAATATCGCCGGAAAATCTCCAAATCGTACGAACCAAGACTCCTTCCAATCCTAGGATACTACCTCGAAGAATGGAGTCAACTTTTGTCAACTACTTGGGCATACCCCAAAAATTCGGACCGGCAAGTGGCCGGAATTTCAAATTGAAAACCGGCCAAAACCTAGGTTCCAAATTCGTGAATTTAACCTGCAAAATCTGATGCAAAACCTATCCCACCATCAGCTAGAACATCAGAAAATAGGATGAGAATCCATACCTCAACCTTACCCCGGAAATGGTGGCGGAGGAGAGAGATCGAGCGGCGGAAGTTCCAAAACGCTGCACGAGTCCCGAGGGTTTCGGCTGGGGAAGAGAGAGGAGAGGTGGCGGTTCGAACGGAACCGGTCCTCGGACGGGTGGTGATGGTGGTGGCGATGTGGTGGTTTTCGGATGAAGAGAGAGGGGAGATCGCAGAAGGGAGAAGAGAGAGAGAGAGGGAGAGAGAGAGAAGGAGGGGTAAATTCCGAAAATCTTTTAACCAAACTCATTTCAAAATAATTACGATTATGCCACAACAAGCTTCATTTGATCGCCAAAATCTCTCTCGTTAAATCTCCAATTCGAGCCCACTACCGCTGTGTCTACGGACTCATCTCACCGTGCCTACGCAACTGCAACTCATGGAATTCCCAAATTCCTTCCGGATAAAAAGTGACCAAAATTACACGGGTAATTTCTTAATTCCACTTAAATAAATTAAAACATGGGATAAATTTGGGGTCGGGGTGTTACAAATATTTTTAAAATTAAATAAACACTTCTCCTGACTTTGTCGACACAATTTTATAAATTAATAGGTTTTTTCTCTTAATTAAATTAAATTTCATCGAGAGAGGTCTTTTAAAAAATAAATAGGGCGGATCCGGGCACTATATTTTTTACACAAGTTTTCAACTATAAAGTGCAGAGAATGGCGAAACACAAATACCAGAGAATGCCTTTGGTTAATTTAAATATTAAGAATTGAAATTATTAATTAAAGAGATAATATAGTAATCATTTTTTCATATTAAAAAATTAAAATTAAAAACAAAATCAGATAATAAATCCTAATTTTATGCATAATACCAATGTTATTTTTTCTTAATTCTAAAAATAAAATAAAAAATAAAAAATAAAACAAATGGCACATATTTTTTTTTTTTATGGAGTTTCACTAAAACACTAAAATGGGGGTTGGATATCGGGAAACCCAATTCAAAAGCAATAGACACACCCGAGAAAAATGGTTTTTGGGTGGTTTCTAAGGAAGATTGTTGGGATAATGTCTAGTTGAGTTTACTTTTAAACTTCTTTGTTTTTAGTATTTAGCGATGTTTATTCCCTTTTTACAAATAAATTTAGAAACTGGTGATAATGGCCCAGAAGTTTGCAAAACTGAGTCATATCACCTAAAGGTAGCTGAGAGGATCAGTATATATTACAATCTGAAGCATAGGAAAATGTGAGGTTGCTAAGTGTGACAACATCCAAAACAAATTATCAATGTATGAATGCCTTTGTGTTAAAAATAAATAGACAGTGTATATTAGTAAGCATGCCTTTGTATTACTGATTGCTGCGACCATATCTTGCTTGGCCTGTTTTTCATATTTTAATATTTTATACATCTTTGCTTTATTTGATAATAAATCTAGCTGAGTTTCATATTCTTGTTTTTACTAAATTCTCCTATTTGATTTAACGTGCAAATATCACATTTCCTTCCGCACCTTTGTTGTTAATTGACTCAATGGAAGTCGATAATTGGTACATGCAAGAGTGACAGATGAAATTGTCTTTGCAAATGTTTTAACACTGTCTAAGGTATTATGAGATTTTCAAATAGGATGTTGTATACTGCTGTCCACTTATTCATCTTTGTTTTTGATTCCCTACTGCTTAATAGCATCCAAGAAATTGGAGTTTGGGTAAGCTTTTGAAGGAGTTTGGCCCATGACAATTTCTGGGAAACTACTGGATGGTGAGCTGATACATTATTATCCTTATCCTAAAGGCATTTCCTGGTTTGTTTGACATAAATTCTTATGGAATGGATATTCTCCAGTATTCATTTGCAGTACAATTACAGAGGAAGCTGTATTAAAATCTCTTGAGGCACACTCACATGAACTAAACTCTATAGATCTTGATGACATTCACCTTCCAAACTTGACAAGGCCTTCAGAGGAATCCGCAAGAAGAGCTCTTCATTGAAACGTTGGCTTGCTATATGCTCTGATGATTTGACTAAGTGAGTGAACCCTGCGCTTGTGTGTGCGCATAATACCCGTATATTTGAGCATGCTATTTTTATTTTGAGTCATTTCTTTTTTGCTTTTTATTTTTTACAATATTATGAGTTTTATCATCCCCTGATATGTCTAATGTAGGAACGGACGGTACCATGCTACTACTAGCCTCTTCCGCCAGTACCTTGGAGATTTTTTAATTGTTTCATACTTGGATGTTATTGAAGAGTCTGGTTACGATGATGCATATGTGAAGGAAGTTGAAGTAATAATCTTCTCGTCAAGCATACTTTAATTTATTTTTTTCATATCGACAATAGTTGATGAATGCTAACATGGATTTATTAACTTATGATTATATTGCCTTTAAGAAGAAAAAAAAAAATGTAAATATTTGCTGCTATATGATTACGTAAATATGACACCTGCTTAATGGTTCTAAATAAATGAGTTTGAGTTTGAGTTTGCTCTAGAAATGGTATTATTTACTTTGATTCCAGTTTTCTAGGTTTAGGTTTAGAAGTAGAATAATCGTTTTGCTTACAGATTTTCTTATCAGTAGTTATTATGCTCATTTGTTCTTTAGTAGAACTACCAGAACCTTACCTGTTTTTATAGTGTTCCTTTTAACAATTAATTTTTTTTCTTAACTAAAATTTCATCTGAAAACAGAGAGCAGTTCTGGAGAAAACCCAACTGTGTGACCATCTTGTAAACATGAACAGGCTCAGCAGCCAAATACCCAACTGTGTGAATTATATTCATGTGTATGTGATTTTGTCAAGTCTTAGATTTTGAGATATTGTCATGTATCCACTTTAAAATAGAAATCGAACTTTTTTTACAGTTGGATTTATTTCTTAATTTTTATCTTATGAAATAATATTAAGAAATTTGAAAAACTTCAAACTTCTCTTCACCATTAACTTGAATACTGAACAACTAATGCACGACTAAACCATGACATTCAGCCACTAACCATGACTCCATGACAACTTGGACTCTCCGATTAACTAGCAACTAAACAACCAAGTCCCTAAACAATAGGACTTCCACAATTTAACAACATAATCATAAACCTAATAAATAGAATAATAAATATTCTTCACAAAGCAGCGGCAAAGCACCCAAGAGGCCGTAGTTGCAGGCTTGCAGCAACCGCACCAAGTCTGGGAGGCGCTGGGAGGGTCTGGGAGGCGCTAGGCGGGTCTGGGCGGAGCTAGGCGGATCTAGGCGGCCCTAGGCGGCGCTAGGCGGGTCTGGCTGCCAGGGTGGGTCTGGTTCTTTTCTTTTATTCTTTAAGCCTACTGCCTAGCGATTTTTCAAACTTATGCACTGCAGGGCTGGTCTAGGCGGTGCTGGGAGGGTCTGGGCGGGTCTGGGCGGATAGGCAGAGCTAGGCGGGTCTAGGCGGCGCTAGGCGGCCCTAGGCGGCCCTAGGCGGCGCTAGGCGGGTCTGGGTGCCAGGGTGGGTCGGGTGGGTCTGGTTCTTCTCTATGCTGAAACCACTGATTTCCATCCTTTCTGCTGTGTTATATTTGGTCCAGTTGTTCTTATACAAATAATTGGGAAATAAGTAAAAACTCTTTTCGAAAAGGGAAAAAACGGTGGAGAATTTAGGTTAATATGAAATATGGTATGGAGAACAAATATGAAGAACCTTCATGAAAAAACATGTTATTCTGCAGTCCATTATACTTAACATGCTAGGGAAGGCGCTCGAACTTTTCATACATGGAACCTAACTGAAATCATCAATGCTCATATTCTATTAGGTGAACAATATATACCATTTGAGATTCTTTTCTTTGTTTGTAATTTGCAGATAATAATTATAGGGAATTGGCTTGGGGTGCTTTAGATGATGTTGTGATGGGTGGAGTTAGTGAAAGTACATTTCAGATTGATCCAAACGGTGGTGAAAATGGTGGACCAACTGGAATTTTTAAAGGTATGATCTTTTCAAACTTTAGAACTGGTGTCTTTGTATTGCGTTCTCACTGGTGATTCTATTAGAACTGTTCATATTTGGATTGGTTTAGTTGAAATTTATTTATTTGGTATGTCTCTTCTCCTTCAGGGGTTGTTTCCACTGCAAACAATGGTGGTTTTACCAGTATCAGAACAAAGGTAAAGAGCAACGTTTTCTTGTGACTTGTAAATATCTTGTGCATAGAATTTTTTGCTGTTCCCTGAAGTTGGTCAGTTGCTTATCATCTAGTGATGAATATGCTTGTATCTAGAATCTATCAACAGCTGAGGATCTCTCTGCATATGATGGTTTGGAGCTGCGCCTTAAAGGTGACAGTCGTCGCTATAAACTAATTGTTCGCACAAGTCGTGATTGGGATACTGTTGGTTACACAGCAGGCCTTGACACTGTTGGAGACCAGTGGCAGACAGTAGGTAACACACTAGCTCCTTGATCGACATTAAAATTGTAGTTACATATCTCAAACTCCAATAGTAATCTGTCACATTTTTTTCCAGATACGTTTGCCATTTTATTCTTTGAAGCCGATATTTCGAGCAAGAACTGTGTCGGATGCACCACCTTTTGACCCCAGCAATATTGTGTCATTGCAGCCACATTTTTGCAGCCACTTTCTTTTAGTCTATTCTTTCACTTCATTTTCTTCTATGTTTATTGATGGGATTCAAAATTATGGCAGCTCATGTTTAGCAAGTTTGAATATGATGGGAAACTGAATCCTACTTTTGTGGAAGGGGCATTTATACTCCCATGAAGAGGAGATAGGAGGATGTGGCCGGTTATTATTGTAAGGTAGAATGTTAAGCATAAAAAATAAAATAAAAAATAGAGTTGAGTTGACCCTGCAAGTACCTTTCAAATTGTTGATGCCAAGATGAATCTCGGTTAGCTGGGTCAAGTTCCCAATATTTTTGGGTATGTTTCCAGTCAAATTGTTTTTATTCAACTTTAGTACAAGAAGTTGTGTACATTGCCATAATTTAGATGGAAGTGGACCATCAAGTTGGTTGTTACCCAAACCCAGCTGTTGCATACTAGGAAGACGCTCACATATGTTGTCTGGAAGATTACCAATCAAGTTGTTTTCATATAGGGACAAAACAATCAAAGAAGACATGTTGAAGAAACCCGCATGAATAATATCACCTTCTAGGGCATTCCACTGCACAAACAACTTCTCTAACTGATCTAAACTGCCGATCTCGTTTGGAATTTCTGAAAAATCAACATGTATATATTTAACCCCGTTATCATCAACCAGCCCTTAAGATTATATGTGTAAGCAGTTTATGAATACTATATAATGCTCTGCAACAAAATGCTAAGTCGTATTAGAATAGCATAACTTTGAAATTGTTGGAGTCAAGATGTATCTCCTTGAGCATTGTTAAGTTCCCTATTTCTCTTAGTATGATGCCTGTTAAACATGTGTACATGCCACAGAAAAAGAAGAGAGAAGGAAAAACAAAAGAATTAACTAATGTTAAATGGTAATAATCAATTCCTAGATAGCTGTTTGTTAACTCGTACCTGATAGTTCGTTATTGCCCAAATCAATTGTTTGCAATGCAGAGAAGTTGAAGATAGCAGTGGGTATGGAACCTGAGAATTGATTATCATACAAGTCAACTGTTTGAAGTCATGAATTATGTGGAATATCAGTAGTTCTTGTCATTAGAGTGGAATATCAGTACTAATACGAATACTAATACTAAACATGTTGGCCATAAATTAGTTCTTGTCTTTAGAGTGATAACCGACCAATAAAGTATAAATTCTTGAGATGGTAAACAATATTTTCTGTGTATTCAAGATAGTAGTAACTAATAAAGTAGAAGTTGTTGGTTGATTTGCATTGCTCTGATTTCTAAGCATATTAAACATCAGAAGCTAGAGAGTTTGACTACTAGACAGAGATAGGTAATCAGCTAAGCTCTCTAGCATGTACACATCTTGGAGTTCCGCAATGCATGTTCTCATTTTAATTAGTTGGTTAGATCCATACAATTCTTTGTAACTCAAATCTTAGACATTCAAGATAAGCTACAAATGCAACTTGCCTACTTCTTTGGCAAAAGAAATATTATAACTGTTCTTTGGATGAGAAGAAAAAATATATAATTAATGGGTGTTAGACCCCGATTGGGATTGCTTTTTTGGCCAAAAACCTGCTTCACTTTAAAGTTAAGCAGTTTAAGCCTGATGAAAAGAGAGCTGCCCAAACAAAAACAGGAAAAACGAAAGACGGAGAGGCTGCAATGTTATTTATGTGATTTTAGTATATACCATGAAAAGAAAATCACAAATTGACCTTCTTAATCATTAAGGACAACATATTAAGCCTGATGAAAAGAAAACTACTGGATGAAAAGAAATCACAAGTTGACATTTATCATGATGATGAAAAGAAAACTACTGGACACCTCCATTGTCCTTCAAAAGCTTATTCTTGATTTTATTGAGTGTGGCTACAGATTCTTGCATATTAATCCTCTGTGCCGGTGATTCTGCAGAACAAGCGAGAGCTAATCTAATGATGGATGATAAGCAATCCCTCCAGGTCTCAACATCATGCTCCTGCTTGGTCTTCCCAAGTAAATTGGCATCCACAACTTCATCTATTATTGCATCTGGTAATAGTAGTGAATTTGCAATCCATTGCTTTAAACTCATTTTCCCAGAGAACATTTCATCTGTTGGCTTCCTTCTTGTAAATGTTTCCATCAGTACAATACCAAAACTGTATACATCCCCTCTTGTTGAGATTATTCCTTCCGTTCCATACTCTGCAATATTATTAATTACATATATATGATGAAAAAAATTGTTGACCTTCTTCACAAATTAAGGACAAGATATAGAATTGAAAGATAAACTAGCTTTGCAAGCACTCACCTGGAGCCATGTACCCAATTGTGGCTAGAGTCATGGTTTGGGTTGTAGAATCTCCTAAACCCACGAGTTTAGCAATGCCAAAATCAGCAACATGTGCAACCATATCATCATCTAGAAGTATATTGCTGGGCTTCATATCACAATGGACGATAGGTACTGAATTACCATGGTGTAGGTACTCCAATGCTGACGCAACGTCTATCATGATGTTCATCCTTTGTAACATATTCAAAGAATAGTTTTCTGAATACAACCACTTCTCGAGGCTCCCATTTGGCATGTAATTCAATACTAAGGCTTTGAAATCAAGTTCACTGCAACAGCTGATGATTTTGATAAGGTTTCGATGACGAATATTGCTTAGAATTTCACATTCCCTATCAAAACTCTTGAAAGCCCCTTCTAGCTGTAAACTGAAAACCTTTACTGCAACATATGTTCCATCTGAAAGTGTCCCTTTATATACTGAGCCAAAACCCCCACTTCCAAGTAAGTTATTTTCAGTAAGTCCATTTGTTGCCCTTAGAAGATCTAGGTGTGAAACTCTTCTCCAAAGAAGTTGAGGCAACGAGTTTGCCTCTCTTGCAACTTCCACGTTCTTTTTCCTGCGTAGTACAAAGATAGATACGGAGGCCACTAGGAGAATAACTGATATGATCCCTAGGATGATATATTTAGCTTTCCTCCAATTTGGTTCAAGTGTACCATTTTTGCATGGTGGAACATGGAGTCGGGGTGCACCACATAGTGCCATGTTCGAGACAAATGATTGAGCAGGGAAGTTTTGGAAGGGTCCACCTGTTGGAATTTGTCCTTGGAGCCTGTTGAATGACAAATCCAGATACTTGAGATGTAAGAGAGCTTCTAAAGAACTTGGAATCACTCCAGACATACTGTTTCTGGATAAATTCAACAGTTCCAAGCTTAGCAAGTTGTTAAATGAACTTGGAATAGGGCCTTCCAAATTATTATTTGCCAAGGACAGATTAACCAAATCTTGAAGACCCCCAATGGTGCTTGGTATAATACCAGATAAATGGTTATTTGATAAATCTACCTCTAGGACAACTTTCAAGTTTCCAATACCTTCCGAGAGAGGTCCAATTAGAGAATTGGATGATAAGTTTATATGCAAGATATCGACAAGTCTCCAAAAAGTAGATGGTATTGTGAAACTCAACGAATTGGACTCTAGTGATAGAATCCTTATAGATGCAGCTAGATTTCCCAAGCAAGATGGTATAGAACCAGAGAGCTGATTACTGCCCAAAAATAATTCAACTAGTTTATCTAGTTGACAAAGCTGATATGGGATGTATCCTTCCAACTTGTTGTCATTCAAATACAAACCTTGGAGATTTCTTAGTCTTTCCACAGAAGTTGGAATTGATCCGGTCAATTGATTGTATCCCAAGTTTAAGTCTATCAAGCTGCTCGAGTTGCCAATATTAATGGGAATGTTACCCTTCATGCTGCAACCTATTAAATCAATATATAGAAGTGACGATATAGAGCAATTCCGAAGGGAATCATCAAGTCTAGCATTTAACGGATTAGCTCCCAAGACTAGTCTTTTCAAATTTCCATGATTAGCCAAACAAGAGAGAGTGGAAGTCTCAATCGTCAAATTATTCATGTATAAGTTAAGGCACTCAAGGTTTGTTAAGGCACAAGCGTGCTTGGAATAAACCCTGTAAATGAGTTTTGGTGCAATTGTAGGTGCGTGAGCATAGAAGCATTGGAGAAGTTGGGGATTACTCCGCTGAGGTCATTTGCTTGTGTATAAAGAACGTTGTATGTTTGGAAGCCCAAGGCCTATGTTTGCAGGGAGGCTACCAGATAGTTGATTCATACCAAGAGTCAGTTCTTCTATCTTGGACATATTGAAGATTGAGGATGGGATACTGCCTGCAACAATTTCACAACCCCTTGAGCAAAGCACATTTACGTAAGTTCTAGTCATCGATTGGCTGCATGTGTCTTTATGCTTCTTCTTTTTTTTTACTTCGATAGAACCTTTATTAGGCAAGTCAATATATTTTATTCTGATCATAGTTGAACAACCAATATTCATGGTTAACTATCTCCCCCATTTACTAACTATGAAATAAATTTAACTACTAAAATAAGATATGAAACAAGACAAACATTTAACTAAGTTGGCTAGAATGGATATGCTCCTCACTCTGCAGTCGAGTTCAAATTCCCTCTCCTTAATTTAGATTAGATTAAAGTATAATATCGTTTGTATTTTATATATATATATATATATATATATATATATGAAACAATTTTTTGGGGGTACAAACTACGAAATAGTTAAATAATGATAAATTATGCAACCAAACACAAAAGATAAATCATAATTGGATAACATAATGAAATATCAATTACCTGTCAAATTGTTGGTGTCAAGTGCAATCATCGTTAACTGTGTTAAGTTCCCAATATTTTTGGGTATGCTTCCATTGAAATTGTTTTTCTCCAACGATAATATAAGAAGCTCTTTGCATTGCCATAATTTGGATGGAAGTGGACCATCAAAGTGGTTAAGACCCAAACCGAGCACTTGAATACTAGGAAGATGCTGGCATATATTGTCTGGAAGAACGCCACTCAAGCTGTTTTCATATAGAGTCAACATAGTCAAAGAAGACATGTTGAAAACAGCCACAGGAACAGGGCCTTTTAGGGCATTAGACTGCACATGCAACTTCTCGAGCTTATCTAAATTGCCAATCTCTTTTGGAATTTCTGAAAATCATACGGATATTCACACACACACATATATATGTTAAACTCATGATTTATGCATATATAATGCACCGCAACAAAAGTCAAGTCATATATAACTTTATCACATACAAATGCGAGGCAATGAATGAAACAATATACCGTTGAAATTGTTGTGGACCAAGTTTATCTTCTTCAACATTGTTAAGTTCCCTAATTGTCTTGGAATCCCACCTGTTATGTATGCCAAAGAGTTAGAATATATTTGAATATATGTTAGGTTTTGTTTAGCTACTGTTTTTAGCTTTTCTTGACAAACATATAATCTCATATGTATAATCAAACTCAAAGAATTTAGGCTAGTTTAAGTTAGTGCTAAGTTGACTACATTGGTTGAGATCAACTTCATTATTGCCCAATGCAATCAAGCTTAGTGAAGGTAAGATTTTTATATATGCATTGCATGCATTATAGTGTTCTCCAGCATGCATCATTAGTTGTCATATATGTAATTCCTCATAGCTCATCTTTAGAAATTAGGACTTGAGTATTTGCTAGAAAGTTGAAGTACATTGAAGAGCTTATGAGGCTACAAAATCAAGATAATTTGTACATTCATTTATAATTGGCATAATTAGGAAAATCACCATCTACATCACAATATATACTTTGTCTAGATGACCAGTCTTATAAGCCAAATATTTCCAGCACGGAATTTCTAATCAAAGTGACGTTTTCTGATTTGTCAATTTTAAAAAATCACGTGAGCTTATCTATGGTCTATTACCTAACCATTTGTCCTATTCTAGCTCTTATCATTAGCTGCCATGTTTTTTTTAGGATGCCTTAATTTATCAAAAGGGTGGCTGATGGTAGAGGGCAGCCAACACTTTCATTTGGGATTGTTGAGAGACATTTTGTTGGCCTTGCCATTTTCAGTGAGAAGGGTTCATGGGTTCTTGAGAGCTGGGTTTTTCAATGAAAAAAAAAATTTCTAGATTCTATTTCAATGGTCTGAAATCTTAAGCACTCTTGCGTTTTAGAAAGTTTTGAGAGTTTCTTACTTTTCTGCATTCTATATGAGATCTGAGTTTTTCATTATGAGATCTTGAAAATTATTTTTCTAAAATATGCTTCAATCTTTGAAACTTTCTTCACCCTTTGAGAATTTTTTTAGAGTAAAACTTCTACTATGCATTCTCTACTTTGTGAAGTATGTGTTGTTCATTATGAGATTTTGAGAGAGAGAGAGAGAGAGAGAGTTTTGAGAGCTTTTTTTTCCTTTGCATTTTCTTCTCTGAGTGAGGTTGTGATTTTAAAATGAGGTTTTAGATTTTAAAATCTTCTTCGGTTTAGAAATCTGCATCTAGGAGAATCATACACACTATATATCATCTAGATCTAGGTAAGATTCTTTGTTAGTTTCTTTAGGATGATGGTTTCTTGAAGAAATTGACTCTTCCATTTTAGAATCTATAGTTCTCTGATATGTTACTATCCTGAGCTGAGTTGTGGTGCTATGGGGTGAAGAAGCTGATGGACTAGCTCTCATTTCCATGAAGAACAAGCTTCTAGCTCAACTAAGTTTGGAGAAGAATGTTGCACAAGTAGAGGTAGTGCTCATTTCCTAAATAGACCTAGGATTGTTTGATCTTGTGATTACTTTTTCTATAAGAATCTTTTTGACTTAGTGGATTGCCTAGTCGGAGTAATGCCCCAATTTTTCCCGGTGCTGCATTTCTAGGTGAATATTATCTCTGAAATGTTGATAAATGTTCACACACCTTTCACTCTAATTGTTGCTAGCACAGGGAATGCCTAAAATGACGGGTCCTTCTGAGTGCCTAGATTGTCACGTAGTTATCTTATAGGCTTGCAGGTTCTTATATTTGATTTGTGAAGAGTATGTGTTTTGCTTGTCTGTTCATAGGTCTATGACTAGTATTTGACTAGTCATATTGTTACTAAGAACGGTTAATCATTGTTGTATTGATGTTTTAATTTACCATCTTCACCTAAGTACCAATTTCAATATATAATCTAGTCACTTGCAACTCAAATAGTGTAAACACAAATTCATGCCCTTTTTATTACGGAAGCATTTTTGCTCATCAATTTAACCCAATGTGTACCATCATCACCATTCTCAAAATTTGACATATATCCCTGACTATAATCATAGTTAAGTATTTTAATTTCAAATGTTTTAAATCTTTTAAAGTATTTAAAATTATTAGATGAGAGAGTTTTTTTCCCTTCTAAATGTTATTTTATTATTATTATTATTGATTTTTTTTAATTAGGAATAATTACAATTTTGGTTACTATGGTTGGGGTCGAATTTAATTTTAATCACCGCACTTTCAATTTTCCAATTTTGACCATCACACCTTGCATCGTTAGCAAATCAAGTCAAATTAAGATATTCCGTCAATTAAGACGCACCACATACGTGCGCGCAGAGGCGATATTGCCCTTTCGCCCCTAACCCAACTCTCTCCCTCTGCAGCCGAACGCTTTCTCTTCCCCTCTTCTCCTCTCTACAACTTCTCCATCCTCCCCCACAATCTCTCAATCTTCAGAGCACTCATTTACATTAAAACACTGCAATTGAAGACAACGATCCAAAGAAATCCCACACAATGCACGCCAAGACCGACTACTAGCCTCGCGCTATCGTCCCCCACTGTCACTCCTCCATCGGCCGCCACTCATGCGAGTCCTCCTCCACCCTGTTCTCCGAGTCCCTCAAAATCATCAACTTTTATACATATAGCTTCTCCATCTGTGTGTCTGTATTATTCCCATTTCAATTCATTCCTCTCCCAATTTAGGGTTCTTTATTTGTGACAGAGGAAAAAAAAACGGAACGCTTGTGAATTCAGAAATTATTTAATTTTCTTTTGTGGTAGATCCTATAGCTAGCTACAAAAGAAACAAAATTGTTAAATACTTGCTTGGTGTTCTAGGTTGGTTTATCTTTTTCTTCCAGCTGTTGACGATGTTGGTAGTGTGAAGGAATTTTGTTGCTTCATCAATTGGTTTTGATCTTCTTCTCTAATTCCGAAAAGTTGTGCGCCAAGGAAGATTTTTTGGGGATAGGGATTGGATGGGGGTGGGAGAAACGGGGATGGTGGTTGGGTTGTTGTTGTTTTTTTTTTTAATAAATAATTTCATTTAGTTTTTTAAAAATTTTATTTATTAATGGTTTAAATATTGGAAGTACAATTTTGTCCCTGCACGCACTTAGCACGTGCAATTAAACTTATGGAATTAAGAGATGTGACTTGATTTGCTGATGACGCAAAGTGTGATGACGAAAATCAAAAAATTGAAAGTGCAATGACTAAAATTAAATTCGACCCCAGCCCAAATGACCAAAATTGTAACTTCCCCTTTTAATTACTTTAAAGACTTAAAAATAAATAGTTAATTATAATTATAACAATGGACATATATCAAATTTTGACAAGGGTGGTGAGGAGAAACACTTGTGTGCGACGGGGCTATGCCAGGCATGATAACTTTTTCATTTGGCATAGTGTGATTGATCGAGGATAGCAAAACAATATTATCTTTGTTTTATATAAGTTTTTCTAGATAGGAAGAATACACATTGGGTTCAAGTGGTGAGCAAAAATGCTCCTTTTTTTATTACTAGCTGCAACCCCAAATTAAAACAGGCGCATGCCATGTAGGATTAGTTGTTGTCCATCTTATTCATTCTTTATAATCCATGCATTATCTCCCAATACCCAACGAGTCTTTATGAAAAATATAATCTATTCAAGTGAGTATTTTTTAGTATTGGATGAGCTACGATAAAGCAAAAATGTGGCTAATTTTCTAAAGAAAAAGAACAAATCGGGATAATTTAGCTCATTTATAGATTAATGACAAGATGTTAAAAGGTAATAATCAATCGACAGTATAGTGTAGATAACTTGTTGATACATATGTACCTGATAGCTGATTGTTGCTCAGATCAATTTCTTGAAGCGTATATAAGTTGAAGATAGTCGAAGGTATGGAACCTGAATTTAGAATGGACACATACCATGTAGAATTAATTATTTCTCATATATTATTAATTATTTACTATCTATGTCTTTATCCCCCAATACCCAACAAGTTTTTATCATATATAGTCCCTAGTTTCATTAATGTAAGTTTTGTACAAACTTTCAAATATTGTAAAAAAAAATAAAAATTCAACATGAATAGACCCAACTACCCTCACAGTTAAAAACCAAATACATGATCTCTTCAAGTGAGAGTTCTTTAGGATTGCATGACCTGCAAGTAATAAAAACGGAGTCTAATTTTCTAAAGAAAAAAGAACAAACTGGACTTATAGATTAATATCAAAATGTTTAAAACGTAATGATAGACCAACAGTAGAGTCTAGATAACCTGTTGACATATACGTACCTGATAGTTGGTTAATGCTTAGATCAATTACTTGTAGTGTAGATAAGTTGAAGATAGTCGCGGGTATGGAACCTGAAAAATTATTACCATACAAATAGAAGCTTTGAAGTTTGGGGAAGGACCCAAACCACGATGGAATGGATCCCATGAAATTGTTGTATCCGAAGCTAATAAACCTCAAGCGACGCAAATAAGACAATTCATGGGGCAAAGTACTATGGAAGCTGTTATTGTTGAAGCTTAGTACAACAAGGAATGAGAGGTTGCCTAAGTGTGGTGGAATGGTGCCAATAAAACCCATGTATGAGAGATTCAATGATGCTACTCTGAGATGGCGAGCACCACAAGTAACGCCAACCCAGTTGCAGGCGGAGGTGGTGGTTGACCAGTTGACCAAGATGTTGTGAGGGTCACTGGTGATGTGGGATCTCAGAGCAAGAAGAGCGGCCTGGTCCGTGGTGATGTTGGTTTGTGTTGCTTCTGTGCCGATAGTTAATTCAGCCATATATAGAGAACTGTACTGCAGCACCAGCAAGAACGTGATTGACAAGAGGAAATGACTTCTCTCCTCCATGAGCACCGAAAACAGAGAAGTTTTCCTTCCAACTGCAAAGTGTGTTTCCTTTTCTTTTTTTTCCCCAATTGAAAATTGAAATCATTAAATAATAGTATTGCAAACAGAGACAAGTTGGCAATGAGTGGGGCACATGATTGCACAGTGAGAGATGGAATCCTCGTCCTAAAGGCATCTGTTTCCGAGACAGCACGGCGTTTCCCCTATGCAACGACGAAGACTTAGGAAGAACTGACAATTGGGCATCCTCTTTCTGCACATCTTCTTCACAAATGTACGGGAACTTTACAACCACAGATAAAACGCCCATGTGGCCCAACCAACGCTTTGCGCTCTTAGGCTACCAGCTTCCAAACCCTATTTCTAAGTTGAATCCATTTTTGGACAAAATGATTATTTGAAAAATTGGTGAAAATCTGAATACGAACAGACATGTATATTGTAAAAAGAAAATAAGCATACGGCTCTGGTCCATGGGACAATTGGTGTAAACTGAAAGGTTGAAGCTTCAGATCCAAAATCCAATCTTTCCGTCCCCTCCCTATGCACCAAATTCTCCATCTCTATCACATGGTTGCACCGTGAGGGATGGAATCCATGTAACCCTACCTCATTTCTTTCATTATAGTCAAGTGAAAGAGAGGGGACATGCAAAATGCGTAATGATGGGGAATAGTTTGAGTGAAACTATATTTGTAGGATTGCAAGTAATATAACAAGTCTTTGAGGGTTGTTATAGGTTAATTTCCATAAGAGTAGTGCTATTTGTATTACATTTGCTGACCAAATTGCTAATCACCTCTATGTAGGTCTCATATACATTCGATGGTATAAATATGATACAAATAGTATTATTATTTCTATAAAGACATTAACCATAGCAAGTAGTAAGGCATGTTGCAATCACGGCTAACACTCATCGAGCAAGTATCCCGACATTAAATTTAAGTTTAATAAATATACGGGTTAGAGATTGGCGAAGAATTTAATTATCAAGTTAGCTCCTTTTGTGATTTGGAAACCACAAGTGGCGATGGAATCAAATTAATTAATTGACATTTGAACATGACATGAAAGGAATTGAAACTAGCCTTAGAAAAGCCAACGGCCTTGTGAGAATTTGGCGTGGTTCACTCCAATTAATATTGTAGGACTTTGTCAGAATTCGGTGGCTAAACTCTTGATTCCGACATTTTAAAAAAAAAAAACTCCAACATTGTAGATACCTTTAGAAGAGCAGAAAAACTTATATGAAACGGAGATAGCACTATTTTGCTATCCTCAACCAATCACATATTATCACATGAAAAAGTTATCACAAGTAGTATCATGATTGGCCGGAAATAGCAAAATAATGTTATCCCCGTTTCACACAAGTGTTTCTCCTAAAAGAGACTTAATAGAACCAGTCCCAAGATACCATGTTAGTCAATGAGAACATCTAAGAAGAAAATAAACCAAAATTGCTGATTCTAATTAGAAAAGAACAAAACTTAAGGGCACGTTTGTTTAGGAAGATTTGGATTCAAATCCAAATCTTTATGTTTAGGCCAAGTTTCATGGAGTTGATTTGAATTCTAGTGTGAATTTGAGTATTTGAAATACCTAGTTATTCAGGCTCAATGACATCCAAGTCATTCTGCTTTAGGTTTTGGGCAACTACCTCCCAACCGAAGGATCCAAACCGAAAAGATGTTTACTTCCATAGAGTTAAGGTAAGCAACTTGATCAAGGTTTGTCAAGGAAGAAGATTTATTATATGGAAGATCTTGCATGTCTGTCCGATGGGGTTGATGTGTTTGCTATAACACATTCAGTTTTTGGTCTAGTCATGTTCCATGTATATTTTAATATTTAGGAGAAAGTTAGGTGACCGTGAGGATGCATGGAAATCATCATGTCATCAAATTAATATATAATCATAATATCATATCCAAACATTCAGTTTTTCTTTTTTTTTTTTTTTTTTCTTTTTCCGATTGAAAACTTGAAATCATTGAAAAATTTGTTGCAGTGACAGTCTATGAAGATAGAACAAGTTGCCAAAGAGTGGGGCAAATGACATAGACGATTAATAAAGGAAGAATAAAACTTATGCAACCTGGGGTACAAAATTCGCAAGTAGGCAGATGCAACCACTTAGACGGGTAATAAAGGAAGAATGGGACTTCAAATGATTGTGGAAGAAAATTAAAGAACATTCAAATTTCTAATATCTTCTGAGAGATATCCAATAAGATATATGCACGTTGTGAATATGAACATAGAAGTAAAAGTTCAATTTTAAGAGGATTCTAAACTAACACTTGGAAAAAGGAAAAAAAATCTACCTGATAGCTGGTTATGGCTAAGATCAACTTTTTGCAAAGCAGATAAGTTGAAAATAGTCGTGGGTATCGAATCAGAAAAATGATTGCCATACAAGTTGAAGGTTTGAAGTTTGGGTAAGGACCCGAACCATGATGGAAGGGTTCCCATAAAGTTGTTGAATCTGAAGTTAATTATTTTCAACCGACGGCACTGAGACAATTCATGGGGCAAGGTACCATGGAATGGAAACTGTTATTTTGTGAATTGCAACTTAACAAGAAAAGAGAGATTGCCTAGGTGTGGAGGAATGGTGCCTCTACATAAGAGAGGTTCAAGACCGTGACTCTACGGTGGCGTATACCGCAAGTAACACCATGAACCCAGTTGCAAACGGAGGTGGTGGTGGATGACCAGTTGACCAAGATGTTTTGAGGGTCAGTGGTGATATGGGATTTGAGAGCAAGAAGAGCAGACTGGTCTGTGCTGATGTTGGTTTTTGTTGCCAGTGTTAATGCAGCCGTAGAATATACTGTGCCAGAAACAATGTCATCCAAAGAGGAAACGAGTTATGTCCATTTATGTGCATGTGTGTGGCTGGCTGGGATATGCAAAATATGGAATTCTATATATATATATAAAAAAACATAAGTCTGATGGTAATAATTTCTTGCATATAGGGTTAGTTCAAGTTGCTGTCAAACCGCTAACCAGATTAGGATTGCAAGCCTCCATCCTTCTCTGTTTGCGTGATGCCAGATTCATCAAGTTTAGTGATAGTACTTTAGGAGTCATTGAGTCTAGTCTATGTAATGGTCCGGTCCATTTCGATTGTTACCCAGATTTCACTGTAAGTCTTAGTGATCCACACATCCTGAAAGCCCTAACTCTGAATATTAAGACCGAAGGTTACGATGTCCTCCCAAGCACTCAACCTTTAGCCTTAGTTTACAGAATCTACTATAAGGTTACAGGCACTAATATAAATTTTCAAGCCTTGAATAAAAGCCCAAAAGACCAAACAGTTTTAATCCAGAGTCATACTGCAGATGCCCATATCCAAGTCCCTCATATCATCAAATGGTCAGAGGTTGCCCTTCCAAAAGATTGGACCCTAGTTACCGAGAGCCAACCAGCTCCGATCCAACGTAGTCTAAGCAATTTAGATTACATCCAACAATACCTAGATGGCACAGTTAAAATTAAATTTGAAAATCAGCCTTTAAGAAAGTCTAATGTCCAGTTGCAATAGTTGCCAACCCCCGGTCAGTCGCAAAGGCATGCCCCACTCGGCATTCCTTTACTGCCTCGTCTTCCTCTAGAACGAGACCTAGAGTTAGAAAAGGCCATGATCTATTTTAAGCTTGAGTCCCTGAGAAAATCTTCTCAGGTAAACCAACCTTGTTACGGCAAGGTACCAGTTGACCAAGAAGATAAGTCTGACTCACCCGAGTCCCCAACTCAGTCTGATTTCATAGTTGATAATCAATTAAGAACCCTTAATAGAAAATTCGTAATTGATTGGAAACGTCTTAATCAGCACCTTAAGTCCTCAGAAAACCAGCTTAGAAGAGATAGTTACCACCAAGCCTACCCTAATAGAGAAGTCCGCGACAAAATCTTTAGTGAGTGGAAAGATTACATGCGGTCAGCCAAAGTTGAAATTTTCTACCTTGATTTTGTTGAAAGCCGATATATGACTAGTGAGTTAAAAACTTTAACAAAAGAAAAGTGGAAAATGTTAGACAGAACGGTTGTTGAGTCTAGCCACCCACCAGTCGACACCATAGTTATCAGCCATAGGAACAGCCTCATCCCAGCTAGTCCCTTTAAGGCCGTTGAAAGTAACAATGAGAGTAGAAGATTAATTGAACAAAATAATTACACCAACCAGAGTCTAGTTGTCATAGGAAAACAATTGGACACAATTGAAACAAAAATTGATAAAATTGTTAGTTCCCCAGAAGTCAAGTCTAAGCTAAAAGTTGAAAAGCCGATAGTCCAGTTCCAGGATCTTAAGTCGAGTCCCACTCTTAAGATCAAACCAACAATGAAAAAAATAGAAGAAATGCTAGAACAGTTGACCCCAAAAGCTGAAAAATCTGGTCTTAAAACACTAGATTCTTTCATCAACCCCTCTGAGTCTGAGCCTGAGTCAACAAGTTCTGAAACCAGTAACATTTCCAAAATAGAACAAGCCTTTAGGAACTTAAAAGTCCAAGTTGAACCTAGGATTAAGAAAATAGAACGACATATAAGTCCTACCAGCCTAACTAAGAACTGGTATCCCAGACCAACTCCTCCAGACATTCAATTTGAAGAAAGAAACTTTCAAACCCAGTTTTCAGTTTCTTCCGACAAATTATATGAATGGAATATTGATGGTCTGTCTGAACAGGAAATATTCAATAAGTTGCAACATATGTCCATGGTCGCCAATAGTTACATCACCAATCACGCTTTGAATGCGAAATTGTACCCCGTTAGTTACCGGATTTACTGGTACTCTCAGGTATTGGTGGGATAAGCACCTTACCCCTGAGTCTAAAAATTTGATCATACATGCCGTAAAACTTAATGAAGACGGTCTCCCTATATTTGACAAACAAATAGGTCAAGGTATAGAAGACGGAGTCAACACTTTGTTTTACACAATAATTGAGCACTTCATTGGAACCCCTAGTAATACCACTGCTAGGATCCATGATCAGCTAAGTAATCTTAGATGCCCCAAGTTGTCTGATTTCCGATGGTATAAAGATGTTTTCATCTCTAGAGTCATGCTTAGGGATGATAGTAATCAGCCATTCTGGAAAGAAAAGTTCGTTAATGGTCTCCCAAACCTATTCGCCCATAAGATCCGAACCACCCTTAGTAATGAGCAGGGTCATATAGATTGGGATAGTTTAACGTATGGTAATATTATAAGCACAATTAATCAAGTTGGTATGAAAATGTGTATAGATTTTAAAATTGGTAGACAAATACAGTCCGACAGAAAATCCGCTAAGTATGAGTTAGGAAATTTCTGCGAACAGTACGGTCTTACCAGTCTTCCCCCATCTAGAAAAAATAAGCCTAGTCATCTCTGTAAGAATCGCCATTATTCTCGTAGAAAGCAGTTTTCTCGTCATAATGATGATTCACGCGATTTTTACAAACGAAAAAAATATGCCCCTAAGAAAAGTTGGTCGAGAAAACCAAAAAGTCAAAAGAATAGTCGCTCTAGTAAAAGTAAAGATAAAAGCAAAGTTAAATGTTTTAAATGTCAAAAATTCGGTCATTATGCGTCTGAATGTAAAGTCAAAGACACTATTAAACAGTTGAAAATCACAGATGAAGATAAAGAAAAGTTGATAAAAGCTTTAGAGTTGCGAGACTCTGAAGCAAGCCACACTGAGTCTTTAGTTGCAAGTTCAGAATCCGAGTGCAGCGGTTTGATTCACACTAAGTTCACCCACTGCTCAATTTGGTTGTAACGATAAATGTTGTAACAGGTTAAAGTCCATTTCTGTTCTGACTAAACAGGAAGAACAGGAGGAGTTGCTAATAGACTTAATAAGCCGAGTTGAAAATCCTGAGTTAAAATCCGAATATTTAAAAAAATTGAGAAAAGTCATCAGTCAGGAAAGCCCGAGTCCTTCTACCCCCAGCCAATTAGCCTGAACACTACCTTAGAAAAGTTTGCCAAAAAGAAAGAGGTCACCTTACAAGACCTGCAGTTAGAGGTAAAAATGGTAAAAAAGGAAATAGTTGATTTAAAACAAATAAGTCACAAGTTACAGAGTGAAAACTATACGATTAAACAAGACTTAGTTCGCCTCCTCGAAAAGAAACTTCTGAGTCTAAAAGCCAGCCAGAAAGTCCTCACAATTCTGATGAAGAACCTTCTGACAATAAACAAGCTGTAAACCTAATTCACCAAGATAATTTTAGAAAATGGTATTCTAAAGTAACTATACTTGTTCAAAATTTTGAGTTCACCACAGTTGCCTTGTTTGATTCAGGAGCTGACCTTAACTGTATTCAGGAAGGTCTGATTCCTACTAAGTTTTACCAGAAATCTAGTAACATCTCAAATCAGTAGAACTAATCATATATTAAAGCTTCCATTAGCATAAGCTTCTCATATTTGTTTAGTTACTATCACTTCCTTTGAATCAAGGAAAAGTTGTGTTTTTGTGCTAATCAAATTATCAATCCTATCAAAAGGTATGCACGTCTGTATTGCTAAAATATGAAAACTATGAGAGAATATTTGTTTGTGGGAATTTTCTGTGTATTCTTCTCCTTGTAGGAGGTCATATTTATAATACAATAAAACCTGAATGGGTAAATAAATAATAAATTCATAAATCTATTTACAGTAGGAAATCAGGAATTAAAGTAAATCAATTACAATTATAATAGGAATTCTTGGTGTGTAAGGAAAGTAAGTCAATATCCACAAGTCACGCCAACACTCCCCCTCACGTTGGTGCATAGATGTCGCCAATGCCCAATTGATCCAGTGAATTGTGGAATGCTTTACTGGAAATCGCCTTTGTCAAAATATCCGCCAATTGATTCTCGGATTTCACAAAAGAGAATTGAAACACTTTAGCCTCAAGCTTCTGTTTGATGAAGTGTCGATCCACCTCAACATGTTTAGTACGATCATGTTGAACTGGATTCTGTGCAATGGCTATAGCAGCTTTGTTGTCACAAAAGAGATTCATTGTGGATGTAGGTTTATACCCAAGTTCAGTAAGCAACTTTCTTAACCAAAGAAGTTCACAAATCCCTTTAGTCATGCCTTTGAACTCGGCTTCTGCACTGGATAAAACTACTACATTCTGTTTCTTGCTCCTCCATGTCACCAAATAACTCCCATGAATGTGAAGTAACCCTATGTGGATTTTCTATCTATTACATTACCTGCCCAATCTGCATCTGAATAACCATCAATATTTATATGACCATGTTTTGAGAACATAAGTCCTTTTCCAAGGTGCAAACTTCAAATATGTAAGTATCCGAAGAACTGCATTCATGTGGTCTTCACTTGGAGAGTGCATAAATTGGCTGACAATACTCACCGCATAAGCAATGTCTGGTCGAGTATGGGACAAATAGATCAATCTTCCCACTAACCTTTGGTATCTTTCTTTAAGTTGGAACTTGATCCTGATATTCTCCAAGATGATGATTCTGAACAATAGGAGTGTCTGCAGGTTTGCAATCTAGCATTCCTATGTCTGTCAACAAGTCCAAGACATATTTCCTTTGAGAGAGAAATATACCTTGATGTGATCAAGCCACCTCAATTCCCAAGAAATACATGAGTCCACCTAGATCCTTCATCTCAAACTCAGTAGCCAAATAGTCTTGTAGTTGTGATATTTCCTATTTATCATTCCCAGTAATAATCATATCATCAACATAGATTATTAATGATGTTACCTTCCCTTTCCGATATTTCAAGAATAGAGTATGATTTGAGTTACACTGTTTGAAACCATTGTTCTTCATTGCCATGGTGAACCGTCCAAACCATGCACGTGGTGATTGTTTCAATCCATATAATGCTTTTCGTAACTTGCAAACTGTTCTAGTATGAATAGTATTATATTCAGGAGGAACGTCCATGTACACCTCCTCCATGAGTTCACCATGTAGAAAAGCATTCTTTACATCAAACTGGTGTAGTGGCCAATCCAAATTAGCTGCAAGGGATAATAAGACTCTGACGGTATTTAACTTTGCAACTGGAGCAAAAGTTTCTTCATAGTCTATACCATAGGTCTGCGTGTACCCTTTTGCCACAAGTCTTGCCTTGTATCGCTCGATAGATCCATCTGCATTGTGTTTTATAGTAAACATCCATCTACATTTGATAGTCTTTTTTCCTCGTGGTATAGTCTCCAATGTCCAAGTCTGATTTTTCTCAAGAGCTTTCATCTCATCTTTTATAACTTTGACCCACTTAGGATCTTTCAATGCTTCAGAGACCTTGGTTGGAATATGGATAGCAGACAACTGACGCACAAAAGTCTTGAGTGGTTTAGATAGCTTCTCAGTGGACACATGATTTGCAATTGGATACTTAGATGTCTTGCCAATATCATGTGAATAACGGTTTGGTGGCTTCCCATGATTTTGCCTGAAAGGTAATTGATATCCAATTGTTTTATCCTCTAAATGCACAAGTCTAGTAGGAGTAGTTACCTCAAGGATATTCTCAGGAGATTGGTCTGTTGGTACTGTTGAGTTAGAGAGGGGGTCTTCATCTTGTTGTTCTGCATTTTCTTTAGGTGTGAGACTCGGATTAGAAATATCTTTGCATGGATCAGGTGGGTTAGGCAATTGATCGCTATGAATGGGTGATTGATCGCTTGTCGGTAGAGAGTAATCTCGTGCTCCGACTCGGGACGATCTATCATTTCTGTACATAGGAGAATTTCTTCGTTTTCTAAGTTGCTCCAATTCTGCTCTTCACTTGTATCTCCCTCTGAAGCGTAGAATTGGATGATGGGTCATGGTAGAACAACTCAGATTCCATAAAGGTCATATCCAAAGTGACATAGGTACATTGGGTAGGAGGGTGATAACAGCAGTAGCCTTTCTGATGAGTGACATAACCCACAAAAACACAACGAAGCGCACAAGGATCAAGTTTGCTACGTTGATTTTTGTGGAGATGAATGAAAGCCACACATCCAAATATTCGGGGTGTGATTGATCGTTTGTCGATAGAGAGTAAGAGTAATCTCGTGCTCCAGACTCGGGACGATCGATCATTTCTGTACATAGGAGAATTTCTTCATTTTCTAAGTTGCTCTAATTCTGCTCTTCACTTCGTATCTCCTCCTGAAGCGTAGAATTGGATGATGGGTCATGGTAGAACAACTCAGATTCCAGAAAGGTCACATCCAAAGTGACATAGGTACGTCGGGTAGGAGGGTGATAATAGCGGTAGCCTTTCGATGAGTGGCATAACCCACAAAAAACACAAGCGCACGGGATCAAGTTTGCTACGTTGATTTTTGTGGAGATGAATGAAAGCCACACATCCAAAGATTCAAAAGTGCGAATACCAAAACAGAGGGCAGAGGTTTGTATAATTCCATGTTGTTGGAAGTAAGTCTGAAAGTCATGATTGACAAATTCTCCACCATTGTCTGAGCGAAGAATCTGAATTTGAGCATTAAACTGAGTCTTCATATGTTTGTGGAATGACTGAAAACGGGAAAACACTTCATTTTTATTCTTCAGCAAATAAAGCCATGTCATCCGTGTACAATCATCTATGAATGTGACAAACCATCGAACACCAGAAGGAGCAGTGATAGGTGAAAGTCCCCAGACATCATAGTGAATTAACGTAAATGAAGTAATACACTTGTTCGTACTCAACGGATAGGGCACACGGTGACTCTTGGCCAAAATACAAGTATCACATGTGAAGTCGGAGTCCTTGAAACCTAAGAATAAATCTGGTATAAGATGCTTCATATAACTAAAAGACGGATGTCCCAATCGGTGGTGCCACAACCAGATTTGTTGTTGTTTGCTATCAAAGGGATGCGTCACATTGTTAGCCACGCGAGACTGAAGTCATCTACATAATATAGCCCCTCTCTCTTAGTACCACGACCAAGAATCTCCTTAGTGTGAATATCCTGAAGCAAACAAAAACTCAAGTAAATAAGTACACAACAATTCAATTGTTCAGTAAGCTGACTAACTGACAACAATTTATTGGATAAAGATGGAACAAGTAAAGTATTAGACAGTGAGAGAGATGATGAGAGTTCAACAGTGTCAGCCCCTGTCACAGGATAAGTAACTCTATTGGCATTTGCAATACAAGTTTGTCAAGGTTGTGTAGTATGTAGAAAATCATCAGGATCAAACGTCATATGATCAGTTGCACCGGAATCAATTATCCACTCCCTGGAATCAATCTTAGTGGAAGTATGGAATCCATAACCAGTACTATTATTGGTCGTATTGCGTTGTCCTCAATCTTTAAGAGTAGCCCACCAATCAGGATAGCCATGCAATTTAAAACAAGTCTCACGAGTGTCTCTTGGATCACCACAATATTCGCAATCTGGTCCATGTGTCGGGTCATTAGTCGAGAAGTCATAATCGTGCAACGGAAGATGTATAGGATGCAGGTTTAGTAGGAATTCGGATCGGGATCGAGCCTGAATCGGGGATCGGATCGAGCCTGAATCGGGTCGAGTCGAGTCGGGATCGAGGTCCGAATCAAAGACAAATTCGAGGTCGGGTCGGAGTCATCATTGGAGTGGGGTCGAGGTCGTTGTCGGAGTCGGGTCGTCGTTGTCGCCATAGTCGAGGTCGAGGTCGGGTCGTCAAAAGAGGATCCTGATTCATGATCATATTCGGAGCCAAAGTCTGCATCTATAGGAGCTGAGCCATCTGGGCACTCAACTCGACTATGGTTGGTTGAGAAGGAGAGAATGAGTTGGTGGTGCTACCTCCATGTGGGATGAAAAAATCACCAACCCCCATAGCGGTGGCGGGGGTGTGAAACTAGAGTCAGCGATTCCAATATCGCTGCTCTGATACCATGCTAAAATATGAAAACTATGAGAGAATATTTGTTTGTGGGAATTTTCTGTGTATTCTTCTCCTTGTAGGAGGTCATATTTATAATACAACGAAACCTGAATGGGCAAGTAAATAATAAATTCATAAATCTATTTACAGTAGGAAATCAGGAATTAAAGTAAATCAATTACAATTATAATAGGAATTCTTGGTGTGTAAGGAAAGTAAGTCAATATCTACAAGTCACGCCAACATGTATATGATCCTTATGACTTATATTATTAGCAAGCAACTAATCAAGTTTAATTTTTGACCAAGGCTCTTGGTCTAATTTGTACATATTTATTTATCTTCTTGAATTTCTGACTCGTTTCTTGGTTGGTTGCTTTGGATCTCTCTGATTTTTCAGCTGATTAAGCCTCACAGTCCAAAGAGTTGACCATAAGACAAAAGTTTGGCGATCAGCTAAGCTCTCCAAGTTACAAATTTCATATGGAGGAACCAAAGTGCTTATAATCTGTAACTTTTTCTTCTTCATAATTTTGGTTGGAATTGTAGGTTTGTATTTTAAGGGCGTATTTAATTAGGATTTTTATGGATTTTAAAATAGGAGGTTGGATTTTATTTGACTTTCGTAAACTCCACATATACTTTGTTTGAATTTCATAAGAATTTTAATGAAATTTGTTTGATTGATAGATTTTTATAAACTTCTATAAATTCGAAATAGTGGTGAGTCATCATGTTTGATGTTGGTTGTGATAGTAAAGACAGTGATGGTAGTGGGGATAGTAGAGACATTAATGGTGGTGGGTGGAGTGGTGATACTAATCATGTCAAGTGGTGGCGGCGATGGTGGTGATGGTGGTGGTTGAGGTGGCGGCAGCGGCGGCAGTGATGGTTCAATCAATGCTTTACACTTCCGGGCCATCTACCTCCCAACCTAGTAGCTTTGAGCACACAAACAGCCCACAAGATACATTGGCCTGATGGGCCTAACTATTTGTAACCCTACTCGTCTCTTTGATTATGGTCAAAGCCCAACATCAACTCAGCTCTCAACCGTGACACGTGGTGCATGCGGGATGTGATTGAGTTACCGTGACGGGCACTACACAGAGGTTCCTCAAGAGCTGTAGAGCGAGGCTTGCAGAGTTCAGAAGACGACCAAACCAAGTTTTCATTTGACCAAAATCCAAATACTATTGCTCCACTGACCACCGACGCTACAATTATACACTAACCCACCTTTCTTCCCATTATTATTATTAAGTGATCACTTTCTAAGAAAATAATTAGTAATTATAAAAAATCTTTTACAAAATTTTTCTTTCCTTTGTGTTTCTCCAAAGTCTCCCATAATTTTGTATCTAGTCTGGTCACAATCATTACCATCATGAAAGTTGTTATTGTATTCTTGTAACCTTCACAATAGGTTTTTTATTTTCCAAATTAATAATAACGACGATAATATTAATAATTGAATAAAAAGAATACTAACAGCTTTTTCGAAAGGGAAATATACATTAAATTATTAGAAAATCATACTCATATGTAATAGTGGTCAAAACAGTGCTTTATGGATAGACATTACTAGACCAAGGCAGTATCAGACAAAATCATTAGGCACACCCTTTTCACACCTTGGCTAATGGATGGGCTACATTGTTTTGTCTTCCCCGTCCGTTATCTCTATTACTGCCATTGTTGTGGGCGATATGCACGTTAAACCCTGCTGGTTCTCGCCATCTATCAAGATGCATATTTCTTCGGACTAGTTCCGGTGGTAAAGCGGGTTCGCCAGTTTTTGGAGCCTGGTATTTGGATGGTGTTCGACAGAGTGAAATGTTGACTGACAACCTCCTTGGGAGGAGAAATCCCCTTTGGCATATGTGGTGCCATTGTGATGACATTAGACCCCGTGGGTTGGTCTACCTGAGAAGACGATCTGAGAGGGTCTTTGATAGCCATCTCTGGAGGTATTGATTGGGCATGCCCACTTGTTTGTCCGGCAGAATATCCTTATATCAATAAGGGTGTTTTGGTACTTGATAATCTCCCATCTTCTTTTCGGACCATGCTATCTTCTTGTTCTTCCTATATGGCCCGTTCGAAGAGGTGACCTAAATATGCCCTCGTTTCGTTCCCTTGTAGGGTCGTGTTTAGATGTCCTCTCTCAATGGTTTGAGTGACACTTTGAGATAAGTGATCCATAGAGCTGGTCATTGCCAGGAAACCCTCTCTCATGACTTTTTCAAATTGTTCGAAAGGCACTTCCGCCAATGATTCTATTGAATCGGATTCTGCTACTTCTTTGTTCTTCTTGTAGCTAGCTTGGGTGGAATCAGCCATGTATACTTTCTTTCTAGTCTTTCTCACCATACAAGGAGAAAAGTCCCACCGGGTGTGCCAAAATTATGTTGGTCCTTTTTCCTCCCTTCTTCCTTTTACTAACCGCAGGGGTCAGTTCAGCTCTGAGAAACGGAGGTGAAGTTGATGGATCAACACCAATGCCCCGATCAAATGGTGTCTCTTGGCTCGCGGAGAGGACTTCTTTAATTTTCGAACAAAATTGAAAGTTGAATCAGTTGCCAGAGTGAATGGACTCGACTGAGGCCTCGTCGAACATCTCTTTTTGATACCGACTCTTGTTGCTGCGTAGGCGTGCCACTATTGGGTATACAACCAGCCAAATAGATCTGGTATGAATGTGAATGATGGATGCTTGTGGAGTTTGCGCTCTCTATCTGGACTTCTTATCGGGCCATCGTGCTCGGGGTACGGCCTGGATGGATTCTTTTCGTGCCTCGGTTAAGAGGACTTCGATATTCTTTTCTTAGTGAATATCACCCTGACAAGTATGAGCAATACCTGAACAGGCAATAGAGTAAGACTAAGTTCATGATTAGTAAAGACCCTATCTGGGCTTTATTATCCTATTTCAAAGTATTTCTCCTTTTCGGACTAAGTTAGTATTTAATTCGGGCCTGACAATACAATGTTCTAGCCCAACTCAACTCCCGTCCTTTTCTTTATGTATCGTTCGGGCCCCCACTCCTTTTCGGGCACGAATATTAGTTTTTATGGCTTTTCAAAGAATAGGATGGCGGGAATCCAATTTTAAATATTAAAATTATTCAAAGCTTGTTTTATCGGATAATTAATTAGAATTTAACTACCAAATCTTCCGCAATTTATATGTTACTTAGCACTTCAAACTAAACAACAAGAGATTCTTTGGTTAATTCATTAATTTATTTTCAAATTCAAGCAACGGAGCAAAGATAAAAGGGTTGAAGATTTCTCAATCCAGTCCAGAGATTACATGAATTGAAACGACAAACATATTGAAAGAAAATCATACCATGGACATGGCAGAGCTACCAGAGATAATCACAGGATTCGTCGACTGGATATCTTAATGACAAAGTAGGTAGATTGTTATCTTGAGAGAGTTTTTGAAGACTTTTCGTCTGATTTTTGGAGAGAGAGTCCCTTTTTCTCTGAAGTAGACCCTTATTATTTATAGAGGGGGATGAACTTGTAATGATAAAAACTGCGACAAGACCTTTGGCTTATAGTTCAAGGTCAGCTGCTAGTTCGTCGATCTTAACCAGTTCATAGAAGGAATGATGGAGGACTTCTGGCAAGGACCACTGGTTCCCTTTGTGGAGCTTTCTTGGTTTGACTTCTTGTACTTGAAAACCCGGCTGGCAAATTTGATCTTTAGGTTTTGGGAGCTTTAGTACGACTTGCTTTCTCGTTGGGTGAGTAAGAAGTCAATTCATCATTAAATGTGATAATCTTCTTCGGCCTCCCACGTGGGTTCAGAGAACATGCTTATCAATTTTTGACGTGTAGCGCGAGATAGAGGCCTGACTTTCCTGACCTTGGGCCTTTAATTTATTCATTCAAAGAGGCCCAGCTGTGTGAAGGATGGTTCTTTCAAGACAAACAAGTGCTAATGGGCCTGACTCTATTTTTTAAAATACCTTTAAACCGTGCGACCACTCTTGGCCCGTCTACCAAAATTGGGTACAAACAAGAGGAAACGACTTCTCTCCATGAGCACTGAAAGCAGAGAGAAGTTCCTTCCAACTTCAAAGTCTATTTCCTTTTCTTTTTATCTTTTTCTTTTTTCAATTGAAAACTTGAAATCATTGAAAAATTTGTTGCAGTGGCAGTCTATGAAGATAGAACAAGTTGCCAAAGAGTGGGGCAAATGCCAAAGAGTGTGTTGCATCTGTGCCGATGGTTAATTCAGCCATATATAGAGAACTGTACTGCAGCACCAGCAAGAACGTGATTGACAAGAGGAGATGACTTCTCTCCTCCATGAGCACCGAAAACAGAGATGTTTTCCTTCCAACTGCAAAGTGTGTTTCCTTTTTGTTTTTTTTTCCCAATTGAAAATTGAAAACATTGAATAATAGTAGTTGCGAACAGAGACAAGTTGGCAATGAGTGGGGCACATGATTGCACCGTGAGGGATGGAATCCTTGTCCTAAAGGCATCTGTTTCCGAGACAGCACGGCGTTTCCCCTATGCAACGACGAAGACGTAGGAAGAACTGATAATTGGGCATCTGTTTCTGCACATCTTCTTCACAACTGTACGGGAACTTTACAACCAGAGATAAAACGCCCATGTGTTCCAACCAATGCTTTGCGCTCTTAGGCCACCAGCTTCCAAACCCCATTTCTAAGTTGAATCCATTTTTGGACAAAATGATTATTTGAAAAATTGGTGAAAATCTGAATACGAACAGACATGTATATTGTAAAAAGAAAATAAGCATACGGCTCTGGTCCATGGGACAATTGGTGTAAACAGAAAGGTTGAAGCTTCAGATCCAAAATTGAATCTTTCCGTCCCCTCCCTATGCACCAAATTCTCCATCTCTATCACATGGTTGCACCGTGAGGGATGGAATCCATGTAACCCTACCTCATTTCTTTCATTTATAGTCAAGTGAAAGAGAGGGGACATGCAAAATGCGTATAGATGGGGAATAGTTTGAGTGAAACTATACTTGTAGGATTGCAAGTAATATAACAAGTCTTTGAGGGTTGTTGTAGGTCAATTTCCACAAGAGTAGTGCTATTTGTATTACATTTGCTGACCAAATTGCTGATCACCTCTATGTAAGTCCCATATACATTCGATTGTCAATAAATATGATACAAATGGTATTATTATTTCTATAAAGACATTAATCATAGCAAGTAGTAAAGTCTATTGCAATCACGGCCAACACTCATCGAGCAAGTATCCCGACATTAAGTTTAAGTTCAATAAATATATGGGCTTCAGAGAGATTGGCGAAGAATTTAATTATCAAGTAGCTAGCTCCTTTGGTGATTTGGAAACCACAAGTGGGGATGGAATCAAATTAATTAATTGACATTTGAACATGACATGAAAGGAATTGAAACTGACCTTAGAAAAGCCAACGGCCTTGTGAGAATTTGGCGTGGTTCACTCCAATTAATATTGTAGGACTTTGTCAGAATTCGGTGGCTAAACTCCAACATTGTAGATACCTCTAAAAAAGCAGAAAAACTTATATAAAAGGGAGATAGCATTGTTTTGCTATTCTCAACTAATTACAAACTGTTACATGGAAAAGTTATCACGGGTGGCATCATGATTGGCCAAGAATAGCAAAATAGTGTATCCCCGTTTCACACAAATGTTTCTCCTAAAAGAGACTTAATAGAAACAATCCTAAGATACCATATTAGTCAATGAGAACATCTAAGAAGAAAATAAACCAAAATTGCTGATTCTGATTAGAAATGAACAAAACTTAAGGGCACGTTTGTTTAGGAAGATTTGGATTTGAGAGTCCAAGTCCAAATCTTTATGTTTAGGACAAGTTTCATGGAGTTGATTTGAATTTAGATAAAATCTAGTGTGAATTTGAGAATCTGTAATACCAAATAAAACATTAATGAAACGACATTTAATAAAAATATCACCATTATGGGCATTGGACCTCAAGGACATATTTAGTAGGCCTCATTGGATTGGACTAGTGTTTTGTGCTTGTGGTGGGTGGTATTTCTTCATTTTTTGCTTCAAAAGTATCTAGTTATTCAGGCTCAATGACATCCAAGTCATTCTGCTTTAGGTTTTGGGCAACTACCTCCAAACGGAAGGATCCAAACCGAAAAGATGTTTACTTCCCTTGAGTTAATTAAGGTAAGCAACTCAAGGTTTGTCAAGGAAGAAGATTTATTATATGGAAGATCTTGCATGTCTGTCCGATGGGGTTGATGTGTTTGGTATAACACATTCAGTTTTTGGTCTAGTCATTTGTCAATTCTTGGCATGGGGAAAGCAGCAGTGGAGCTCCCAAGACCCTCCTCTGATACCATACACCAAGTAAGTAAGAAGCTTTGAATTTCTTTATCATGACATGTTCCATCTATATAATATTTTGTCTTTAAAATTCAAATATTCCAAAACAAAGCCGCATGACTCAATTGAATCAAAGTGTCATAGGAAGGATGGGACCCATTAATTAAAGCGCTGAACAAGAGGGCTGTTTATTTGAGCAGCAGCAGCAGGAGCAGCATCCTTCAAAAACTTTATCTTGATTTTTTTGAGTGTGGCTACAGCTTCTTCCATATTTATCCTCTCTTCAGGCGATTCTGCACAGCAAGCAAGGGCTAATCTCATAATGGATGATAAGCAATCCCTTTTCCTCACATGATCATCATCTTCATGCTGTGTGCAAAGCAAACTGGCATCCACAACTTCATCTATCATTGCATCTGGCAAAACTAGTGAGTTTGCAATCCATTGCTTTAAATTCATTTCACCAACAAACATCTCATCTGTTGGCTTCCTTCTTGTGAATGTTTCCATCACTAGAATTCCAAAACTGTACACATCCCCTCTTATTGAAACCATTCCTTCCAATCCATACTCTGCATTATGAATTATACATATATGTGTGAAATATATTCATGTGTATAATTATGGACAACATGTATAGAATTGAAAGATATTAAATTTGCAAGTACATCACCTGGAGCCATATACCCAACAGTGGCTAGAGTCATGGTTTGGGTAATAGAATCTCCTCCACCCAAGAGTTTTGCAATTCCAAAATCAGCAACATGTGCAACCATATCATCATCTAGTAGTATATTGTTGGGCTTTAAATCACAGTGGACAATAGGTACTGAATAACCATGATGAAGGTATTCCATTGCCGCCGCAACGTCTATCATTATGTTCATCCTCTGTAAGATATTCAAAGAATAGTCTTGAGAGTACAACCACTTCTCGAGGCTCCCGTTTGGCATGTAATTCAATACCAAGGCTTTGAAATCAAGTTCACTGCAACAACTGATGATTTTGATAAGGTTTCTATGACGAATATTGCTTAGCATTTCACATTCCCTATCAAAACTCTTGAAAGCCTCTTCTAGCTGGAAATTGAAAACCTTTACTGCAACGTCTATTCCATCTAAAAGCGTCCCTTTATATACTGAGCCGAAACCCCCTCTTCCGAGTAAGTTGTTTTCATTAAATCCATTCGTGGCCCTTAGAAGTTCTAGGTGTGAAATTCTTCTCCAAAGAAGTTGAGGCAACGAGGTAGCCTCTCCTGCAACTTCCACATTTCTTTTCCTGCGTAGTACAAATATAGATATGGAGGCCACTAGGAGAATTACAGATATAATCCCTGGGATGATATATTTAGCTTTCTTCCAATTTGGTTCAAGTGTAGTATTTTTGCATGGTGGAAAATGAAGTTGAGGTGCACCACAGAGTGCGTTGTTTGAGACAAATGATTGAGCAGAGAAGTTTTGGAATGGTCCACCTGTTGGAATTTCTCCTTGGAGCCTGTTGAAAGACAAATCCAGATGCTTGAGAAGTGACAGAGCTTCTAAAGACTTGGGAATCACTCCAGATAGATTGTTTCTGGATAAATTCAAGAGTTGCAGGCTTAGCAAGTAGTGAAAAGAACTTGGAATAGGGCCTTCCAAATTATTATTTGCCAAGGATAGATTAACGAGATCCCAAAGAGGGCCAATGGTGCTTGGTATAACACCAGATAAATGGTTATTTGATAAATCTACCGCTAAGACAACTTTCAAGTTTCCAATATCTTGTGAGAGAGGTCCAATTAGAGAATTGGATGATACGTTTAGGTACAATAGATACGTAAGTTTCCACAAGCTAGATGGTATTGTGGAAGTTAACAAATTGAACCCCAGTGATAGACCTCTTAGAGATGGGGCTAGATTACCCAAGCAGGAAGGTATAGAACTAGAGAGCTGATTACTACCCAAATATAAGTAAGCTAGGTTATCTAGTTGACAAAGTTGATATGGGATGTAGCCTTGCAACTTGTTACCACCCAAACTCAATCCTTGGAGATCCCCAAGTCTTCCCACTGAAGTTGGAATTGATCCACTCAATTGATTGTATCCCAGTTCTAAGGCTACCAAGCTGCTCAAGTTGCCAATACCAATGGGAATGTTACCCCTCATGATGCAATTGGGTAAGAAAATATATTGAAGCGATGATGTCAAAGAGAAATTCCTAAAGGAATCGTCAAGTCTGACATTTAAAGGATTATTTCCCAAGTCTAGTGTTGTCAAATTTTTAAGATTAGCCAAACAAGAGAGAGTGGAAGTGTCAATTGTCAAATTATTCATGTATAAGCCAAGCCACTGAAGATTTATTAAGGCACAGAGCGTCCTCGGAATAAACCCTGTAAATGAGTTGTAGCTCATGGATATCCTGGTGAGCTTAGAAGCATTGGAGAGGTTGGGGATCACTCCGCTGACGTCAGTTGCTCCTATACAAAGGAGTTGAAGGTTTGGAACCCCAAGGCCTATGTTTGCTGGGAGGCTACCCGATAGCTTATTCAGCGTAAGCGAGAGTGCTCTTAGCTTGGAGATGTTGAAGATTGAGGATGGGATGAGGCCATTCAGATTATT
This sequence comes from Prunus mume, assembly GCF_029339155.1. Taxonomy (NCBI): domain Eukaryota; kingdom Viridiplantae; phylum Streptophyta; class Magnoliopsida; order Rosales; family Rosaceae; genus Prunus; species Prunus mume. The sequence goes on from NC_142700.1 coordinate 3,983,449, forward strand.
CTGTTCGATCGACAATAACTCTAAATTTTGAAGATCACCCATCTCATCTGGTATAATGCCTGCCACATATACACGATACAAACCGTTGCATGTTTAACTTTGTAGTCTTAGCAATAGTCCAAAATGTAATATACTCTTTTGTGCTTCATGCTTTTATTCCGACTTGGTGAACCAAATGTTTTATTTGAATGACTTCGATACAACATTTGTTAGGCAACTCAATATATTTTATTCTGGCTATAGTTGAAAATCCAATATTCATTATTAACTATCTCCTCATTAACCAACTACCAAATTATTTTCGTCTGATTACAAACTACGAAATAGTCAACATAAATTATGCAACAACAAAAAAAAAAGATAAATCATAGTTCGAATAACAAAATGAAATATCAATTACCTGTCAAATTGTTGACGCCAAGATAAATCTTCCTTAACTGGGTTAAGTTTCCAATTTTTCTGGGTATGCTTCCACTGAAATTGTTTTCCTCCAAATTTAGAAAAAGAAGTTGTGTGCATTGCCATAATTTGGATGGAAGTGGACCATCAAACTGGTTGAGACCCAGATCCAGCTCCTGAAGACTAGGAAGCTGCTGGCATATATTGTCAGGAAGACTACCACTCAAGTTGTTTCCATGTAGATTCAAATTAGTCAAAGAAGACATGTTGAAAACACCCAGAGGAACATGCCCTTTTAGGGCATTTGACTGAACATATAACTTCTCCAACTCATCTAAAGAGCCGATCTCGTTTGGAATTTCTGAACAATCAACATGATATATATTAAACTCGTGATTTATGCATATATGCACAACAACAAAGGCCCGATCATATATATAACTAGATCATGCACTTATATGAAATGATTAGGCCGTGTATACATCAAGGCAAGACAACAAATATACCGTTGAACTTGTTGTAGCTCAGGTTTATCTCCTTGAGCATTGTTAAGTTCCTTATTTCTCTTGGCACACTTCCTGTTATGCATGCCAAAGACACATAAAACAAGATGGTAAAACGTAATGATCAATCAACAGTAGATTCTTAGATCGTTTGTTGATACATAAGCGTACCTGATAGTTGGTTATTGCTTAGATTAATTACTTGTAGTGTAGATAAGTTGAAGATAATCGCCGGTATAGAACCTGAAAACTGATTGCCACGCAAATCGATACTTTGAAGTTTGGGGAAGGACCCAAACCACAATGGAATGGATCCCATAAAATTGTTGTATCCGAAGCTAATCAACTTCAATCGACGCAAATAAGCCAATTCCTTGGGCAAGGTGCCATGGAAACTGTTGTTTATGAAGAGCAACTCAACAAGAAACGAGAGGTTGCCTAAGTGTGGTGGAATGGTGCCTGTGAGACCCATGTACGAGAGATTCAATGATGCTACTCTGAGGTGACGAGCACCACAAGTAACGCCAACCCAATTGCAAACGGATGTGGTGGTTGACCAGTTGACCAAGATGTTGTGAGGGTAACTAGTGATATGGGATTTGAGAGCAAGAAGAGCAGACTGGTCCGTCGTGATGTTGGTTTGTGCTACCCCTACTGTGCCTACAGAACTGCACTGCAGTACGAGCAAAAACGTGATTGACAAGAGGAAACCAATTCTCTCCATGAGCACGGAAAACAGAGAAGTTCCTTCCAAATTCAAAATGTTTTTCCTTTCCGATTGAAAACTTGAAATCATTGAATAATTATTAGTCGCAGACAGCATTGCCAGTTTATGAAGACAGAACAAGTTGCCAAAGAGTGGGGCACATGATTGCACCCTCGGGGAAGAAATTCGCAAGTAGCCAAATGCAACGACTTGTGATGAAGGAAGAATGGATAGTTGGGCATCTTCACAAATGTACAAAAACTTGCTATACATATTTGTCTCTATATAATCCGTCAATCAGATAAGGATGGTCAATCCAATCTCCTTCTCATAATATGGGATTTGGGATTTGAAAGCAAGAAGAGCAGACTGGTCCGTGGTGATGTTGGTTTGTGCTACCCCTACTGTGCCTACAGAACTGTGCTGCAGTACGAGCAAAAACGTGATTGACAAGAGGAAACCAATTCTCTCCATGAGCACGGAAAACAGAGAAGTTCTTTCCAAATTCGAAATGTTTTTCCTTTCCGATTGAAAACTTGAAATCATTGAATAATTATTAGTCGCAGACAGCATTGCCAGTTTATGAAGACAGAACAAGTTGCCAAAGAGTGGGGCACATGATTGCACCCTCGGGGAAGAAATTCGCAAGTAGCCAAATGCAACGACTTGTGATGAAGGAAGAATGGATAGTTGGGCATCTTCACAAATGTACAAAAACTTGCTATACATATTTGTCTCTATATAATCCGTCAATCAGATAAGGATGGTCAATCCAATCTCCTTCTCATAATATGGGATTTGGGATTTGAAAGCAAGAAGAGCATACTGGTCCGTGGTGATGTTGGTTTGTGCTACCCCTACTGTGCCTACAGAACTGTGCTGCAGTACGAGCAAAAACGTGATTGACAAGAGGAAACCAATTCTCTCCATGAGCACGGAAAACAGAGAAGTTCCTTCCAAATTCGAAATGTTTTTCCTTTCCGATTGAAAACTTGAAATCATTGAATAATTATTAGTCACAGATGACATTGCCAGTCTATGAAGACAGAACAGGTTGCCAAAGAGTGGGGCACATGATTGCACCCTCGGGGAAGAAATTCGCAAGTAGCCAAATGCAACGACTTGTGATGAAGGAAGAATGGATAGTTGGGCATCTTCACAACAACTTGCTATACATATTTGTCTCTAATTAGGGTGTATTCGATAAAGATTTTAATGAATTTTAAAATAGGTGGTTGGATTCTATAGATTTTATTTGACTTTCATAAATTCCATATATACTTTGTTTGAATTTCATAAGAATTTTAATGAAATTTATTTGTTTGATAAATTTTTATGAACTTCTATAAATTCGAAATAGTAGTGAGTCATCATGTTTGATGTTGGTTGTGGTAGTAAAGACGGTGATGGTAGTGGGGATAGTAGAGGCATTAATGGTGGTGGGTAGAGTGGTGGTACTGATCATGTCAAGTGGTGGCGGCGACGGTGGTGATGGTGATGGTGGTGGTTGAGGAAGCGGCAGTGGCGGCCGTTGTGGTCCAATCAATGCTTTACACTTCCGGGCCATCTACCTCCCAACCCAGTAGCTTTGCTCACACAAACAGCCCACAAGATACATTGGCCTGATGGGCCTAACTATTTATAACCCTGCTCGTCTCTTTGATTATGGTCAAAGTCCAGCATCAACTCAGCTCTCAACCGTGACACGTGGTGCTGTCTGGACCGTGTGATTGAGTTACCGTACGGGCACTACAGTAGGTTCCTCAGTAGCTGTAGAGCAGAGGCTTGCAGAGTTCAGAAGACGACCAAACCAAGTTTTTCAGTTTGACCAAAATCCAAATACTATTGCTCCACTGACCACCGACGCTACAATTATACACTAACCCAACTTTCTTCCCATTATTATTATTATTAAGTGATCACTTTCTAAGAAACTAATTAGTAATTATAAAAAATCTTATTTTGCCAATACATGAAAACAAATAATTTTGTATCTGGTCTGGTCACAATCATTACCATCAGGAAAGTTGTTATTGTATTTTTGTAACCTTCACAACAGGTTTTTTATTTTTCAGATCAATAATAACGACGATAATATTAATAATTGAATAAAAAGAATACTAACAGCTTTTTCGAAAGGGAAATATACATTAAATTATTAGAAAATCATACTCATATGTAATAGTGGTCAAAACAGTGCTTTATGGATAGACATTACTAGACCAAGGCAGTCTCAGACAAAATCATGAGGCACACCCTTTTCACACCTTGGCCAATGGCTGGGCTAGTTGTAAAGACAAACGTTCAGGGGCTGGTGACCTGAAGAAAGTGGATTTTATGCTTTCAAAGTAAAATTCAAATTAATATTCTTTTTGTTTGACCAAAGATGTTATACAAGTTCGAATGTGAGATCACGGATCTACAGATCAATGCTATTTTTGACCGACCTAAACTCCGTCGATCACACTGTCTTCCGAGAGTGATTACATATCAGTAAGAAGTATTATTTTAAGACCTTCAAAAGAAAAGGGTATATTATTTTAGTTTTAAACTTTTTTCTTTCGGCTAATCAAGAAGCAAAGGCAATATGATTATGTAATGCTTTTGTGGGGTTAAATGGGGAAAAATGCAGAGGCTGATGGATGAGATGAGTCAAAGAATAATAAAATATACAAGTTCATATAAATGGTCAATGTATGCAGTCTTTGAAGACTGAGAAAAGGACAATGTTACCTTCAAAATAAATCAAGGGCTCTCAACTTTGTGACTCACTCTTCTCTCATTATTCTTCTTTCAATTTTATATTGGTTCCTTCACAGCTAACCCTTTCAACTGCCAAATCCAAAAACAGGCTTGACCTTCATGGCATAAATGGAGTTCAACTGTGTAACCCTACTACCCGTTTGCCATTGGACCACATAGCAATCCTGCAATTCTTATTGTCGGATAAACATCAACTTGGCTACTTCAAAAGTTTCATGGATATGAAGTTTTATATAAAAATATTCAAAAGTTTTTTACTTGCATAAATCTTTTGATAATTTTCACATGTTTGATGTTATGGTTTACTCTAAAATTTGATTGCATTAAGCTCTTGATCTACCACAACAACTAATGCTTCAAAACACAAGGCAATACTACACAACTATTCGTTTATGTGAAGGATAAACAATATGGCATTTACCGATGAATATAATTGCTAGATGCAAGTGATTCTACAACCAAAAAAAAAAATGTCACGTGATGAGAGATAATAACCAGCTGCAACGTATAATTGAAATATCTAAATTTGATAATAATAAGTTTAGGGTTTATAAAACATAGGTCAATTAAAGTATAGAAAAAAGGAAAAGTGGCTAAGAATTGACAACCACGTAATAAGGAAATTTCACATTCAACCAATAAGTATTTAGCAAGAAAAAGTAGTAAAGACATGTTGTTGGAATTTTGAGAGTACTTAGCAATTTCAATGAAGTTGATTTTGTCAAGTCATAGATTTTATTTCCTATTTGCTAATTTTCTTATGTTTTAAAAGATTATTAAAACATCAAAGTATGAGTAATTTATGTCCTTATAGAAATTATAGCCGTTTGTTTTTCTTTGTCTCTCGGTAAAATTAGGGTTTTATACATATATATAATGGCATGATTCCGAAGAGTTTTACCATCTCTAATCATTTTATCAGTCAAATTTCGAGAATTTTCTCAACATTCACGCACCCTGTCTTTTCAACTTTCATGGCTAATGGTACATTTTGGAAAAATTGTATGATTCTTGTTGGCTGAAAAAATTTGGCAGAAGGAAAAAGAGACAATAGAGATACAGAGACAGATTACTAACCGTTGAAAATAGAAAATAGAAAATAGAAAAATAAAAAGGGAAACTGGGAAAAGGAAAAGACAAAGGTTTGAGAATCGGGCAATTGACGACGTCGGCGGAAGACAGAAAGGAAAGGGGCAAAGTCGTAATTGGAGGCAAAGAGTAGGAAAGGGGCCCACCCCATTGGGGAAGAGAGAGAGAGAGAGAGAGAGAAGAAGCAAAAACTGAAAAAGAAGAGCTGGAATCACATGGGGGTTGTTGTTTGTCTAATTGTCTGTGGCAGTGACATCTAATTCTTCTCCATTCTCCAATTCTCCGTTCTCCATTCTTCATTCTTCTTCTTCCTCATCCACCACCGCTGTAACTCCATCTCCACCATGACCTTTTCCTTCTTCCTCCCCCCAGCACTTGCAGTCTGATTCGCTCGTTCGTCTTCCTCTTTCCCTTTTTCTCCTTCTCTTTCTTTCCCATCTCAACATGGCTGACGATAAGGTAACTTTCTCGATAATTTTTGGGTTTTGTTTGGCTGCCAAAGAAAGAAACTTTTTGTTTGGCTGCCAAAGAAAGAAACTTTCTCAGCTTACTGCAGTTTGATTTCTCTTTCTTTGATCTGGGTTTTGTTATGAGCTAGATTTACTCTAGCTCTAGGGTTTGTTTGGGTTTGACGAGCAGTGATGTTTGCTTAGCTCCAGTTTTTTACTCAGATCATAGTGATATTAGCTTGGTTAGGTTTGATAAAGTCGGATGCTTTTGTGTAATTTGGGTTTGATTTGCAATTGATTTAATCTGCATCTCGCTTAGCTTATGAGCCAACCGATCTGTTTCTTTTCTGAAAAGAAAAAATAAGAAATTTTGTCGATGTTCTTTTTGGGTTTTAGGGATTTAGTTTCATTTCATGAGGCATATTTGGGACTCAGAATGTACTTTGTATAGCCTTTATTTACTTTTATATTCTTTGCGTGGTCTGCGGTTGTGTATGGCTGCTAATCCGTGAATTCCACTGTAAATTTCATACACTTTATGGGAAATTTGTTTCTAGCAGGATCTAACTTGATGTGTTATGCAGGAAATTTCTGCACCTGTTGTAGACGGTAGTGATCCAACTGGCCACATCATCTCCACAACCATCGGAGGGAAAAATGGAGAACCAAAACAGGTTACCATTCTTGGAATTTGTTATTTTCACCCTGTTTCATTGTTAAAGTATGCGTCTTGATTGAGTTGAAAGGTTAAAATATGATTATCAATATTCTGGATCTAGATGTTTTTATACCTTACCAGGGTATTTATTTCCTCTGTTGGGAAGTTGATGTGTTTGGCTATTATGCTTTTTGCAGACCATTAGTTACATGGCAGAGCGTGTTGTGGGAACTGGCTCTTTTGGAATTGTTTTCCAGGTATGTTAAATTATCATCTTCCTAGTTATTGCGTCCTTTACCAATTTATTTGTCATGTCTGATGCTGATAGTTCTTTTATCTCAGGCAAAATGCTTGGAAAGTGGTGAGACTGTGGCTATAAAGAAGGTTTTGCAGGACAGAAGATATAAGAACAGGGAACTTCAATTGATGCGTGTGATGGACCATCCAAATGTGGTTTCTTTGAAACATTGTTTCTTTTCCACAACGAGTAGAAATGAGCTCTTTCTCAACCTGGTTATGGAATATGTCCCAGAGACTATGTACCGGGTTTTGAAACATTACAGCAATGCAAACCAGAGAATGCCACTAATCTATGTCAAACTTTACATGTACCAGGTAATGCATGACGCACCTTTCAGATGTTGCCTTGTTGCTTTATACTATTCATGGCATTAATCTGGTGATTTGTTCCAGATTTTTAGAGGGCTGGCCTATATACACACCGTTCCTGGAGTTTGCCATAGAGATTTGAAGCCTCAAAATCTTTTGGTATCCTATTTACTTATTCTCTTACTTCGCAATATATATATATATATATTTATGAGGAGTTACAGACTCATGTACATATACCTATGTCTACAATTACCTCTGGTTTTCCAATGTCATTCTTGGCTTTCTACAGGTTGATCCTCTTACTCACCAGGTTAAGCTTTGTGATTTTGGAAGTGCAAAAGTGCTGGTATGTTGACTATCCTTCAGCGTTGAACGTATTATTTCTGGACCTGCTTTCAAGTTCCCTTTCAGATAATCTTTAGGACAGTGTATATGGAAGACATTGTTCTTGCTCCTGTGATTTCCTCCACTGTGTTTTTTCCTTCTCTTTTTCTGGATAGGAAGTTTCTATGCTAGTTGAGGTTTTAAATCTTTTGGTTGTCTGTATATCAATCTTTCTATTATAGGGTTTCATGCACTCATCACAAATTTTCTTGTCTGAAGGTGAAAGGTGAAGCAAACATATCTTACATATGTTCACGTTTCTATCGGGCTCCAGAACTTATATTTGGTGCCACGGATTATACAACCTCAATTGATATCTGGTCAGCTGGTTGTGTCCTAGCAGAGCTTCTTTTGGGCCAGGTTAGCAGTTCGTCATATCATTCCAAGATGTTAGTGGATTATATTTGCACAAGTAATTTAGTCCCTACTATAGATGTTGCTCATATATATTCTATGGTTTTGCAGCCGCTGTTTCCTGGAGAAAATGCTGTGGACCAGCTTGTTGAGATCATCAAGGTGCATAGTAATCATCAATTCTTGAATTATGCAATTTGTATAATCATGAGTCAGCAACTAACAATCTGTCTTGTAGGTTCTTGGCACGCCAACACGTGAAGAAATTCGTTGTATGAATCCAAACTATACTGATTTTAGGTTTCCACAGATAAAAGCACACCCTTGGCACAAGGTATTTGATCTGCTTCCTTCTTAATATGAATATTGCACAGGTCACATTAGATTATCTATGGGGGCCTTGAGGCATTTTCTATTGGAGTTTGTGATGAACGTATATGCTCTTGCTTTTGTTGAATTCCAATTGATCCTTTAAAACATACAGAAACTTTTACTGGATTTAAAAATTACAATTATTTTGTTTCTTTAACATGGTGGTGGTAGAGTCCTATTAACTTGGGTCCTTGATATAGGTTTTCCACAAAAGGATGCCTCCAGAAGCAATTGATTTGGCTTCACGACTTCTGCAATACTCACCAAGTCTTCGTTGCACAGCTGTAAGTTCAATGCTTTTAATTTGATATGAATGTCATTATGTATTGTTTGAGGTTCCAGTCTTGTTCTATAATCGCTAATGAATCCTTCGTGTTATAGGTTGTCATTGATTTCTCAAAATTAGGGTATAAAGAATTTTGTTTTGTTCGTGTATATGTTGTATTGTGATGCTCAATACTCATGAATTCAGTTTTGGTCACTACTGAGAAATGATTTTTCTGATGTCAAAAGTTTTCCTTTTAGTATCTTGTTTTGACATATGAAGTTCTTTCATGTCTCTAGTGGCGCTCCTGTTTGACTAGGATTTACTGTTGTTTTGCAGCTAGACGCATGTGCACATCCTTTCTTTGATGAACTTCGTGAGCCCAATGCTCGCCTACCGAATGGTCGTCCGTTTCCACCTCTCTTTAATTTCAAACAGGATGTATGTTGTTTTCCTTCAATTATTTATTTTTGGGCCCTGAAAATGCCTGTCCATAATTTGAAGAAACAAAAAAAACATGTGTTAAATGGAATGCACATGGGAGTATATCTCACTAGCTGTCAGTTATTATATATGGGCGCACCTTTCTAAGTTATAATCTACTGGGAATTACTTTTGTACAAAAGAATAAAACTCTGTTTTGAGGGGTGTGTGTTGGGTTGTCTTGGTAAAATGAATGATTTTTAACTCATCCTACATGGCCAATCTCAATATAAAGCTGGGCACTCCAATATTCTTTCTTCAATTGTTTAATTTCTAAGATTTCATTATTTCAGCCAATTACTACCTGGACTAATCTATTGTTCTGACAGTTGTCCGGAGCCTCTCCAGAGCTAATCAATAGGTTGATACCTGAGCATGTGAAACGCCAAATGGGTCTAAATTTCTTGCATCCAGCCGGCACATAAATGTGGAGAAGTTAATATGCAGAATCTATCTTACAGTTGATGTGTGACACAAAGGTTTAGTATCTTTGTGGTTAAATCACCGTGTATTGAGGCCTAACGATCATCTTTTGTTGCTCTACCAAGAAGAGTGCAAATTGGGGCGGATGGATGGCTTCCCGTAATGTGTTATCTTCTGTGATTTCCTCCCTTATCCCTCACTTCTTCCCTCCTTTTTCCCGAAATTCCATTTTGTTCCTGTAAATGTTTGATAGTAATGATAGTCTGAGGTGGACCGGTAAGAAAGCTGCTAGAGAGGAAAAGCTAGGAAACTGGAAAAGTGTATTTATATAGCTAGGAAAGAGGGCTCCTAATAGAATGTTGTTGGTTGCTGGATGGTTTTCGTTTTACTTAAATGTTGTTTCTTATTAGTCCTGGGGATGTTTTGTGGTGGCTGGCTGACTCGAAATTACGGATGAATGCCGTTACTTTGATGTTTGTGCAAACTTGAAAGTGTAATGCATTGTTCTGTGGTTTAATGTACTGCTCTCTACACCTTTCCCCCATCCCTACCTTTAGTGGTTTCTGCCATTCGTCTCGCTGCATTGTAGGTTCACTGTCCCTGTGTTTGGAAGAATTATTTGCACTGCATGCTCAAATGAACTTGGTGTTTTTCTCTCACCCTCGTCCATTTTGAGGACTGTTATCATTTTACAGCAATTTCCTCCCGCTTGTTGCGCCGCATGAGTTTATGGAGGAAAATATTAAAATTGATAAAGAAACGAAGTCGTATCCGGAAAGAGTGAGCGTGTCCTTTGCGCGCAGAAAAGTCCAAAATACCGGCAGCGTTAAAGTTGGCGCCATAAATTTTTACATTATTTGTCTGCTCCAAAAGGAACATTGAGGTAATGAGTAAAGAGAGATTCGAACCGATAAGGTCTGTAAGAGCATCTCTAAGGGAAATGTCAAATATCAAACATCAAATTTAATTTTGATGATTGATGTAGTAATTTGATATTTTATACAACTTTACACTTCATCCGATATATTAAATTAAATTATTATTTTATTACATTTTAGTGTTGATTTATTTTTAATTAAAAAGAAAAGAAAAAAAATAAAATAAAATATTCATTTGACATCTTGCTTTTAGGATGTCAAAAATAACATCTCAACCTCCAGCTTTATTCCACATCACTTTGTATATCGGTTGGAGTGATGTAAGATGTCATTTCTAGCTATTAAATATTTATATGGCACGTCTCTGTTGGAGATGCTTTAAAGGCCACGAGATCGAGTCACTCGACAAATCCAACAATCAGAATTCAATCGCATTTACTAAAATCCTACACCCAACTACACAGAAGTCTCCACCATCTTAACCTGGCAGACAATCTCTGTCACTTCCCAAATCTCGAGTTGCCCTCCTGGTCTTACGATCTCCATTAAACCAAAGCTTTCTTTTTATTTTATGATTAATTTATTCGTTTTCGAGGTAAAGGGTAAAGAGATTCCATTAACAAAGCAACAAAAGGAAGGAGAGAGAGAGAGAGAGAGAGAGAGAGAGAGAGAAGAAGAAGTTGTGGAGTTGAATCAAAGTTTCAACACAATCTTGACTTCTCTGCCGTTTGCAGTAAAAAAGTTGCCCTAAAAAGTTGTCTGCTTCGTGCTTTTGTTTTCCCTGTGGTCTCTTTTTCCAGTTGAAAATGAGAAAGAAACATGTCAAGCTGCCTTTTGGGTTTTGCTTCTTCTACTTGATGTGTTTGCCATTGGCTACAGCCTCTGACAGTCTTCTGTCTCCCAAGGGTGTCAACTATGAAGGTCTGGCCCTTCAAGATTTAAAAGTTTAAAACCCATTTTCTACTTTTCTGTTTCATTTTGTGATGAAAAATATGAATGCTGTTGGTTGTTTTGCGTGGGTCAGTGGCTGCATTGATGTCAGTGAAGAGAGAGATGAAGGATGAGCTGCGAGTGATGGAGGGATGGGACATAAACTCCGTTGATCCATGCACTTGGAACATGGTCGGTTGCTCCGTTGAGGGCTTTGTAATCTCCCTGTAAGTGTCCCTCATTCTCCATTAGCTTCTGTTTGTTTCGCAAGAAAGATGTGCATTTTTGCTGTTTGGAAATCAATGAAACAAAAGAGATGTTTTCTTGGTATGTTGAAACTTGAAACCAGAGTGTTTTTTCATTCTGTTCAAGTTATGAATTTTATGGAATCAGATAATTTTTTTGTTGGCATGCATGTTTAGCTGAGCTCGAACTGAAATTTTATGTTATTGCTTTTGCTAGTGAAATGGCCAGCACGGGTTTATCGGGAATGCTTTCGCCGACTATCGGGAACTTGAGTCACCTTCGTACACTGTAAGCCTCTTTCTTTGGGGGCATTCCTGAATATGTTGGTTGCCTGTCCAACTGTATTTTCTATTGTAAATCTGTTGAAACATGCTTCATGGCAATGTAGATTAGTTTTCAGATTGTGAACTTTTGGAACACTAGGATAAATCTATGCGTGTTAGGAGGCCTGATTGTAGGAGCTCTTTATCTTTCTTTTCGTAACTAACTGTGTACATGTAAGGGAATCTAAGCGCTTTTGCAGTTATGACTTGTGAATTTATGTTTATAATTTCTACAATTGCAGGTTGTTACAAAACAATCAGTTATCTGGTCCTATCCCGATGGAGATTGGGAAACTCTCAGAGCTTCAAACTCTTGACCTTTCGGGTAACCAGTTTTCTGGAAACATTCCAAGTTCTTTGGGGTTTCTGACTCACCTAAGTTACTTGTGAGTAGGGCTTACAATAGACAGGGCACTATTATTTCTATTGATTCTGGTTTCATTTTTGCTATAACGACTGGTTATTAGTGATATTTCTTTGTGTTTGAGACCTTTTCCATGCCAAGCATTTCAGGAGGCTTAGTAGAAATAAATTGGGCGGTCAAATTCCTAGACTTGTTGCCGATCTCACAGGTCTTTCATTCTTGTATGTGTTCTATCATTTCTAACTGTGTACTTTTATTTATGGATTGCTTGGAGCGATTCTAATTCTTTTGTAACTATTTTACACAGAGATTTGTCATTTAATAATCTTAGCGGTCCTACTCCAAAAATACAGGCAAAAGGCTACAGGTGAGACTATATGCAGAAAGAGATTTTGTTGAGAGAGTAAGAGTTTATTTCAGGAAATGAATGTGGGAGTTGGTTATAAAACTCAACCAGTATGAGGTTTGTTTGAACAGCTTAAATTCTGCTGAGAGTTTACATGTTTCACTGCAGCGTTACAGGGAACAGCTTTCTTTGTACTCCTTCATCAGCAGACTCAGCACAAATCTGCTTTGGCGTCTTCAAACCAGTACATGGTAATTCAATGTCTGAAATTCAAATTTGTATTGTGCAGTTCCTTAGATACGGTTACATGTTCATGAAAATTTATTTGCAGAGACAGGCTCATCAAAGAAAGCCAGCGGTCACCACCGATGGGTGCTTTCTGTTGCTATAGGCATTAGTTGCACATTTGTCATTTCTGTGATGCTACTTGCTTTTTGGGTGCATTGGTACAGATCTCGTCTTCTCTTTACATCTTATGGTACTTCCTGATCTTTGCCAACTCAATTTATTGAGCATAATATATGACAATATATATTAATGAGATACCCTGATTCATGTCTGCAGTGCAGCAAGATTATGAATTTGATATTAGTCATCTGAAGCGGTTCACCTATCGGGAATTGCAAATGGCTACCAGCAATTTTAGTTCCAAAAACATCCTAGGACAAGGTGGATATGGAGTCGTTTATAGAGGATGTCTTCCAAATAGGACAATGGTGGCAGTTAAGAGGCTGAGAGATCCGAATTTCACTGGAGAAGTGCAGTTTCAAACTGAAGTTGAAATGATTGGCTTGGCTTTGCACAGAAACCTTTTACGTTTATATGGCTTTTGTATGACTCCGAATGAGAGGTTGCTTGTTTATCCTTTTATGCCAAATGGGAGTGTTGCTGACCGTTTGAGAGGTTTGTTTTCCTTTTTTTTTTGCTTGCACGTGCAACTCACTCTCTCTCTGATAATTCATTTTGTTGCTTGACTAATGTTGGGTTTAGACGCAGCAGAATGATGTTATGTACCTACTGTCTCAATTGTGCTTTCTGTTAAAGAAAATCTCAATCCAATTGTTATCGTAGCTCAGAAATTGTTTCAGAAAGTACTTATATTCTTCATAACATTAACATCTATATTCTTCGACTAGTAAGGCATTGTAGATGTAATGACATTCAATTCATGGTTGGATTTTTTTCTCTGCGTCTAATCAAAGTTATTTTATGCATTTGTGTTCTTGTGAAATTTGAATGTATATCTAAGTAGCTCATCTTATCAACAGAGACCGGTCGAGAAAAACCGTCATTGGATTGGAATAGAAGACTCTGTATAGCCCTTGGGGCTGCCCGAGGACTAGTATACTTGCATGAACAGTGTAATCCAAAAATTATTCACAGGGATGTCAAAGCGGCAAACATTTTACTTGACGAAAGTTATGAAGCTATAGTTGGGGACTTTGGTCTTGCTAAGCTGTTAGATCGGAGGGAATCACATGTCACTACTGCAGTGCGGGGCACTGTGGGACACATAGCACCAGAGTATCTTTCGACCGGACAGTCTTCTGAAAAAACTGATGTTTTTGGATTTGGAATACTGCTTCTGGAACTCATAACCGGGCAAAAGGCATTAGATGCTGGAAATGTTCAAGTTCAGAAGGGAATGATTCTTGATTGGGTAAGTAGTTTAACATGTTTTCTGTGTCTATCGTATATAAAGTTGTCGGTCTCATTGTTCATGGACTATGTTGAGTAAAAAATAGTGTCTTTCATCCATCCCGTAAACATCTAAGCTGCACAAAATTAGTTTTTATCCTTCACGGTTCTTATTTCTGCACTGTTTCTATTGTTGTCTCAGTTTTTTATTTTTATTATTTTTGGTTTGTAATTTTAAAAAATGTTTACCAATTGTTGAATCTTGCAGGTTAGAACCCTACATGAGGAGAAGAGGTTGGAGGTGCTAGTAGACAGAGATCTTAAAGGATGTTTCGATGCAATAGAGCTGGAGCAATGTGTCGAGTTGGCTCTACAATGTACTCAGTCAAGTCCCATCCTCCGGCCAAAGATGTCAGAGGTCTTGAAGATTTTGGAAGGCTTAGTTGGGCAATCAGGACATACAGAGGCATCACAAGGAGGAAACAACATTTTTGACGCCAGGGCTTGTGATTTCTCCAGGAATTGCAGTGATGTGCATCAAGAGTCTTCTTTCATCATTGAAGCTATGGAGCTTTCGGGACCTCGGTGACAGGAAAATATCCAATTGCACCGTCAAAGTATTAACTGTAAATGAATTTGGCATTTTGTTGAGAGTTACTAAGGTACTAATTATAGAGTTGTTTCCTAATCAAAACAAGTGACTAGAATGATGGCACAATAGACACTAGCCAGCACATTGAAATGAGATTGAACATGACACTAGACAGCACATTGAAATGAGATTGAACATCCACTTTACCAATGATTGCGATCCTTTGGGACAAGAATCTATTCCCTTTTGTAACTTTTACCAAAAAAGATTGGTTGGCACAGCTCATGCTAATGCCAAATTGCCAGTCTTGGTTTCATTCTCAAGTTCTTAGTCTTTGTTCTTAATTAGGCTGCCAAATGTACAACCTTATTTGGTGGGTGAGTGCCTGTAGGACCAGCCTTTTCTCAACGTCCTCTTTGGGTCGAGGTATATACGTGTTGGATTTACACAGGTTTCGTTTTCATCTGCAGAATTTCCACAGCCTTAGGTCAACATGTACGGTGCATTGAAGGAATTTCCTGGATTTGAATTGTTGAGGTTATAGCATTTTTTGTGGTGCAGACAGATTTGACTGAGTAATTTATGCAATTATTGAAGGGGTCTTTCATTCTATTATCTTAATAAGATATTCTTCTTGAGAAACTTAATTCTGTCGTTGTGTCTGAAGGACAAATGGCATTTTGACCACAAAATCTTCCATTCATTTGTCCACATCTTCTGCATCTCCCTCCGAAAATAGAATTGTTTCAAGGATCTGATGGATAAAATGCAAATATACATTAAATTGAGGATCTAAACCAATCAAAATCTTTATTCAAATTCCATATTGATAAAGTAAAAAAGTGAGTCATGGCATAAAAGTAGGATCCTCTGTTTATGAACATGGAAGCCTAAAACCATGTTGTTTTGGGTATACTTCACTTGCACCAAGAAAAGCGCTCTCTCCTACAGATCAACTCCCCCATATCACTCCAACTTAAATTAAAATATCTAAAGTTTTGACCTCAAAGACCCCCAGATATATACAAATTAGAAGACGTAAGTGGTTCTCCGTTGAAGTAGTCGCCTTACCCAATTGGCTAATCAACTTTGAACAAATTATGAGTCTGCATAAATCCTCACCAGTCTGCATCTGATAGGATACTTACAAGCGTTTACTTGGGTCAAAATCAACTAGCTACAAACCAATATAAAAAATAAGATGTTCTCCTTGGCCAATAGGAAGAGACAGACAGCGAACCTAACATATTGTGACCTTGTAAACTCCTCCTCTGACTCCTCAAGTCGCGGCACAAACACTCCAACACACAAAATGCCACTCACAAACCACACAGTTTGCCCATTCAAAACGTAAGCCAAAAGGCCACAATCTCTGCCAAATGGAATTCTTTCCAAATAAATAAATAAATGTAACCCCAACTGGCAAATCAAAAAGCTTTAATTCCCTTCATCTGCAGCTTACATAAAAAAAGGAAAAAATCTCTGCACTTGCGCACAGATAATAATAGCAGATAGCGATTCATCCAATCCACTTCAAGCCCTTATCTTCTTCTTCACAGCACACACACTGCCCCATTTAATAGTTTAATACTCTTCAATCTCTTATTATTTGTTCCCTCGACCTTTCTATATTCTTTTAACAATTTTTTTGGCTCCATTCTTCACCAACCTCATACTATTTCCTGTATATACATTATATAATAAGGTTAAGATTAACAACCAAATTCCTAGAAAATGAAATCACACAGTTGGTGTAGTTGATATTGGATAAAACCCAGATCTGAAATTCCTTATGTTTTAGTATCTCAGGATTAAAGCTCCAATTTTGCAGCTCCTTTCCTGGAATTGAACTGGTCTGTGCGGAAGAAAAGGTTTGGTTTTTAGCTGTTGAGTTTCTTTTCTTATTAGCTTTTATTTATTTATCGATTGTTTGATGATTGGAGATTACCATATAGATATTCTTGGAGTGGTTCATTCGTTCGTTTAGTCACTTTCAGTTTCATCACATTGCGTATGCTTTAGAAAGATAAGAACGTTGGTTCTCCAATTGGGTTTGTGCGTCAACTGTTTGAGTTGGTCTGTTGTGGAGTTTTAGAATTGGGTGTATGGTGTATATTATTGCTGGGTGTTTGTGAAAGTTGGAATCTTTGGAGGTTGGAAACCTTTTTGTTTGGCAATGGATTCGGGGGCGCATGATCTGCAAGGTAGCAGTGAGGTTTTGGGTGCAGTTGATCAAAAGACGACTGAGAAATCAAGAAATTCTGTTGTTTGGTCGGTTGTTGAAACTGTCATTGTGATTGAATCAGAAGAGGGTGCTTGTGTTATTGGAAAAAATGAAGATTGGGAAGCATTGGGAAAGGAATTGGGGTCCAAAAAAGCAGTGGTGGAAGGACTTGAGAAGCTGAATGATAAGGAGGCATGCGACCATCCTGGTAGTGGTATGGTTCCTAGTGAAGTTGAGCAAGGAAATAATAAGAATTCAAACAATTTGGCTGATGGGAATGTTTCTGAGACTCTGGTGGTCATTAATTCGGATGAGGCTGCCCGTGTTACTGGAGATAATGGAAGATTGGTTACAAAGGTTGACGAATTGGGGTCGAGTAAGGTATTGGTGGAAGAATCAAAGAAGATGGTGCCTCAAGCAGAGAAAGACTCACATGTGATTGATGTGAGGTGTGGGAGTGGTAAAGGCTTTGGTGATAAATGGGATGGGGAAAGGGTTTGTAGGATTTGCCATTTAAGTTCTGAACAATCACCGGACAGAAAAATTGAAACTGCTAATAGTTCTACCCCTACGGAATTAATTCATCTTGGTTGTGAGTGTAGAGATGAGCTAGGTGTTGCACATGGTCATTGTGCCGAAGCATGGTTTAAGCTAAAAGGAAACAGGTAAATTTTTCCATCTTTCCACCCTGTTTTCTTTCTCTCAATGCTTCCCACTGTCATTTTTTTTTGGTGGTAATAATAGATGTTCAACAATATGCTTTAAGCTTGGTGGGTGCATATTCTTACATGTGTGCATGTTTGATTATATTTTGTATTGGGCAATAATTGTACCTTTTTTTGTTGTTGCATTTTCGTTTGATATTTCTGCGTTTGTAATGTTTGGTTTCACGATGGTCTTTTCTTTTCTGAAATGTGGAATGAAACTGAACGTCCAAGAAGTGTTAAGTATGACCCCTTAAATTTTGTTCCATGCTTCACCATATTCAAAGATCGAAGTTAAGAGTTGTACTGTATTGTTACGGCAGAAAATGTTTTCTGCACTTTGATTAATAAGATGTAAACCTAACTATATGAACATTCCCCGGCCTTCTACCACTTGAACCAAGACTCTTGGCATTACAGAATGTGAATAAAATTATTAATCTCTGTATTAGTAATGCGGAGGAAATTCTCATGAATGTTTATAAATGGCACTACAGCTCTTCTTTTTGGTCTGCTTTTGTTTTCAAACTCGGTTTTTTAAGTTAACACAGATCTCATGTCAGGATTGCCTGCATGGAAGTGTTACGACTCTGAAATGATAGTAGTGTTACAAAGTAAATGACACAAGTGACAAGTAACAAGATCTTGTTCTATTTTATAAATGGTATTCAAGTTTTTCTTTTGTCATTTGCCCCTTTTTGTGCATTGAAACCCTGGGAAAGTTAAAGTGAATCTGATATGAAATAGCCGCAAGGTAGCAGAAGAGAAAGTGAAACCTTTTTCATTTCCAATAACTAAGCTTTGCTGTGGTTACTTTTGATTTTAAAATTGTTTTCTGTTACAATTATCCGTGGAGTGTCTTATTTTAGTCAGGAAGTATTTTCAAAGTCTAAATAAACAGTAGAGCTAGTGAAATTCTCTGCACAAGAACCTAGCATCAAAGATCACAATATAAGTTGATTCCTTTCTTATTTTTATTCATGCAGGACGTGCGAAATCTGTGGTCAGACGGCGAACAATGTCACTGGTCATGGGGATAGCAGATTTATGGAGGAGTGGAATGAAGAAACGCTTTCTGGTATTGAAAATAACTCATCGGACAGGAATGGAGGATGTTGGCGGGGACAGCCATTTTGCAACTTTTTAATGGCATGTCTGGTAATAGCCTTTGTACTTCCATGGTTTTTTCGTGGAAATATGTTCTAGTCAGGGATGTGGATAAAGTATTGAGGTCGTGTTGCATTATGTCTCAACGCTGCATCCGTAGCGCGCGTCATGTGGAATCTTACGACATGTTGCCTTTAATGGGATTTTCTGGTCTTCCATTCACATGTAAACATACTCTGTCGGTTTCTGCATATAAGCCTGAAGATTTGAGGTTTCAAATGATTAGAGTTGCCATCATGACAACTTAGGAGCAGAGTGCAGTTATTTGGTGTTTTCTTTCAGTGTGACGGATGATATTCTTATGTTCTTTTTCTTTCTGGTGGGTTTTGGCATAAACTTTAACATTTGTTGCCGGAAAAAAGAAGAAAAAAGAGAGGCTAGGACATGAAATTAGAAAGCGAAAAAGTTGTTCTTATTCCTTGGAGCTACCTTTTGCCATACGCCATCTTTGTTGTAGACTCCATTATACAAGTGAAAACCCATCATTGGTTTTATGTATTTTGCTAATATTTTAGTGTTTGATAGATTTATTTTGAATATGATAAAACAAACTTCATTTTATACTGCTCTTGATGTAAATTTGTAATAGCAAAAATTGAATATACATAGCTTCCGTAATTTCTGCATACTAGTTCAAATGTTGGTTCACAGAGACTTATGATGATGCATACAGCATGACTTTTCTGTATGTTACTTTGGAAGACCAAGGTGTACACTGGACGCGAAAGCAACCCTTTATTGTTTCTTTTTTAGTACCTTTGCCTCCACGCCACGAAACCATTTGCACAAAAGTCAGCAACTCCAATCCAACGTAAAAACAGAGCAAAAATGACCGTAGAGGGTAAGAAACCCACAAACAGAAACTAATAGAAGGGAGAGAGTGGGGAAGGAAGCATCCATGGTTGGTACTTGGGAGGCAGCAACCAACCAAACAAATGTATGACAAAACAACAGTGATATCACCCCCTCAAAGCCATAGATGGGTTCAAGAAACCTGCTTGCCTGCATTTTACAAGTCTTTGCTGCACAAGAGTGGATTTCCTTCTTCTCTTCAACGTGTTATTTGATTTGCATGAACTGACATTCTCTGCCTTAAAACAACTCAAGAATGATGGATTTGACCAATCAAAAAGCCATAATGCTATTTTGAATGGGATCATGACCAAAAACGATCCATGTCAAGAATGGTTTCAATTCTAACCTGCCGTAAATGAATAAAGGCAAAACTTAATCTGCTGCTGGGAGTTGAGTACAGCCGCGCGGCTATACTTACTATATTTAAAAAACGAGTATGGCCGATCGGCTAGAGTAATATTTTGTATAAAAAAAATAGGGTATAGCCGTACGGCCATTGAGCCAGAGTATAGCCGCACGGCTATACGATTTACTGAGACAAAAGGACCGCCTAGCGATTAGGTGCCCATGTGTCAAAACAAGTATAGCTGTGCGGCGATACTTATTATTTTAAAAAAAAAACCCCTACGAGTATAGCCGCCCGGCTATATGATTTTAAAAAAATGCCTCCTTAACGGACAAGTATAACCTGCAAATAATTTTACGTAAACATATAAAAGAAAAAAATTATTCCGCATTGCCGGGAGTCGAACCCGGAATTGTCAAATTCCAAATTAATTTTGCTACAGCGGATTCTTGTTAATGTAAGAGAAAAGAAAATACATATATATATTATCTCACTTGCAAATAATTTTACTTAAAGAAATAAAAGAAAAAAATTATTCTGCTGTCGGTATTCGAACCCGGAATTATCTAATTCCAAATTAATTTTGCTACATCAGATACTTGTCCGTTAAGGAGGTATGAAATATACAGAGAGCTTCCATTGAGGATCCCTCAAATAAGTTTATTTGAGGACACCTCTTGTAGGGCCACTTGATTGTATTTCACTAATCCAAACTGTATATTTTGTAGATACTCATTCAAAAATCATCTCTACAAAAAATCACTTGAATCGATATCATTTGACCATTCTAAATTGAGTTATTGAAATTTTAATACTTTCTTGAAGCACCATGTTCATTGATTTTGTAGGACACAATTGGATGTCGAAAGCGATTTGATTTGTCTAATTTTTGTAAGGATGATCTATGAATGAAGACCTAAAAAATAGATAGTTTGGATCATTGAGAAAAAAATTGTAGGGTACCATAAAATCGTCCTCAAATAAAATTATTTGAGGGATCCCTCAATAGAAAGGTGACTATATATATATATATATATGTATGTATGTATGTATGTATACAATCCCTTTTTATTGAGGGACGCCATTTAGGGTACCCTACAATTTTTTCATGATGATCCAAACCATCTATTTTTTAGGTTTTCATTTATAGATCATTCTTATAAAAAATTTGACAAATCAGAAACCGTTTCGACATCCAATTGTGTCTTACAAAATCAATAAACATGGTGCTTAAAGAAAGTACTAAAATTTAAATAACTCAATTGAGTGGTCAAATGATATCGAATTCAAATGATTTTTTGTAAAGATGCTCTTTGAATGAGTATTTACAAAATAAACAGTTTGAATTAATGAAATCTGCAATCCAAAATGGGCCTCTGAGGATATCCTCAAATAAGGAGCAAGAATCCCACAAGCTCATCTGGGGGTTCGAGCTCCTGGAAGCCCACAAGTGTAGTTGGTCTACATCCGACCCAAAAGGCTCGGGTTCAAATCTGGGTTCTGAGGCAGCCCAAATCAGAAATAAAAACCCTAGCTCACTCATCGCTCACATCGTCTCTCCCCCTATATTTGTATTGCCTTCTCCGAGTTTCTGCTGCTTCGCCTTCTCTACACACTCTCATACCACAATGGTCTCCTCTCTTTCCTCTTTCTCTCTCTTCATGTTTATTAGAATTTCTGTGCTGTTGTTGTTGTTGTGGTTGTTCTGATGAAGTTCTTTTTGTGTGTCAAATTCAGGCGTCGGAGAAGAAGCTGGCGAATCCCATGAGGGAAATCAAAGTCCAGAAGCTCGTCCTCAATATCTCTGTCGGAGAAAGTGGTGATCGACTCACCAGAGCCGCCAAGGTTCCTCCTTTACCTCACAACAAAACTACCCAAAATAAAAATGATATCAAAATCATATACTGATCTTTTTGTTTCCAATT
Organism: Prunus mume; assembly: GCF_029339155.1. Lineage (NCBI taxonomy): Eukaryota > Viridiplantae > Streptophyta > Magnoliopsida > Rosales > Rosaceae > Prunus > Prunus mume. The sequence goes on from NC_142700.1 coordinate 4,005,447, forward strand.
TTGCCCCTTTCCCCTAGGTCTTGGAACAACTCAGTGGCCAAACCCCTGTCTTCTCCAAAGGTGAGCTTCCATTAGATTCTCTCTGCTTTTTCATTTTTTCATTTTTTGTTATTTATGGATTTATTAATTTTTTGAGTTTTGTTTACCTGCAGCTCGGTACACGGTGCGATCCTTCGGTATCAGGCGTAATGAGAAGATTGCCTGCTACGTGACTGTGAGAGGCGACAAGGCAATGCAACTTCTGGAGAGTGGACTGAAGGTCAAGGAATACGAGCTCTTGCGCAGGAACTTCAGTGACACCGGCTGCTTCGGCTTCGGTATTCAGGAACATATCGATCTTGGGATCAAGTTAGTGCTCCTTTATTCTTGATTTTGGCATATAACCTCATGATAATTGTCTTTGTGGAATCATTTCTATATTGAGTTTGTGGAATCATGTAGTATGTTGATAGGTTTTGTGGTTTAGGCTTTAGATTTAATTTCTAATGAGATTGGGAAAAGTTCAATAATTTTATATGGGAATTAGATTTATTCATCAAGTTTCTTGGATTTAGCTCAAATTGTTTGCAAGTTCTAACTACTTATAGGGTGGGAATTAGTCTGACTCCTTACAATTTACCTTTAGGATTGGCATAGGCTGAAAGAGTGTGCAGCGTAGGGTAACAATAGAGGTAGGGCATAGGGCAAGGGGTCAATATAAGAGCATAACATTGCAGTTTTGCACCATGTTCACTTGTGAAAATTTCATGTGTGTATTTGCTAAGGGGTTTTATTTCTTTCCATTTTCGAAAGAAGGTGAATATGCTGACTTTGAGGTGCAAACAATATATCTATGACTCTTTTTTACCTTTTATGAGTTTGTTTCAAATATCTGTTGAATATTATGTTGTAACATAGGAGTCATAATTTTGAAATAGATGACCCTATAATGTTCCTGGGCTGTTTATATTTAAATGTCGGGTAGTTGAGGTTGCCTTAACTTGAAAGGCAGACTAGTAAGTGGCATGCATATTTGGGTATCACTAACCAGTTTTGTTCTTCCTTCAGGTATGACCCTTCAACTGGTATCTATGGCATGGACTTTTTTGTTGTTTTAGAGCGCCCAGGATACCGTGTTGGTCGTCGTCGCAGATGCAAGTCGCGTGTTGGAATTCAGCACAGGGTTACCAAGGAGGATGCAATGAAGTGGTTCCAGGTCAAATATGAAGGGGTCATTCTTAACAAGTCCCAAAATATTGTTAACTAGACAGATCTACTAGTCTTGGATATTTTGTTTTAGTTTTGGCAAGCTGCTACTTTCTACAAATTTCTATGTATCAGGAGTTAGTATCTCCATTAAAAGATGTGCCAGTAATTTTGATCTTGAAAACTTGATGATGTCCTCTTGTTTCGACTCTTGTTGCTTATATGGAGCAGCCGTTATTTCTGTCAGCAAATTTTAGTTTGCTTTGTGACCATTTTGTTACTCATCTGTCTTATTATTTGTTGCCAATATCAAATGGCTGCCCAGATGTTCATGCCAGTATTGAAAGCTGATTGACAGGCTTGACTTTTCATTGTTCTATCCCTTGGCTATAGCATGGGAAAAGAAACATAGCAAATAAGGGAACAAGCAACCACAACACAAAACAGTATCAGAACCCTAAAATCAATTAGGAACCAGAGGGCATTGAGTTTTGAGTTTAAAAACAACCATACTTTGGTGGCCACCCTGTAAAATGTGGGTAGCTAGGACTGCACAACATTTTGAAGAACGTAAGGTGAAATTCAATCTGTCACAAATAATGCTCTGGTACAATATATGGCCAAGGTTTTACATTGCTTTAGGACTTCAGCAGTTGAACGAGCTCGCTCTTTTTAAGTTTCGAGTAACCTTTAATTCCTCTGGTCTTTGCCAGTTCTTTCAACTCAGGGAGTTTCATTTCTTCTATTCTTCCAGCCGCAGAAGATGATGCTCCGTTATTCAGCTCAAGAACTTGTCCTCTTGGGATTGATTGAGATGGAATCGGAGATCTTTTCACAAATTTAGACAGTGGGCGCGTTAACTTGAACTCTGCAACTGAGGGATCCTCCTGTATTTGCTGCTCTTGCGTAGCTTTCCTCCTTGTCCAGACCTCTTGCCCTGCCTTGTCTAAAGCTTTGCCTGCAGTAATTAGTATTTGACTAAGAAATAATATTGTGAAAGCAGAGAAATTCAATCATCATAACTAGAAATAAGACTTGAACATGTGCATGTTTAGGTGCAGAAGTGGTAGCTGTGTTGTGCATGGCCATCGCAAGTGATTGCATCAAACATGACATTCATCTGCATTACCTTTTTGCTTCCTCGATCCATAAAGAGCCTGAAGAATTGACTCAGAAGAGGGCCTATCTTCAGAGACATTGGAATTTTTCTCCTTAGCATTTACAGACTCTTTGTTCGAGATCGAAGTTTGTATCCGTCTGAATAGAGAAATGATCTCTTCCTGGTCAGATGCCTTAGATTTTTTACCAGCTGGTCCACGTTTCTTAGTTCCATCGTTCTTATTCGTTCTTCCAGAAGCAGAACGTCTCCGAGGAGGTTGGTCTCCTCCATTTCCTTCAGATCCAATGCAGGACACAGTTAAGTGAAGGCCCTTTCGCTCAAAGGGTGAAGGCACATCTGCAATCTCAGCCAAATTTAACAAGCTGCATCAAGAAATGATCCCTCAGTCTATTATCTATAGCCAGCAAACAACAAATCATTTGTTGATATCAAATCCGAACTTCAGTTCAAGCTAATCAAAAGAGGAATGATAATTCAATTCAACAAAAAACAACATAATAAGTGAAATAATTTTCACCATGTTCGACTTCAAAATAGTAAAAAGTCAAACAATCCCAGACAAGAAAAATACTTAAACCAAGCTGAGATCTTTCACTTTAACAGATACCAAACACAATTCCAAGAAGAACCCATTGCAGAATTCAAAGTGGAATTCCTAAAAAGTGAAAACTTTAAATACCTTTCAGAGAGAAAATGGATTTTCCCAGCTTGGGCTGCTTGCTGAAAGAGAAGAAAGTGGGAAAGCGAAGCACAGAATGATATTCATGAACAACTGCACCCATATGTTAAATTCAAGGCCAATTTGGGTTCTTGAAGTTGAAAGTGGAAAATGAGAAACCAAGATTCTGAGTATACAAATGGATTAGATTCTGACAGTCCCTTACCTTCAGTAACTCTTATTTTATTACAAAATTTTCTGGTCCACAACTTCTGGTGGTGTGTGTACATCACGCGCGCCATTTTTTCTTTTTGGTATTTGAAAATAAAATTTATATGTATAAATAAAGACTCTAGTTAGTTATCTTCTAGGTTCAGGCTAATTGAAATTTTCGCGCGGCTTTGTTTTGGTTTACAGGGACTATGTTGATGCTAGCCACAACCTCACCGAACTTGTTGTCGGTCTCTCCTCTGCCGCACAATGACAATGAAACAAAGTTTTCTAGACCCTCAAATGGCTGCTTCTTCTCCAAACCCTCTTCAAGAACCTCTCTGTTCTCTTCGAATTTGGATCATTCTTGTGCCAAATTTCGTGTTTCAGCCTCGGTCGCCATATCCACTAAGAGTGAAGTTATAGACAAGAATGCCAAGATTAGCAAATACTGTGAAATGGGTAATCTAAAAAACGCCGTGGAATTGGTATGCGGGTCTAAAAAATCTGAGCTTGATTTGGAGGGTTACTGCTCCGTCTTGGAGCTCTGTGCTGGACTTAAGTCGCTGCAAGATGGTAAAAGGGTTCATTCAGTTATTTGTAGCAATGGCGCAGAAGTTGATGGACCTTTGGGTGCAAAACTTGTTTTTATGTTTGTAAAGTGTGGGGAGTTAAGAGAAGCTAGGCTAATTTTTGATAAATTATCAAATGGAAAGATTTTTCTTTGGAACCTTATGATCAATGAGTATGCAAAGGTTCGTAATTTCAGGGAAGGTATACATTTATTTAGGAAGATGCAAGAGCTGGGTATCCAAGCTAATTCTTATACATTTTCTTGTATTTTAAAGTGTTTTTCTTCCCTAGGATATGTACGAGAAGGTGAATGGGTTCATGGGTATCTGTACAAATTGGGATTTGGTTCTGATAACACAGTTGGTAATTCGCTAATGGCCTTCTATTTTAAGAATAGAAGAATTGAAAGTGCGCGTAAGGTGTTTGATGAATTGAGTGATCGAGATGTTATATCGTGGAATTCAATGATAAGTGCATATGTGTCCAATGGTCTTGCGGAGAAGGGGGTTGATATTTTCAGACAGATGCTTTCTTTGGGGATAGATGTGGATTTGGCTACTATTATCAATGTTCTAATGGCTTGTTCAGATGGGGGAAATCTTTCATTGGGTAGGGCGCTTCATTCTTATGCAATAAAAACTTGTTTGGACATGGATATCATTTTCTACAATAATGTTCTAGACATGTATTCAAAATGTGGCGATCTGAGTAGTGCAACTCAAGTCTTTGGGAAGATGGGTCAAAGAAGTGTTGTGTCATGGACTTCAATGATAGCAGGGTATGTCCGAGAAGGGCTTTCAGATGAGGCGATCGAATTATTCTCAGAAATGGAAAGGAATGGTGTTAGCCCAGATGTTTATACAATCACAAGCATACTTCATGCGTGTGCTTGTAATGGCTCATTGAAAAAAGGCAGGGATATGCATAAGTACATTAGGGAACATGGCATGGACTCCAGTTTATTTGTCTGCAATACTCTCATGGATATGTATGCGAAATGTGGAAGCATGGAAGATGCTCACTCAGTTTTTTCTAATATGCCTGTGAAGGACATTGTCTCGTGGAATACCATGATAGGAGGTTACTCGAAAAACTGTCTTCCCAATGAAGCTCTTAAACTCTTTTCTGAGATGCAACAGAAATCAAAACCTGACGGCATGACAATTGCGAGTGTCCTTCCGGCTTGTGCCAGCCTAGCAGCTCTAAACAGAGGTCAAGAGATCCATGGCCATATATTGAGAAATGGATACTTTTCGGATCGGTATGTTGCCAATGCACTTGTTGACATGTATGTCAAGTGCGGGGTACTAGTTCTTGCACGATTACTTTTTGACATTATTCCCATAAAGGATCTGATTTCTTGGACTGTGATAGTTGCTGGATATGGCATGCATGGATTAGGAAGGGAAGCTATTACTGCCTTTAATGAGATGAGAAAATCAGGAATAAAACCTGACAGTATTTCCTTCATTTCTATACTTTATGCTTGCAGTCATTCTGGGTTACTTGATGAAGCATGGAGATTCTTTGATAGTATGAGAAATGATTACAGCATTGTTCCAAAGTTAGAGCACTATGCTTGTATGGTGGATCTTCTTGCCCGCACTGGGAATCTAACCAAGGCATATAAGTTTATTAACAAGATGCCCATTGAGCCAGATGCAACTATCTGGGGTTCCTTGCTCTGCGGTTGTAGGATCCACCACGATGTAAAACTAGCGGAGAAAGTTGCAGAACGTGTTTTTGAACTAGAGCCAGAAAACACAGGGTACTATGTACTTCTAGCAAATATTTATGCAGAGGCAGAAAAGTGGGAAGAAGTGAAAAAGTTGAGGGAGAGGATTGGTCGGCAAGGCTTAAAAAAGAATCCAGGCTGTAGTTGGATAGAGATCAAGGGGAAAGTTCAAATCTTTGTCGCTGGAAATAGTTCACACCCACAAGCCACAAAGATAGAGTCTCTATTGAAGCGTTTAAGATTGAAGATGAAGGAAGAAGGCTATTCTCCTAAAATGCAGTATGCTTTGATAAATGCAGATGAGATGGAGAAAGAAGTGGCTCTCTGTGGGCATAGTGAGAAGTTAGCCATAGCATTTGGGATACTGAACTTGCCACCTGGGAAAACCATACGGGTGACCAAGAATCTACGAGTATGCAGTGACTGTCATGAGATGGCCAAGTTCATCTCTAAGACATCTAGGAGGGAGATTGTTCTAAGAGATTCTAACCGCTTTCACCATTTGAAAGATGGGAGTTGTTCTTGCAGGGGTTTCTGGTAAACTGAAGTTGGACTTTGAAGTGCAAGTAGGCTCATCAATTTCGATACACTTGCAAAGTACCTCCTCCAAACGTTGTTGATTGTCACGCACATGATCAAGCTATTGTTGTATATAATTGTTTTTCGATCGACCAACATAGAGCACTCTAGATAGGCATTTGAATTAGTATCTTAATATGGGCCAATTTGAAGAGATGCTTGCTTCGCAGTTTTGATGTGACTCAAATTGAAAGGCTATGATCAGTCTCATTTACAAAGGGCTAACTAAGCGTCGATTTCAGTTTGTCTATGCTGTGGTGTTTCCTTGAAGAGGCCTCCTATTTTACAGCCGTTAATTGCAGTAGAGATGCAGGATTTGATTTGTCTATATCATAATTAGTAAAATACTTGCGTGTATTATTCGGCAAAATTTTTTTTTATAACACAATGAAATTAGATAATGTTTTAATAAAAAAAATTATTTTTGTCCATATTATTTAAAATTTTGTAAAATGTACGTGTATTAAACATGAAGAATATGGACATACGTGTATTGTATGCTTGATTTTAAAAAAAACATGTATTTTATAAAGTCTTTGAGACGTGTATGGAAAACGAAAGTATTATTCAAAAATATGTATGTACATGTATAATACAAGTATTACGCAAAATTGCTAACCAGGCTCTGTATTGTAAGTTGAAACCATGAGAATTTTGTCTTGTAAATTCACAGATAGAGAGAAGGAAAGGGATAAGCTCTTTGAAAAGTGAATCTCTGTATTGAAAAAGAAAGGATACGCTCTTGATATCCCAGTACCTATCGAAGGCCTTCCAATACACCGTACCTTCTTTCTACAAATTATCCCCAGAGAATTTGCACTTTAAATTCATACCAAAAAAAAAAAAAAGACTTCCTTATCTGAGGAGGAGAACAAAAGTGGGAATTCTTGTTATAGTTGGAAAGACAATATTACTTGTCCTGCAAGAATTAGGAGAAGTCTTCTAAGATATATATATATCACCATCTTCCACTCTCTTCTCAATTAATTCACAGCGGTTCAGAGTTTCTTCAAACATCATCATGTCCTCGTCAAAGAGTAGGGTTTTCAGATTGCGGTGTTCGAATGACGAAATAATTGAAGTAAATGAGGCTGCGGCGGTACTTTGTGAAACCATCAAGAACATGGTGGAGGAAGGCTGTGAGGGCGACGAGATTTCAGTACCAAACGTGACTGCCGAAATCCTAGGCAAGGTGATGGAGTGGTGCAAAAGGCATGCAAAGGCTAAAGAGACTGAAGAGGAACTCGAAGAGTGGGACGCTGAGTTTCTTAATGTTGATCAAGCAGTTTTGTACCATATCTTGATTGCCGCGGACTATCTATACAACAAGGAATTGGTGGCTCAAGTGACTCAAAAGGTTGCAGATATGATCAAGGGAAAGAAAAGTGACGAGATTCGCGAAGTGTTTAAGCTCAAGAATGATATGCCACCAGAGCTCGTAAAAGAAATAATCGATGGCAACCCTTCGGTAGATTTCATGTAATGATTTTATGTTCAGGCCGGAAAGAAAAAAAAGTTTTGTTTGTTTAGGGTCTCTTTTATGTATTTTTTTTTCCTTCTTCTTTCTCGTTCTTTGTTTAGGGTCTCTTTTTTGGTTTCTAGAGATTATTGTTATGGGAATTAATTATATTCTAGTTATGAAATAAAAATCAATAAATTGCCTGAACGATTTATTTGATATCTTTTTGCTTTAGTTTAGAATTTGGAAATTTATTTATTTAAATTTATTTTCTTGGGTCTGGAAATTGAAAATAGGAAAGCTTTAACCTGGTTTGTGAAAGAATAGAAAGATAAATTGGTACATGTCCATGGCGCTGAAATAGTCTTTTGGTTTAATGAAAGAAAATCATAATTTTGTTAGTGCCTATAATTTTGTTAATGCTAATTTATTATATACAAAATAATTATTTTTAGCCTTTCACCTTATGAGCTTTTGCCCTATTTGTTCTCTCCATTGATAGCCACCGGTGACATAGGTTTCCATCGGAAATCCTAGAGGAGCAAAACAAGCTTTTCTTCCTCCCTCCTCCATCTCTCCTCATTGACAGCCATTATTTTTCCCCTCAAATTCTGTATCTTTGTGCCACCAACATGGCTGCTCGTGCTGGTACACGGCGACGGCCCTAATTAACTTTAATTAGGCTGCTTAAATCGCATGTCGTCAATTTAGCGTGTTCAAATAGAATTACTGTTTTTTTTTTCGGGGTTGAAAAACGAAACAAATGTAAAGAGCCTAAAATACGATTTTAGCCTCTATACAATTATCACTCTTTTGTATGAAATTATGAGAAAATACAGCAAGATTGTGTTGTTGGGAAGTGATTCTGTATTAAATTTGTTAGTAGAAAAAGAAAAAGAGCATAAATTTTCATATATCTCCCATACCATCATTCTTCATAATTCCACTTTATAAATCAATCATCATCAGCCTACCACTGTCCTTTTCTTTATTCAAGTAGAGACAGCTGTAAATAATTTTTTTTTTTCTGGGTGTGCTCAAAAGGAAATCTAGTGACCTAAAATAATTGCAAATTTACATGTCTTATGTGTATATACCAAAAGAGCATAAAGAACATGACCTCTTAACTTATCAACTAAGAATATACCCCAATTGTACCAAAACTTTAATACAAGAAAAATATTTAGCCAATCCACATTGTTATCAATTCATGAATATATACACTAAGAAGAAAGCAATTAAACTCAGAGAAAGCTGCCTGATCAAAAATAAATAAATAAAGAAGATAAATGCTTGTGGCTGAAGAAAAAAATTACATACATATAATCTGGAAAACAGATGAAGCCGCTTTTAGGCTCTATGGCAGCTAAGAAATAATACACCCAAGTGGCCACTGGGCACATCTATCACAAAATAATGGAAACCCACTGCTCTTTTCTCCAGCAAGCCATCAAAGCAATGATAAAAATAACACTCCAAATTAATGATTCCTCTCCCTCCTTTTTCTTTTTTGGTTTGTTTTCAATTTTTTCACCTTCCCATCTACTCTTCCTCCTCATCATTGAGTATAATAATAAATTAATCAAAATTCAATTTCAATAACCAATTTGGCCTAATCTAATAAAACTTTAATCAACAAACAATCCAATTTCAAGTTTCAACCACACCATTTGGAGAGAAGAACCAAGAAAATAATGAGGAAGACTATGGAAGAAAGCCCAATGGCCACACCAAGAACAACCTTACTTGGCCCATGATGACGATCCTTCTTCTGATCAGAGTCATCTCCATCACTGTCATCATAATCTGAATCACTGCTGTCTTCTGCTGATGAATCGCCTTTGGCCGGAGGAGGTGACATGGGCAATCCATGCTTGTCACAAGGAGAAATCCCAAGCTTCAATTTTGATGACAAAACAGAGTGGTTATAGCACAAATTACTGTTCCTGCTAATCTTGAACACTGCCAATTTGCTTATAAATGACACATTGAAAGGCACAACTCCATGGAAGTCATTGTTTGCAAGATTCAAGTGCTTCAAGCTCTTCATATCAGAGAGGAACTTTGGAATTGTACCATTCAGCTGATTGGAGCTCAGATCAACATGAGCCAACCCTGGAATTGCAGACATTGACTCTGGTATGGCTCCAGACAACGAATTTGAAGCTAAAGACACGTTCTTTAGTGAAATCAGGTCCCCAAACGAAGTGGGTATTTCTCCATTGAGGGAATTAGAGGAAAGGTTCAAGCTTTCAAGGTTTTCAAGGAGTGTGATTGAAGAGGGTATCTTCCCCTGTAGCTTATTACCCGAAAAATCGATGTGGGTAAGGTTCAAATTCAAGTGTCTTGGAAGACTACCAGTTAGATTGGCATGAGAGATGGTCACAGACCTGAGCTTCTTCATGTTGCCGAGAATGACAAAGGGTCCAGAGGCATTGACTTGGACATTGGAGACAGTGAGATCAGTGAGGTTTTGGAGGCGCGCGAGCCAGACGCCAGTGAGCCTGCGGAGGCTGTTAATGCAGGTGAAGGAGTGGAGAGAGGCAACGAGATCGGCCGGGAAGCGGATAGGGGCAATGGGGCAGTTGAAGAACTGGAGGGACTGGAGGGTGGAGAGGGACTTGAGAGCAGTGAAGGACAAAGCGACGTCGTCGGAGCAGTTGGCAAGGCGGAGGGAGAGGATGTGGCGGAAAGGCTTGGAGGAGTCGCAGAGAGTGGTGTTGGGGGGGAGGAGGGAGGGTTGGGTACAGGGGTCTTTGGAGGTTGGGATGTTGAGAGATTGGAGGGCTCTGAGTTGCTTTGGGTCTAAAGAGCTGGAAGATGGTGAAGATGGGGTTTTGGGGGTGGTGGAGTTTGGTGGGGTTGGGAGGAGATAGGAGATGGGGTTTTGGGGTGGTCGACTTTGGTGGGGTTGGGAGGAGCTAGGAGATGGGGTTTTGGGGTGGTCGACTTTGGTGGGGTTGGGAGGAGGTAGGAGATGGGGCTTTGGGGGTGGTCGACTTTGGTGGGGCTGGGGAGGAGGTAGGAGATAGGGTGGGGCGGAGAGGAGGAGCAGAGGCTGAGAAGGTGGTGGTGATGGTGGTGGAGAGGAGGAGGAGGTGGAGAAGCAGACTGGGCAGCAATGGTGGTTCCATTAGACAGAGACAGAGACAGACAGAGACACAGAGAGCTTGGGGTTGTGGGGAAGAGTGTGTGTATGAATTTATGTGAGGTATTTGAGTGTGTGTGTGTGTGTGTGTGTACAGTGACTAGTGAGAGAGCTTGGGAAGATCATGAGATCAGATTTAGGATGGTGTGTGTGTCTGGTTAAAATACTTCTATGCCCTTGAATTCTGCATAAAATTACAGAATGGGACTTTGTTTTCTTTGTCCAGCTGTTGCTGGTAGTACTCATGCTGCTACTTTTTACCTGTCTAATTTCTACCATACATCCTCTTTGTCGTTTTGTTTGGAGGGAAGGAAAATTCCATAAAATCCATTTCCTCATCACAGGATTCTAAGTTAAATTTGCAGTGTGTATAATAAAACACACATTTCACATCTATAAAATGTATATTTGAAGTTTGTATTTGAATTTATAGCTCACTTCATGCTCCAAGTTTTAACGATATTCGTACTTATAAATTGCACATATATAATTTACTTTATATCCGCATCGATTCATCATTCACTCTTCTACTTAACTGTTGACATTATAAGTTATGATATTAACACTTACAGTTTTTAAGCCACGAAGTTGGGGTAGCAAGTTTGATCAGGCCTAGGTGGTTTTGGATGAAATTATTTGCTCTGATCATAATTTAGTTGATGAACCTCCCTAAATCCAAAATTGCCAAACCTCTTCTCTTTCCGTTTCTTTCAGCAACGTTAATTATTAAAATAAAAGGATGCTAGCTTGTATGCAAAGGCTAATAGGTTGAGTGCGTAAATAATAGATAAAACCAAGGGCTTTGTTATGAGCTATGAGATGAAATGTGTAATGTGAGAGGACACGTGTACATTGTTTGAAAACACATGAACCATACCAGAAGGAAAATGGGTCAACGACTCAACGCCCGATTTCAACTTTCAAGTTTCAGCAGGCTAATGATGTAATTAAATAGTAAGTTAAGGGCTATCTAAGTCTGACAACTTTCTTTTGAAAATTAGTTTTCCGTTAAAGGCAAAAGGCCGAAAGCCCATGGTCTGTATTTGCGTGGCGTCCAGCTCTTTCTTATCCTACGCAATCAAAAAGGCAACAATAAAAAAATAAATAAAAAAAGGACCCGACCCGCCCAGGAGCCCAGACCCGTCTAGACCCGGCTAGCGCCTAGGCGCCGCCTAGACCCGCCTAGGCGGCCGATTTGTCGAACACTGGTTTTTACATTGATACTGTGCAGGAATGCTTAATTCTTTACACACTGATTGTCCAAAACCCAGAAGAAAGAAAAAAAGAATCATTACAAATGTTTCTAAACTTAAAAACAAAAAAATTTATGATTGGCACTTCCGGAAAGAAGCGAACTTTTGATGCTCAGAGCTTGAAACTATATAATGAAGCCAAAATCGTGGAAAAGTTTGTTTAACAGTCTATGGAGATGCAGCTTTGAGTAAGGGCTGAGCTATCAACTTTGGTGACAAATGGATTGATCTTGACCCAAACGAGAGAGAAGACAGAGGCCAAGAGCACTGACCACAAGACAACAATGGTTGGGGTCCGGTTTTGGCGTCCCATGAGACCTTTCAGGAAGGGATAGAGATGAAGAATCACCCAGAAGGCAAAGAAAACCTTGCCAAAAAGTGGGCCCCAAGCTTCATATCCCTTGTTCAGTGCATCAGAAAATCCAGCAACAATGCCAACCATGTTGACAATGAGGAGTGTAGTTGGGGGGATCAACAGTGTTGTCCATTTGATCATGTAGAGCTCACCAAAATCTGCGTCTTCGGCCTGTTTACTTGTGACAGTGAAGTTGGTATCAATTCCTGCCAGCATTTTTAGAAATCCTTGGAAGACAGCAAAGAGATGGGCTGAGACACCTCCGATCACCCAGAACTGCTCGTTACGCCATATGTCTTCGATGCTCACACCACTCCACCGCAACTCGAGCACACTCGTTACAATGATGGACATGAAGAGACCAAGAAACAAGGCACTTGCCAGGTTTGAAAGCTGAAAGTTACAAGAATGATCCACAGTAAGTATTGATGTATCATACGCATGCATAAAAAGATAATTGGTAACACCACTATCCTTGCTTTTTCCATGTTAGTCTGAGACAATGAAGGTAGAAAAAACTTACTGTTGGTATGATAAATTTTCCTGTGAGAAGGCATATTGCAGGAATTGTGCAGTAAGCTACAAGAGGGAGGGATGTGAAGGGGTAAACGATAGTGTTAATATATGCCAGTCGCTGAAGCCATTTGAGGCGGCCTCCTGCAAACCCGTACCAGAGAGGACAATGTCTGCTGAGGAAAATTTCCACAGATCCAAGTGCCCACCTGAGAACTTGGTGCAGTCGATCGGAAAGGTTAATGGGAGCTGACCCTTTGAATGCAGGCCTCAAGGGCATGCAATAAATTGACCTCCATCCACGGCAATGCATCTTGAAACCAGTTAAGATATCCTCAGTAATTGATCCGTATATCCAACCAATCTGAGAAAAAGAGAATATAAAACCGTTTGAGTAAAAGAACACATGCTTAGTAAATGTAGTACATCTTCAACATAGGAGGATTATAGCAAAAGGCAGCCAAGAATTGATTAGAAGGCCACACATTGTTCAGGTTTGCAAGATTATGATATCTTCCAGAATAATATTGACACTAGTTTTGGTAAAACTGCAAGAGTCCCATCCATTTGTTTTACATAAGGTGGAACAAAATCCTACCTCTTTTCCCCATGCGGTCTTCTCTTCATAACCACAGCTAATGACATGAATCGCCTCTTTGATCAATGTTGATGGGTTGGAAGATTCGGCCACTCCTCCGTTCTCCATTAGTGTAGACTCTATAAATACAGATGATAAGCCAAAAGTTTTCTCAAAGCTTGTCTGGGAAATCAGCATTGACCTCTCATACTCATCATAGTCTGCATAAGAAAGCCCAAAATATTTTATATACTGAAAGCTCAACAAGCCATTTGTCTATATCCAGTTTCATTGAGTGATTAGACTTACTATCAATCTCCCTGAGGTTGAATATGGCAGCATCAAGCTCCTCACGTTTTGTATCTCGGTAAGCCTCTGACAGATCTTTAGACGGCTTCTTAGAGGGGCAGCAACAAGAGCAGCAGCCGCACCATGAACAGGATGATGATGAAGCCTTGGATAAGCTGGGCATGGAATGAGGGCCATAGCCATAAAGGGCTTGCCTATTAAAACAACAACCTGTCCCCACATATACTGGACCTTGAATGCCATCCAGTCCTTTCATGTTAACCTGAAATTAGAGATTTAGAGATTTTCAAAGCTATGTTCACAGTTCTTTTCAAACACACTGTGAATCTCAACGAGTCTAATGCTAAAATTCTGACTAATGACAAGGCAATGTTCAATTCTTTCTTATATTTATTTTTCTTTTACTTTTAAAACAGCTTGAAAGTTCCAAGTCTTGCATTCCTTTGTAACAGTTCACCTATACAAGGACATTTAAGGTTACTATTAAAATGTGTGGATATGCATGATAGCTTTGAACTCACATCAAAGAAAACCGTATTACGGTTGGCATATCGGTCACTGCGATCAATGCCATCAAATCTCTGAGGAAACTGCACAAAGCATACTTCTCGACCAACTTGCGGATCCATCAAGAAACACATTGCCTCACGAATTGCCTGGCTGTTGTTAACATAGTGATCGCAGTCAAGGTTGAGGATGTATGGAGCATTTGTGAGAACTGCAGACACCCGTACCTGTATCAAGCCAGTCATTCAATTTTGCATGAAACTTTATAGTGCTCACATGGGTATTATCATTCTTAAAGTATGTATATATACCAGAGCATTTTCAGCACCAGCTTTCTTGTGGTGTGGGTAGCCGGGTCTCTTCTCTCTAGAGACATAAACCAATCTAGGGAGTTCATTACCCTCAATATCATAGGCACCGCTATGTCCAAGGAAAACCTGAGGAGGGTGAAAAAGAGGAGTTATATGTCAAAATCAATTATTTACAATATGATGAAGCGCTGAAAATCTCTTTATAAAGAGACACAACAAGGAGCATGGACTGATAGTTGATGGAAAAACAGTATTCACCAAGGCTAGAAAATATCCCTCAAGGCACTTAAAAAAAAGTATCACTCCAGATGCAAAAGCAATATGCTTTTCAAAATCTTGGTTTCCCACATGAACAGAGCGTTTAAGTTATGGATTACAGGTATCTAAATATAGCTCAAGTGAACCTTGTCCAGACTTTGTTTCGAGCACCGACAAATATAGAACCCATTAGAGAAGTATGAAATTTTCTAAATGGAAAAATTTCAGAAGTTGAACTCAACAAACCATAGGCTGTCTACCTGGATCATGCCAGGATGGTCACGTGAGTTATTTCCTGGCCAAGGTGTTCCATCTTGCATAGTCCATCCTTCTTCTGGTGTTTTTTGAGCCTTTGCTACTAAAGCATTCATTCGCACTTTGAACTCTTCGTAATCTCTCTGTAAAAGTTTATGAATTAATGAAAGCTTTCAGCTAGCATAATTTCATGAGTATTCAGCTTCAACCTTTAGGTACTTACTTTCATTGCTCTGCGCTCCTTCACAAAAGATGGTTGCACTTTGTCCTTCAAGTAGTCAATCTTTTGTGAGAAGTAAAATTCAGGTGCACGTGGTTCAATCGAAAACTTCTTGCAGAATGGAACCCACTTTCTTGCAAATTCAGATGTTTCAGCAAGAGATTCGAAAGTAAGCATTGCAGCACCATCATCAGACACATAGCAAGAAACTTTATCGACAGGGTAGTCTACAGCAAGGATAGAAAGCACAGTATTTGCAGTGATCAGAGGTGGTTCTTTCAATGGATCAACTGTACTCACGAAGAAATCCACAGCAGCGAGCTCGGAGGGTTCACCCTCTCTTTCATACCTGGCATGGAAGTTTATACAACCATTTCACATAACATCCAAAAAGAACATTTAAAATGATGTTCAGAATACAATTGAGAAATTAACAGTTTTTAAAAACATATACTATTCATTTGTACTTTCCTTCATATTCTTCCGGTTAGTCTCAGAAAACCCTGTGTTTACTCACTAATCATGACATGTAATTATATGAAGGTTTGAAACATCAACTGACTAAT
The DNA here is from genome assembly GCF_029339155.1 of Prunus mume. Taxonomy (NCBI): domain Eukaryota; kingdom Viridiplantae; phylum Streptophyta; class Magnoliopsida; order Rosales; family Rosaceae; genus Prunus; species Prunus mume. The sequence continues at coordinate 4,021,238 of NC_142700.1, forward strand.
GTTGGACGAGGTTGAAGCATAAAAAATACAGTTGAAAATATATACCTGGCAGATAACCTGTCAGTAAATGTAGTCCTATTAACTGGATACCACTTGGGAAACTGATCCAACACCCAAGAAAAAGCGAACCAGATCTCACATATGATAGAAGTGAGCCAGAGACCATAAGCACTGTCAACAGGATTTGTCACTCGATAATGGAAGAAAAGGGCAAGAATGATCAATCGCATAATTATTACAACTCTGTATGGTGTGATTTTGTTAGGTGGAAGTGGAATGATAGTTGAAAGTGGTTCCGCAGCATCTGGTGAACTGCAAAGAAGGCCATAAGTCAAATAACACACAAGAAAAAGCATCAAATGCTACATATGAATATGATTTGAACACATCCAAATTCATACATGCATCGTATTGGTTCTTTTCCTTTTTTTTTGGAAAATTAGACTCTGAAACTTCCCAAAACATTGATATAATCATTTCATTAACTGTGTATATGAACCATTTTCACTTCTGATATAAAAGATACGAAACAGAATGTCCTGTGTAAAACCTGATTGTGTCTCTCTATCCCCAGGCATGGAATATAACTTAAAAAGCATAGATCTAACTTGCTAAAGTTAGCATCCAAACCCAAAACAAAGAACCTATAGGTAATGGATGGAAAGACAGATGATTTATATTTTGAGATGTAAGCTTAGATTACCCCATGTGGGATTTTTATATCTCAACATAACTCATAGACAAGCCTATAGAATGAATGCTCCTCTCTTTTCTTGTATCCAACATTTGGAATGGCAGGATAACTATAATGGAAATAGAACATCATCCCAACCCGAAATAACAGCATATGTAGAAATTCCATCTCATATAAGCCTAAACACATAAGTGTTTCCTTTCATGAACACATGAATGTTTGAATGAGATAGAGAAATTTTGGAAAAGAATCTAAAAACAGACCCTACATCAGAAAACTAGCACTGCAATGCCCTTTTATTTTTGAAAGGGCTTTATCTTCTTTCTTGTATAGCATCTTATATAAATCACCCAAGTTTTAATTGTACTTACTGGTTCTCTGTCATCTGCTGCTCAGGTGGAATTTGAGCCACTTTTTCCTCCTTAGGTGCACCCTTTTTCTTCTTGCTCTTTTTATCCTTTTTATCCTTCCAACTCTCTACTCTATTCTTCCAAATTGGATTCCCATATTCATCATTTAATTCTTCAAAGATAACAAAATAAGATAATTAAAAAAAAAAAGAGACAAGGGTACTAAATCATGCAAGAAAAAGAAATATGACTCACCACTATCCACTGCAGACACATTGCTGACGTGCCTAGCATGAATTCCGATCTCCTGCTTAAACAAATATAAAAATTAGCAAGCTGTAAGAAACCTAATGTTCTTAAACACACTGAGTATAAACAAAATATTATCTCATTCTACTTAAAGTACCTATAAATTATAGAATTGTAGAAACTTTTGTTTCATACCTGAGAATTATCCAGGTGAGCTGCCATTGCAGATCGAGTGCCAGAAACCTTTGTTTCATCATCTGCCAGTGAGTTCTCTGAAGAATTTTAAAAACCATTATATAGCTTAGAAATCATGAAAGCTACCAATTTTAATATGTAACAAGCTGTAAAGAATATACATATCAATCAAGACCAAATGAACCCATTTTTGGATCTCCTTCCAAAAACTATTTTAACTGCTTAAAAGTTAAATAGACATAATTTCAGAACTTCTCCAACTTTATGCATGGTTTGGTTTTATACTCTCCTTGCATCATTTCCAAAATCCAAATAGCACATAGGGGAACCAAACCTTGCATACCTTGCACAAGATTAACTTTCCCAAATCAGCATAAGAGAAAGAAAAGGTTTGATTTTGATCCCCCATCAAGTGCATGTGAACTTAATCACTATCCTAAAAAGTTGTTATGATGTCATCAACCAAACTCTTTCTATAACTTACAGGTATATAATTTCCAGTTATACATGTGATTGTCGCAGGGTGTTGCCAATATGCACTAATGGTGGTAAACTAAATTGTGAGCCTCAAAAAGTAAAAGCATCAATATGGAAAAATCCAAGTAAAACAAGTATAATAAAGCATCTGAAAATATAGACATAGATCAGAGAAATCCAAGTACAAGAGATACCATCATCATAGGGAGTGCTGCACCGCAAGCAAGCTTTACGCCCCTCCTTGATATCCAAATCAAAACAAGTCTTGCAAACAGGGAAATTACATTCATGGCAAGCCACAAAAACCTCCCCATTGGCATCAAGCCCCACTTGTTCACCGCAGGTGTTGCATAGAGGAATCCCAGACTGCATCATTTTGACAATATTGGTGTTTCCTTAATTTCCTTGGACACCCAATACCTTAAGCCTGAGAGGGGTCTCACTCTACTTCCCAATCTAGGTCTTGTTGCTGGTTTTATACGAATTGTCCAAACCCCATTTTTGAAATGGTGAGAAGGAGGTGGAGTATGGTGGTTGGAAGGGTGTGGAAGTTGGGGTGTTGGTGTCATTGTATCTGCAGAGAGAGAGAGATGGGAAGCTACCTCTTTCTTTCTTTTGTTTTTCCTAAAAGAAAAAAGATTTGAAATTTTTGCGGGAAGTCTAAGGAAGGTTTCGGTTGGGCAAGGTACATCCTTAACTAACCAACGTCTGTTATCTTTCCCACCAAAAACCCAAGAAGAAGAATGCAGCTGTCTCTCTCTTTTTATCTGTAGTCTCCAAATAGAGGCCCTACAAGCTTGCCTTATAAAATGGGCCTCAACGTTTGAATTGGCCATTATGATTAACAAAGATGGTCATAAATCACAGGTGTAACGTGGTGAATTTGTCACACATTTATGAGAGAATCGGCAACGTTCTTGCTTTCTAGTTTCTACTTTGGAATATATAAGAAGAAAGAAAAAAGAAAGATACTATAAATCGGATAGAAAAATGTAACTTCCAATTTTGTGGAAATTGCCCAATTAACTCATTACATAAATGGCTTTGAACCTGCAGAATCAATGGGTTAAAGGTTCTTAAGTTAATATAGAATCCATAATTACAGCTTTAAATTCTTAAGAAAAATTGCCTTTTCAATTATGTTTGGATAAACATTTTCTTCATAAACACCAATATCAATATGGAGTTCACAATTTTGTGTTTAAGACATACCAACAAAAACTCCAAAAACAAAACAAATAATAGGCGATCCCAGCAGTGACATGATACAGAGTTACAGACTAGCATCTGATTCCCCAACTTACACAAGTAGAAAACATCTACAGATCATGAGATACAGGGGTGAACCAACCCTTAAAAGTGCATCAAGCTGATTATGGCGATCAAGGATTGCATTGTTCAAGGCACAAAATGCAAAGAGTAGACAAGTTTTCCTAGAGCCGGAATGAGTTTGCCACACGAGACTATAAGCTTCTATATTCAATGATACTGCAGCTTTAATCTAGGCAACAGAATAGACCTTTACCACCTTAGTTGTATCACAAACAACAAGGTTTTCCACATCAGCTGGAGTAGTACAGACCCAATTGACCTGCAAAGGCATCAACTCCATGATCAGAAGCTTCACATAAAATGACATGGAAACAAGCAAGAAACTGAAGTTCAAGAAGTGGTGGTGAAGATGCAACGATAACTCACTTTTTTGCTGAGGTTGATATTCAAATGTAGAAGATCACTGCTGCTGATAGTCTGTCCTGCATCAAGACACTTGGTCCAATCCCAGACCTTTACCAACTTATCATTTCCACCTGAAATTATAAATCTTCCACTATCCCCAAACAACGAAAATGCCCTGAAAAATACATTCTAGTCAATAAGTGAATTAAGTTTCCTTGCAGTGCATTTAAGTCTATCAGACTATTACTCACACGCACTGCATTTAAGTCTATCAGACTATTACTCACACACAAGAAACTGCAGCAGTATGACCGCCTGATGAGTAATCCAAATGCAAGCTTTTCCATCCATTTTGATCTGGGATTTCCTTTTCTTTTGATCTTGATTGAGATCCTTTCTGAGGTTTTCTAGAATCTTTTGACCTCATGGTAGCAAGTTCAGCTTCTATATTAATCACATCAACTGCACCATCACCCCTAGCCACAACACAAACCTTGTCTGATTTGTCTAACATATCAATTTCTGGAACTGCTATTGCGTGAACAAAAGCAGGATTGAAACACTGTTCCTTGCCATCACCATTATTTGTGTCAGACAAGCCTGCAGTGAAGAATAGCAAGCAAGATTTGTACAAAAAGATCAATCCAACCACTGAACCACATTGATTTTCATCTGTTCTTATAAAAGATAAAACCATCAAATGATCAACTTTTTAGGACCAAAGTAAAGTCCGTCAATATGTTGAGAGGATTGAAAGGCCTTGGTTCTAATTTCATATTAAATTATTGTGTGCACAGCCTGTCTAATCACCTGCAGCTGCAAAGATGCATGCATTTTTTTGCCCTAGATATTTTAAACTTTTGAGCGTATATGCATGCATGCACGTGCATGTGTGGCTCTATACACCTTGAACCTTCAATTACTCAAGGTCAACGTTTCTCCTAGCCTACCACAAGCTTATCAATTCCTGCTCTATCTCCAACTTCGTAGACCACACACTTCACACCTGGTTATATGGCCTAAACATATTCAGAATGCTGGACAGAGATCTACTCTTATGTATCTTATAGACCAGAAAATCAATAATAAAAATTCTACAAAGGTTCTCCAGTACTTGAAAGAGTATGAAATAAAAATGGAAAAAAAACAAAAACAAAAAAAACATATTTTGCGCCGAGCAATGCAAAGTGGCAAACTCTGTAGGTAAGGAATTCCATGTTCCAATGAATTGCCGAAGTGGAAACAATTCCAACTTTGATTAAATGTCATAAGAGCTATGAAAAGCAACCAATATGCAGAGAAAGTTATAGATTACAAAAGATAGATGCTTTACCAAAATTCATAATTTTGTTAGGGCGCCCCTTGGAAAAATCCCACATCACAAGCTTTGAATCAAGACCTCCAGTGATAACTGCCCAAGATACCCCAAGACAGAAGTTGGCAGTCAATTATCTGTGAGTAGAAAGAGATGAACGTTTTACTGGATTCTTCAAGAAACTCGCACTGATATGACATCTATGCTCTTTGTACCTTGTTCAAGTATATCCTTAAAGATACCCAACAGTGGACTCACAAAAGAGCTAAGATTTGTATATGTTAGCACATAATCAAAACATGATAAGAGACACTCAAAGCTTCGTTGAAATTACCATGATAGATGAAAAATGCTTAACATGAAGGGAATGGCCTTCGTTTTAGAATGTGCCAACTAATATTCAATGATTTCAACATGCTGAATTGATATATTTCAGGCATATTTTAAAAGGAACCATCAGTACAATTTATGGTAGAGAGAGAGAGAGAGAGAGAGAGAGGGCAAGGAAAATCTTATAGATATACCTTCCCACGGTCTCCAAGGAAGAAATTGCACGCTGCTACAAATCTGTGTGTAGTATATAGTTAAGGTGACGGAAATACAAGGGAAAGATAGCAAAGAATTCAAGGGAACGGATCATTCTTGGAAGGAAGCAATTGGAATTTAACAAAATAAAGAAGGAAAATAAAAAGATATGCAGCAGAATGTTTTGTTGATAGCCAACCATGAGTCACATAATTTGAAGAAGAACAAAAAGGGAAGTGCTTAAATGATTAAAAATTAAAAAAAGGATACACTTGTATGGCCAGCTCTTAATGTTTTGTAAATGCGTTTCTGACAAATGTCAATAATCTGCCACAGTGATTACAGTCAGCAGCTGAAATTACAAACTACATACATTACGAGATAGATAACAGATGAACTGCAAAAACTGCAAGATGGGTAATAAGAAGTGACCTTAATTTCACCGCCATCATCCGTAGCAGCAAGAAAAGAAGACTTAGAGTTGCATGCAATCTACATAGACAAACATACACGCAGATAAGCTCCAGAAAATGGGTAGCTAAGTTTAAGTTAATTAAGCAATCAAAACCAAGTCTACCTGAATACTGATACCTGATTTATCTCCTCTTTGTTATAATCATAACTCTCCAATGGCTTCCATGAGCAAGAACTCCCCTTCAAAATGGGAAAAAAAAAAAAAAAAAAAAACTTTATAAGCATTGTACAAGTAAAAATATCAGAAACACTCAAACAGAGAGAGGAGAGAGAGGAGAGAGAGTCGATGATTACCAGACGCACATCAAAGCTCTTGACTTGGTTCTCAGATGAAACAAAGATCATATTTTCATTTCCTGAGCCAACCCACAAAATTCAATTTGCAAACTTTTCATTCTAAACATATATGTGAAACATAATCATATATATCATTACCTGGCCTGAAACATAATGATGAAACAGGTTCCTCTCCCACCTCCATAATATCTATCACATCTTTGCATCGCATATCAAACCAGCAAACGCAGCCATCCTGAATACACAACATGAACACCAAGCTCTATTTAATTTCAACACGAAAGTACCCAATTTGCCATAAAATGTAAACACTCCATAATTTTGATTTTTTTTAAAATTTCCTCCATAACCATACCTCTCCGGCAGTGGCGACGAGGCCAGGGGTAGCAACAGAGGCGATGCAACACGTGGCAGTGGCCTTGTGGCCCCTCAGCCGCCTTGGTTTTAGGTCCGTCATCTCCGCCTTCACCTTTCCTCACTCTCTTCGTTTTCGTCTTTCGTAATCAGACATGTTGCAGGCAGAGAAGTTGGATTGGTGGGCGGCGGCGCTTCTCCTTGGGTCGGGTTTGGTTTACCGCGAAATCAAGCCCAGTCCAATATATACTTGGGCCCAGCCCAGAGCTAATATTAGGGCAACCTCAAGTTTTCTTATTTTTCCTCTTCTAAATGCACCCAACAATTTGATCAGTGCATCCAATGCTCAAAAGAGAAAACTTCTCAAACTGATAAAAACAAAAAATTTAACTTTGCTTGACAAGTTGCAGATGGTTGATGGATTATGTTCTGCCTTTATTCACTTCTGCCAAAAGTTCAAAGCAGAAAGTTGCAATTTTTTAAAAGGACGACATGGGCTGCACTGCAGTAGAATAGTCAGCCTAGCCATAGGGATAGATAGTCAATGGGTCTATTATACGCATGTGAACCCCTCTGGTTTTTTCTGAACAGTTACTTGCATAAATTGACATGACACAGAACTTTCCCTGTGAATTCTTATTTTGGATTTTTTTGGTGCTGAAGTTTCCCAGCAATGGGTTTTTTTCCTGCTAAATAAGCCAAGCTTTGGTTTGTCGTTCAACATTTTGCAAGGTGCACATAGCGGAGACTATACAGTACTTGTGTCTAAGAGGGGGAAGCTGACCCTGAAAGTTGCTAACTTTCAGTCACATTTCAACTTCATGTAGAGTCATCTGACACATATCAGTTGGAATTAAATTAAAATACCATTAAACAGAATCAGATATCAGATCATTACATTGTCAAGGGCATGCCCAGATCAAACAACAGAATTAGTCGCATATGTGAGAGAGAGAGAGAGAGAGAGAGAGAGAGAGAGAGAGAGCAAAGGTGAGATCAGTGTTCTTCAAGTCTATAATTAGACAATCCTAGAAGCTGGTTAAATTCATCTGACAGTGCATGCAACAGCATAAGCCCATGACTTGAGATGCTCTTTCATGGCCATATTATCACTGATTGAAGGCATATTGTTCTGACATTGTTGATTATACCCACAATTTCCCTCAACCATCCAATTAGAGGACGACCAGGACCCAGAAATCACCTCCTTCACATGATCATCCAAACCCAACTCATCAAGCTCTCCAAGAATCTTTCTCCTATGTCTCTGCTGCTGCACACTTCTCTTGCTCCTCCTCCTCCTCCTCCTGCTACTCGTTTCCTTCTCTGTTGACCTTGGACTTGGAGAATAATAATATTCCACCACTTCCATATCAAGCTTCAAACTTTCTGGTTCTTCACATTTTGGGCACAATGGAACTGACATTTGGGCCTCTGGTGGGGAATTTTTCTGCTGATTTTGAGCAATTGGTGACATGGGTTTGGAGCACTCTTCCTTGACAGGTTCTTCAACAGGCTCAATTGGACCCAAAATTGTAGCTCTTGAAGAGAAGAAGACATTGCTGAAAAACCAGAGAGAGTCCATGGTCTCCTCCATGACGCGCAAACCGTCCATGAAGAAGAACAACAACACTGGGTCAAGGAAGGAGCAGACGGCAGAGCTTTGTATTTGGCGACTGCAGCTTCTATTTGGAAGGACCCTCGCGAGTCCTTTCGGCAAAGCAAATATTCTCTCATTCTATGTCATCTCATATTACTGAACTAGCCTTCCATACCTGTGAGATCCTGTGAAGAATCTTTAAGGGTAATTCGGTCCTGGAGCAAAAAAACAGTGGGCAGTAGACAGTGGGCGGTGTGTTTACGTTGGGCAAATGCGATGGGCCCCGTAAATTAGGCCTAAAAGTTACCCAACGGTCCAAAAATAACGTGAAAGCGATATGATTACTTAATATAATTTAATTTCGACGATTTCTTTTTGGGGAAATCTAAAATACTAAGGTGTATTGGAACTTTTAGCAAAACTTTGTTTATTGATTGACCTTTGAGTTTTCACAACGTATTCGTATACTATCGATCCCATACCACATTAGGATGTAGAAAATTGTGTTCATGCAGGTGATGCGTCATTAATAATTAATTGCGCACAATTAATCAATTAGTCACTTGCTTTGCTATGGAGTTTATTTGTGTTCACCTCTTTTAATGAGCTAGCTCTTCAAAATTTGTCATATCTACGAGTGTAAGCACGATATATTTTTGTTGAAAAATCAATACTTTAATTATTCTGTAGAAGGAGGAGAATCGAACTTGAGCATAAAGAAAGGATACACTATCTTTGTCAATTAGTCTCTCAAGTAGACCTGTAAATGGGTTGGATTCGGATCAAATATACCTCAATCCAAATTTGAATTCATTTATAATCGGATTATCATATTCCAATCGTATTTGAACTATCGGATTGCACCTATTAATTCATATCTGCTTCGCATCGGATTTGGATTATTATCGGATTTATTTTGATATGTACAAAAAATCAAAATTTCATTAGAAGCCTCATTCTTTAATTGTATTTATTTACTTTTTTTTTAATATCAAAATTTGATATTTTATCATAAAAATTAGTTTTAAGTGTAAGCATCATTTACACATATAAATTATTAATATAAAGCATAGAAAAACTAAATTATACTTCATACTAAGTTAGATCGGTTCAACTATACTCTATATTCGAATTCATTTATAATCGGATTATCGATTCGGATCGTAATCAGATTATTAGATTGAGAAGTTAAATCCATCTATTATTAATTGCACCGAATTCAAATCAAATTCGGATCAAAATCTGATCCATTGATAGATCTACTCTCAAGCAATAAAACTATGCATGGATTCTGTCTTTCCTTCCCAATCTTGTGGTGTGCGACCCTTAACTGACATTGTTTATCACTTCCAAATAGGCAAAAAGATTTACATGTAACGCGGATAACACTATTTTGCTATTTCCAACTACTAACACAATGATACGTGGAAAACTTATCCATATGTCATGCGTTATTAATTTGAGATAGCAAAAAGTGTTATTCCCATTATTTGAGAGTTTCTCACCCAAATAAGCCAAGTAATAACATTATGTCATCACAGCTCACTAGGTTGTCTAACATGGCATTAGCTTATTGACATTGTCATACTAAATCCACCAAGAAGTAACTGATAACTCAGCCCACGTGAATGTACTATCATACATGTTTTTGGTGACGTTTTTATTTTATAAATGACTAAGAGTTATGTCTATATTTTGGACCGTGATTGACCATGATTATCAAGTTAAACTAAACGATAACTATATTTTTAGAGGGACCTTCCAATTGAGGGACGATAATATATTAAATTTACACACTACATAAATATTAAAACTTGAATCAAGACTTTTCTTAAGAGAGTAATTATTTCAAACTACTACACTAATTAGACTGACGATAATATAATAAACTTACACACTATATGAATGCTAAAACTCAAACCCAAAATCTTTCCCTCTTCGAACCACTACACTAGTGAACCCTTTCCAAACGACAACAATATTAACAAGGGTGCTTAAGATATGGATGAGCAGAAGTAGATATGTTTCATGAGAACTTGATAGGTCCGACATTTCAAAGCTACTTTTCTTCCCCCACTAACCAAGACAGCTTCAATTTTGAATAACATCCCTCAAGTTGGTTAAAATATATGTTTTTTTATGAATCAGAATGCAGAGCAAAGAACAAGTATTCATAAGCTGATTATGAAAAAAATTCTACCTTTATTTACATTTACAAGATTGTAAAACAATATTGATTGACCTAAATCTTCTGTATACAGAACTGAAAGAGAAATTGAATCAAAACCCAAAAAGAAAAAAAGAAAAAAAATCTTAGAAGCGGAGTATTCGTCATCTAACAGTGGAAGCAACTGTGTGAGCCCACCATCTGAGATTGTCTTTCATGTCAATTTCATTGCCCAACGCAGGAAACCTCCAATTCATCAATGGCTTCTCTCTCTTTCTTTGATCCCTCACCTTCCAAGCTTCGGAAAGGTAAGGCCTTGGAATTGCAGACTCGTCAAAGACCTCGTCTTGGCCGTCCTTCTTCCCCAATCTTTGCAGCCCAGGAATGATCGAAGCCAAGTTTGAATCTTCTTTGTCTTCCTCTGAGAAAACAAAACCAAGATCCATAAACCCTTTTAGCTCTTCAAATTGAAGGTCTGTCAAGCTCTTGCTCTGACCCTTCTTCTTATTCCTCCTCCGTCTTGTAATCTTCTTTGGCGACTCTTCGACATGTCTCTGTATTGGGATTTCAACTTCTGTGGCTTCCTTGCCAGAAAGAATGGTGGAGAGCTTCGGTCTGTGGAGGACTGAGTCTGGTGAGAGAGAGGAGCTGGAGTTGAAGCTCGTTTTGGAGCTCAATTCGTCGCTCATGGACCTGGTATGGAGGAGGGTCGGGATGCGTAAAAGCTCTGGTTTTGATGGTTCTTCAATTTCAAGAACTGGGTCTGCTTCAATCCTTGATGGGTTTGATGAATTTGGTTGCTTTTCGAAGATTCCGAGCTGAAACCAGTAAGAATCATAGAGCTCCATTACTTCGTCGGCTTCCATCAATGGCGTCGTGGCGGCTAAAGAAATCAGGAACAATTTTCGTTTGCGTTTGTGGTGCAAGTATTTGCCGTGGATGGCTTTATAGATGCATACACCTTCCTATATTTTTACACAAATGCCCTTGGCGTTTCCCAGATATTACCAAAAAAATTCAACATGTTGTTCCACGTTTTCCATTTTAGTCTTTATTTAATAATTTTGTTTATTTGTCTTACTTTTAATTGCGCCGAGTAAGCAAGAAAAATCAAAAAGTGACAAGACAAGAACGTGTGAGGGGGATTAGGTGGCGTTAAGAAAAGCCAAACCAAACCGAAGCATTAATGCGTGTGGCTAAACTTTACATTGTGTGGAAGGAAGTTACTAGATGAACCCGGATTGAGGAAACTTTCCTTTGCTGATGTGAAAACATGAGCGTGCATTTGTCTGCATTATAAACCACAAACACGTTTTGAGATATACACCAGTGGTGACATGTCAGATTTATCATCTGCAGTGCCAGTGTGTGGACCTAACAATCATGAATCAGCATAGCAAATAATGATTCCTTTGCTTCAGAGTTACACAAATCTAACTGCTTTCATAAACAGGGTTCATGCTTATCTCGCTTCAGCAAGTAGTTGGTCCAAGGTTTTGACATGGACTTGCAACCTAAAAAGTGGGTAAGATTTGTGCGTGCACCTCAGAATTCTCTGTTTCTGTTTATATCTTGCATTCAAGTGGTGAGAGTAAGGGAAATCTAGATTCAAATGGAAAGAGGGCTCAGGGCATGGAAGGAGAGCAGCATCAAATTTAAATTGAACTGCACCTTTATTTCTATGGACTATATATCAGAAATATTCTTCTTCAGTGTTTCACTGTAGTAAGTGCGAACCATTTGCGAACATTGGAATAATATTGTTGTGTTTAGAATGATAGCGTGTGCGCTTGAAGTGGTAATGTATTAGTTTGGAAACTCAAACTACTATTCTAAGCGGATAGTGTATTAATTGATGAAATTTATAGACTGGGACAGTTGTGTGGGAGGTAAAGGAAGTATGGTTTTCGCTGAAAAAAAAAAAAAAAAGAAATTTTTCTTGTAACGGAGATAGCACAGTTTTGCTATCTCCAGCCAATTTAATAACAGATAAAAAAGTTACGCTATTAACCGGGATAGCAAAAAGTACTGTACCCGATATGCATGAAAGTCTCTCCCGGTTGGGCCAAAGAAGAAGGAAGTATGGTACAACTTTTTGGGGCTCCACAATAGTTGTTAAGAATGTCATAAACCTATGTGTGCACGTATAGATATATGTCATGTCAACTGTTGGACATCTAACAATTTAAATAATGGTAAATATCTTAGTAATAATACTGATTTGTTTTAGAAGACAAAAACAAATGTTTTACTGCAAATTACATCTATTATTATAAACATAGGATCTTCAATGAAAAAATGTGATCTACAATGTGATTATTATAGTGATATTCTTAAAATTACGCTAAATTAGAAAGTAGAAAACTTCAACCCGATCACTTGGTTTTAGTTATCGCAGCAAGTAATTGTGGTTGCGGAGTGAAAGTTTCATGAGTTTTCTGTGTTCGAGCGTATTAGGAAATTGTTAGAAGTAAACTATAGAAAAATAGAAGTCTAACTAGATATTATACATAATACATAATTAGATATGTAGCGTGTGAAGACTGAGAGAAGTCAATTAGATAATATACATAATAATTAGAAAGAATATTCTCATATATGCTGAGATGAATAAATATAAGGGAAGGGAAGGCAGCCAGCTGACTGGGTCTGGGAGTCAAACCCATATGCGTCATATGTCGAGTAATTAATTCCCAGTTCCCACATGCGTATATTTCTTTCAACTAATTAAGCGGTTACTGCTCCACAGTTCACATGCAGTGCCCTATACTTCTCCTCCTCCCTTCTTCTTCTTCTCCCTTTTTCTGTTTCCCATTTGTAATGAAAGTTAGGTATAACTAACTTCTGATAACGAACTAAGGTTCACAGTTTTCTCTAAAACAATGACTTGGAAATGAATATTAAAATGTTCCAGCGATGTGAAACAAGTTATATATATATATATATATATATATGTATATGTATGTACTCTTGCTCTTGTCAACCAGTGATGATGATGACGAAGGTGGCCATCAAACTGGTCAACCCCTGCAGTTTCATGAACCTATATGAAACTGAATGAAAATGAGCTACAAGTTAGCTAGTTGATCAATCAAAACATGTGGTGGTGCAACCAAACGCTTTTATTGCTTTTTTTTTTTTTTGTGCATCGAGAATAATTGAAAATTGAAGTCTCTTTATTAATCCCTTTATTACTGATCAGCTACATTATATATATTTTCCACTAAGCGATCATATTAATAATTTTATTTGAGGGATACCCTTTAAGGTATTATACGAAAAAAAATTTCAACGATCCAAACCGTTTATTTTTCAAGTCTTCATTTTTAGACAAATTGAAAATCAATTAAGGCATCTAATTGAGACCAACCACCTAATTGAAAATCAATTAAGGCATCTAGTGGGACTATATAAATCCTTACCTTGGCATGTCTTCATGCATGATGAACATTGGTGGGTGGGTGGATGTGAATATTAATTTGCAAATTGCACAGCAGATGAATTGCCGGGCAAATCTCCTTTGGCAGTGAGATAGCTAAGCTCACTCTATATACAAACTGCAACATATATATATATATATAATCATATATACGCAGCAGAAGGCCAGCAAGCAGTCAACTGCCAAAGGAGTAATTGCCCAGTAATACAGCCATGCACCTTCATTTCTTCCTTGTGGTGATTTTGTTCATGCACCTAGCTATATATATAATAGGTGAGATGATATTGATGAAGGAAGTGTGGCTAAAATTGCCAGCAAAATATATACATGGGATATTCTGAGCACATCCAATTTATGAGTAGCTAGTTAGATAGCAGTGAAGAATAAGTGGTCCTGTAGCATTTATTCCATCACCATTCCCCACCACAGCCTTAGCTACCTACTGCCCGTTCATTTCCTTCTGCTCTGTTGTACTACTAGGTATATACGTGAACATTCCTTGAAGAAGAAAAAAAGTTACTATTAAATTTCAAGAAATTATAATCACAGGCTGACCATCATATGTTTTACCATGTTCGTCGTCACCTCTTTTTAATTAGCTGGCTGCTGGTTTTTAACACTGAACATGCGATTACAAGTTACCTCCCTCTCTCTATACTACTCTTTCAAGTTTCAAGACTAACTAACTTCCTTGCAAACTTTTCTCTATTTCATCCCGGAAGTTTCCTTAATTAATAAACTGGTTTTTTTAGAGTAGTGATTTCCCAACTCCTTTTTCTCTTATTTTATCCACTTACACTCCTTTTATAACTAAAACAGGAGTGTAAGTAGATAAAATAAAAATCATTTTTTTTAAATATGTATTTGTGTTTATATACATATACATATACATATACTTGTTTGTAACTAACACGTACTTATTTTATATATCGAATCGAATATATATCACACAAGCTTTCACCAATTACATCCAGTGGTCCCGTTAACTTTGGCCTAGAAAGAAAAGGAAACCAACATATACATGTGTCAACTCCACTAGAAAGAAGAAAAAAAATTGTGATCAGTATTTACATAACGAATAAATGAAGATCACATTTTGTAAAATATTGGCCATTGGCAAAACAAATACAGAGGCATTTGATGATGATCAAAAGGTTAGGTCACACATGTGCATATATATGAATATGAGGACCTTTTTCAAATTGCTCAGTTAAATGGCTCAAAATCCTTCTAGTTATTTTATTTATTAAATGCCTGAGGAGGTTGACAATATCATAAGAATCCATGTGGGTAATAACTCTGGAAAAGTAAAAATTAAAAGAGGACAATAGAGACTCGGGTAATGATCTAAGAGTAATGGATAATACTATAAACTACTCTTATCGATAAATGAAAATAGGGGAAAAAAATGAAAACAAAGAGGATCCCAATATCCCTATATATATATGTGAATAGTATACGCTCACTTATACTATTTATTATAATAAAAAGTTAAAAAGAAAAAGAAAAAAAAGAGACGAGTAAAGGCTATACTATTTCCTAAAAAATTGGCAAAAGCGTAGAGTCATGGCTATACTATTTCCTTAAAAAATTAGCAGAAGCGTAGAGCCGCGGTTATACGATTTATTAAGGAAAAATTTAAAAGGGCAGGTCAAGCCGTGGCTATACTATTTATTTTGAAAAATTAACAAGACGTATAGCCGACCGGCTATACTATTTATTAAGAATTAAAACCCATGGATTCTTATGAAAATCCAGCTTCGATTGAAAATGGCAATATCTAATGAATAGGGTAAATGGGTTTAGGGTTTCTAACCTTTTGGATTGAACAGTACAGAAAATTGGGCGAAATTGAGATGTTTAAGCAATGCCGGTGGTTTCAATTATTGGAGGGTTGCAAATTTTCAAGACAACAAGGCTTTACCACTGTGATTGTCGAGTCAGATTCAAGAGAGGCGGTTTCTAGCCGCAACGGTTTGATTGCAAGTGGGCGCTGGCAACGGTTCGATTCTCCCCTGCAGATGCCCAGTTCAATCTGAAATTATGGGCACCATTTGGCACAGGGGTACCGTTGTACGACTGAAGTATTCTTTCTGCAACAGCACGGCCTAGCGTGTGGTTTTGTGAAAATCGTATAGCCGGGCGGCTATTCTATCTACAAATAGAATTTTTAAACGAGTATAACCGCCCGGCTATACCCAATAGAGTAATCTGAATTTCTCTTTTTTAATTACTTTATTAGTCGTTATGTTTTAATTATTATTTACTTAGTAAATAATTAGTATTTAAATATTTTATAATATTTTATTTTTATTCAATAATATGTGAAAATAAAGAAAAAACGGAGACCCTAGACCCCTAAATATAGGGGAAAAAACGGAGTATAGCCGCCCGCTATACAATTTTTTAGAAAATTAGGAAAACCTAGTATAGCCGCGCGATACTATTTTAAGAAAATTTTAGAAAACCTGGTATAGCTATGATACTGTTCATTAGAAAAAAAGCCGTCCGCTATACTATCTTTTAAAAATAAAAATGGAGTATAGCCGTCACCGCATTTATTTCTTTTTTTTAAAGTAACCAACCGAGTATAGCCATGTGGCGATACTATTTTTTTAAAAATAAAAACGAGTATTTTTAAAAATAAAAACGAGTATAGCCGTTCAACTATATGATTTTTATTATATGAAAAATCCGTAGTATAGCTGCCTGGCTATACCAAATTAATATCCATAAAGTATAAACTAATGCAACTAGGTTATACCAAATTAATATCCATAATGTATAAACTAATGCAACTAGGAGGGTCCTTTTTTCATTATTATTTTTTATTAAATAGGATAACCGCACGACTATACTCGTTTTTCTAATTTTTTATATATAAAGAAATAGTATATTTGCGTGGCTATAAGGTCCACAAAGCAATATAAATTGGAACAATGTTATTATTATTTTGGAGCGCAAGACATTCATGCTGCATGAATCCATGATGCCTTTCCAAAATACAAAGAATATCAATGACCGAAATATAATTCAAAACAAACATGATAAAGCCAGAGAGAGAAAGGTAGATCAATAATCCTTGTGATGGCAATGGAGTCGGCACAATTTTGTGTACAATTATGCACAGCATTCGAAGGAGTTAACTTGCATTTAATCATGCATATGCAAAGGTATATTGGGCTCAACATGCATTTTCTTGCACATCCTAAACCACAAGGAATAAGATGACCATTTGGACCATGTGATTTATATTGGAAAGATAAGAGACATCATCAACTTGACCAAGTGTTGCCATTTGGAACTGCATTGGTACAAGAGGGATTAATATCAGCTTGAGCTATTGCAAGCACATGCATGCTCATCAAAACCACAGCCCTGAACACACTAGCATCCATTGCTCCTCACTTAAAAAAAAAAAAAAAAAAAAAATCAACTCTGCTTGATTCTCGAAGTTTGTTGGTGGTGGAAGTGGAAGCTAGAGCCACAATTTATAGGAGACTACTGTTAATTATTGTGGTTTGCATTTTTGTTTAGTTGTTGTTGGTGACTCATTGTTGTGTCGCAGTGGCGGAGTGGGCAAATGAAGCACTTCAAGGTCTTGGAAAGGATGCACCCTTTTCACTCTACTTGACACAAAAGTATTTCTTCAGAGTTGCATCTGCATTTGGGAAAAATGACAATCAATTATCCACAGTCATGAGTCTGGAGTTTCTACCTTTTCGTTTCTTTCATCATGTGGTTGCATTCCTTTTGATGGGTTTTG
Organism: Prunus mume; assembly: GCF_029339155.1. Taxonomy (NCBI): domain Eukaryota; kingdom Viridiplantae; phylum Streptophyta; class Magnoliopsida; order Rosales; family Rosaceae; genus Prunus; species Prunus mume. Next base: position 4,038,817 of record NC_142700.1, read on the forward strand.
TTTTCTAGTAGCTCCCTTGTTCTGAAAATAACATTTGTAAATTGAATATCTACTTGTCCACATCCAGTTAACTGGTGTGATGAAAATTGAATATTGCATCACCCTAAGATCATCTTTGCGGAATGATTTTGTCTAAGGTGTGCGAGCTGTTTTTGGTGGACAAGGATAAGGTTCATTAATGTGCTCAAGATTCCTTCCAATAAATTGGCAGAAGAATGTAGTTTCAGGAAATCAATGATGACAAGGGAGCAATTTGGCTTGAAAAATCGTGTCCTTTGTATGATGTTTGCAACATGCGTCACAGGGATCAACTTGAAGCTCTCCACCTCTCCATCTGTTCAATAAGGGGAAAATTGCAGATGGTTTAGGATGAAATGAAAGGTGAAAAATGACGAAGCTTGAAGGCAAAGTTCACGACTAATATAGGTAAAAGCTAAGCTCCAAGGAAGTTTTAAAACATAGCAAAACAAAACATCCCTGCCAATTGCATTTGTTATGCTTAAAGTAGACCACTAAATATCAGGTGAGGAAGGACCCCTTGCTCTTCCAGTTGCCTCAGATTACAACCATAAAATCCAGCCAGTTCTTGGGTCAAGTAGTTTCACCAATTACATTGACATTAAAGTGCACTAGAGCCGTCTAATTTAGGAACATGTCATGTAAATCCATCTCTTTCGGGGTCGGGGAATGACCATGTTATTTCATCAAGGTCCGGAGGCTATAGATACCAAAAGCAAACTATTCAAGCAAGCTCCATTGAGCACTGACAGCCTAAATACTAATGGAATAGAAACTAAAATGCCTTAAAGTGAGATGAAAGCTCATTACAAACCAGTCCACCAGCAACTAGATGATCAAACATCCCTGGATATATGTAATATAAGTGGGTTTCTGTTGACTTCTCTTCTCTATCTATAGAAACTTCTTCCCATCCTTCTCAACATAGACATTCATGTGCACTCCATAAGCCTATTCCAACAAGAAGTAACACATAAAAAATGTTAAAAATGAAAAGTTGCAAGAAAATCAAATGAACAACAATAAAAGAGTTAGCTGGCTTCCTTCCTACATGACCATTGATAAAGCGACCAGACTCAATGCTACCACTGAAGTTTCTAACCCTACAAAAAATCTTATATTCCTCTCTAGTCAACACTATATAGCGCACAGTGTCACCTCCAAAACCTCATTATCAAGCCCTTTCACAGAACCTCCATGTCGAGGCACTGCTAGATGCATATATAGCACCAATTAATCCAATGATCCAGTTGCCATTCATCATACAGATTAGTATAGCCAAATGACTAGCTAGAGATGCATCAAAAATTGATTATAATTCACTGTTTAATCACCTAGACGAAAGTAAAAAAAGGTGGCGCAAATCGAAGAAACAAACCGTAGCTCATTCCTTATACCTGGACTATGTTCTTCCCCTAGGCTTTTGATTACATCTCCCACAGTTCTCGTCCTGTTTTCAGCGATGAATGCAACCGCCATTAGAGTGTGTTAAAGTAAACAAGTCCTTGAAACTACGTAAATTCTCAGCAAAAATACGGGTATTTGAATTCTCACGGAATTTGAGCTTACCCTTTGTGAATGGTCTTCAATTACAAAGGGAAGGAACTCAGAGTGCGATCCCTGCAAGCAGTTTCAATAAAATATGGAGTGGATTGTGGAGAGATAAACGAACAATTGGTCTGTTTTTGTTTGGTAGCTGAGAAAATGTATTGTATAACTTACCAAGGAAAGCGCGATTGCAGATTTTGATCTTTTCCGAGTAGCCCCTGTGATCTGAACTGTTAGGATATCGTAACGACGCCGTCCCAAGTGAAGACATCATCGGAGGCTGAAATCTGATGTACGAAAAGTGACAACTTTGTGAAAATCTTGCCGTTGGAACGAATCGGGAACGACGCTAAGTGCCTTGGGGAAAGCGAAAAGCTTTGGCAGTAAAACGAAGGCCGAGAGTCGACAAGTCTGTGAGAGTGAGGAATGCCGCTGTAGCCCATGAGAGCGGGTTCGAAAAAAAAATTGGAAAATCGGCCTCGGCGGGCTAGGCGGGCTAGGCGGTTCCTGGTTTTTTTTAAAAATTATATATTTATTATTTATTATATAATAAATTTTTTTTTTTCCTGACTTTAAAGAAAACCTGAGTTTTAAAGTCTTTATTCGCTGCGATATCATTGTGAGTACTGTGGCATGCAGGTCCAATTATGAATTTATGAGTTGGGTTTTTGTATTTTAAACAAAATCTGAAGCTGGGTTGTCTTCAGATTGATTATATTAATTTTTACTTGTAATTTGGTCCCTTTTTTTACAAGAAGAGATGGAAATGGCCAAAGAGGCTGATGAGGATGGGGAAGGAGGGAGAGAAAAATCCAATACTTGCCAAGAATGTGGTGCTTCTTTTAAGAAACCTGCATATCTCAAGCGACATATGCAAAGCCATTCCCTTGAGGTATTGTTTGCTATTGTTCCCTTGAGGTATTGCTTTTATAGCTTGATATTGCTACCGATTAGTTTGATAGCTTCGATAATGCCAAGACAACCACGCACAGGATCATTTTTCCTAGCATTCCCTTCGTGAGAATGCTTCAGCAGCTGCCTGTCTTTGATCAGGTGCAGCCATGGCCATGATCTTTTGGATGTTGCTCACACCAAAGATCTTATGAGCATTTTGGAACTCACTATACCTGCTGGCTGGAAAGTATGGGGCCATTTCACAGGTCTCATCACATTTTCTCCTCTGCTGCTTGCAGGAAGCACAAGCGCATCACCTCTTATTTCCTTATGATTGCTCTGTTTTGTTTTCTTCACTTGCTATATTTAATAAATTTGTCAACTTTTTTGTTAATAATTTAATTCTTGTTTTTATTTTGGGCAGAGGCTAATGCTAAGGAAGCTGATAAAGTAGCCAACCAGTTGCAGTCTACTGGTATATCTTCTGGTGGAGATGGAGCTGCTTCTTCTTCAGGTAATACTGTAAATATGCGTATAGATGTATGTAGCAGTGTATATTTGTATTTCATTAAACAAACGGTATAGCCGCGCGGCTATACGCATTAAATTGGGCAAACCGGGTATAGCCGAACGGCTGTACGTAAAATACTCGTTCGGCTATACTATTTCAAAAAAATTAGAAAAATCAAATATAGCCGTTCGGCTATACAATTTATGAAAAAAAAAAAGAGCCGAGTTGTTATTTTAACAGTATAGCCGCACGGCTATACGCTATATGCGCGTACAGCGTAGCTCTTCAACTCTCCATTAGTGAACCCACGCATCTGTCTCTGACTTTACAACTACAATTGATTTATATCTTTTTGGACCATTGATTTATGACTTTGATATCAATCTTCGTCTGAGTTTGTGGTCTCGTGTTTTGCAAGCGCATATTGATTTCTCTTCCATCCAGTTTGGTTGTATTTGGCATGATATGGAAATCAATGCACCCTGGTGTGCTTCATATCTTGTTGACAGTTTTTTTTGGGGTTCTACTCACTTGGTATTCCGGTGCCCTCCAATGCTTATGTATCCTTCCTAGTGCTTTACTGAAGACCCAGGTCTTATATGTTTCCTGCTCTTTCTGAGATTCATCCCTTGTAATTTTGCAATAATTTCTCTCTTTTAATGCGGTGTCGATTGAGTCCTGAGTTCAGGCTTGAATTTATGTTCCTCCATTGATTTTATTTTGGCTGATGTCATATAAGAGTATGCAATATTTTACTAGGTTCTGTTCTGTGCTGGTTCTTTGAAAGTCAGTCTTAGCTTTTGATCTGCGGGGCGAGTTGGAATCTGGTTACATGCTTCTGTGGGTTTGAAATCTTACTCTTTTGTGAAAGTGATGAAGAGATTTGGTAGTACATGGTTTTATTGCTTCTGGTTGTTGATACAATTTTAAACAAGGCTCTGTTGTCATTTGCAGGTTCTTGGCAGGATTTAATCGATTAAGATGATTCAAAATGGATTGTTGCTAAAGTTAAGAAGTACTTCCTATATGCATAATATTTTTTCTAAAAGCTCAAGCAGAAGAACCATTTTATGTAATATTTATAGACATAACTGGATTAAGTTTGGTAATAGTATTAAAAAATATATAAATTGATCATCGGAGAAACGGATATCTTTTTCAAACAACAGAAAGTCCTAAAATTATGCCGTAAGACAAATATCATTATCTAAACTGCCCAGCGAAGTGAAATTTTTGTAAGTGTTCATTATATCTTAACATTACCTCAATAATCCTTGTGATGGCAATGGAGTTGGCACAGCTTTGTGTACAATTATACACAACATCTGAAGGACTTGACATGCATTTAATCATGCATATGCAGCAAAGGCATATTGGCCTCACCATGCATTTTCTCGCACATCGTAAACCACAAGAAATAAGATGAACATTTGGAACCACATGATTTGTATTGGAAGGATCAGAGGCATCATCAACTTGACCAAGAGTGTTGCCATTTGGAATCGCATTGGTATAAGAGGGATTAATATCAGCTTGAGCTATTGCAAGCACAAGCATGCTCATCAAAACCACAGCCCCGAACACCCTAGCATCCATTGCTCCTCACTTTTCTTTGTTTTTTTTTATTGCAAATTCAACTCTGCTTGATTCTCAAGTCTGTTGGCGGTGGAAGTGGAAGCTAAAGCCACAATTTATAAGGAGACTACTGTTAATTATTGTGGTTTGCCTTTTTGTTTAGTTGTTGTTGGTGATTCATTGTTGTGTTGGAGTGATCTTGGAAAGGGTGCTCCCTTTTCACTCTACTTAACACAAAAGTATTTCTCCAGAGTTGCATATGCACTTAGGAAAAATGACAAGTTTGTTAATATGGTCAAGATTCCTTCCTATAAATTGACAGAAGAATGTAGTTTCAGGAAATCAATGAACACAAGAGAGCAATTTGGCTTGAAAAATCGTGTCCTTTGTATGATGTTTGCAGCATGCATCACAGGGATCAACTTGAAGCTCTCCACCTCTCCATCTGTTCAATAAGGGGAAAATTGCAGACGGTTTAGGATGAAATGAAAGGTGAAAAATGACGAAGCTAAAGGCAAAGTTCACAACTATTTTTGGTAAAAGCTAAGGGCCAAGGGTCTTACCTTGATTCTTAGGTGTGAAACTCTCAGGAAGTTTTAAATCATAGCAAAACAAAACATCCCTGTCAATTCCATTTGTTATGCTTAAAGTACACCGCTAAATATCAGGCAAGGAAGGACCCCTTCTTCTTCTAGTTGCCTCAGATTACAACCATAAATCCAGCCAGTTCTTGGGTCAAATAGTTTCACCAATTACATTGACATTAAAGTGCACCAGAGCCGTCTAATTTGGGCACATGTCATGTAAATCCATCTCTTTCAGGGTCGGGGAATGCCCATGTTATTTCATCAAGGTATGGAGGCTATAGAGACCAAAACCAAACTATTCAAAGCAAGCTCCCACTGAGCACTGACAGCCTAAATACGGATAGAAAGAAACTAAAATGCCTTAAAGTGAGATGAAAGCTCGTTACAAACCAGTTCACTAGTTACTAGATGATCAAGCTTCCCTGGATATATATAATAAAAGTGGGTTTCTGTTGACTTCTCTTCTCTATCCATAGAAACTTCTTCTCATCTTTCTCAACATAGCCATTCATGTGCACTCCATAAGCCTATTCCAACAAGAAGTACACATAAAAAATGTTAAAAATGAAAAGTTGCAAGAAAATCAAATGAACCACAACAAAAGAGTTAGCTGGCTTCCTTCCTACATGACCATTGATAAAGCGACCAGACTCAATGCTACCACTGAAGTTTCTAAACCTACAAAAAATCTTATATTCCTCTCTAGCCAACACTATAGCGCACACAGTGTCACCTCCAAAACCTTATTATCATCAAGCCCTTTCACAGAACCTCCATGTCGAGGCACTGCTAGATACATATATAGCACCAATTAATCCAATAAGCCAGTTGCCATTCATCGTACAGATTAGTATAGCCAAAAAGACTTGCTAGAGATGCATCAAAAATTGATTATAATCTACTGTTTAATCACCTAGACCAAGGTTAAAAAAAAAAGGTGGAGCGAATCGCAGAAACAAACCGTAGCTCATTCCTTATACCGGACTATGTTCTTCCCTAAGCTTTTGATTAAATCTCCAACAGCTCTCTAAATCCTGTCAGTCAACGATGAATGCAACTGCCATTAGAGTTTGAATTTTTGGGTAGAAGTAAACACGTCCTTGAAACTATGTAAATTCTCAGCAAAACTAGAGATTTTGGAAAATTATTTGCTATATCCGAGCATGAAACGGGTATTTGAATTCTCACGAATTTGAGCTTACCCTTTGTGAATGGACCTCAATTACAAAGAGAAGGAACTCAGAGTGCGATTCCTGCAAGCATTTCAATAAAATGTGGAGTGGACTGTGGAGAGATAAAAGAACAATTGGTACTGTTTGCTTGGTGAGAAAATGTATTGTATAACTTACCAAGGAAAGCGCGATTGCAGATTTTGATCTTTTCCGAGTAGCCCAGAGATATGAACTGGTTTGGATATCTTAACGACGTCGTCCCAAGTGAAGACATCATCGGAGGTGAGGCCGATCGATCACGGCAAGTGACAACCGTGAAAAGCTTCTTTGGTTGGAATGAAGGAACGACGTCGTAAGTGCCTTGGGAAAGCGCGAAAAGCTTTGGCTGTAAAACGGAAAGCCGGAGAGTCGACAAGTGCTGTGAGAGATGAGGAATGCCGCTGTTGCAGCCCATGAGAGCGGGTTTGACCAAAAAAAGAGGAAAAATCCACCTAGGCGGGCTAGGCGGGTCCTTTTATATTTTATATTATATATATATTTATTTAAAATTCTTTTTATAGGGAGACCCTTTGGCCATCTATGGTTCTAAGCATTATTGTAGGTAATTATATTGAAGCGATGCATGCAGGACTATCGATTGTAGCTAATTATATATAACTCTAGAGAAAAATAGCATCATATGGGTGCCTAAATATCGTTGATTAATATTTGACGAATTTGCAGTTGTTGGGCAAATTATTATTATTTTCACTGTTTTATGATTTACATAAGAACCAAGTGCTGCCTCTATGTTTCTGTGTAAGAAGTAGATTCACAACTTTTCCAATATATATGTATAAAAATCTTGTTCTTTCTTTTCCTTTTTAAATACATTCTATTTAAATGGTATAACTGCTCGGTTATAATATTTAATTGTAAAAAATTATGAAAAAAGGACCCTTTTAGTTTGCATTAGTTAATACTATTTTTAAAAAAAAAAATTGGGAAATTTGAGTATAGCTGCACGGCAATACTATTCCCAAAAATATACATACAGCCGCGCGACTATACAATTTATACTATTTAGTTAAACAAGTATAGACATCAATTTCCTAATTGTACCAGGGGTTCCAATCACAATTTTTACTGACACTAGTGCTCGAGATTGAATGGACGTAGAACTCGTCCTCTCTGTTGGGACAACACACTCTGCATTTATCCCCGTGTACTTCCCCATCTTCTGAAGGAACTCCATATTCTGCCACATTCACTTACCACCATCAATCTTCTAGTCTAAAAAGCTCAGCTATATTCAATTTCACAAACAAAGAGAAGAGCCTTTCTTTCTTTCTTTTAAGTAAATTGTATATCATTGACCCTATAATTTCTATTCAAATACCGAGAGCTTTAATATTGGGATTGACCCGGCTGAGCATCCCAACCCAATAAGATCTTTGTGGGGAGGGAATCATGGGCAAAGTGATTGCCCGGACTTTACTTGGCTTCTTCAACCCCATCTCTACATACAAGTCCTTTAGCAACTCTGGCGATAGATTCAAATCCTCGAAGCTACTCGCCGATGTGTATGGCGCGTCGCCAGTTGTAACCCAAATTGATTTTTGAAAAAATGAGTATAGCCGACTATTTCTTTTATAAAATTAGGAAAAACCGAGTATAGCCGAGCGGCTATACTATTTCTTTTTTAAAAAAAATAAAAAAGAAACCGAGTATGGCCGGACGGTCATACTATTTCTTTAAAAAATAAAACGAGTATCGCCGAGCGGCTATACTATTTCTTAATATTTCTAAAAGCTCAAGCAGAAGAACCATTTTATGTAATATTTATAGACATAACTAGATTAAGTTCGGTACTGGTATTAAAAATATATAAATTGATCATCAGAGAAACTGGTATCTTTTTCGAACAACAGAAAGTCCTAAAATTACACCATAGGATGAATATCATTATCTAAACTGTCCAGGGGAGTGAAATTTTTGTAAGTGTTCATTATATATTGACATTACCTCAATAATCCCTGTGATGGCAATGGAGTTGGCACAGTTTTGTGTACAATTATACACAACGTCCAAAGGAGTTGACTTGCATTTAATCATGCATATGCAAAGGCATATTGGGCTCACCATGCATTTTCTCGCACATCGTAAACCACAAGGAATAAGATGACCATTTGGAACCACATGATTTGTATTGGAAGGATCAGAGGCATCATCAGCTTGAGCTATTGCAAGAACAAGCATGCTCATCAAAACCACAGCCCTGAACACCCTAGCATCCATTGCTCCTCACTTTTCTCTATTTTTTTAAAATCAACTCTGCTATATAGATACCAAAAGCAAACTATTCAAGCAAGCTCCCACTTTGAGCACTGACAGCCTAAATCTTGATGGAATAGAAACTAAAATGCCTTAAAGTGAGATGAAAGCTCGTTACAAACCAGTCAACCAGCAACTAGATGATCAAGCATCCCTGGATATATATATATAATATAAGTGGGTTTCTATTGACTTCTCTTTGGTATCCATCCAAACTTCTTCCCATCTTTCTCATCATAGCCATTCATGTGTAAGCCTATTCCAACAAGACGTACACATAAAAAATGTTAAAAATGAAAAGTTGCAAGAAAATCAAATGAACCACAATAAATGAGTTAGCTGGCTTCCTTCCTACATGACCATTGATAAAGCGACCAAACTCAATGCTGCCACTGAAGTTTCTAACCCTACAAAAAATCTTATATTCCTCTCTAGCCAATACTATAGCGCACATAGTATCACCTCCAAAACCTCATTATCAAGCCCCTTTCACAGAACCTCCATGTCGATGCACTGCTAGATACATATATAGCACCAATTAATCCAATAAGCCAGTTGCAATTCATCATACAGATTAGTATAGCCAAAATGACTTGCTAGAGAAGCATCAAAAATTGATTATAATTCACTGTTTAATCACCTAGAAACAAACCATAGCTCATTCCTTATACCTGGACTATGTTCTTCCCCTAAGCTTTTGATTACATCTCCCACAGCTCTCGTCCTGTGCTCCAATGAATGCAATCGCCATTAGAGTTTGAGTTTTCTTGTGGGAAAGTAAACACGTCCTTGAAACTACGTAAATTCTCAGCAAAACTAGAGATTTTGGAAAATTATTCGGTGCTACATCCGAGCATGAAACGGGTATTTGAATTCTCGCGGAATTTGAGCTTACCCTTTGTGAATGGACCTCAATTACAATGGGAAGGAACTCAGAGTGCGATTCCTACAAGCAGTTTCAATAAAATGTGGAGTGTGTTAACCATGGAGGAAAGAAAGTTAGGTTTTGGGTTTTGACGGAGAAAGTCGAGAGAGAGAGAGAGAGAGAGAGAGAGAGAGAGAGAGAGAGAGAAAGAGAAATGAGGTATGTACATTTATGTTACTAAAAAGCTGTTACAATTCTAACTAACTAAAGCACTGCTTAATCTAGTGTTTATATAGCTGATAATCTTCTCTAAGTAGCCTAACTAACAATCACGAGTTGTGCTGAGAAGCATGTGACCACTCTCCACTCATAGCAAAGTCTGCACACCTCGGCATCTATATGGTTAACACCCCCCTCAAGCTCACCGGTGGGGAGAGCCAAGGTGAGATTGGAGCAATGTTTACTGAATATTGGGCTATGAAGGCCTTTTGTCAAAATGTCGGCAACCTTTGTTCTTTTGTGGGAACATATTGGGACGATGAGATCTTTACTTTGAACTCTCTCTCTAATGAAGTGAAAATCTACATCCGGTGTTTGATAGGAGAATGAAAAACAGGATTTGCACGAGGGCTAGAGCGGATAAGTTGTCGCTGTGTAGAAGAGGAGCTTCAGGAACTATCATATGTAAATCGCATAAGACTTGGCGTATCCATGAGATATCTGCAGCACAATGAGCAAGTGTTTCGATATTCGCTCGTAGAGTGCGAAAAAGCTTGCTTGTTGGAGGACCAAGATATCGGATTGGAACTAAGAAACACAACATACCCTGTGGTGGATCTGCGTGTATTGGGGTCACCAGCCCAATCTGCATCATAATATCCAGATAAGACCATGGATCCTAGAGAAAAAGTGACACCAAATTGCAATGTGCCTTGCAGGTACTGATGATACGTTTAACCAAGCTAAAGTGAACATCTGTAGGACTATGCATAAACTGACATCTTGTGTTGACAACAAAAGCAATGTGGACTTGTGAACGTCAAGTATTGCAGAGCACCTACAATGCTTGAAAGAGTGTAGGATCAGAAAGAGGAATACCTTCATCCTTTAAGACCTGATGGTGAGGTTTAGAAGGGGTGCTACAAGGCTAACATGTATCCATAGATGCCTTTTTAATGAGGTCTCTAGCATATTTGGCCTGATTGACAAAGGTTTTACCTCATGAATGGTATTACACCTCAAGACCAAGGAAATATTTGAGCTTTCCTAGATCTTTAAGCTCAAATATTTCACCAAGGGCTTGAATAACAGATGTCACCAGTGGAGGATCGAACTGTGATTCGATGTCGTTGACATAAAGTAATAGAATTACAACAGTAGATTCGATTTTCTTCACAAAAGTGGGATCAGTGTGGAAACGAGAATCCTAAGGTAGGTAAATGCATGTGAATTTTGCATTCCATGCACGAGAGCTTGCTTCAGGCCATAGAGGGATTTTTGAAGCTTGCACACATAATCAGGATATTGAGAATCAACAAACCCTTGAGGTTGCTTCATGAACACTTCTTCTTGAAGCTCACCGTGAAGAAAGGCATTTTTCACATCCAATTGCCGTAATTCCCACTGAAAATTGATAGCTAGACCAAGAATGAGACGCATACAGTTGTATGACGTACCACAGGAGAAGGTTTCCTCATAATCTAATCCATATTCTTGATCAATCCCTGAGCAACTAATCTGGCCTTATAGCGAGAGTGCCATCTGCATTCTTTTTTATCTTAAAAATCCATTTACAACCCACAATATTTGTATTTGTAGGAGGAGGAACAAGAGTCCAGGTTCCTTGTTGATCAAGAGCTTGAATTTCTTCTGTCATGGCTTGTTGCCATGCTAGATGACCAAGAGCTTGTTTAAAATGGGATGGCGTGTCTGGTTCTGAAATGGAGATTAACTGAGTATGAAAGCTGGAAAATTCTGGGAATTGCTTAGGTTGCACAATACTAGACTTCGATCTAGTTTGCATAAGGTGATTAGAATGCACTTGTACAGGAAGCGTTGCTGAATTATCCATCTGTGAAGATGCACTCAAGAGGAAATAGAACTTCTAATTGTGCATCTGTGAAATGGCATCATCGGTTATCATTAACTTGAGACACTGGAAGAAGAAGAATTGGTAGATGATGTAGAGGATGTAAGCACATGTGAATGAGATAATCGGGTTTGAGGCATAGAAGCCATAACAACAGCAATCGTGTAGATCGAGAGGTGGAGATTGACGTTGATGACTGATTGTGAGTTGAAACTTGGGTTGTCTTATAGGGAAACACATCTTCATTGTGTATAACATGTCTAGAAATGGCAACGTTCTGATTTTTCAGATCATAACACAGATACTCCCTTGTATCCCATGGAATATCCCAGGAAAATGCACTGATGAGATCTTGATTCAAGTTTATGAGAATTATAAGGACGTAACAAAGGATACATTGCATACCCAAAGACTTTAAGAGATAGTAAATCGGGATGGCCACCAAACACCTTATAATATGAAGATAGCATATTAAGAACTCGACTTGGCATGCGATTGATCAAAAATGTTGCGTGAGTCACAGCATAAAACCAAAAGGGAAGAGATAACCCAGCTGTAGTTAATAGAGCAAGAGTAGTCTCAATAAGATCCCTATTCTTCTTCTCAGCCAATCCATTTTGCTGAGAAGTGTAAGGACAAGAGAGCTGATGAAGAATGCCTTTATTGGCTAGAAAATCTTTGAACATGTGACTAATATATTCACCACCACCATCGGATTGCAAAAACTGAACTCGAGCTTGATAATGATTCACAATATATGCATGAAACCTTATGAAAACAGATGAAACTTCTGATTTATTGATTAAGGGAAATACCCACATGTAGCGTGTACAATCATCTATAATAGTGAGGAAGTATCTATAACCACCTAGAGCTGCAATAGTGGAAGGGCCCAAACATCTATATGTAGCTTAGTAAAGGGTCTAAGACTAGTGGTAGATGTGGAAGAAAAAGGCAATTTGTGCATTTTGCCTTGTAAACAAGAATCACACATCTCAGTAGTGGAATCTACAGACAAAGGAATATTAGAGACCTTTAACATGTGATGAAGAACATCATTGGAAGCATGGCCCAGTCGAAGATGCCACAGCTTGGTCTTGACTTGTTGACCCAAGAGTGCATGCGGTCTTGAATCCTCTTGTTCTGCTGGAGGTAGATACAAGGCTTTATTGTTGGCTGCGTCTTTATTTGCTATGACAGGAATTGAAGAATTCAAGGGTGACTTGTGAATTTGGGAAAGTTGAGGATGAATATGTGGAATGGGATAGAGCCCTTTGTCACTCTGACCTTTGTACATAATCCTGTGGGTTTGCTTGTCCTGCACATATATGTGATACTCATCAAATATAACATTGCAGTTGTTATCCTTACAGAGTTGGTACACAGATAATAGATTGGCAGCAAGATTAGGAACATGATACACTTGTTTTAAGTGTAAAGTGCCTGGTAAGGCTGATAAAGTAGAATGGACAGTATGATCTATGCTCAGACCTTCCCATTGCCGATAGTAATCTTGTCTTCAGAAGAGTAAGGGGCAGATGCTTGCAATTGATGCACATTGGGTGTTATGTGATGGGAAGCTCCACTGTCTGCTATCCAAAGGTCATTTGGAGTATAAGGAGAGGACAAATTGGCTGTCATAGCTTGAAGAGACTGTGGAGGAGGAGCACCTTGATGTGCAAAGTTGGCTCGGTGATAACAGTTCAATGCTATGTGCCCTTTCTTACCACAGATTTGACACTCAAGGATAGGTGTGGATGAGTTATCTGGAATCCTGTAATAACAATTTGGTGCCGTATGTCCTCTCTTATTGCAGATTTGACACTCGGTATGGCCTGTGATCTAGGAGCAGAAGAGAACCGTGGTGAAAAACCACCCCTGTGACTATTATGATTATGGAATCGACCATTGGTAGAGCCTCTACCACGAGGAACAAACTGATTGGTAGAACCAGAGGCATTATTAGGCTGGGAAAATGAAGGAGAGAACTCTGATGACTAATAAGCTCCATGAGAAGTATTGGTCTGTGACTTAACCCCAGTAAAGCCCATAGGAAATGAAGCTTGAGGGTGAGCAGTGATGGTACCAATTGTAAAGGCAGTACCCTGAGTTTGAGAAGCATCTTGAGAATGGGATGATGAACCAATTTCAAACGGACTAACACTTATCATACCGATCACGGAGTAATTCATTGCTAACATTCTAGATTCAATATTCTTTTCAACAGACAGCAACTGAGCTCTAAACTCCTTAAGAGCTATAGGTGTTTCTCTTGCAATGAGCATAGTCTTGATCATGTCAAACTCCTCTGGTAAACCATTTAAGGCTGCAATGATAATGTCATCATCAGAGAGCTTAAAACCTGCTGCAGACAATTGGTCTCGAATGTGTTTTAAATGAAGCAAGAACTTCTCTACAGAATCACTACCCTTGTGGATAATGTGCAACTCAGTTTTGAGTTGATTCACCCGAGCCCTTGAGACAGAAGCATACCGATCTGTAAGGCTTAACCATGCATCCCTAGCTGTTTTACAACCAATGACATACTCTATGGCCTCATCAGACAGAGTTGCAATAAGCAAACTGAGCAAAGATTTATCAATTTGAATCCGGTATAATCCTCGATTAATTGGTAGTAACTCCTGCAGACTCAGTTATGACATATTTAGATGGACACACAGATGTGCCATCAAAATGACCATAGAGGTCGTATATCCTTGAAGAACAGATTCCAACTGATAGTTCCACTTCACAAAATTATCATCATTCAACTTAATAGTCAAAACACCTAATAAGGTCTCAATTTTCGAAGCAGTAAAAGTCATGGCAGTATAGAATCAAAGAATCAGAAATTACTTCAACGAATCAAATGATGATCTTCCAAGAAAACACAGATCAAAAGAATAGCAGCTTCGTGCTTCAAGAAAACAGATCCAGGAAATTGCTTTCAGAAAACAAAGAAATTGCTTCGTGCTTCAAGAGAACTGAAAACTTGCTTAAATCGGCTTCGTGCTTCAAGAAATTACAGAGCATGCTTCGTGCTTTTAATGAAATCGCATCATACTTAAACTGAAATTGAAGACAGAATCAGCATACCGAAGATGAATATATCATCGAGTCAAGACGCTTGCAAAATCACCAGAAATAATATCATACTTGAGGAAAGCATTTGCATCCAACGAATCGCCATTGATGCAATCGATAGCTTGAGCCTCAGAAATTGCTTATGATATAGTAGAGCGGAAGCAAAAAGGATCAGGAATCAAAGAGCCGAAGCTCTGATACCATGTTAACCATGGAGGAAAGAAAGTTAGGTTTTGGGTTTTGACAGAGAAAGTCGAAGAGAGAGAGAGAGAGAGACAGACAGAGAGAGAGAAATGAGGTATGTATATTTCTGTTACAATTCTAACTAACTAAAGCACTGCTTAATCTAGTGTTTATATAGCTAATAATCTTTTCTAAGTAGCCTAACTAACAATCAAGAGTTGTGCACTGAGAAGCACGTGACCACTCTCCAGCTCATAGCAAAGTCTGCACACCTCAAAGCATCTATATGGTTAACAGAGGGACTGTGGAGAGATAAACGAACAATTGGTCCTTCTGTTTGGCAGCTGAGAAAATGTATTGTATAACTTACCAAGGAAAGCGCGATTGCAGATTTTGATCTTTTCCGAGTAGCCCCTGAGATATGAACCGGTTTGGATATCTTAACGACGTCATCCCAATTGAAGGCATCATCTGAGTCGAGGACGATGCAAGATACAACAAGTGACAACTTTGTGAAAAGCTTGCTGGTTGGAGCGAATTGGGAAGCGACGCGTCGTAAGTGCCTCTAGGGAAAGCGCAGCTTTGGCTGTAAAGCGAAGGCCAGAGTCGACGAGTCCGTGAAGGATGAGGAATGCCACCGCTGCAGCCCATGAGAGCGGGTTCAAAAAAAAATGGAAAAATCGGCCTAGGCGGGCTAGGCAGTTCCTTTTTATTTTTATATTATATTATATTATATTATATATATATATATTTTTTAATGTATAACAATTAATATTTATTTTTAAATTCTTTTTATAGCGAGACCCTTTGGGCATCTATGGTTCTAAGCATGATTGTATTGTAGCTAATTACATGAGCTGTGATGCAGCATATATTGAAGAGATGTATGCCACAATTTTCGTCATCAATGGAAATCCCAATAAGTCCTACGCACGATTGTAGCTAACGTGAGCAACCATCGAGCATAAATTTAAATGATATATACTGATCAGTTGATTAAATAATAATAATAGAATTTTGTTATATGATTTCATCAATTCCTTTTTCTTTTTTTCTTGCAGATTTAGTGTTCCTTTGATTCAATCTTTTGTTTGGTGAAAATTGATATTTAGCAATTTGCAGTGTACATGATGGAACATTCTGGTTACAATTTACATTTGAACGACAATTAACAGTATATCATTTACATTTGAAGTGCAAATTTTTATCTCCACTTTCATTCTCACTATTCTCCCTCTTTTTCCTCTACACTCTAACACAAAAAATGAAAACTAAAAACTAAAATTGAAATGATTCGGGCATGAAGACACTACATGCATGGTGAACCAAAAAAAGGGCCCATAAAGCAATATAAGTAGTACTTGCGTAAATCTTATTCTTGTTTTTAATAAGAAGTTTACATATGAAAGACATAATTCGTCATTTATTTTATGAAACAAAACATCGGCATTGAACTAGGGAAAAATAGTCGATCAATTAATTTATCTGGTTATTCTTGGAGCAACTCTCATAGCATGAATCCACGAAACCTTCCACATAGCGCTTATCTACAATAAAACAAATAAAACAAAAATACAAAGAATATAAATAATTAAAAATATAATTTCAAACAAACATGATAAAGTTATAGATAAAGAGTAATTAAATAGAGGAATGTAAGATCAATAATCCTATATGGTAATATATATGCATATCATTACCAGAATTGGAAGTGCTTGTGGTGGCAATGGAGTTGGCACAATTATGTGTACAACCATACACAACATCCGAAGGCCTATGTTTGCATCTGATCATGCACATGCCAAGGCATATTGGGTTCATCAGGCACTTTGTCGCACATTTTAAACCACATGAGATAATATGGCCATTTGGAACCACTTGATTTGTATTAGAGCGAGGATAGACATCATCAACTTGATCGAGAGGATTGTCATTTGGAACCGCATTGGTATAGGAAGGATTAATACTAGCTTGAGCTATTGAAAGCACAAGCATGCTCATCAAAACCACAACCCTCAACACACTAGCATCCATTTCTCCTCACTTTCTTTGTGTTTTTTTCTTGAACTCTCTTTGATTCTCCAAGTTTGTTGGTGGTGGAAGTGGAAGCTAAAGCCACAATTTATAAGGAGACCCTTTTGCCATCTATGGAAACCCCAATAATTCCTAAGCAAGATTGTAGCTAACGTGAGCAACAATGGAGCATAAATTGAAGTGATATACGATACTTTAGAGCATAACTATAGGTATAGTAATAAGCCAGTTTTATGTTCTTTAGATATATGCTGATCAGTTTATTAAAGAATGCACGAGTTTTGTTCTATCATTTCATCAATTTCTTTATTCTTGGGTTTCTTCCAGATTTACTGTTCCCTTGATTAAATCTTCTGACTTGTGAAAATGATATTTTAGCCATTTTTAAGTTTACGTGATGGAGCAAATTTGCCAAAATTTTGCCAAATAAAATACAAATGTATTTTATTCGTATTTTTCCCTTCCGTATTTTACTAACTATGAAAGAATTGAGAAGGCTAAGATTATTTCTTGCCTGTTGGAAGAAAAATGCAAGATTGGTATCTGATTTGTCTTGATATTGGTTTTCTTGACTACTATGAGGTGAAGTATGGCATCATTGTATCATAAAAGAAGAATATCAAAAAATAATACAAGCACTGGTATTGCAGCTAGGAAAACATAAATTTAATAATTTCCCAGCCACTATTTGGAATATGTTTAAACTTATGCAGATGTTTAAGTCTTTACATTTTCAGGCTTTTCTTCCTGTGTTCGATTCATAATTATGAGGCAAATTAGTTGTGACACATAGACCATATATTTAGGACTTTAATATCAATCTTCGTCTAAGTTTCCATTCAGTTTGGTTGTATTTGGCATGATATTCCGGTGAGATCCTCTGTATCCTTCTTAGTGCTTTGCGTGAATGAAGATGATTGATTTCTCGATGACCCAAGTCTTCTATGTTTCCTGCTGTTCCTGAAATTCATCCCCTGTAGTTGTTGAATAATTCCTCTTTTATACTATGTCTTGGGTAAAAAAAAATTGTATAGCCGAGCGGCTATACGATTTATTTTTTTAAAAAATACAAAGCCGAGTAAAGCCGAGCGGCTATACGTTTGTTTGTAAAAAAAATAGAAAAAGGAGAATAGCCGACCGACTATACCTCTTTTTATTTAAAAAAAATTAGCAATTGTTAAGAAAAAATATAAAAAAAAGAGCCGAGTCAAGCCGTCCGGTGATACTATTTTACCAAAAAAAATAAGCTGCCCGGCTATAGCACTTTTTTTTAATAAAAAATAGTATAGCCGGTCGTTGTAATTTTTTTCAGAAATTGTATTGCCGCGCGGCTATGCTTGGATTTTTCTTTTCTTTTTGGAAAGAAATAGTATAGCAGCGCTGGCTATACTGAGATTGCATTTCAAACTCGGATGTATGGGAGTGGGCACGCTACCATTGCCAATTGTCAATTGATCCAACACACATGTATGATTGCTGCCATATGAGTAATGCGCAAAATTGGTTTGTCTGCAATCCAACTTATTATAAGTTTGTCACAACAGCTCTTTTTCTCCCCAGGAAATTTGATCAGGAGCAATCAAAAGATTCGTGATCATCAAGTATATTTATAATTAACTAGTACTCATGGGCAATTGTAATTTATAACTACTTATGATATGTATTTTTTTGTCGTTAAATATAGGGAGTTTCACTAAAACACCCAAAATGGGGGTTGAAATTATAAAAAAACCCAAGCACTATTTAAACATATAAACACACCCAAAACCCATCATTACACACACTCAAAACTCATTTATAAGCACACCCAAAAAGTTGACTTTGGTGTTGATTTTGGGTGGGTTTCTATGTTTAAATAGTGCTTCGGTTTTTTTATAAATACATGTCTAGGATTGAGTTTATTTATAAATTTGTATTAAAGATATGTGTGTGGTTTGAATTGTACATATTCTACAAAATATACATATAAAAATAGGGGACTGGGAATTGGGGACAAGTCCTTGTGTGTTGTGTTGATTAGCAAAGGCATGATTGTGAAGGGAATTGGGGACCAGGAAAGCATGAAAGAGATAGAGAACCTCCCAGCAAGAATTGTAAGGGGCATATCCATTAGCTTCTACCATGGCATATTCAGAAGCAGGTGCAAATCTTGTGCCTATAAAAGGACAGCATGAACTGATCAATCCAACATCATCGACATACGTGGATCAGGAGGGGAGCAGATAGTTTGCATTGGGCGCATAGTTGTTGAATAACAGTGCAGTCCACCTATGGCAAGGAGAAACATTGCATTACATGCACATAGAATGTGTCACACATGCTTTCTCCTTTGCCAAAGGAGAATTGCCCTGCCGTTCACTCCATGAAGGCTTAATCGATCATGTCGTGTTCATCAGGTCCCCAATGAAGTAACAACTTTTTCTCTTTACTTCTAGATCTTTGTTTTCCAAGTTCATAATTTTGCATACATGATATACCAAAATACTCTTGAGAAATGTAGTAGAATACCTAACATAATACTAAACAAAACAAAACATGTCTACCAAGATACCAAGTGTCTAAAGCTCTCAACACGATATATGAGTAGCAAATATGCCAGGTGAAACATATCAAAATACTACTGTCCTAATGAAGTTATATGCCAGGTAAAACATATCAAAATACGACCATCCTAATGAAGTATGGTCATGATCCTCATTATCAAGCCCTTTCACAGAACCTCCATGTCGAGGCACTGCTAGAAGCATATATAGCACCAATTAATCCAATGAGCCAGTTGCCATTCATCAGACAGAATAGTATAGCCAAATGACTAGCTAGAGATGCATAAAAAATTGATTATAATTCACTGTTTAATCACCTAGACCAAGGTAAAAAAAGGTGGCGCAAAATGCAGAAACAAACCGTAGCTCATTCCTTATACCTGGACTATGTTCTTCCCCTAAGCTTTTGATTACATCTCCCACAGCCCTCGTCCTGTTTTCAGCGATGAATGCAACTGCCATTAGAGTCTGAATTTTCTGGTGGGAAAGTAATCTTGAAACTACGTAAATTCTCAGCAAACATATAGATTTGGGAGAATTATCCAGTGCTATGTATGAAACGGGTATTTGAATTCTCACGGAATTTGAGCTTACCCTTTGTGAATGGTCTTCAATTACAAAGGGAAGGAACTCAGAGTGCGATCCTGCAAGCAGTTTCAATAAAATGTGGAGTGGATGTGGAGAGATAAAGCGAACAATTGGTCATTTTGTTTGGTAGCTGAAAATGCATTGTATAATTTACCAAGGAAAGCGCGATTACAGATTTTGATCTTTCCGAGTAGCCCTGTGATCTGAACCGGTTTGGATATCGTAACGACATCGTCCCAAGTGAAGACATCATCGGAGGGAGGACCGATGCAAGATCTGGCCGACCACTTTGTGAAAAGCTTTGCCGTTGGAACGAATCGGGAACAACGTCGTAAGTGCCTTGGGAAAGCGAAAAGCTTTGGTGGTAAAGCGGAAGGCGAGAGTCGACAAGTCTGTGAGAGCTGAGGAATGCATTGCAGCCGTGAGAGCGGGTTCAAAAAAAACATGGAAAAATCGGCCTAGGCGGGCTAGGCGGTTCTTGGTTTTTTTAAAAATGACATTTTTATTATTTATTATATAATAATTTTTAAATTCTTTTTTTTTTCCTGACTTTAAAGAAAACCTGAGTTTTAAAGTCTTTATTCGCTGCGATGTCATTGTGAGTACTGTGGCATGCAGGTCCAATTATGAATTTATGAGTTGGGTTTTTGTATTTTAAACAAAATCTGAAGCTGGGTTGTCTTCAGATTGATTATATTAATTTTTACTTATAATTGGTCACTTTTTTTACAACAAGAGATGGAAATGGCCAAAGAGGCTGATGAGGATGGGGAAGGAGAGAGAGAAAAATCCAATACTTGGTATTGGCTTACTATTAAACGATATAGCCCATCGGCTATACACTTTTTAAAAATTGGGAAAACGAGCGGCTGTATTTAAAATTGAAAACAGAGTATAGTCGCCCGGCTATACTATTTCAAAAAATGAGAAAAACCAAATATAGCCGGTCGGCTATACCATTTATGAAAAAATAAAAATAAAATAAAAGAGCAGAGTTGTTATTTTAATAGTATAGCCGCACGGCTATACGCTAAAGCATAGCTCTCCATTAGTGAACCCACACATCTGTCTCTGACTTTACAACTACAATTGATTTATATCTTTTTGGACCATTGACTTATGACTTTGATATCAATCTTCGTCTGAGTTTGTGGTCTCATGTTATCTCCACTTTTATTCTCACTTCCATTCTCCTTCTTTTCCTCTACACTCTTAACACACAAAATGAAAACTAAAAACTAAAATTGAAATGATTCGGGCCTGAAGAAACTACATGCATAGTGAACAAAAAAAAGGGCCCATAAAGCAATATAAGTAGTAATTTCGTAAATCTTATTCTTGTTTCTAATAAGAAGTTTACATATGAAAGACATAATTCGTCATTTATTTTATGCAACAAGACATTTGCGTTGAACTAGGGAACAATAGCCGATCAATTAATTTATCTGGTTATTCTTGGAGCAACTCTCATAGCATGAATCCACGAAACCTTCCACATAGCGCTTATCTACAATCAAGCAAATAAAACAAAAATACAAAGAATATCAATAATTAAAAATATAATTTCAAACAAACATGATAAAGTTATAGAGAGAGTAATTAAATAGAGGAATGTAAGATCAATAATCCTATATGGTAATATATATGCATATCATTACCAGAATTGGAAGTGCTTGTGGTGGCAATGGAGTTGGCACAATTATGTGTACAACCATACACAACATCTGAAGGCCTATTTTTGCATCTGATCATGCACATGCCAAGGCATATTGGGTTCATTAGGCACTTTGTCGCACATTTTAAACCACAAGAGATAATATGGTCATTTGGAACCACTTGATTTGTATTAGAGCGAGGATAGACATCATCAACTTGATCGAGAGGATTGTCATTTGGAACCGCATTGGTATAGGAAGGATTAATATCAGCTTGAGCTATTGAAAGCACAAGCATGCTCATCAAAACCACAACCCTCAACACACTAGCATCCATTTCTCCTCACTTCCTTTGTTTTTTTTCTTGAACTCTCTTTGATTCTCCAAGTTTGTTGGTGGTGGAAGTGGAAGCTAAAGCCACAATTTATAAGGAGACCCTTTTGCCATCTATGGAAACCCCAATAATTCCAAAGCAAGATTGTAGCTAAAGTGAGCAAAATTGGAGCATAAATTTAAGTGATATACGATACTTTAGAGCATAACTATAGGTATAGTAATAAGCCAGTTTTATGTTCTTTAGGTATATGCTGATCAGTTGATTAAAGAATGCACGAATTTTGTTCTATCATTTTATCAATTTCTTTATTCTTGGGTTTCTTCTAGATTTATTGTTCCCTTGATTAAATATTCTGACTTTTGAAAACGATATTTTAGCAATTTTTAAGTTTACGTGATGGAGCAATTTTTAAGTTTACGTGAC
The DNA here is from genome assembly GCF_029339155.1 of Prunus mume. NCBI lineage: Eukaryota > Viridiplantae > Streptophyta > Magnoliopsida > Rosales > Rosaceae > Prunus > Prunus mume. Next base: position 4,061,236 of record NC_142700.1, read on the forward strand.
TTGCTAGAGATGCATAAAAAATTGATTATAATTCACTGCTTAATCACCTAGAACAAGGTACAAAAAGGTGGCGCAAATCGCAGAAACAAACCGCAGCTCATTCCTTATACCTGAACTATGTTCTTCCCCTAAGCTTTTGATTACATCTCCCACAGCTCTCTTCCTGTGTTCAGCGATGAATGCAACCACCATTAGAGTATGAATTTTCTGGTGGTAAATTAAACACGTCCTTGAAACTACGTAAATTCTCAGCAAAAAGAGAAATTTGGGAAAATTATTCAGTGCTATATATGAAACGGGTATTTGAATTCTCACGGAATTTGAGCTTAACCTTTGTGAATGGTCTTCAATTACAAAGGGAAGGAACTCAGAGTGCGATTCCTTCAAGCAGTTTCCATAAAATGTGGAGGCAGAGAAAAATTAAGATCATAGTCTTACCAGATCAGGGGGGATTGGTGATGGGAAATTGAGACCATCAGATTGATCATGCTCTTCTTTTTTATTGGTTTTTTTTTTCCCAACAACTTCTTCCTTCTCCTTGCAAAGTTATAGGTGCTGTTTCATAATATGGAGTTCTCTTTCAAGTCCCTGAATTTGGGCATTGAGACTTCTGATAATGCCAAGACAATCACGCACAGGATCATTTTTCCTTGCATTCCCTTCGTGAGAATGCTTCAGCAGCTGCCTGTCTTTGATCAGGAGAAGCCATGGCCATGATCTTTTGGATGTTGCTCACACCAAAGATCTTATGAGCATTTTGGAACTCACTGTACCTGCTGGCAGGAAAGTATGGGGCCATTTCACAGGTCTCATTACATTTTCCCCTCTGCGGCTTGCAGGAAGCACAAGCGCTGCACCCTGATCCCTATTTTCCATGATTGCTTGTTCTCACTGAAAATGAACCAAACAGAAGCAATTGAGGGTGAGGAAAAGCAAAGAAATTGGGATTTAATTGAGAGTTAAAGAGGGATATAAAGTTGGCTCAAGCTTTTGGTTAATGAGTTGGATAGCATCAGATTTTGTGAAATATATTTTGGCATCACCTCTTATTTCCTTATGATTGCTCTGTTTTGTTTTCTTCACTTGCTATATTTAATAAATTTGTCAACTTTTTTGTTAATAATTTAATTCTTGTTTTTATTTTGGGCAAAGGCTAATGCTAAGGAAGCTGATAAAGTAGCCTACCAGTTGCAGTCTACTGGTATATCTTCTGGTGGAGATGGAGCTGCTTCTTCTTCAGGTAATACTGTAAATATGTGTACAGATGCATGTAGCAGTGTATATTTGTATTTCATTGCAATGATTTAAACTTGGTATTGGCTTACTATTAAATGGTATCGCCGAGCGGCTATACTAAAAATGGGAATTTCATTTAAAAATAAATAAAAAACCGAATACAGCCGGCGGCTTAAAATTGAAAACATAGTATAGCCGCGAGGCTATACTATTTCTTATAAAAAAAATTATAAAAATCTAATATAGCCGTGCGGCTATAAGATTTCAAATAAGCCGAGTTGTTATTTTAACAGTATAGCCGCACGGCTATACGCTATAAATGCGTAAAGCATGGCGCTCCAACTCTCCATTAGCGAACCCACACATCTGTCTCTGAGTTTACAACTACGATTGATTTATATCATTTTGGACCATTGATTTATGACTTTGATATCAATCTTCGTTGGAGTTTGTGGCCTCGTGATTTGCAAGCACATATTGATTTCTCTTCCATCTAGTTTGGTTGTATCAATACACCCTGGTGTGCTTCATATCTTGTTGATAGTTTTTTTGGGGTTCTACTCACTTGGTATTCTGGTGCCCTCCAATGCTTATGTATCCTTCCTAGTGCGTCACAGGGATCAACTTGAAGCTCTCCACCTCTCCATCTGTTCAATAAGGGGAAAATTGCAGATGGTTTAGGATGAAATGAAAGGTGAAAAATGACGAAGCTTGAAGGCAAAGTTCACGACTAATATAGGTAAAAGCTAAGCTCTAAGGAAGTTTTAAATCATAGCAAAACAAATCATCCCTATCAATTCCATTTGTTATGCTTAAAGTAGACCGCTAAATATCAGGCAAGGAAGGACCCCTTCCTCTTCTAGTTGCCTCAGATTACAACCATAAAATCCACCCAGTTCTTGGGTCAAATAGTTTCACCAATTACATTGACATTAAAGTGCACCAGAGCCATCTAATTTAGGCACATGTCATGTAAATCCATCCCTTTCGGGATCGGGGAATGCCCATGTTATTTCATCAAGGTATGGAGGCTATAGATACCAAAACCAAACTATTCAAAGCAAGCTCCCACTGAGTACTGACAGCCAAAATATGGATAGAAAAGAAACTATAATGCCTTAAAGTGAGATGAAAGCTTGTTACAAACCAGTCCACTAGTTACTAGATGATCAAGCATCCCTGGATATATATAATAAAAGTGGGTTTCTGTTGACTTCTCTTCTCTATCCATCGAAAATTCTTCTCATCCTTCTCAACATAGCCATTCATGTGCACTCCATAAGCCTATTCCAACAAGAAGTACACATAAAATATGTTTAAAATGAAAAGTTGCAAGAAAATCAAATGAACCACAATAAAAGAATTAGCTGGCTTCCTTCCTACATGACCATTGATAAAGCGACCAGACTCAATGCTACCACGAAGTTTCTAACCCTACAAAAAATCTTATATTCCTCTCTAGCCAACACTATAGCGCACACAGTGTCACCTCTAAAACCTTATTATCATCAAGCCCTTTCACAGAACCTCCACGTCGAGGCCTGCTAGATACATATATAGCACCAATTAATCCAATGAGCCAGTTGCCATTCATCATACAGATTAGTATAGCCAAAAAGACTTGCTAGAGATGCATCAAAAATTGATTATAATCCACTATTTAATCACCTAGACCAAGGTTTAAAAAAAAAAGGTGGTGCAATTGCGAAACAAACTGTAGCTCATTCCTTATACCTGGACTATGTTCTTCCCCTAAGCTTTTGATTACATCTCCCACAGCTCTCGTCCTGTGCTCAGCGATGAATGCAACTGCCATTAGAGTTTGAATTTTCTGGTGGGAAAGTAAACACGTCCTTGAAACTACGTAAATTCTCAGCAAAACTAGAGATTTGGGAAAATTATTCAGTGCCATATATGAAACGGGCATTTGAATTCTCACTGAATTTGAACTTACCCTTTGTGAATGGACCTCAATTACAAAGGAAGGAACTCAGTGCGATTCCTGCAAGATTTCAATAAAATGTGGAGTGGGTGTGGAGAGATGAAGCGAACAATTGGTCTGTTTACATTTAGCAGTGAGAAAATGTATTGTATAACTTACCAAGGAAAGCGCGATTGCAGATTTTGATCTTTTCCGAGTAGCCCCTGAGATATGAACCGGTTTGGATGTCTTAACGACGTCGTCCCAAGTGAAGGCATCATCGGAGGTGAGGCCGATCGATGCAAGATGACAAGTGACAACTTTGTGAAAAGCTTCTGGTTGGAACGAATCAGGAGCGACATCGTAAGTGCCTCTTGGGAAAGCGCAGCTTTGGTGTAAAGCGGAAGGCGAGAGTCGGCAGTGCTGTGAGGATGAGGAATGCGCTGCAGCCCATGAGGCGGGTTCAAAAAAAAATGGAAAAATTGGCCTAGGCGGGCTAGGCGGTTCCTTTTTATTTTTATTTTATTTTATATTATATTATATATATATTTAATTTATAACAATTAATATTTATTTTTAAATTCTTTTTATAGGGAGACCCTTTGGCCATCTATGGTTCTAAGCATGATTATATTGTAGCTAATTACATGAGCTGTGATGCAGCATATATTGAAGCGATGTATGCCACAATTTTCGCCATCAATGGAAATCCCAATAACTCCTACGCACGATTGTAGCTAACGTGAGCAACCATCGAGCATAAATTTAAGTGATATATGCTGATCAGTTGATTAAATAATAATAATAGAATTTTGTTATATGATTTCATCAATTCCTTTTTCTTTTTTTCTTGCAGATTTAGTGCTCCTTTGATTCAATCTTTTGTTTGGTGAAAATTGATATTTAGCAATTTGCAGTGTACGTGATGGAACATTCTACAATTTACATTTGAATAACAATTAACAGTATATCATTTGCATTTTAGTTTAAAGATTGCTAGTCTCACCCTTTATTTTATTTTTCTTACCAACCTTTATTTTTTTACTGCTATTAAATTTTTGAACGTTATGTTGTAGGCCTAATATCATTGTATAGGGAAGTGCAAATTTTTATCCCCACTTTCATTCTCACTTCCATTCTTCCTCTTTTTCCTCTACACTCTAACACAAAAAATGAAAACTAAAAACTAAAATTGAAATGATTCGGGCATGAAGACACTACATGCATGGTGAACAAAAAAAAGGGGCCATAAAGCAATATAAGTAGTGCTTGCGTAAATCTTATTCTTGTTTTTAATAAGAAGTTTACATATGAAAGACATAATTCGTCATTTATTTTATGCAACAAAACATCGGCGTTGAACTAGGGAAAAATAGTCGTTCAATTAATTTATCTGGTTATTCTTGGAGCAACTCTCATAGCATGAATCCACGAAACCTTCCACATAGCGCTTATCTATAATAAAACAAATAAAACAAAAATACAAAGAATATCAATAATTAAAAATATAATTTCAAACAAACATGATAAAGTTATAGATAAAGAGTAATTAAATAGAGGAATGTAAGATCAATAATCCTATATGGTAATATATATGCCTATCATTACCAGAATTGGAAGTGCTTGTGGTGGCAATGGAGTTGGCACAATTATGTGTACAATCATACACAACATCCGAAGGCCTATGTTTGCATCTGATCATGCACATGCCAAGGCATATTGGGTTCATCAGACACTTTGTCGCACATTTTAAACCACATGAGATAATATGGCCATTTGGAACCACTTGATTTGTATTAGTGTGAGGATAGACATCATCAACTTGATCGAGAGGATTGTCATTTGGAACCGCATTGGTATAGGAAGGATTAATATTAGCTTGAGCTATTGAAAGCACAAGCATGCTCATCAAAACCACAACCCTCAACACACTAGCATCCATTTCTCCTCACTTTCTTTGTGTTTTTTTCTTGAACTCTCTTTGATTCTCCAAGTTTGTTGGTGGTGGAAGTGGAAGCTAAGGCCACAATTTATAAGGAGACCCTTTTGCCATCTATGGAAACCCCAATAATTCCTAAGCAAGATTGTAGCTAACGTGAGCAACAATGGAGCATAAATTGAAGAGATATACGATACTTTAGAGCATAACTATAGGTATAGTAATAAGCCAGTTTTATGTTCTTTAGATATATGCTGATCAGTTTATTAAAGAATGCACGAGTTTTGTTCTATCATTTCATCAATTTCTTTATTCTTGGGTTTCTTCCAGATTTACTGTTTCCTTGATTAAATCTTCTGACTTGTGAAAATGATATTTTAGCAATTTTTAAGTTTACGTGATGGAGCAAATTTGCCAAAATTTTGCCAAATAAAATACAAATGTATTTTATTCGTATTTTTCCCTTCCTTATTTTACTAACTATGAAAGAATTGAGAAGGCTAAGATTATTTCTTACCTATTGGAAGAAAAATGCAAGATTGGTATCTAATTTGTCTTGATATTGGTTTTCTTGACTACTATGAGGTGAAGTGTGGCATCATTGTATCATAAAAGAAGAATATCAAAAAATAATACAAGCAGTGGTATTGCAGCTAGGAAAACATAAATTTAACAATTTCCCAGCCACTATTTGGAATATATTTAAACTTTTGCAGATGTTTAAGTCTTTACATTTTCAGGCTTTTCTTCCTGTGTTCGATTCATAATTATGAGGCAAATTAGTTGTGACACATAGACCATATATTTAGGACTTTAATATCAATCTTCGTCTAAGTTTCCATTCAGTTTGGTTGTATTTGGCATGATATTCCGGTGAGATCCTCATGTATCCTCTCTTTTATACTATCTCTTGGGTAAAAAAAAAAATTTTATAGCCGATCGGCTATACTATTTATCAATTGAAAAATATACAAAGCCGGGTAAAGCCGCACGGCTATACTGTTTATAAAAAATAGAAAAAGGAGAATAGCCGACCGGCTATACCTGTTGCTATTTTTTAAAAAAATTAGCAATTGTTAAGAAAGAATATAAAAAAAGAACCACGTCAAGCCGTCCGGCGATACTATTTTACCAAAAAATTAAAAAAGGTATGTAGCTGAACGGCTATAGCACTTTTTTTTAATAAAAAAATAGTATAGCCCGTCGTAATTTTTTTAAGAAATCGTATAGCCGCGCGGCTATACTCTGATTTTTCTTTTCTTTTTTGAAAGAAATAGTATAGCAGCGCGGCTATACTGAGATTGCATTTCAAACTCGGATGTATGGGAGTGGGCACGCTACCATTGCCAATTGTCAATTGATCCAACACACATGTATGATTGCTGCCATATGAGTAATGCGCAAAATTGGTCTGTCTCCAATCCAACTTATTATAAGTCTGTCACAACAGCTCTTTTTCTCCCCAGGAAATTTGATCAGGAGCAATCAAAAGGTTCGTGATCATCAAGTATATTTATAATTAACTAGCACTTATGGGCAATTGTAATTTATAACTACTTATGATATGTATTTTTTTGTCGTTAAATATATGTGTGTGGTTTGAATTGTACATATTCTACAGAATATACATATAAAAATAGGGGAACTGGGAATTGGGGACAAGTCCTTGTGTGTTGTGTTGATTAGCAAAGGCATGATTGTGAAGGGAACTGGGGACCAGGAAAGCATGAAAGAGATAGAGAACCACCCAGCAAGAATTGTATGGGGCATATCCATTAGCTTCTACCATGGCATATTCAGAAGCAGGTGCAAATCTTGTGCCTATAAAAGGACAGCATGAACTGATCAATCCAACATCATCAACATACGTGGATCAGGAGGGGAGCAGATAGTTTGCATTGGGCACGTAGTTGTTGAATAACAGTGCAGTCCGCCTATGGCAAGGAGAAACATTGCATTGCATGCATCACACATGCTTTCTGCTTTTCCAAAGGAGAATTGCCCTGCCATTCACTCCATGAAGGCTTAATCGATCATGTCGTGTTCATCACACATGCTTTGTGAAAAGCTTGCTGGTTGGAACGAACTGGGAACGACGTCGTAAGTGCCTTGGGGAAAGCGCGAAAAGCTTTGGCGGTAAAGCGGAAGGCGGAGAGTCGACAAGTCTGTGAGGCGGGTTCGAAAAAAAAGGAAAAATGGGCCTAGGCGGGCTAGGCGGTTCTGGTTTTTAAAATGATATTTTTATTATAATAATTTTTAAATTCTTTTAATTTCCTGACTTTAAAGAAAACCTGAGTTTTAAAGTCTTTTTTGCGATATCATTGTGAGTCTGTGGCATCTGCAGGTCCAATTATGAATTTATGAGTTGGGTTTTGTATTTTAAACAAAATCTGAAGCTGGGTTGTCTTCAGATTGATTATATTAATTTTTACTTATAATTTGGTCACTTTTTTTTACAAGAAGAGATGGAAATGGCCGAAGAGGCGGATGAGGATGGGGAAGGAGAGAGAGAAAAATCCAATACTTGGTATTTGCTTACTATTAAACGGTACAGCCGCGCGGCTATACACTTTCTTTAAAAAATTGGGAAAACCGAGTATAGCCGATCGGCTGTACTTAAAATTGAAAACAGAGTATAGTCGGCCGGCTATACTATCTCAAAAATTAGAAAAACCACATATAGCCGTTCGGCTATACCATTTATGGAAAAATAAATAAATAAATAAAAGAGCAGAGTTGTTATTTTAATAGTATAGCCGCACGGCAATACGCTATAATGCATAGCTCTCCAACTCTCCATTAGTGAACCCACACATCTGTCTCTGACTTTACAACTACGATTGATTTATACCTTTTTGGACCATTGATTTATGACTTTGATATCAATCTTCGTCTTAGTTCGTGGTCTCGTGTTTTGCAAGCGCATATTGATTTCTCTTCCATCCAGTTTGGTTGTATTTGGCATGATATGGAAATCAATGCACCCTGGTGTGCTTCATATCTTGTTGATAGTTTTTTGGGGTTCTACTCACTTGGTGTTCCGGTGCCCTCCAATGCTTATGTATCCTTCCTAGTGCTTTACTGATGACCCGGGTCTTATATGTTTCCTGCTCTTTCTGAGATTCATCCCTTGTAATTTTGCAATAATTTCTCTGTTTTAATGCGGTGTCGATTGAGTCCTTTGTTCAGGCTTGAATTTATGTTCCTCCATTGATTTTATTTTGGCTGATGTCATGTAAGAGTATGCAATATTTTACTAGGTTCTGTTCGGTGCTGGTTCTTTGAAAGTCAGTCTTAGCTTTTGATCTGCGGGGTGAATTGGAATCTGGTTACATGCTTATGTGGGTTTGAAATCTTACTCTTTTGTGAAAGTGATGAAGAGATTTGGTAGTACATGGTTTTATTCCTTCTGGTTGTTGATACAATTTTAAACAAGGCTCTGTTGTCATTTGCAGGTTCTTGGCAGGATTTAATCGATTAAGATGATTCAAAATGGATTGTTGCTAAAGTTAAGAAGTACTTCCTATTTGCATAATATTTTTTCTAAGAGCTCAAGCAGAAGAACCATTTTATGTAATATTTATAGACATAACTGGATTAAGTTCGGTATTAGTATTAAAAACTATATAAATTGATCATCGGAGAAACGGATATCTTTTTCAAACAACAGAAAGTCCTGAAATTACGCCGTAGGACGAATATCATTATCTAAACTGCCCATGGGAGTGAAATTTTTGTAAGTGTTCATTATATCTTAACATTACCTCAATAATCCTTGTGATGGCAATGGAGTTGGCACAGCTTTGTGTACAATTATAGACAACATCCGAAGGAGTTGACTTGCATTTAATCATGCATATGCAGCAAAGGCATATTGGGCTCACCATGCATTTTCTCGCACATCGTAAACCACAAGGAATAAGATGGCCATTTGGAACCACATGATTTGTATTGGAAGGATCAGAGGCATCATCAACTTGACCAAGAGTGTTGCCATTTGGAATCGCATTGGTATAATTAAGAGGGATTAATATCAGCTTGAGCTATTGCAAGCACAAGCATGCTCATCAAAACCACAGCCCCGAACACCCTAGCATCCATTGCTCCTCACTTTTCTTTGTTTTTTTGTAAATTCAACTCTGCTTGATTCTCGAAGTCTGTTGGCGGTGGAAGTGGTAGCTAAAGCCACAATTTATAAGGAGACTACTGTTAATTATTGTGGTTTGCCTTTTTGTTTAGTTATTGTTGGTGATTCATTGTTGTGTTGGAGTGGTCTTGGAAAGGGTGCTCCCTTTTCACTCTACTTAACACAAAAGTATTTCTCCAGAGTTGCATCTGCACTTAGGAAAAATGACAAGTTCGTTAATATGGTCAAGATTCCTTCCTATAAATTGACAGAAGAATGTAGTTTCAGGAAATCAATGAACACAAGAGAGCAATTTGGCTTGAAAAATCGTGTCCTTTGTATGATGTTTGCAACATGCATCACAGGGATCAACTTGAGGCTCTCCACCTCTCCATCTGTTCAATAAGGGGAAAATTGCAGACGGTTTAGGATGAAATGAAAGGTGAAAAATGACGAAGCTTGAAGGCAAATTCACGACTAATATAGGTAAAAGCTAAGCTCCAAGGAAGTTTTAAAACATAGCAAAACAAAACATCCCTGCCAATTGCAGCTAATTACATGAGCTGTAATGCAGCATATATTGAAGCGATGCATGCAGGATATCATTTTGAGCATAATTGAAGGTGTCTCTCTTTTGATTTCATTTGATTAAGTCCGAAATATTTATCTGATGAGCATCAAAAGTTAAATTTATAATTTAGCAATTTTTGGTGTCTATACATCATATTGGGTGCCTAAATATGATGCCTAAATATCGATGCCTAAATATCGATGATTATATATATAACTCTAGAGAAAAATAGCATCATATTGGGTGCCTAAATATCGATGATTAATATTTGACGAATTTGCAGTTGTTGGGCAAATTAGTATTATTTTCACTGTTTTATGATTTACATAAGAACCAAGTGCTGCCTCTATGTTTCTGAGTAAGAAGTAGATTCACAACTTTTCCAATATATATATGTATAAATCTTGTTCTTTCTTTTCCTTTTTAAATACATTCTATTTAAATGGTATAACCGCTCGGTTATAATATTTAATTTTAAAAAATTATGAAAAAAGGACCCTTCTAGTTTGCATTAGTTAATACTATTTTATATAAAAAAATTGGGAAAATCTGAGTATAGCCGAGCGGCGATACTATTCCCAAAAATATACATACAGCCGCTCGGCTATACGATTTATACAATTTATTTAAACAAGTGTAGACATCAATTTCCTAATTGTACCAGGGGTTCCAATCACAATTTTTACTGATACTAGTGCTCGAGATTGAACGGACGTAGAACTCGTCCTCTCCGTTGGGACAACACACTATGCATTTATCCCCGTGTACTTCCCCATCTTCTGAAGGACCTCCATATTCTGCCACATTCACTTACCACCATCAATCCTCTAGTCTAAAAACTCAGCTATATTCAATTTCCACAAACAAAGAAAAGAGCCTTTCTTTCTTTCTTTCTTTTAAGTAAATTGTATATCATTCACCCTATAATTTCTATTCAAATACAGAGTGCCTGAGGAGCTTTAATATTGGGATTGACCCGGCTGAGCATCCCAACCCAATAAGATCTTTGTGGGGAGGGAATCATGGGCAAAGTGATTGCTCGGACTTTACTTGGCTTCTTCAACCCCATCTCACATACAAGTCCTTTAGCACCTCTGGCGATAGATTCAAATCCTCTAAGCTACTCGCCGATGTGTACGAAGCGTCGCCGGTTGTAACCCAAATCGATTTTTGAAAAAACGAGGGCGGCTATACTATTATAAAATTAGGAAAAACCGTGTATATCCGAGCGGCTATACTATTTTTTTTTTAAAAAAACCGAGTATGGCCAGACGGTCATACTATTTCTTAAAAAAATGAGTATCGCAAGCGGCTATACTATTTCTTATATAAAAAGGTGATTAAATAAAATAATACAAAAGAGCCGAGTAAAGCCGACCGGCTGTACTATTTTTTTTTATTTCTTTTTATTTATAAATAATTTTTTCTTTTCCTGACTTTAAATAGACATGGGCTCATTAGCAGATACAGATATATCTTTGGGCCACAAGAAAACCCAATTGCTCTCTTTTACCATTTCTTTTACTCTCATGAACTGTGGAAGCGTAAACAATTACGTTTGCGTTTTGTAACCTAGAAAGAGCTGAGATTGTGGTCGAACCAGTTCAGAGTTGAGATGAATGTGAACGACGGCTCTGTTGTACCTTACGGTGGAAACTAAGAGCTCCGTCGGTTTTGGGTTTGAAAAATCATGGTTAAATTTGAGGTAATTCTTAATAGTCATATTTTGGAACCTTAATTTTCAACAATTTCTAGGGCGTGAGGTTTTCTTGGCTCCGTTGTGTAGACGCTAATAGGGTTTGGCTCAAACTTTCATTGAATTGTCAATCTTTTTTGTAATTTAATGAAGTTAAAAATTGAAAATTAGAATTGGAGGTTAATGAATGTTGTTCATGTATTCCACTGACATTTGCTGAAGAAGACATAGTAATCTTTCTCGGCGTCTATCAATTTTGTCAATTTAAGCTATGTCGTGAATTTAATTCTAGACACCCCCTTTAAATTCATTTACCATTTTCAAAGTGTTTAATGAAACCAAGAAGTTGGGATAGTTTTCAGAGGGACCTTTGAGCTCTGCTGGTTTGAAGATTGGTATCCGTTTGTTTGTTTGGTTGGTTGATTATTGGTATCCATTTATTACGTTATTGGATTTACAAGGACCTTTGAGCTCTGCTAGTTTGAAGTGAAGTATTTGGCATCACTGTATGAGCATGAATGCTGTACACAGGCACTCGTATTGCTTCCAGGAAAATCTAAAATTTACTATGTTCTGATGACCTGTATTTGGCATCTGTTTAAGTTTTAAACTTGTGCAGATGTTTAAGCCTAGGCTTTTCCTTTTAAACTTGTACAGCCGCGCGGTGCTTTTAAAAAAAAGCCAAACGAGTATAGCCGCGGCTATACTCTTAAGGAGAAAAAACAGGGGCCAAGTAAAACCGTCCGGCTATACCTTGCATTAAAAAATTAGAAAAAGCGGAGTATCGCCGCACGGCTATACTATATCTTTTAGAAAAACCCAAGTTTAGCCGCGCGGCAATCCCTTAATTAATATGATTAGTCTTGGAGCAGCTCGCATAGCATGACCACGATGCCTTTCACATAGCGCTTATCTACAATATCAAGCCAATAAAACCAAAATACAAAGAATATCAATGACCGAAATATAATTCACATTGCGCTCGTCAAGATCTTGGAAAGGGTGCTCCTTATTCACTCTACTTGACACAAAAGTATTTCTCCAGAGTTGCATCTACACTTGGGAAAAATGACAATCAATAATCCACAGTGAGTCTGGAGTTTCTACCCTTTCGTTTCTTTCATCATGTGGTTGCATTCCTTTTGATGGGTTTTGTTTTCTAGTAGCTCCCTATTCTGAAAATAACATTTGTAATGCGGGCTGTTTTGGGGGACAAGGATCAGGTTCGTTAATGTGCTCAAGGTTCCTTCCTATAAATTGGCAGAAGAATGTAGTTTCAGGAAATCAATGATGACAAGAGAGCAATTTGTCTTGAAAAATCGTGTCCTTCGTATGATGTTTGCAACACGCGTCACAGGGATCAACTTGAAGCTCTCCACCTCTCCATTTGTTCAACAAGGGGAAAATTGCAGATGGTTTAGGATAAATGAAAGGAGAAAAATGACGAAGCTGAAGGCAAAGTTCACGACTAGTATAGGTAAAAGCTAAGCTCCAAGGAAGTTTTAAAACATAGCAAAACAAAACATCCCTGCCAATTGCATTTGTTATGCTTAAAGTAGACCACTAAATATCAGGCGAGGAAGGACCCCTTGCTCTTCCAATTGACTCAGATTACAACCATAAAATCCAGCCAGTTCTTGGGTCAAGTAGTTTCACCAATTACATTGACATTAATGTGCACTAGAGCCGTTTAATTTAGGAACATGTCATGTAAATCCATCTCTTTCGGGGTCAGGGAATGACCATGTTATTTCATCAAGGTCTGGAGGCTATAGATACCAAAAGAAAACTATTCAAGCAAGCTCCAACTGAGCACTAGCAGCCTAAATACTGATGGAATAGAAACTAAAATGCCTTAACATGAGATAAAAACTTGTTACAAACCAGTCCACCAGCAACTAGATGATCAAGCATCCCTGGATATATATAATATAAGTGGATTTTTTTTGTTCACTTCCCTTCTCTATCCATAGAAACTTCTTCCCCCATCTTTCGCAACATAGCCATTCATGTGCACTCAATAAGCCTATTCCAACAAGAAGTACACATAAAAAATGTTAAAAATGAAAAGTTGCAAGAAAATCAAATTAACAACAATAAAAGAGTTAGGTGGCCTCCTTCCTACATGACCATTAAAAAAGCGAGCAGACTCAAATGCTACCACTGAAGTTTCTAACCCTACCAAAAATCTTATATTCCTCTCTAGCCAGCACTATAACGCACACAGTGTCACCTCCAAAACCTCACTATCAAGCCCTTTCACAGAACCTCCATGTCGTGGCACTGCTAGATTCATACATAGCACCAATTAATCCAATGAGCCAGTTGCCATTCATCATACAGATTAATATAGCCAAAATGACTTGCTAGAGATGCATCAAAAATTGATTATAATTCACTGTTTAAGCTTTTGATTACATCTTCCACAGCTCTCGTCCTGTGCTCAGCGATGAATGCAACCGCCATTAGAGTATGAATTTTCTGGTGGGAAAGTAAACACGTCCTTGAAACTACGTAAATTATCAGCAAAAACATAGATTTGGGAAAATTATTCAATGCTATATATGTAACGGGTATTTGAAATTTGACCTTACCCTTTGTGAATGGTCTTCAATTACAAAGGGAAGAAACTCAGAGTGCGATTCCTCCAAGCAGTTTCAATAAAATGTGGATTGGACTGTGGAGAGATAAACGAACAATTGGTCTGTTTCTCTTTGGCAGCTGAGAAAATGTATTGTATAACTTACCAAGCGTGATTGCAGATTTTGATCTTTTCCGAGTAGCCCCTGAGATCTGAACCGGCTTGGATAGTGTAACGACATCGTCCCAAGTGAAGACATCGTCGGAGGGTGAGACTGATCGACAAGTGACAACTTTGTGAAAAGCTCTTGGTTGGAGCAGGAACGGCGTCGTAAGTGCCTTGGGAAAGCGCAAAAGCTTTGGCGTAAAGCAGTAGGCGAGAGTCTACGAGTCTGTGAGAGTGAGGAATGTCTGCTGCAGCCCATGAGAGCAGGTTCCCAAAAAAATCAAAAAATCGGCCTAGGCGGGCTAGGCGGGCTAGGCGGTTTTATTTTATTTTTATTTAAATATTTATTATAATAATAATTTTTTTTAATTCCTTTTTTTCCTGACTTTAAAGAAAACTTGAGTTTTAAAGTCTTTAATCGCTGCGATATTATTGTGAGTACCGTGGCATCTGCAGGTCCAAAAGAACCTAATTGCTTCTCACCACAAGGTTTTATTCCTCCTTCTAAGAATGATAATTAAGAATGACACTGAAAACTTCAATTACTGTAAATAGAAAAAATAAATAGATTTAAATTTGGGTGGAATATTTGGTGAGTGGTATATAAATTCCATAGTATAGCCGCGCAGCGATATAATTTATTAAAAAAATTTACAAAAATTTAAAAAAGTCCAAGTATAGCCGGGCGGCTATACTCTTAAAAGGCTGTTCATGAAAAAAAAATTATATAAAAAGACCCCTTTCATTGTGGACGTTTGTTGGTGGAGGAAGTGGAAGATAAAACCAATTTATAAGAAGACCCTTTTGCCATCTATGGAAATCCCAATAACTCCTACGCACGATTGTAGCTAACGTGAGCAACAATCGAGCATAAATTGAAGTGATACATGCTGATCAGTTGATTAAATAATTAAAAAAATTTGTTATATAATTTCATCAATTCCTTTTTCTCTTTGATTCAATCTTTATTGTTTGGTGAAAAATGATATTTAGCAATTTGCGGTGTGCTTGATGGAACATTATGGTTACAATTTACATTTGAATGACAATTAACGGTATATCAATTGCATTTTAGTTTAAAGATTGCTAGTCTCACCCTTTGTTTTATTTTTCTTACCAACCTTCATTTTTTTACTGCTATTAAATTTTTGAACGTTACGTTGTAGACCGAATATCATTGTATAGGGAAGTGAAAATTGTTATCTCCACTTTTATTCTCACTTCCATTCTCCCTCTTTTCCTCTACACTCTTAACACACAAAATGAAAACTAAAAACTAAAATTGAAATGATTCGGGCCTGAAGAAACTACATGCATAGTGAACAAAAAAAAGGGCCCATAAAGCAATATAAGTAGTAATTTTGTAAATCTTATTCTTGTTTTTAATAAGAAGTTTACATATGAAAGACATAATTCGTCATTTATTTTATGCAACAAGACATTTGCGTTGAACTAGGGAACAATAGCCGATCAATTAATTTATCTGGTTATTCTTGGAGCAACTCTCATAGCATGAATCCACGAAACCTTCCACATAGCGCTTATCTACAATCAAGAAAATAAAACAAAAATACAAAGAATATCAATAATTAAAAATATAATTTCAAACAAACATGATAAAGTTATAGAGAAAGGAGTAATTAAATAGAGGAATGTAAGATCAATAATGCTATATGGTAATATATATGCATATCATTACCAGAATTGGAAGTGCTTGTGGTGGCAATGGAGTTGGCACAATTATGTGTACAACCATACACAACATCCGAAGGCCTATGTTTGCATCTGATCATGCACATGCCAAGGCATATTGGGTTCATTAGACACTTTGTCGCACATTTTAAACCACATGAGATAATATGGCCATTTGGAACCACTTGATTTGTATTAGAGCGAGGATAGACATCATCAACTTGATCGAGAGGATTGTCATTTGGAACCGCATTGGTATAGGAAGGATTAATATCAGCTTCAGCTATTGAAAGCACAAGCATGCTCATCAAAACCACAACCCTCAACACACGAGCATCCATTTCTCCTCACTTTCTTTGTTTTTTTTTCTTGAACTCTCTTTGATTCTCCAAGTTTCGTTGGTGGTGGAAGTGGAAGCTAAGGCCACAATTTATAAGGAGACCCTTTTGCCATCTATGGAAACCCCAATAATTCCCAAGCAAGATTGTAGCTAAAGTGAGCAAAAATGGAGCATAAATTTAAGTGATATACGATACTTTAGAGCATAACTATAGGTATAGTAATAAGCCAGTTTTATGTTCTTTAGGTATATGCTGATCAGTTGATTAAAGAATGCACGAATTTTGTTCTATCATTTTATCAATTTCTTTATTCTTGGGTTTCTTCTAGATTTATTGTTCCCTTGATTAAATCTTCTGACTTTTGAAAACGATATTTTAGCAATTTTTAAGTTTATGTGATGGAGCAAATTTGCCAAAATTTTGCCGAATAAAACACGTATGTATTTTACTAACTATGAAAGACGTGAGAGGCACTGCTAGATACATATATAGCACCAGTTAATCCAATCAGCCAGTTGCCATTCATCATACAGATTAATATAGCCAAAATGACTTGGTAGAGATGCATCAAAAATTGATTATAATTCACTGCTTAATCACCTAGACCAAGGTAAAAAAAGGTGGCGCAAATCGCAGAAACAAACTGTAGCTCATTCCTTATACCTGAGCTATGTTCTTCCCCTAAGCTTTTGATTACATCTCCCACAGCTCTCTTCCTGTGCTCAGCGATGAATGCAACCGCCATTAGGGTCTGAATTTTCTGGTGGGAAAGTAAACACGTCATTGAAACTACGTAAATTCTCAGCAAAAATACAGATTTGGGAAAATTATTCAGTGCTATATATGAAACGGGTATTTCAATTCTCACGGAATTTGAGCTTACCCTTTGTGAATGGTCTTCAATTACAAAGGGAAGGAACTCAGAGTGCGATCCCTGCAAGCAGTTTCAATAAAATGTGGAAACAATTGGTCTGTTTCTGTTTGGTAGCTGAGAAAATGGAAAAATGGGCCTAGGCGGGCATCGGCAGGTCCAATTATGAATTTATGAGTTGGGTTTTTGTATTTTAAACAAAATCTGAAGCTGGGTTGTCTTCACATTGATTATATCTGAAGCGACACATGCAAAGCCATTCCCTTGAGGTATTGTTTGCTATTGTTCCCTTGAGGTATTGCTTGTATAGCTTGATATTGCTATCGATTACTTTGATAGCTTCGATAATGCCAAGACAACCACGCACAGGATCATTTTTCCTCGCATTCCCTTCGTGAGAATGCTTCAGCAGCTGCCTGTCTTTGATCAGGTGCAGCCATGGCCATGATCTTTTAGACGTTGCTCACACCAAAGATCTTATGAGCATTTTGGAACTCACTGTACCTGCTGGCTGGAAAGTATGGGGCCATTTCACAGGTCTCATTACATTTTCTCCTCTGCTGCTTGCAGGAAGCACAAGCGCTGCACCCTGATCCCTATTTTCCATGATTGCTTGTTCTCACTGAAAATGAACCAAACAGAAGCAATTGAGGGTGAGGAAAAGCAAAGAAATTGGGATTTAATTGAGAGTTAAAGAGGGATATAAAGTTGGCTCAAGCTTTTGGTTAATGAGTTGGATAGCATCAGATTTTGTGAAATATATTTTGGCATCACCTCTTATTACTTATGATTGCTATATTTAATAAATTTGTCATCTTTTTTGTTAATAATTTAGTTCTTGTTTTTATTTTGGGCAGAGGCTAATGCGAAGGAAGCTGATAAAGTAGCCAACCAGTTGCAGTCTACTGGTATATCTTCTGGTGGAGATGGAGCTACTTCTTCTTCAGGTAATTCTGTAAATATGTGTATAGATGTATGTAGCAGTGTATATTTGTATTTCATTGCAATGCTTTAAACTTGGTATTGCCTTACTATCAAACGGTATAGCCGTGCGGCTATACTCGAACGGCTATACCATTCCCTTAAAAACTTGGAAAAACCGGGTATAGCCGGCCGGCTATACTATTTCATTTAAAAAAAATAAAAAATTGAGTAAAGCCGGCGGGTGTACTTAAAATTGAAAACAGAGTATAGTCGCGCGGCTATACTATTTCTAAAAATTATCAAAGATAGCCGTGCGGCTATACTGTTTCTGAAAAAAATATAAAAAATAAATTTTAACAGTATAGCCGCACGGCTATAAGCTGTGTATACCGTAGCTCTCCAACTCTCCATTAGTGAACCCACACATCTGTCTCTGACTTTACAACTACGATTGATTTATATCTTTTTGGACCATTGATTTATGACTTTGATATCAATCTTCGTCTGAGTTTGTGGTCTCGTGTTTTGCAAGCGCATATTGATTTCTCTTCCATCCAGTTTGGTTGTATTTGGCATGATATGGAAATCAATGCACCCTGGTGTGCTTCATGTCTTGTGGATAGTTTCTTTGGGGTTCTACTCACTTGGTATTCCGGTGCCCTCCAATGCTTATGTATCCTTCCTAGTGCTTTACTGATGACCCGGGTCTTATATGTTTCCTGCTCTTTCTGAGATTCATCCCTTGTAATTTTGCAATAATTCCTCTCTTTTAATGCAGTGTCGATTTAGTCCAGAGTTCAGGCTCGAATTTATGTTCCTCCATTGATTTTATTTTGGCTGATGTCATGTAAGTATGCAACATTTTACTGGGTTCTGTTCTGTGCTGGTTCTTTGAAAGTCAGTCTTAGCTTTTGATCTGCGGGGCGAGTTGGAATCTGGTTACATGCTTATGTCGGTTTGAAATCTTACTCTTTTCTGAAAGTGATGAAGAGATTTGGTAGTACATGGTTTTATTGCTTCTGGTTGTTGATACAATTTTAAACAAGGCTCTGTTGTCATTTGCAGGTTCATGGCAGGATTTAAACGATTAAGATGATTCAAAATGGATTGTTGCTAAAGTTAAGAAGTACTTCCTATTTGCATAATATTTTTTCTAAAAGCTCAAGCAGAAGAACCATTTTATGTAATATTTATAGACATAACTAGATTAAGTTCGATACTAGTATTAAAAAAATATATAAATTGATCATCAGAGAAACAGATATCTTTTTCGAACAACAGAAAGTCCTAAAATTACGCCATAGGATGAATATCATTATCTAAACTGCCCAGGGGAGTGAAATTTTTGTAAGTGTTCATTATATCTTAACATTACCTCAATAATCCTTGTGATGGAAATAGAGTTGGCACAGCTTTGTGTGCAATTATACACAACATCCGAAGGAGTTGACTTGCATTTAATCATGCATATGCAGCAAAGGCATATTGGGCTCACCATGCATTTTCTCGCACATCGTAAACCACAAGGAATAAGATGACCATTCGGAACCACATGATTTGTATTGGAAGGATCAGAGGCATCATCAACTTGACCAAGAGTGTTGCCATTTGGAATCGCATTGGTATAAGAGGGATTAGTATCAGCTTGAGCTATTGCAAGCACAAGCATGCTCATCAAAACCACAGCCCCGAACACCCTAGCATCCATTGCTCCTCACTTTTCTTTGTTTTTTTATAATTCAACTCTGCTTGATTCTCGAAGTCTGTTGGCAGTGGAAGTGGTAGCTAAAGCCACAATTTATAAGGAGACTACTGTTAATTATTGTGGTTTGCCTTTTTGTTTAGTTATTGTTGGTGATTCATTGTTGTGTTGGAGTGATCTTGGAAAGGGTGCTCCCTTTTCACTCTACTTAACACAAAAGTATTTCTCCTGAGTTGCATCTGCACTTAGGAAAACTGACAAGTTCGTTAATATGGTCAAGATTCCTTCCTATAAATTGACAGAAGAATGTAGTTTCAGGAAATCAATGAACACAAGAGAGCAATTTGGCTTGAAAAATCGTGTCCTTTGTATGATATTTGCAATATGCATCACAGGGATCAACTTGAAGCTCTCCACCTCTCCATCCGTTCAATAAGGGGAAAATTGCAGACTGTTTAGGATGAAATGAAAGGTGAAAAATGACGAAGCTAAAGGCAAAGTTCACAACCATTTTTGGTAAAAGCTAAGGTCCAAGGGTCTTACCTTGATTCTTAGGTGTGAAACTCTCAGGAAGTTTTAAATCATAGCAAAACAAAACATCCCTGTCAATTCCATTTGTTATGCTTAAAGTAGACCACTAAATATGAGGCAAAGGAAGGACCCCTTCCTCTTCTAGTTGCCTCAGATTACAACCATAAAATCCACCCAGTTCTTGGGTCAAATAGTTTCACCAATTACATTGACATTAAAGTGCACCAGAGCCGTCTAATTTGGGCACACAGGTCATGTAAATCTATCTCTTTCGGGGTCGGGGAATGCCCATGTTATTTCATCAAGGTATGGAGGCTATAGATACCAAAACCAAACTATTCAAAGCAAGCTCCCATTGAGCACTGACAGCCTAAATACGGATAGAAAAGAAACTCAAATGTCTTAAACTGAGATGAAAGCTCCTTACAAACCAGTCCACTAGTTACTAGATAATCAAGCATCCCTGGATATATATAATAAAAGTGGGTTTCTGTTGACTTCTCTTCTCTATCCATAGAAACTTCTTCTCATCCTTCTCAACATAGCCATTCATGTGCACTCCATAAGCCTATTCCAACAAGAAGTACACATAAAAAATGTTGAAAATGAAAAGTTGCAAGAAAATCTAATGAACCACAACAAAAGAGTTAGCTGGCTTCCTTCCTACATGACCATTGATAAAGCGACCAGACTCAATGCTACCACTGAAGTTTCTAACCCTACAAAAAATCTTATATTCCTCTCTAGCCAACACTATAGCGCACACAGTGTCGCCTCCAAACCTTGTTATCATCAAGCTCTTTCACAGAACCTCCACGTCGAGGCACTGCTAGATACATATATAGCACCAATTAATCCAATGAGCCAGTTGCCATTCATCGTACAGATTAGTATAGCCAAAAATTGCTAGAGATGCATCAAAAATTGATTATAATCCACTGTTTAATCACCTAGACCAAGGTTTAAAAAAGGTGGCGCAAATCGCTGAAACAAACCTGTAGCTCATTCCTTATACCGGACTATGTTCTTCCCCTAAGCTTTTGATTACATCTCCCACAACTCTCGTCCTGTGCTCAGCGATGAATGCAACTACCATTAGAGTTTGAATTTTCTAGTGGGAAAGTAAACACGTCCTTGAAACTATGTAAATTCTCAGCAAAACTAGAGGTTTTGGAAAATTATTCAATGCTATATCTGAGCATGAAACGGGTATTTGAATTCTCACGGAATTTGAGCTTACCCTTTGTGAATGGACCTCAATTACAAAGAGAAGGAACTCAGAGTGCGATTCCTGCAAGGTTTCAATAAAATGTGGAGTGGATGTGGAGAGATAAAGCGAACAATTGGTCATTTACATTTGGCGGTGAGAAAATGTATTGTATAACTTACCAAGGAAAGCGCGATTGCAGATTTTGATCTTTTCCGAGTAGCCCCTGAGATATGAACCGGTTTGGATATCTTAACGACGTCGTCCCAAGTGAAGACATCGAGGTGAGGCCCGATGTAGTACGACAAGTGACAACCGTGAAAAGCTTTGGTTGGAACGCGGGAACGCGTCGTAAGTGCCTTGGGAAAGCGCAAAAGCTTTGGCGTAAAGCGGAAGGCGAGAGTCGACAAGTCGTGAGAGATGAGGAATGCGCTGCAGCCCATGAGAGCGGGTTCGACCAAAAAAAGAGGAAAAATCCACCTAGGCGGGCTAGGCGGGTCCTTTTATATTTTATATTATTTATTTATTTATTTAAAATTATTTTTATAGGGAGACCGTTTGGCCATCTATGGTTCTAAGCATGATTGTAGCTAATTATATTGAAGCGATGCATGCAGGATATCATTTTGAGCATAATTGAAAGTGTCTCTCTTTTGATTTCATTTGATTAAGTCCGAAATATTTATCTGATGAGCGTCAAATGTTAAATTTATAATTTAGCAATTTTTGGTGTCTATAGAGCAAGAGTAGTCTCAATAAGATGCCTATTCTTCCTCTCAGCCAATCCATTTTGCTGAGGAGTGTAAGGACAAGAGAGCTGATGAAGAATGCCTTTATTGGCTAGAAAATCTTTGAACATGTGACTAATATATTCACCACCACCATCGAATTGCAAAAACTGATTTCGAGCTTGATAATGATTTACAATATATGCATGAAACCTTATGAAAACAGATGAAACTTCTGATTTATTGATCAAGGGAAATACCCACATGTAGCGTGTACAATCATCTATAATAGTGAGGAAGTATCTATAACCATCTAGAGCTGCAACAGTGGAAGGGCCCCAAACATCTATATGTAGCTTAGTAAAGGGTCTAAGACTAGTGGTAGATGAGGAAGAAAAAGGCAATTTGTGCATTTTGCCTTGTAAACAAGAATCACACATCTCAGTAGTGGAATCTACAGACAAAGGAATATTAGAGACCTTTAACATGTGATGAAGAACATCATTGGAAGCATGGCCCAGTCGAAGATGCCACAGCTTGGTCTTGACTTGTTGACCCAAGAGTGCATGCGGTCTTGAATCCTCTTGTTTTGCTGGAGGTAGATACAAGGCTTTATTGTTGGCTGCGTCTTTATTTGCTATGACAGGAATTGAAGAATTCAAGGGTGACTTGTGACTTTGGGAAAGTTGAGGATGAATATGTGGAATGGGATAGAGCCCTTTGTCACTCTGACCTTGTATATAATCCTGTGGGTTTGCTTGTCCTGCACATATATGTGATACTCATCAAATATAACATTGCAGTTGTTATCCTTACAGAGTTGGTACACAGATAATAGATTGGCAGCAAGTTTAGGAACATGATACACTTGTTTTAAGTGTAAAGTTCCTGGTAAGGCTGATAAAGTAGAATGGACAATATGGTCTATGCTCAGACCTTCCCCGTTGCCGATAGTAATCTTGTCTTCAGAAGAGTAAGGGGCAGACGCTTGCAATTGATGCACATTGGGTGTCATGTGATGGGAAGCTCCACTGTCTGCTATCCAAAGGTCATTTGGAGTATAAGGAGAGGACAAATTGGCTGTCATAGCTTGAAGAGACTGTGGAGGAGGAGCACCTTGATATGCAAAGTTGGCTCGGTGATAACAGTTCAATGCTATGTGTCCTTTCTTACCACATATTTGACACTCAAGGA
This sequence comes from Prunus mume, assembly GCF_029339155.1. NCBI lineage: Eukaryota > Viridiplantae > Streptophyta > Magnoliopsida > Rosales > Rosaceae > Prunus > Prunus mume. The sequence goes on from NC_142700.1 coordinate 4,084,661, forward strand.
TAGGTGTGGATGAGTTATCTAGAATCCTGTAGTAACAATTTGGTGCCGTATGTCCTCTCTTATTGCAGATTTGACACTCAGGTATGGCCTGTGATCTAGGAGCAGAAGAGAACCGTGGTGAAAAACCACCCCTGTGACTATTATGATTATGGAATCGACCATTGGTAGAGCCTTTACCACGAGGAACAAACTGATTGGTAGAACCAAAGGCATTATTAGGCTGGGAAAATGAAGGAGAGAACTCGATGGACTGATAAGCTCCATGAGAAGTATTGGTCTGTGACTTAACCCCAGTAAAGCCCATAGGAAATGAAGCTTGAGGGTGAGCAGTGATGGTACCAATTGTAAAGGCGTACCCAGTGCTGAGAAGCATCTTGAGAATGGGATGATGAGCCAATTTCAAACGGACTAACACTTATCATACCGATCATGGAGTGATTCATTGCTAACATTCTGGATTCAATATTCTTTTCAACAGACAGCAACTGAGCTCTAAACTCCTTAAGAGCTATAGGTGTTTCTCTTGCAAAGAGCACAGTCTTGATCATGTCAAACTCCTGTGGTAAACCATTTAAGGCTGCAATGATAATGTCATCATCAGAGAGCTTAAAACCTGCTGCAGACAATTGGTCTCGAATGTGTTTTAAACGAAGCAAGAACTTCTCTACAGAATCACCACCCTTGTGGATAGTGTGCAACTCAGTTTTGAGTTGATTCACCCGAGCCCTTGAGACAAAAGCATACCGATCTGTAAGGCTTAACCATGCATCCCTAGCTGTTTTACAACCAATGACATACTCTATGGCCTCATCAGACAGAGTTACAATAAGCAAACTGAGCAAAGACTTATCAATTTGAATCCAGTGCGATAATCCTCGATTAATTGGTAGTAACTCCTGCAGACTCAGTTATGACATATTTAGATGGACACACAGATGTGCCATCAAAATGACCATAGAGGTCGTATATCCTTGAAGAACATATTCCAACTGATAGTTCCACTTCACAAAATTATCATCATTCAACTTAATAGTCAAAACACCTAATAAGGTCTCAATTTTCGAAGCAGTAAAAGTCATGGCAGTATAGAATCAAAGAATCAGAAATTACTTCAACGAATGAAATGATGATCTTCCAAGAAAACACAGATCAAAAGAATAGCAGCTTCGTGCTTCAAGAAAACATATCCAGGAAATTGCTTTCCGAAAAGAGAAATTGCGTGCTTCAAGAGAACGAAAACTTGCTTAAATCGGCCGTGCTTCAAGAAATTACTGAGCATGCTTCGTGCTTTTAATGAAATCGCATCATACTTAAACTGAAATTGAAGACAGAATCAGCATACCGAAGATGAATATATCATCGAGTCAAGACGCTTGCAAAATCACCAGAAATAATATCATACTTGAGGAAAGCATTTGCATCCAACGAATCGCCATTGATGCAATCGATAGCTTGAGCCTCAGAAATTGCTTATGATATAGTAGAGCGGAAGCAAAAAGGATCAGGAATCAAAGAGCCGAGGCTCTGATACCATGTTAACCATGGAGGAAAGAAAGTTAGGTTTTGGGTTTTGACAGAGAAAGTAGAAGAGAAAGAGAGAGAGAGAGAGAGAGAGAGAGAGAGAGAGAGAAATGAGGTATGTATATTTCTGTTACAAAAAAGCTGTTACAATTCTAACTAACTAAAGAACTGCTTAATCTAGTGTTTATATAGCTGATAATCTTCTCTAAGTAGCCTAACTAACAATCACGAGTTGTGCACTGAGAAGCACGTGACCACTCTCCAGCTCATAGCAAAGTCTGCACACCTCAGCATCTATATGGTTAACAGAGTGGTGTGGAGAGATAAACGAACAATTGGTCTGTTTCTGTTTGGTAGCTGAGAAAATGTATTGTATAACTTACCAAGGAAAGCGCGATTGCAGATTTTGATCTTTTCCGAGTAGCCCCTGAGATAGGAACCGGTTTGGATATCTTAACGACGTCGTCCCAATTGAAGGCATCATCGGAGTTTGAGATCTGATGCAAGATGCAAGTGACAACTTTGTGAAAAGCTTGCTGGTTGGAACGAATTGGGAACGACGTCGTAAGTGCCTCTTGGGGAAAGCTCGAAAAGCTTTGGGTGTAAAACGGAAGGCCGAAAGTCGACGCAGTCTGTGAAGGATGAGGAATGCCGCTGCTGCAGCCCATGAGAGCGGGTTCAAAAAAAAATATGGAAAAATCAGCCTAGGCGGGCTAGGCGGTTCCTTTTTATTTTTATATTATATTATATTATATATATATTTTTAATGTATAACAATTAATATTTATTTTTAATTTCTTTTTATAGCGAGACCCTTTGGCCATCTATGGTTCTAAGCATGATTGTATTGTAGCTAATTACATGAGCTGTGATGCAGCATATATTGAAGAGATGTATGCCACAATTTTCGCCATCAATGGAAATCCCAATAAGTCCTACGCACGATTGTAGCTAACGTGAGCAACCATCGAGCATAAATTTAAATGATATATACTGATCAGTTGATTAAATAATAATAATAGAATTTTGTTATATGATTTCATCAGTTGATTAAATAATAATAATAGAATTTAGTGTTCCTTTGATTCAATCTTTTGTTTGGTGAAAATTGATATTTAGCAATTTGCAGTGTACATGATGGAACATTCTGGTTACAATTTACATTTGAATGACAATTAACAGTATATCATTTGCATTTTAGTTTAAAGATTGCTAGTCTCACCCTTTATTTTATTTTTCTTACCAACCTTAATTTTTTTACTGCTATTAAATTTTTGAACGTTATGTTGTAGGCCTAATATCATTGTATAGGGAAGTGCAAATTTTTATCTCCACTTTCATTCTCACTATTCTCCCTCTTTTTCCTCTACACTCTAACACAAAAAATGAAAACTAAAAACTAAAATTGAAATGATTCGGGCATGAAGACACTACATGCATGGTAAACAAAAAAAAGGGCCCATAAAGCAATATAAGTAGTACTTGCGTAAATCTTATTCTTGTTTTTAATAAGAAGTTTACATATGAAAGACATAATTCGTCATTTATTTTATGAAACAAAACATCGGCGTTGAACTAGGGAAAAATAGTCGATCAATTAATTTATCTGGTTATTCTTGGAGCAACTCTCATAGCATGAATCCACGAAACCTTCCACATAGCGCTTATCTACAATAAAACAAATAAAACAAAAATACAAAGAATATCAATAATTAAAAATATAATTTCAAACAAACATGATAAAGTTATAGATAAAGAGTAATTAAATAGAGGAATGTAAGATCAATAATCCTATATGGTAATATATATGCATGTCATTACCAGAATTGGAAGTGCTTGTGGTGGCAATGGAGTTGGCACAATTATGTGTACAATCATACACAACATCCGAAGGCCTATGTTTGCATCTGATCATGCACATGCCAAGGCATATTGGGTTCATCAGGCACTTTGTCGCACATTTTAAACCACATGAGATAATATGGCCATTTGGAACCACTTGATTTGTATTAGAGCGAGGATAGACATCATCAACTTGATCGAGAGGATTGTCATTTGGAACCGCATTGGTATAGGAAGGATTAATACTAGCTTGAGCTATTGAAAGCACAAGCATGCTCATCAAAACCACAACCCTCAACACACTAGCATCCATTTCTCCTCACTTTCTTTGTGTTTTTTTTTCTTGAACTCTCTTTGATTCTCCAAGTTTGTTGGTGGTGGAAGTGGAAGCTAAAGCCACAATTTATAAGGAGACCCTTTCGCCATCTATGGAAACCCCAATAATTCCTAAGCAAGATTGTAGCTAACGTGAGCAACAATGGAGCATAAATTGAAGTGATATACGATACTTTAGAGCATAACTATAGGTATAGTAATAAGCCAGTTTTATGTTCTTTAGATATATGCTGATCAGTTTATTAAAGAATGCACGAGTTTTGTTCTATCATTTCATCAATTTCTTTATTCTTGGGTTTCTTCCAGATTTACTGTTCCCTTGATTAAATCTTCTGACTTGTGAAAATGATATTTTAGCAATTTTTAAGTTTACGTGATGGAGCAAATTTGCCAAAATTTTGCCAAATAAAATACAAATGTATTTTATTCGTATTTTTCCCTTCCGTATTTTACTAACTATGAAAGAATTGAGAAGGCTAAGATTATTTCTTACCTGTTGGAAGAAAAATGCAAGATTGGTATCTAATTTGTCTTGATATTGGTTTTCTTGACTACTATGAGGTGAAGTATGGCATCATTGTATCATAAAAGAAGAATATCAAAAAATAATACAAGCACTGGTATTGCAGCTAGGAAAACATAAATTTAATAATTTCCCAGCCACTATTTGGAATATGTTTAAACTTATGCAGATGTTTAAGTCTTTACATTTTCAGGCTTTTCTTCCTGTGTTCGATTCATAATTATGAGGCAAATTAGTTGTGACACATAGACCATATATTTAGGACTTTAATATCAATCTTCGTCTAAGTTTCCATTCAGTTTGGTTGTATTTGGCATGATATTCCGGTGAGATCCTCTGTATCCTTCTTAGTGCTTTGCGTGAATGAAGATGATTGATTTCTCGATGACCCAAGTCTTCTATGTTTCCTGCTGTTCCTGAAATTCATCCCCTGTAGTTGTTGAATAATTCCTCTTTTATACTATGTCTTGGGTAAAAAAAAATTGTATAGCCGATCGGCTATACGATTTATTTTTTAAAAAAAATACAAAGCCGAGTAAAGCCGCGCGGCTATACGTTTGTTTGTAAAAAAAATAGAAAAAGGAGAATAGCCGACCGACTATACCTCTTTTTATTTAAAAAAAATTAGCAATTGTTAAGAAAAAATATAAAAAGAGCCGAGTCAAGCCGTCCGGTGATACTATTTTACCAAAAAAAATGAAAAAGGTATATAGCTGCCCGGCTATAGCACTTTTTTTTAATAAAAAATAGTATAGCCGGTCGTTGTAATTTTTTTCAGAAATTGTATTGCCGCGCGGCTATGCTTGGATTTTTCTTTTCTTTTTGGAAAGAAATAGTATAGCAGCGCTGGCTATACTGAGATTGCATTTCAAACTCGGATGTATGGGAGTGGGCACGCTACCATTGCCAATTGTCAATTGATCCAACACACATGTATGATTGCTGCCATATGAGTAATGCGCAAAATTGGTTTGTCTCCAATCCAACTTATTATAAGTTTGTCACAACAGCTCTTTTTCTCCCCAGGAAATTTGATCAGGAGCAATCAAAAGATTCGTGATCATCAAGTATATTTATAATTAACTAGTACTCATGGGCAATTGTAATTTATAACTACTTATGATATGTATTTTTTTGTCGTTAAATATATGTGTGTGGTTTGAATTGTACATATTCTACAAAATATACATATAAAAATAAGGGGACTGGGAATTGGGGACAAGACCTTGTGTGTTGTGTTGATTAGCAAAGGCATGATTGTGAAGGGAATTGGGGACCAGGAAAGCATGAAAGAGATAGAGAACCTCCCAGCAAGAATTGTATGGGGCATATCCATTAGCTTCTACCATGGCATATTCAGAAGCAGGTGCAAATCTTGTGCCCATAAAAGGACAGCATGAACTGATCAATCCAACATCATCGACATACGTGGATCAGGAGGGGAGCAGATAGTTTGCATTGGGCGCATAGTTGTTGAATAACAGTGCAGTCCGCCTATGGCAAGGAGAAACATTGCATTACATGCACATAGAATATGTCACACATGCTTTCTGCTTTGCCAAAGGAGAATTGCCCTGCCATTCACTCCATGAAGGCTTAATCGATCATGTCGTGTTCATCAGGTCCCCAATGAAGTAACAACTTTTTCTCTTTACTTCTAGATCTTTGTTTTCCAAGTTCATAATTTTGCATACATGATATACCAAAATACTCTTGAGAAATGCAGTAGAGTACCTAACATAATACTAAACAAAACAAAACATGTCTACCAAGATACCAAGTGTCTAAAGCTCTCAACACGATATATGAGTAGCAAATATGCCAGGTGAAACATATCAAAATACTACTGTCCTAATGAAGTTATATGCCAGGTAAAACATATCAAAATACTACCATCCTAATGAAGTATGGTCATGATCCTCATTATCAAGCCCTTTCACAGAACCTCCATGTCGAGGCACTGCTAGAAGCATATATAGCACCAATTAATCCAATGAGCCAGTTGCCATTCATCATACAGAATAGTATAGCCAAATGACTAGCTAGAGATGCATAAAAAATTGATTATAATTCACTGTTTAATCACCTAGACCAAGGGAAAAAAAGGTGGCGCAAATCGCAGAAACAAACCGTAGCTCATTCCTTATACCTGGACTATGTTCTTCCCCTAAGCTTTTGATTACATCTCCCACAGCCCTCGTCCTGTTTTCAGCGATGAATGCAACTGCTATTAGAGTCTGAATTTTCTGGTGGGAAAGTAAACTTGAAACTACGTAAATTCTCAGCAAACATATAGATTTGGGAAAATTATCCAGTGCTATGTATGAAACGAGTATTTGAATTCTCACGGAATTTGAGCTTACCCTTTGTGAATGGTCTTCAATTACAAAGGGAAGGAACTCAGAGTGCGATCCCTGCAAGCAGTTTCAATAAAATGTGGAGTGGACTGTGGAGAGATAAACGAACAATTGGTCTGTTTCTGTTTGGTAGCTGAGAAAATGCATTGTATAATTTACCAAGGAAAGCGCGATTGCAGATTTTGATCTTTTCCGAGTAGCCCCGTGATCTGAACCGGTTTGGATATCGAACGACGTAGTCCCAAGTGAAGACATCATCGGAGGAGACCGATGCAAGCCGACAACTTTGTGAAAAGCTTGGTTGGAACGAATCGGGAACAACGTCGTAAGTGCCTTTGGGAAAGCGCGAAAAGCTTTGGCGGTAAAACGGAAGGCAGAGAGTCGACAAGTCTGTGAGAGCCGAGGAATGCGCTGTAGCCCGTGAGAGCGGGTTCAAAAAACATGGAAAAATCGGCCTCGGCGGGCTAGGCGGTTCTTGGTTTTTTTAAAAATGATATTTTTATTATTTATTATATAATAATTTTTAAATTCTTTTTTTTTTCCTGACTTTAAAGAAAACCTGAGTTTTAAAGTCTTTATTCGCTGCGATGTCATTGTGAGTACTGTGGCATGCAGGTCCAATTATGAATTTATGAGTTGGGTTTTTGTATTTTAAACAAAATCTGAAGCTGGGTTGTCTTCAGATTGATTATATTAATTTTTACTTATAATTTGGTCACTTTTTTTACTAGAAGAGATGGAAATGGCCAAAGAGGCTGATGAGGATGGGGAAGGAGAGAGAGAAAAATCCAATACTTGGTATTGGCTTACTATTAAACGGTATAGCCCATCGGCTATGCACTTTTTTAAAAAATTGGGAAAACGAACGGCTGTATTTAAAATTGAAAAGAGTATAGTCGCCCGGCTATACTATTTCAAAAAATGAGAAAAACCAAATATAGCCGGTCGGCTATACCATTTATGAAAAAATAAAAATAAAATAAAAGAGCAGAGTTGTTATTTTAATAGTATAGCCGCACGGCTATACGCTAAAGCATAGCTCTCCAACTCTCCATTAGTGAACCCACACATCTGTCTCTGACTTTACAACTACAATTGATTTATATCTTTTTGGACCATTGACTTATGACTTTGATATCAATCTTCGTCTGAGTTTGTGGTCTCATGTTTTGCAAGCGCATATTGATTTGTCTTCCATCCAGTTTGGTTGTATTTGGCATGATATAGAAATCAATGCACCCTGGTGTGCTTCATATCTTGTTGATAGCTTTTTTGGGGTTCTACTCACTTGGTATTCCGGTGCCCTCCAAAGCTTATGTATCCTTCCTAGTGCTTTACTGATGACCCGGGTCTTATATGTTTCCTGCTCTTTCTGAGATTCATCCCTTGTAATTTTGCAATAATTTCTCTCTTTTATAATGCGGTGTCGATTGAGTCCTTTGTCCAGGCTTGAATTTATGTTCCTCCATTGATTTTATTTTGGCTGATGTCATGTAAGAGTATGCAATATTTTACTAGGTTCTGTTCTGTGCTGGTTCTTTGAAAGTCAGTCTTAGCTTTTGATCTGCGGGGTGAATTGGAATCTGGTTACATGCTTATGTGGGTTCGAAATCTTACTCTTTTGTGAAAGTGATGAAGAGATTTAGTAGTACATGGTTTTATTCCTTCTGGTTGTTGATACAATTTTAAACAAGGCTCTGTTGTCATTTGCAGGTTCTTGGCAGGATTTAATCGATTAAGATGATTCAAAATGGATTGTTGCTAAAGTTAAGAAGTACTTCCTATTTGCATAGTATTTTTTCTAAAAGCTCAAGCAGAAGAACCATTTTATGTAATATTTATAGACATAACTGGATTAAGTTCGGTATTAGTATTAAAAACTATATAAATTGATCATCGGAGAAACGGATATCTTTTTCAAACAACAGAAAGTCCTAAAATTACGCCGTAGGACGAATATCATTATCTAAACTGCCCATGGAAGTGAAATTTTTGTAAGTGTTCATTATATCTTAACATTACCTCAATAATCCTTGTGATGGCAATGGAGTTGGCACAGCTTTGTGTACAATTATACACAACATCTGAAGGAGTTGACTTGCATTTAATCATGCATATGCAGCAAAGGCATATTGGGCTCACCATGCATTTTCTCGCACATCGTAAACCACAAGGAATAAGATGGCCGTTCAAGAGTGTTGCCATTTGGAATCGCATTGGTATAATTAAGACGGACTAATATCAGCTTGAGCTATTGCAAGCACAAGCATGCTCATCAAAACCACAGCCCCGAACACCCTAGCATCCATTGCTCCTCACTTTTCTTTGTTTTTTTGTAAATTCAACTCTGCTTGATTCTCGAAGTCTGTTGGCGGTGGAAGTGGTAGCTAAATCCACAATTTATAAGGAGACTACTGTTAATTATTGTGGTTTGCCTTTTTGTTTAGTTATTGTTGGTGATTCATTGTTGTGTTGGAGTGGTCTTGGAAAGGGTGCTCCCTTTTCACTCTACTTAACACAAAAGTATTTCTCCAGAGTTGCATCTGCACTTAGGAAAAATGACAAGTTCGTTAATATGGTCAAGATTCCTTCCTATAAATTGACAGAAGAATGTAGTTTCAGGAAATCAATGAACACAAGAGAGCAATTTGGCTTGAAAAATCGTGTCCTTTGTGTGATGTTTGCAACATGCATCACAGGGATCAACTTGAAGCTCTCCACCTCTCCATCTGTTCAATAAGGGGAAAATTGCAGACGGTTTAGGATGAAATGAAAGGTGAAAAATGACGAAGCTTGAAGGCAAAGTTCACGACTAATATAGGTAAAAGCTAAGCTCCAAGGAAGTTTTAAAACATAGCAAAACAAAATATCCCTGCCAATTGCAGCTAATTACATGAGCTGTAATGCAGCATATATTGAAGCGATGCATGCAGGATATCATTTTGAGCATAATTGAAGGTGTCTCTCTTTTGATTTCATTTGATTAAGTCCGAAATATTTATCTGATGAGCGTCAAATGTTAAATTTATAAATTAGCAATTTTTGGTGTCTATACATCATTATATATATATAACTCTAGAGAAAAATAGCATCATATTGGGTGCCTAAATATCGATGATTAATATTTGACGAATTTGCAGTTGTTGGGCAAATTATTATTATTTTCACTGTTTTATGATTTACATAAGAACCAAGTGCTGCCTCTATGTTTCTGAGTAAGAAGTAGATTCACAACTTTTCCAATATATATATATATATATATATATATGTATAAATCTTGTTCTTTCTTTTCCTTTTTAAATACATTCTATTTAAATGGTATAACCGCTCGGTTATAATATTTAATTTTAAAAAATTATGAAAAAAGGACCCTTCTAGTTTGCATTAGTTAATACTATTTTATAAAAAAAATTGGGAAAATCTGAGTATAGCCGAGCGGCGATACTATGCCCAAAAATATACATACAGCCGCTCGGCTATACGATTTATACAATTTATTTAAACAAGTATAGACATCAATTTCCTAATTGTACCAGGGGTTCCTTATTTTCCATGATTGCTTGTTCTCACTGAAAATGAACCAAACAGAGGCAATTGAGGGTGAGGAAAAGCAAAGAAATTGGGATTTAATTGAGAGTTAAAGAGGGATATAAAGTTGGCTCAAGCTTTTGGTTAATGAGTTGGATAGCATCAGATTTTGTGAAATATATTTTGGCATCACCTCTTATTTCCTTATGATTGCTCTGTTTTGTTTTCTTCACTTGCTATATTTAATAAATTTGTCAACTTTTTTGTTAATAATTTAATTCTTGTTTTTATTTTGGGCAAAGGCTAATGCTAAGGAAGCTGATAAAGTAGCCAACCAGTTGCAGTCTACTGGTATATCTTAAGTGGAGATGGAGCTGCTTCTTCTTGTAATATCTGTAAATATGTGTAGATGCATGTAGCAGTGTATATTTGTATTTCATTGCAATGATTTAAACCTGGTATTGGCTTACTATTAAACGGTATCGCGGCTATACTAAAATGGAAAACTGGTATAGCCGGACGGCTATACTATACCCTTTCTCAAAAAGTGGAAAATGGTATAGCCGGCCGGCGATACTATTTCATTTAAAAATAAATAAAAAACCGAATACAGCCGGCGGCTTAAAATTGAAAACAGAGTATAGCCGATCGGCTATACTATTTCTTTTAAAAAATTATAAAAATCTAATATAGCCGTGCGGCTATACAATTTCAAATAAGCCGAGTCGTTATTTTAACAGTATAGCCGCACGGCTATACACTATAAATGCGTAAAGCATGGCTCTCCAACTCTCCATTAGCGAACCCACACATCTGTCTTTGAGTTTACAACTACGATTGATTTATATCATTTTGGACCATTGATTTATGACTTTGATATCAATCTTCGTTGGAGTTGTGGCCTCGTGTTTTGCAAGCACATATTGATTTCTCTTCCATCTAGTTTGGTTGTATCAATACACCCTGGTGTGCTTCATATCTTGTTGATAGTTTTTTTGGGGTTCTACTCACTTGGTATTCTGGTGCCCTCCAATGCTTATGTATCCTTCCTAGTGCGTCACAGGGATCAACTTGAAGCTCTCCACCTCTCCATCTGTTCAATAAGGGGAAAATTGCAGATGGTTTAGGATGAAATGAAAGGTGAAAAATGACGAAGCTTGAAGGCAAAGTTCACGACTAATATAGGTAAAAGCTAAGCTCTAAGGAAGTTTTAAATCATAGCAAAACAAATCATCCCTATCAATTCCATTTGTTATGCTTAAAGTAGACCGCTAAATATCAGGCAAGGAAGGACCCCTTCCTCTTCTAGTTGCCTCAGATTACAACCATAAAATCCACCCAGTTCTTGGGTCAAATAGTTTCACCAATTACATTGACATTAAAGTGCACCAGAGCCATCTAATTTAGGCACATGTCATGTAAATCCATCCCTTTCGGGATCGGGGAATGCCCATGTTATTTCATCAAGGTATGGAGGCTATAGATACCAAAACCAAACTATTCAAAGCAAGCTCCCACTGAGTACTGACAGCCAAAATACGGATAGAAAAGAAACTATAATGCCTTAAAGTGAGATGAAAGCTTGTTACAAACCAGTCCACTAGTTACTAGATGATCAAGCATCCCTGGATATATATAATAAAAGTGGGTTTCTGTTGACTTCTCTTCTCTATCCATCGAAAATTCTTCTCATCCTTCTCAACATAGCCATTCATGTGCACTCCATAAGCCTATTCCAACAAGAAGTACACATAAAAAATGTTTAAAATGAAAAGTTGCAAGAAAATCAAATGAACCACAATAAAAGAATTAGCTGGCTTCCTTCCTAGAAGACCATTGATAAAGCGACCAGACTCAATGCTACCACTGAAGTTTCTAACCCTACAAAAAATCTTATATTCCTCTCTAGCCAACACTATAGCGCACACAGTGTCACCTCCAAAACCTTATTATCATCAAGCCCTTTCACAGAACCTCCACGTCGAGGCACTGCTAGATACATATATAGCACCAATTAATCCAATGAGCCAGTTGCCATTCATCGTACAGATTAGTATAGCCAAAAAGACTTGCTAGAGATGCATCAAAAATTGATTATAATCCACTATTTAATCACCTAGACCAAGGTTTAAAAAAAAAAAAAGGTGGCGCAATTGCGAAACAAAGCGTAGCTCATTCCTTATACGGACTATGTTCTTCCCTAAGCTTTTGATTACATCTCCCACAGCTCTCGTCCTGTGCTCATGATGAATGCAACTGCCATTAGAGTTTGAATTTTCTGGTGGGAAAGTAAACACGTCCTTGAAACTACGTAAATTCTCAGCAAAACTAGAGATTTTGGAAAATTATTCATGCTATATCCGAGCATGAAACGGGTAATTGAATTCTCACGAATTTGAGCTTACCCTTTGTGAATGGACCTCAATTACAAAGAGAAGGAACTCAGAGTGCGATTCCTGCAAGCGTTTCAATAATACGTGGAGTGGATTGCGGAGAGATCAACGAACATTTGGTCTGTTTGGCGGTGAGAAAATGTATTGTATAACTTACGAAGGAAAGCGCGATTGCAGATTTTGATCTTTTCCGAGTAGCCCCTGAGATATTAACCCGTTTGGATATCTTAACGACGTAGTCCCAAGTGAAGACATCATCGGAGGATGAGACTGATGCAGAGACAAGTGACAACCGTGAAAAGTTTCTGGTTGGAACAAGCTGGGAGCGACATCGTAAGTGCCTTGGGAAAGCGCAAAAGCTTTGGCTGTAAAACGAAAGGCCGAGAGTCGCAGTCCGTGAGAGATGAGGAATGCTGCTGCAGCCCATGAGAGCGGGTTCGACCAAAAAAAGAGGAAAAATCCACCTAGGCGGGCTAGGCGGGTCCTTTTATATTTTATATATTTTTATTTTTTCATTTATTTATTTATTTAAAATTCCTTTTATAGGGAGACCCTTTGGCCATCCATGGTTCTAGCATTATTGTAGCTAATTATATTGAAGGCTCTCCCTTTTGATTTCATTTGATTAAGTCCGAAATATTTATCTGATGAGCGTCAAATGTTAAATTTATAATTTAGCAATTTTTGGTGTCTATACATCATTAAATATATATATAACTGTAGAGAAAAATAGCATCATATTGGGTGCCTAAATATCGATGATTAATATTTGACGAATTTGCAGTTGTTGGGCAAATTATTATTATTTTCACTGTTTTATGATTTACATAAGAACCAAGTGCTGCCTCTATGTTTCTGAGTAAGAAGTAGATTCACAACTTTTCCAATATATATATATGTATAAATCTTGTTCTTTCTTTTTCTTCTTAACTAAATTCTATTTGAATGGTATAACCGCTCGGTTATAAAATTTAATTTTAAAAAATTATGAAAAAAGGACCCATCTAGTTTGCATTAGTTAATACTATTTTTTTTTAAAAAAAAAAATTGGGAAAATCTGGGTATGGCCGCACGGCGATACTATTCCCAAAAATATACATAGAGCCGTGCGGCTATACGATTTATACTATTTATTTAAACAAGTATGGACATCAATTTCCTAATTGTACCAGGGGTTCCAATCACAATTTTTACTGACACTAGTGCTCGAGATTGAATGGACGTAGAACTCGTCCTCTCTGTTGGGACAACACACTCTGCATTTATCCACACATCTGTCTCTGACTTTACAACTACGATTGATTTATATCTTTTTGGACCATTGATTTATGACTTTGATATCAATCTTCGTCTGAGTTTGTGGTCTCGTGTTTTGCAAGCGCATATTGATTTCTCTTCCATCCAGTTTGGTTGTATTTGGCATGATATGGAAATCAATGCACCCTGGTGTGCTTCATGTCTTGTGGATAGTTTCTTTGGGGTTCTACTCACTTGGTATTCCGGTGCCCTCCAATGCTTATGTATCCTTCCTAGTGCTTTACTGATGACCCGGGTCTTATATGTTTCCTGCTCTTTCTGAGATTCATCCCTTGTAATTTTGCAATAATTCCTCTCTTTTAATGCAGTGTCGATTTAGTCCAGAGTTCAGGCTTGAATTTATGTTCCTCCATTGATTTTATTTTGGCTGATGTAATGTAAGTATGCAACATTTTACTGGGTTCTGTTCTGTGCTGGTTCTTTGAAAGTCAGTCTTAGCTTTTGATCTGCGGGGCGAGTTGGAATCTGGTTACATGCTTATGTGGGTTTGAAATCTTACTCTTTTGTGAAAGTGATGAAGAGATTTGGTAGGACATGGTTTTATTGCTTCTGGTTGTTGATACAATTTTAAACAAGGCTCTGTTGTCATTTGCAGGTTCATGGCAGGATTTAAACGATTAAGATGATTCAAAATGGATTGTTGCTAAAGTTAAGAAGTACTTCCTATTTGCATAATATTTTTTCTAAAAGCTCAAGCAGAAGAACCATTTTATGTAATATTTATAGACATAACTAGATTAAGTTCGATACTAGTATTAAAAAAATATATAAATTGATCATCAGAGAAACAGATATCTTTTTCGAACAACAGAAAGTCCTAAAATTACGCCATAGGATGAATATCATTATCTAAACTGCCCAGGGGAGTGAAATTTTTGTAAGTGTTCATTATATCTTAACATTACCTCAATAATCCTTGTGATGGAAATAGAGTTGGCACAGCTTTGTGTGCAATTATACACAACATCAGAAGGAGTTGACTTGCATTTAATCATGCATATGCAGCAAAGGCATATTGGGCTCACCATGCATTTTCTCGCACATCGTAAACCACAAGGAATAAGATGACCATTCGGAACCACATGATTTGTATTGGAAGGATCAGAGGCATCATCAACTTGACCAAGAGTGTTGCCATTTGGAATCGCATTGGTATAAGAGGGATTAATATCAGCTTGAGCTATTGCAAGCACAAGCATGCTCATCAAAACCACAGCCCCGAACACCCTAGCATCCATTGCTCCTCACTTTTCTTTGTTTTTTTTTAATTCAACTCTGCTTGATTCTCGAAGTCTGTTGGCAGTGGAAGTGGTAGCTAAAGCCACAATTTATAAGGAGACTACTGTTAATTATTGTGGTTTGCCTTTTTGTTTAGTTATTGTTGGTGATTCATTGCTGTGTTGGAGTGATCTTGGAAAGGGTGCTCCCTTTTCACTCTACTTAACACAAAAGTATTTCTTCTGAGTTGCATCTGCACTTAGGAAAACTGACAAGTTCGTTAATATGGTCAAGATTCCTTCCTATAAATTGACAGAAGAATGTAGTTTCAGGAAATCAATGAACACAAGAGAGCAATTTGGCTTGAAAAATCGTGTCCTTTGTATGATGTTTGCAACATGCATCACAGGGATCAACTTGAAGCTCTCCACCTCTCCATCTGCTCAATAAGGGAAAATTGCAGACTGTTTAGGATGAAATGAAAGGTGAAAAATGACGAAGCTAAAGGCAAAGTTCACAACCATTTTTGGTCTCTCAGGAAGTTTTAAATCATAGCAAAACAAATGTAACACCCCGACCCCAAATTTATCCCATGTTTAATTAATTTAAATGGAATTGAGAAATTACCCGTGGGATAGGGTATTTTAGTCATTTTCTTACCCGAAAGGAATTTGGGAATTCGGTTGTACCGTTGCGTAGAGCACGGTGAGATGAGTCCGTAGACACGTAGTGGGCTCGAATCGGAGTTGTAACGAGAGAGATATGGTCGAAGAAGCTCAGTGGCATAATCGTAAATATTTGAAATTGGATTTTTGGTTAAAAGACGGAAATGCCCCCGTCTGTCTCTCTCTCTCTCCCGCGCGTCTCTCCTTCTCCCTCCGCTGGTTCGCGATCGCAATGGAGGCCGGCCACGTTTTGGCCGGCCGTGCTCTCGTCCGGCCACCAAAGTCGACGGCGGTACCAAATGACGCCGCCGCCTCTTCCTACCCCTGGTCTCGCCGCCACCGGGATTTCGCGGAAAATCGAAGAAAACCACCGGTTTCGCCGAAACCGCCGTTCTCCGTCGTCCGCCGCCATTTTTGGCAATCAAGGTATGGAAATTCATCATCGCATGCTCTAGCTGATGGTTGGGTAGGATTTCATAAATTTTGAGGCTAGGTAGCTCGATCTACGAGTTGAAATTCGGCCGGTTTTGCGATCGCGATTCCGGCCACTTCCGGTCAGTTTTTGGGGTACGCCCAAGAACAAAAGTGACTCCAAATTAGGTGTATTACCTAGGTAGGAGTCTTGACTCACGATTTGGAGGATTTCGCGATGCGATATCGCTTTAGACACCCACGCCGCCGGCGTGTGGCGGCGCGTGGGCAAGCTGAGGGCATTTTTGTCCCATTATGATCCTCTCGATGTCACGAGCGCGTAGGTGTGCTCGGATCTCATTTTGGATACCGTTAGAGTTCGAACGGATATCGCATATCACGTACTTTCCGGTTCGCTAGGTTTGGACCTTTGGATGGTCCGAATTATTATATGTTGATCTAGGTATTACAGGATCGTGTAGGATTCGACGGATCGTAAAATGGAGTCCCGGATACTCGAAAATGCCAACCCTAGGGTTAGGGTTTTAGCGACCGTCCGATCGTGCGATCGTGAGCGATCCGACCGTCCGATCTGGATCAAACTTGCGGGACGTGTGTCCTAGACCTTGTAGAACCTATAGGAACTTTGGATCATGATTTGGAGGTCGTGGGCCCCGCGGGCCTGTTTGACCAAGTTGGGTAGTTTGACCGCGGGTTGACCTCTAGACTTTCGTTGTGTAGTTCTATCATCCCAGGAGGGTTAGAATGACCTTAGCGACAGTGTCTTGGGCGTTGTTGAGTTAAATGGTTTATGCGTGATTTTAGGATATTATTATATAATTTAAATTGCAGAATTATCAGATGCTTTGCCAGGGTTGAGGCTTGTATAGAAGTAGAATTTATATTTTATATAATTAATTGTGTGGATGTTTAAAAGTAAATAAAGCGATCGAATGTTAGCTTACTTGCTATACGCACTACCCCCCCCATATTGTGATCATGTTGAGGTGGTGAGAACGAGCTGTGCCCAGAGGTCGCACGCGTCTTTGGATTAGCCGGCGTGTTGCGGACCCATAACGTGGCAGTGCGCCCGACGTATGAGGAGATATGGTTGTGTGAGGGGTGAGAATGTAGCAGCCCGCATGGTGAGGTCGCACGCGCGTCTTTGGATTAGCCGCGTGTTGCACTCCCATCACGTGGCGGGTGGCCCGGCGTATGAGGAGATATGGTTGTGTGAGGGTGGTGAGAATGTAGCCGAGCCCAGGAGGTCGCACGCGTCTTTGGATTAGCCGGCGTGTTGAGACCCATACGTGGCGGTCCCGACGTATGAGGAGATATGGTTGTGTGAGGGCTGGTGAGAATGTAGCCAGCCCAGCGGAGGTCGCACGCGCCTTTGGATTAGCCGGCGTGTTGACAGACTCCCACACGTGGCGGGTGCGTCCGACGTATGAGGGAGATATGGTTGTGTGAGGGCTGGTGAGAATGTAGCCAGCCCGGTGGTGAGGTCGCACGCGCCTTTGGATTAGCGGCGTGTTGGCAGACCCCATACGTGGCGGTGCGTCCCGACGTATGAGGAGATATGGTTGTGTGAGGGCTGGTGAGAATGTAGCGGTGCCCTGGTGAGGTCGCACGCGCCTTTGGATTAGCCGTGTTGATGCAGACCCCATACGTGGCGGTGCGTCCCGGCGTATGAGGAGATATGGTGTGTGAGGGCTGGTGAGAATGTAGCTGTGCCCCAGAGGTCGCACGCGTCTTTGGATTAGCGGCGTGTTGAGCCCCATACGAGGCCGGGTGCGTCCCGTCGTATGAAGGGTGATACTGTGATTGTGACTGATGGGTTGTGATGGATAAATATTAGAATGTATGTATTTGTGTGGTGGTAATGGTTCATTTGATGTTAGTAGCCAGGATAGATATGAAAGAGCTACGTGTGGCTTGATCCCTTAGTAGGGTACGTAGGCAGCCTGAAGTTACTAGGTGCAGCCACATATTAGACCCCACTTAGGTGGTCTTATTGGGAATGGTTTGGACCTCTTTGTTGGTTCCAAAACTTGGTTGAATTGAGGCTTGTCCTGGGGACTAAGTGAGTGAAGGTGCGCGGAGTAGATTTTGAAGTTGTTATATGCATGTTTGATGCATTAAGTTATTTTAAGAACTTTGTGGGCAGTTCTGCTAGAAGCATTTGAAGGCCGGAGGCCATTTAGGTAAATTGCATGAGATTTTATTGTGCATGCTGCCGGTTGGGTTATAAAATGCGTTTTATGCAGGTGGAAATTTTGAAATGTTCAATTTATAGGGAGATTCTGCGAATTTTGTGAAAGTCTCGTGCCCTTAGTCCTCTGTAAACGAGGACATAGATTTAAGGAGTGAACTCGGCAGGTGTGATGCCGGGTCTCCGCAGGTCTCTCGGGTTGGGAAATTCGGGACGGTCCATCAACAAAACATCTCTGTCAATTCCATTTGTTATGCTTAAAGTAGACCGCTAAATATGAGGCAAGGAAGGACCCCTTCCTCTTCTAGTTGCCTCAGATTACAACCATAAAATCCAGCCAGTTCTTGGGTCAAATAGTTTCACCAATTACATTTACATTAAAGTGCACCAGAGCCGTCTAATTTGGGCACAGGTCATGTAAATCTATCTCTTTCGGGGTCGGGGAATGCCCATGTTATTTCATCAAGGTATGGAGGCTATAGATACCAAAACCAAACTATTCAAAGCAAGCTCCCACTGAGCACTGACAGCCTAAATACGGATAGAAAAGAAACTAAAATGTCTTAAACTGAGATGAAAGCTCGTTACAAACCAGTCCACTAGTTACTAGATAATCAAGCATCCCTGGATATATATAATAAAAGTGGGTTTCTGTTGACTTCTCTTCTCTATCCATAGAAACTTCTTCTCATCCTTCTCAACATAGCCATTCATGTGCACTCCATAAGCCTATTCCAACAAGAAATACACATAAAAAATGTTGAAAATGAAAAGTTGCAAGAAAATCTAATGAACCACAACAAAAGAGTTAGCTGGCTTCCTTCCTACATGACCATTGATAAAGCGACCAGACTCAATGCTACCACTGAAGTTTCTAACCCTACAAAAAATCTTATATTCCTCTCTAGCCAACACTATAGCGCACACAGTGTCACCTCCAAACCTTATTATCATCAAGCTCTTTCACAGAACCTCCATGTCGAGGCACTGCTAGATACATATATAGCACCAATTAATCCAATGAGCCAGTTGCCATTCATCGTACAGATTAGTATAGCCAAAAAGACTTGCTAGAGATGCATCAAAAATTGATTATAATCCACTGTTTAATCACCTAGACCAAGGTTTTAAAAAAAAGGTGGCGCAAATCGCAAAAACAAACCGTAGCTCATTCCTTATACCTGGACTATGTTCTTCCCTAAGCTTTTGATTACATCTCCCACAGCTCTCGTCCTGTGCTCAGCGATGAATGCAACTGCCATTAGAGTTTGAATTTTCTAGTGGGAAAGTAAACACGTCCTTGAAACTACGTAAATTCTCAGCAAAACTAGAGGTTTTGGAAAATTATTCAGTGCTATATCTGAGCATGAAACGGGTATTTGAATTCTCACGGAATTTGAGCTTACCCTTTGTGAATGGACCTCAATTACAAAGAGAAGGAACTCAGAGGGCGATTCCTGCAAGCAATTTCAATAAAATGTGGAGTGGACTGTGGAGAGATAAACGAACAATTGGTCTGTTTCTGTTTGGCAGTTGAGAAAATGTATTGTATAACTTACCAAGGAAAGCGCGATTGCAGATTTTGATCTTTTCCGAGTAGCCCCTGAGATATGAACCGGTTTGGATATCTTAACGACGTCATCCCAAGTGAAGACATCGCTGAGGTCGAGATCGATGTAGTACGGCAAGTGACAACCGTGAAAAGCTTCTTTGGTTGGAACAAAGCTGGGAACGACGTCGTAAGTGCCTTGGGGAAAGCGCAAAAGCTTTGGCTGTAAAACGGAAGGCCAGAGAGTCGACAAGTCTGTGAGAGATGAGGAATGCTGCTGCAGCCCATGAGAGCGGGTTCGACCAAAAAAAGAGGAAAAATCCACCTAGGCGGGCTAGGCGGGTCCTTTTATATTTTATATTATTTATTTATTTATTTATTTATTTATTTATTTAAAATTCTTTTTATAGGGAGACCCTTTGGCCATCTATGGTTCTAAGCATGATTGTAGCTAATTATATTGAAGCGATGCATGCAGGATATCATTTTGAGCATAATTGAAGGTGTCTCTCTTTTGATTTCATTTGATTAAGTCCGAAATATTTATCTGATGAGCGTCAAATGTTAAATTTATAATTTAGCAATTTTTGGTGTCTATAGGGCAAGAGTAGTCTCAATAAGATGCCTATTCTTCCTCTCAGCCAATCCATTTTGCTGAGGAGTGTAAGGACAAGAGAGCTGATGAAGAATGCCTTTATTGGCTAGAAAATCTTTGAACATGTGACTAATATATTCACCACCACCATCGAATTGCAAAAACTGAACTTGAGCTTGATAATGATTCACAATATATGCATGAAACCTTATGAAAACATATGAAACTTCTGATTTATTGATCAAGGGAAATACCCACATGTAGCGTGTACAATCATCTATAATAGTGAGGAAGTATCTATAACCACCTAGAGCTGCAACAGTGGAAGGGCCCCAAACATCTATATGTAGCTTAGTAAAGGGTCTAAGACTAGTGGTAGATGAGGAAGAAAAAGGCAATTTGTGCATTTTGCCTTGTAAACAAGAATCACACATCTCAGTAGTGGAATCTACAGACAAAGGAATATTAGAGACCTTTAACATGTGATGAAGAACATCATTGGAAGCATGGCCCAGTCGAAGATGCCACAGCTTGGTCTTGACTTGTTGACCCAAGAGTGCATGCGGTCTTGAATCCTCTTGTTCTGATGGAGGTAGATACAAGGCTTTATTGTTGGTTGCGTCTTTATTTGCTATGACAGGAATTGAAGAATTCAAGGGTGACTTGTGACTTTGGGAAAGTTGAGGATGAATATGTGGAATGGGATATAGCCCTTTGTCACTCTGACCTTTGTACATAATCCTGTGGGTTTGCTTGTCCTGCACATATATGTGATACTCATCAAATATAACATTGCAGTTGTTATCCTTACAGAGTTGGTACACAGATAATAGATTGGCAGCAAGTTTAGGAACATGATACACTTGTTTTAAGTGTAAAGTGCCTGGTAAGGCTGATAAAGTAGAATGGACAATATGGTCTATGCTCAGACCTTCCCCATTGCAGATAGTAATCTTGTCTTCAGAAGAGTAAGGGGCAGACGCTTGCAATTGATGCACATTGGGTGTCATGTGATGGGAAGCTCCACTGTCTGCTATCCAAAATTCATTTGGAGTATAAGGAGAGGACAAATTGGCTGTCATAGCTTGAAGAGACTGTGGAGGAGGAGCACCTTGATATGCAAAGTTGGCTCGGTGATAACAGTTCAATGCTATGTGCCCTTTCTTACCACAGATTTGACACTCAAGGATAGGTGTGGATGAGTTATCTGGAATCCTGTAGTAACAATTTGGTGCCGTATGTCCTCTCTTATTGCAAATTTGACACTCAGGTGTGGCCTGTGATCTAGGAGCAGAAGAGAACCGTGGTGAAAAACCACCCCTGTGACTATTATGATTATGGAATCGACCATTGGTAGAGCCTCTACCACGAGGAACAAACTGATTGGTAGAACCAGAGGTATTATTAGGCTGGGAAAATGAAGGAGATAACTCTAATGACTGATAAGCTCCATGAGAAGTATTGGTCTGTGACTTAACCCCAGTAAAGCCCATAGGAAATGAAGCTTGAGGGTGAGCAATGATGGTACCAATTGTAAAGGCAGTACCCTGAGTCTGAGAAGCATCTTGAGAATGGGATGATGAGCCAATTTCAAACGGACTAACACTTATCATACCGATCATGGAGTGATTCATTGCTAACATTCTGGATTCAATATTCTTTTCAACATACAGCAACTGAGCTCTAAACTCCTTAAGAGCTATAGGTGTTTCTCTTGCAATGAGCACAGTCTTGATCATGTCAAACTCCTGTGGTAAACCATTTAAGGCTGCAATGATAATGTCATCATCAGAGAGCTTAAAACCTGCTGCAAACAATTGGTCCCAAATGTGTTTTAAACGAAGCAAGAACTTCTCTACAGAATCACCACCCTTGTGGATAGTGTGCAACTCAGTTTTGAGTTGATTCACCCGAGCCCTTGAGACAGAAGCATGCCGATCTGTAAGGCTTAACCATGCATCCCTAGCTATTTTACAACCAATGACATACTCTATGGCCTTATCAGACAGAGTTGCAATAAGCAAACTGAGCAAAGATTTATCAATTTGAATCCAGTGACGATAATCCTCAGTTAATTCAGTAGTAACTCCTGCAGACTCAGTTATGACATATTTAGATGGACACACAGATGTGCCATCAAAATGACCATAGAGGTCATATATCCTTGAAGAACATATTCCAACTGATAGTTCCACTTCACAAAATTATCATCATTCAACTTAATAGTCAAAACACCTAATAAGGTCTCAATTTTCGAAGCAGTAAAAGTCATGGCAGTATAGAATCAAAGAATCAGAAATTACTTCAACGAATCAAATGATGATCTTCCAAGAAAACACAGATCAAAAGAATAGCAGCTTCGTGCTTCAAGAAAACAGATCCAGGAAATTGCTTTCCAGAAAACAGAGAAATTGCGTGCTTCAAGAGAACTGAAAACTTGCTTAAATCGGCTTCGTGCTTCAATAAATTACAGAGCATGCTTCGTGCTTTTAATGAAATCGCATCATACTTAAACCTGAAATTGAAGACAGAATCAGCATACCGAAGATGAATATATCATCGAGTCAAGACGCTTGCAAAATCACCAGAAATAATATCATACTTGAGGAAAGCATTTGCATCCAACGAATCGCCATTGATGCAATCGATAGCTTGAGCCTCAGAAATTGCTTATGATATAGTAGAGCAAAAGCAAAAAGGATCAGGAATCAAAGAGCCGAAGCTCTGATACCATGTTAACCATGGAGGAAAGAAAGTTAGGTTTTGGGTTTTGACAGAGAAATTCGAAGAGAGAGAGAGAGAGAGAGAGAGAGAGAGAGAGAGAGAGAGAGAGAAATGAGGTATGTATATTTCTGTTACAAAAAAGCTGTTACAATTCTAACTAACTAAAGCACTGCTTAATCTAGTGTTTATATAGCTGATAATCTTCTCTAAGTAGCCTAACTAACAATCACGAGTTGTGCACTGAGAAGCACGTGACCACTCTCCACTCATAGCAAAGTCGCACACCTCAAAGATCTATATGCTTAACAGAGTGGACTGTGGAGAGATAAACGAACAATTGGTCTGTTTCTGTTTGGCAGCTGAGAAAATGTATTGTATAACTTACCAAGGAAAGCGCGATTGCAGATTTTGATCTTTTCCGAGTAGCCCCTGAGATATGAACCGGTTTGGATATCTTAACGACGTCGTCCCAATTGAAGGCATCATCGGAGTCTCGAGATCGATGCGAGACAAGTGACAACTTTGTGAAAAGCTTGCTGGTTGGAACGAATTGGGAACGACGTCGTAAGAGCCTCTTGGGGAAAGCGCAAAAGCTTTGGTGTAAAACGGAAGGCCAGAGTCGACGAGTCCGTGAGGGATGAGGAATGCCGCTGCTGCAGCCCATGAGAGCGGGTTCAAAAAAAAATATGGAAAAATCGGCCTAGGCGGGCTAGGCGGTTCCTTTTTATTTTTATTTTATATTATATTATTTTTTTTTTTAATTTATAACAATTAATATTTATTTTTAAATTCTTTTTATAGCGAGACCCTTTGGCCATCTATGGTTCTAAGCATGATTGTATTGTAGCTAATTACATGAGCTGTGATGCAGCATATATTGAAGAGATGTACGCCACAATTTTCGCCATCAATGGAAATCCCAGTAAGTCCTACGCACGATTGTAGCTAACGTGAGCAACCATCGAGCATAAATTTAAATGATATATGCTGATCAGTTGATTAAATAATAATAATAGAATTTTGTTATATGATTTCATCAATTCCTTTTTCTTTTTTTCTTGCAGATTTAGTGTTCCTTTGATTCAATCTTTTGTTTGGTGAAAATTGATATTTAGCAATTTGCAGTGTACATGATGGAACATTCTGGTTACAATTTACATTTGAATGACAATTAACAGTATATCATTTGCATTTTAGTTTAAAGATTGCTAGTCTCACCCTTTATTTTATTTTTCTTACCAACCTTAATTTTTTTACTGCTATTAAATTTTTGAACGTTATGTTGTAGGCCTAATATCATTGTATAGGGAAGTGCAAATTTTTATCTCCACTTTCAGTCTCACTATTCTCCCTCTTTTTCCTCTACACTCTAACACAAAAAATGAAAACTAAAAACTAAAATTGAAATGATTCGGGCATGAAGACACTACATGCATGGTGAACAAAAAAAAGGGCCCATAAAGCAATATAAGTAGTACTTGCGTAAATCTTATTCTTGTTTTTAATAAGAAGTTTACATATGAAAGACATAATTCGTCATTTATTTTATGAAACAAAACATCGGCGTTGAACTAGGGAAAAATAGTCGATCAATTAATTTATCTGGTTATTCTTGGAGCAACTCTCATAGCATGAATCCACGAAACCTTCCACATAGCGCTTATCTACAATAAAACAAATAAAACAAAAATACAAAGAATATCAATAATTAAAAATATAATTTCAAACAAACATGATAAAGTTATAGATAAAGAGTAATTAAATAGAGGAATGTAAGATCAATAATCCTATATGGTAATATATATGCATGTCATTACCAGAATTGGAAGTGCTTGTGGTGGCAATGGAGTTGGCACAATTATGTGTACAATCATACACAACATCCGAAGGCCTATGTTTGCATCTGATCATGCACATGCCAAGGCATATTGGGTTCATCAGGCACTTTGTCGCACATTTTAAACCACATGAGATAATATGGCCATTTGGAACCACTTGATTTGTATTAGAGCGAGGATAGACATCATCAACTTGATCGAGAGGATTGTCATTTGGAACCGCATTGGTATAGGAAGGATTAATACTAGCTTGAGCTATTGAAAGCACAAGCATGCTCATCAAAACCACAACCCTCAACACACTAGCATCCATTTCTCCTCACTTTCTTTGTGTTTTTTTCTTGAACTCTCTTTGATTCTCCAAGTTTGTTGGTGGTGGAAGTGGAAGCTAAAGCCACAATTTATAAGGAGACCCTTTCGCCATCTATGGAAACCCCAATAATTCCTAAGCAAGATTGTAGCTAACGTGAGCAACAATGGAGCATAAATTGAAGTGATATACGATACTTTAGAGCATAACTATAGGTATAGTAATAAGCCAGTTTTATGTTCTTTAGATATATGCTGATCAGTTTATTAAAGAATGCACGAGTTTTGTTCTATCATTTCATCAATTTCTTTATTCTTGGGTTTCTTCCAGATTTACTGTTCCCTTGATTAAATCTTCTGACTTGTGAAAATGATATTTTAGCAATTTTTAAGTTTACGTGATGGAGCAAATTTGCCAAAATTTTGCCAAATAAAATACAAATGTATTTTATTCGTATTTTTCCCTTCCGTATTTTACTAACTATGAAAGAATTGAGAAGGCTAAGATTATTTCTTACTTGTTGGAAGAAAAATGCAAGATTGGTATCTAATTTGTCTTGATATTGGTTTTCTTGACTACTATGAGGTGAAGTATGGCATCATTGTATCATAAAAGAAGAATGTCAAAAAATAATACAAGCAGTGGTATTGCAGCTAGGAAAACATAAATTTAACAATTTCCCAGCCACTATTTGGAATATGTTTAAACTTTTGCAGATGTTGAAGTCTTTACATTTTCAGGCTTTTCTTCCTGTGTTCGAGTCATAATTATGAGGCAAATTAGTTGTGACACATAGACCATATATTTAGGACTTTAATATCAATCTTCGTCTAAGTTTCCATTCAGTTTGGTTGTATTTGGCATGATATTCCGGTGAGAGCCTCATGTATCCTTCTTAGTGCTTTGCGTGAATGAAGATGATTGATTTCTCGATGACCCAAGTCTTCTATGTTTCCTGCTGTTCCTGAAATTCATCCCCTGTAGTTGTTGAATAATTCCTCTCTTTTATACTATTTGTTGGGTAAAAAAAAAATTGTGTAGCCAAGCGAATATACTATTTATTAATTAAAAAAATATACAAAGCCGAGTAAAGCCGGGCGGCTATACGTTTTATAAAAAAATAGAAAAAGGAGAATAGCCGTCCGGTTATAACTCTTTTTATTTTTAAAAAAATTAGCAATTGTTAAGAAAAAATATAAAAAAAGAGCAGAGTCAAGCTATTTTACCAAAAAAATTAAAAAAGATATATAGCTGCCCGGCTATAGCACTTTTTTAAATAAAAAATAGTATAGCCCCTAAGAAATCGCAGCTATACTCGGATTTTTCTTTTCTTTTTTGAAAGAAATAGTATAGCAGCGCGGTTATACTGAGATTGCATTTCAAACTCGGATGTATGGGAGTGGGCACGCTACCATTGCCAATTGTCAATTGATCCAACACACATGTATGATTGCTGCCATATGAGTAATGCGCAAAATTGGTCTGTCTCCAATCCAACTTACTATAAGTTTGTCACAACAGCTCTTTTTCTCCCCAGGAAATTTGATCAGGAGCAATCAAAAGGTTCGTGATCATCAAGTATATTTATAATTAACTAGTACTCATGGGCAATTGTAATTTATAACTACTTATGATATGTATTTTTTTTGTCGCTAAATATATGTGTGTGGTTTGAATTGTACATATTCTACAAAATATACATATAAAAATAGGGGAACTGGGAATTGGAGACAAGTCCTTGTGTGTTGTGTTGATTAGCAAAGGCATGATTGTGAAGGGAATTGGGGACCAAGAAAGCATGAAAGAAATAGAGAACCTCCCAGCAAGAATTGTATGGGGCATATCCATTAGCTTCTACCATGGCATATTCAGAAGCAGGTGCAAATCTTGTGCCTATAAAAGGACAGCATGAACTGATCAATCCAACATCATCGACATACGTGGATCAGGAGGGGAGCAGATAGTTTGCATTGGGCGCATAGTTGTTGAATAACAGTGCAGTCCTCCTATGACAAGGAGAAACATTGCATTGCATGCACATAGAATATATCACACATGCTTTCTGCTTTGCCAAAGGAGAATTGCCCTGCCATTCACTCCATGAAGGCTTAATCGATCATGTCATGTTCATCAGGTCCCCAATGAAGTAACAATTTTTTCTCATTACTTCTAGATCTTTGTTTTCCAAGTTCATAATTTTGCATACATGATATACCAAAATACTCTTGAGAAATGTAGTAGAGTACCTAACATAATACTAAACAAAACAAAACATGTCTACCAAGATACCAAGTGTCTAAAGCTCTCAACACAATATATGAGTAGCAAATATGCCAGGTGAAACATATCAAAATACTACTGTCCTAATGAAGTTATATGCCAGGTAAAACATATCAAAATACTACCATCCTAATGAAGTATGGTCATGATCCTCATCATCAACATGCTTCGTCTCTGGCGTTACTAGAAAATCAGCTGGGGGTGGTACAAACCCGGGAACTATGCTTGATATCTGTTGCACAATTTTTTGTAGATAATTCTGAGTTGCCTCCCGAGTTGTCCTCTCTGCTACCAATTGATCCTCCAATTGTTGCAACCTAGTTGATGATGCTAAGAATGGAGAAGAAGACGTTTTGGACCCACAAACTCGGCCAAATCCCAACCCGCGTTTCTGCCTACCTGACTTCTTCCCAAGTACATCCATCACAGTATTACGGCCAGCATCTTGATCAGCAATTGACATCTCATCTATCGGGGTGCCCTCAGGATACTCCTTAAGATACTCATTCTTCTTCGCCACCATCTCATCCTTCAAACCAAAAAAAAACATGTTGTGGTAATTGTACATTGAGTGGTTGAGATTGCACAACAAATATACAAACACTTACAAATAAACTTCTTCGCCACAGGTTCATTATATTCCGGATGAAAAATAACCTTAATCCTATTATTAGATGTGCGCACGATGCGAGTGGTCTTTACGGCTTTACATGCCCCCCTAACCCCCTTTCTATGGGGCCGCTACTCTATGTCTCGAATGGCCGGAAGACGACCTGCATTTGCAATTGCAAATGTCCATGATGCATAATTAAAGTATAACATCAAGGATTATTGCGACAAGCAACTTGAAAAAAGGTAAACACTTACCAGAGCCATTTTCAACAGTATTTGAGTCAATCATGTCATCTGCAATTTTAAAAAAAAAACACTTTATTTTATAGTTCTGAACATTAAAAACAAAACAAAAATAAAAAAAAGCTGAACTTAAATCAATTTTCTTACCAGCTGATGAGGAGGTGACACGCCTAGTTCGACTAGGGTAACTGTGACGAGAAATCGCTCTCATTGGAGGATGGGGTGGTGGAGAAAGAGTCCCATTGGAGGACTGAGTCTGAGTGGAAAGACGGCCTGTAGAGACTGTCGGAGGTTGAGTCGGAGCTGCAAGACGACACAACCGTCGTTTCTTTGAAATCGAAGACATCTGCAGAAACAGAAAAAACAATCTATAAGTACTATATCATTGAGAACTGAAATACAAAATTTCATAAGAGATGAATGCAAACAAATAAAAATAAAATCCATAAGAAATTAGTCAAACTGTAGAAACTGAAAAAGGAGTGGGCATTCCATTTTACCTGTACGGCAATCAAGAGTCGGAGAAACCAATCTTATCGCTGAAAACCCAAAGAGATAAACAGAAAAATCATAAAGAATAGGGAGAGGAGAATCTTATGTCAGTGCGTTTGTGTGATTTCCGAGAAGAGTTAAGTGAGGGGTGAGGCAGAGAGAAGATGAAATGCCAATCGTCCTGGTTATGAATAGGGTCCAGCACGCGTCGGCCCATTTCGCCGCTTAACCCAAAACTGTTTCTCGCTGAAGAAAAGAAACGACGTCGCTGTACATGAGTGAATTTCTTTTCCTCCCGACGAAATAAATTTTGCAGTGAGCGGGTCTCCTGCGCTTTTCCTCCCGACGAAATAAACAAAAGAAGCTTTGCCGGCTTACGTGTTTCTAGGCCTCGGCACGGATCGGTTCGAAACAATAGAAGGCTCTTTTATTAATCAAACCAAAGACTTCGGTAGATCATTTTCTCTTATGTTAAACCAAACTAAAGATTTCGATAAACTTCGAATCGGTTAACTTAATATTCGGATCGGATTGGTTTGGCATGCCAGTAGTACCGTAATAAAAATACAATTTATAATACTTTCACATAATATAAGTTCTTGAACAAATACACCAAATTATCATTGTAAAATATAAAAATCCAATAGTCTAATTCATCCAAGTATGAAATCAAATAACTTAGTCATTATATCATTCAATATATACTCAAGATGTAATGGGAGCCACTTGTGTTTGTTGTTTGAATATTTGAATGTTATTTTTACTGAATTCTCTACATTTATGTAAATGATAAGGACTTTTTTTTCGCGAAGAGTTCTTTAGTTTTTCATGCTGAATCCAACCATATAAAGAAAATAAAATTTGGATCAACGGTTGGAAAGTTACAGGTAAAAAAGGGGGAAATGTCGAAATTGAAAAACATAAGAAATTCATCTCTGACCAAAAAGTGCTACAGTACTCGAGTGATAAACAAGTGATAGAATGGTGATAAAGCAGTGATACAATGGTGATAAAGAAGTGATACAAAGTGTTGATTGTATTTATCTTTAGTTTCTTATTTTGTATTTAAATAATAGAATAAGTATAAATATCATATCGGTACGGGTTTCCGTTGAGTTAGAAATATTGTTCCATTAACCAAACCAAATATCTCAGTACGAATCGGATCGGAATAATTAAAATTAAAAAATAATTATTTAACCAAACCAAACCAAACCGTCGGTACGTGGATAATTCGGATGAGATGCCCACCCCTACGTGTTTCTATATGGATCAAAGTTGTGGCGGCAAAACTAATTTTCGGAGCTCACTGGCAGACC
The DNA here is from genome assembly GCF_029339155.1 of Prunus mume. NCBI lineage: Eukaryota > Viridiplantae > Streptophyta > Magnoliopsida > Rosales > Rosaceae > Prunus > Prunus mume. Next base: position 4,114,946 of record NC_142700.1, read on the forward strand.
TACGTAGAGACAAGTGTAGGCTCACACTTGACCGTTTTCCTTCAATCATGTAGGCTACAATAAATAGAACATTTTGGTAATATTTTGCATGTTCAGTCCAATATTTTGCGTGAATAGCCCCCAGTTGGCTCACTATCAAGGCCCAAAATATCAGACCAGTTTAAGAAATGACTTAGTTTGTCTCCCATCCCACGTGTATTTTGTGTGATATTTTATAAAATAATAATCTAGTTGTATAAATATATAATATTACTACTTAAAAATATTTCCTCCACCTATTACTAATTAATTTTGGATTGAATGATTTGACATTCTTTTTTATTGTAAATGAAAAGCTTCATTCAGAAAATTGACCCAAGACTCTTTAATTTTAGCTTTTTTTTTTTTTTTTTTTTGAGGACCTTTCCTATTAAAAGAGGCGATAACATATTAAACTCACACACACAACACAGATGCTAGGTATTTAAATGGTGTACTGTCATGTCAATTGGATTAAGATTTAAATCAAGTCTTTGGTGGTTACGCTTAAGCTTCTAATTAGTGTTTGCAAGAAAATCATATATAAAGTGAACGGTTTTTCCAAGCTAGTATAGGCGGAGCTAGAATTGTAGTGAGTGATACGTTGTCTAACAAAACCAATATTCCCTCGTATATAATTCCCACTTTTGGTTAATTAGCATAACCAAAACATATAATTAATTTATAGCTTTTCCAAGTGTGGGAATCTTATGTAGAACTTGAAAGGGAAGTGTCAACCTACAGAGCAGAAATGAAAGGTATTAATTCATACTGAAATATGCCTCATTTTACGAATAAGAAAAAGGTTAACAAAGAAAACTCAAAAAGAGATTGAAGATCCAATGGAATGTTCCTCTCTCACCCTTATGGGAAATCTCATCCAAATGTACACATCATGCATGCATGCATCCACGTATGTATACATATGTACGTAATGCTTCTGTACGGGAAGCCATACATATGTATATGTATAGGTACGTAGACTTTGTACGTAATGTAATATATGGACTAAACTTCATATCAAAGTGCAATAGAGATGGCCGAAATATCGAGATGGAAGCGACAGGAGAGGGGAGGAAATTAATTTTGGACCACGATCACATGATGGAGAAAGGGAACCTATATATATAGCTAGCGCCATGAGGAATATCTAGACCCAGCATATGCTGCTGCTGCCTTCAGCATATCCAATAACCTTTAATTTCTATCTATTTCTAGTTTTCTTCATGTTCTTTTCTGTTATTGTCTGAGAATTTAGACAAGGTCAATCATTACGTACGATAGGCGTCAAACGGAAGTGCAGAGATGTTTGCAGTAACACAATTTTGTTAATAATTCAATATTTACCAGTGCTAAATGTATTAATTAAGTTGCTGGCTTCGCATGAAAAACGTATTATATTAATATAATTACCTTTAATTCACCAAGAGTTTGAGTTTGAATTAATAATTAAGGTAATTTATTAGGAAATCTAGGTCTTCTCTTTCGCCATGAAAGTTTGACCCACATATCATGCTATATATATGTCTAGCTTGATGGGGTTGTTGCAATTAGCTCCATTCTCTTGAGCCTTGTACGTGGTTGACAGGAAGAAAGGATGAGAGATGGAAAGAGAGGAAGGAAAAAGGGAAATCATTGTATAATACTATGTGGTTTTATGAATCCGCTCAAATTATATAAGAGATCCGCGTATGGATGGATCTCACGTTTAGTAGAAGAGAAATTATAGTATAAAACTGATCTAATTATAGTTGATATATGGCTATGTTTACACCGTGTAATCTTTGTAGAAGTAAGATTAGACAATTAATCAGGATTTTTTTGGTCTCCAAGAAACATGATAATATAAATTTGAATTAACAAGTGATTTCGACCTAGCTAGCATTCAAGAATATATGAACATTAAAAAGACTCTGGTATTACGAATCCGCCCAAATTATACACTTCAATACAATCTTTAACACCTAAACCATAAATTGTATTAATAATTATACATGTATATTTTTGGTTGGATCCATACAGCAGTTTGGCATGTTAATTTTTAGCTATATGTGGTCGTCTTGAAAGGGAGAGATTATAGAACAAATTATATAAAATTGGCTTTTCATATCTTTTTCGAGTGGAGCGTCACACAGGCGGCCTGCCTTTGCCTGCTGAAGATTGTGATGACGAAACCAGAAACCTGAAGAGGATAATGGGAGATCATGATAGCTAGAACAGCTGATGATATTAATATCTCAGTAATTTATATAATATGTAGCCATTTCTCTCTATATGGATATTGCTTTGTGTAAGTTAACCATGTCCTAATTATAGTCTGAGTATTAATTTGTAAAGGGAAAGGGGGAGGGGACCATGAGGGCAATAAAAACAGCTAGCAGAGAATAGAGAAGCTCAGGAGAGAATGATGCCTGGCATATACCGATAGGCCTCAATGGAATATCCATATCTGATGTGCGAATCACACCCCAAGATAAAAACCCTGGCATGCAATTCAACTTCCTGCAAGCAACGCAAATTCATCAAGTAGTATGCATGCATGGTGCCCAGTACTTAAAGGTAGAGATGAATAACAGGGCAATTTTCCTTTGGCAGAAATAATTATATACATATTTGGTGCGTTTACTCTCAATCTCAAATACCGGCACCGAATGCTTTCTGCCAAAGGAGAATTGCCCTGCCATTCGACTACTCTACCAATGATCCATCCGAAGCAAACCACCACTTGGTATTCATGCACTTCGATCAGTTTCATATGTACATCTATCTAGTAAGCATCTTTGCATTTTTATTCTCTCTCTATTTGTTGCTGCTGTTAATTGATCAATTTTTTATATTGCTTTCGCTGGGCAGCGATGTGTTTTTTTTTAACAAGCACTTGAATCTCATAGGGAGTGCAACTGTGCAAGGAAAGGTTCTTAATTAATTTGAAGTCTCAAATGGAGATTAGATTGTGTTCAAGTCTTGCGGGGGATGATGTGATACATTTCTGCAACTTCAACTTAAGAAGGTCTACTGAAGCTCGATAATTGCAACAATGCTAGCTGAAATACTGAAATATTGATAATTGCAATCGAATTTCTACTGAAGCTCTGCGCATGCAGCTCAAGAACCCTAACTAGTCTTGGTCTGAAAGCTATATCGATTTCAACAAAAGAAGAACAAATATTTTGTATGATCTTTGTACAAATTAGGGTTGAAATCAGGAAGGCTCCAGCCTTTTGGTTTTTCAGCCAAAACCCAAGGGGTAAAGAGAGGGAGTGACACTTATAACAATAATTAAGTTTTGATCATTTTTAGTAATTCTATAAATGGATGTATCTGCTTGAAAGCCAGAAATTAAAAAAGGAATTCTTTTGTTACAATACATGAAACTTCACTCGAGAAATTGTGCACTTTCTTTTTTCAGAGGATTTCCTTTCAACTTTGAAATTGTCTGACGCTTCTTTTACTTCTCCATCTATTTTTCCCTCAAGTTTGTTACCGTGATACAGTAACTAAAAAAGTTCCTAAATGGACTACTAATTAATCTACATTGCTTAATGTTTTTGTTTAATTAAATTACGACTAATTGTGTGCCTAATATGCCCCAAAATTGCAATGGCATGACTGGCATCAAAGTTATAGAATAAATTAACAATAAAGTTGCCTACAAGTCCCCCGGCATGCGTGTGTGTATTTTCCCCCTTCTAAATAATAGAAAAATGCTTACTTTATTCTCAGATTTTCTTACTCCATGATGTATAAGTTTCAATAGCATGTCACTAGCTAATATCTTTTATATTAATTCATGATCTTGTGATATATATCCACACACAGATATATATATATATATATATATATAGCTAACATTGATATACATGTCTAAAGAAAACACTTAAGTGACCATGCCATTTGAGCTTGTGACAACACATAGATAGACCAGCTATGAAACTCTTGTTAAACAATAAATTTGAACGGCTAATGAAGAAGAAATATCTACACAAAATCAGATTGACAACATGTACAGCATTTTCATCTGTGAAGCAAAGCTGCAGGAGAATTGCGGGGCAAATCTCCTTTGGCAGTATACAAGGAATGCATGGTGCCCAACACATGCATCTCATAATTGCTGCCTGCCAATAGAGAATTGCCCTGTAATGCAACTGCAGCAGCCAGCTTCTCAGTCACTTCTGAGTGATGCCATGGTGGAGGCCAGTTCTATTTATACTGTCCAAGATGAGCATATACAATGGAACAATGCTCTTGACTCTTGAGTGATTCAGAGGCACGCTTTTAATTGCTTTATATCAGAACCACTAATTCCTCCTAATTACAAAAGTTCTATATGCTAAAAGGATTATGTTCCACCATTTGCTATGTATTAGAGGTTGGTAATTCAGAATTTAGATTAATTACTATAGGGTTGGTGTTGGTTCGTGCCATAAACCATGGGATATATCATGATTTTTTGGATTCCTTTTGGAGTATAATCTTGATTTAGCCTATTCAAAGTATGATTAGGAGGGTTTTAATAATCTTTTATTTAAGTGCCTAAGTATTATGTCCCTACCTCAACCTGTAAGGTCATATATATAAAGGGTAGCTTTCACACATAGAGCATCAAATTTGAAGTTTTCTGGCTCCAATATAACAATGCTTTGATAAGGTTATCGACAAAATAGAGAAAAGATGGAAAAAGAGAAAGAGAGACAGATTTTGATGGATGCTTTAATATGGAAGATCCATATTCCATAGGCATCTTCTCCAAATCTTTTATCTCTTATGTACGTGTCAAGTTGCACTCTCCATTTCTCATGGCTGTCATCAACAGCCAGCAGATGGTCCCGAAACGAAAGTTAATTTTTGTGTGCAGAAACTCGAAGAAGCACACACATATGATCGTATATGATCACATACGGTCACATATATAAGATTGATATTGACCACTCAAGCACTCACATGTATGATGTATGTAGTAAGATGTCACCCCTCCATCTGTAACATTTACAAATATGATTTCTGTACATGAAACCCAACATGTGCATGATGGTCCGAACTCTTGGTGCAGAGCAAGACAAAACAGAGGAACCATAGAAGAACAAGTTGAAAAGTTTGCAGCCGTACTGACAAAACTCAACATAAATTAACATTAGAAACTAAACCTAGAAGTTCAACTGCTTTGAATTGAACTCCAAAAGACTTTATTTACAATTTACATGTCTTGAGTAATAAGCATCATAAATTTTCTTCTATCATATTTCTAATTTTACTATAGTAAGACGGTACGAGTTTATATCTTATTTGGAGAACAAACATTGATATCCATTGAAGCACAGAAAAGTCCTTTGAGCTGCATTTCTGTGTTTAAATATAGAATATATACAAACATTGATATAATTTGTTCTCTCTAAATTTTATCCAGTCTAAATGTGTTTTAATATATATACAAAGCTTCTTTACATAAATTCAATATGTTACTCCAGTAGCATAACTAGGCCATGTGCGCTTTGCTACTCAACATGGAGCCACCAGCCACCCCGAAGATCCTGATGTCCAATAATCACAGCTTCACCTTCAAGAGCCAAAGCTGCAATGATCCAGTAACCTGTGGCAAATACCTGTAATCATATGTACCAGCCGTTAGCATATATCCTAAAGAATAGCCCAAAAATTTCCAATAAACTGATTCCTTTTGGAGGATCTAAACAAGGTGCCCTGTCTGTCTGTCTGCCAAAATATCTGCAAAGTTGTACTTTCAAGAAATATTACATACTAGAAGAAATGAAAGTGTCTTGGTTGGAAACTAAGCAGAGATGAATTTGACAGTATAGCATTCAAAATCAAAAGTGAGCAATCTATACTAAAGAAACCACATGCAATTAACAACGAGTTCAAACTGAAGTAACAGAACTGGCAATATGTGAGCTGGTTTCTATTCTTGTTTGAGTAAGAATTTACGAGCATTAGGAGCTGTACGGTAAATGCGTGCGAATAGAAACTGCGGTAGAATTGCTGAGCAGATCTCCTTTGGCAGACTGCTAGCCTTCCTCTCATTAGATTAGGCCACAGTGAATGCATGTAGATAGATACACAGTTTGCCAAGAGGAGGCTGCTCGGTAATTCTCCTGCAGTGCATCAGAGCTATGGTGTTATAATGACCAGAGGCCATGGTATTTATACATAGAAATTCATGGTATTTATACATAGAAATTAATTCATGTAAGGCAGTACATCTTATACATAGAAATTCATGTAAGGCAGTACATCAAGCGGGCAGGTATGCTCAAAGAACAATACCTTCAATGCGCGCACCAACTTTATTCCCTTATCCGCAATGCATATGTACTAATCATATCATTATGAGTAGAAATTAGATTTAATGTATTCATTTATCTACCATAATATTATATATAATCTGGTTCTAAGACAGTGGTCCAAATTATATACTTGTCCATTCTTTGAAAAACTCATCAACAGAACGCATCGATACGAATATATATATATATATATGGGGGGCGGATCCGTGGCACTATGTTTTTGACACAAGTTTTGACATAAATTTTCAACCATTCGATTAGAAAGGATTGAATGGTTGAGATTATGTTTCATTAATTACTTAAATTAAATCTCTCATGCCAAGTAAATTTCATTTTATTTATTAGTTATGATAATCTTGAAAATCACTCATTATCTTTCCCCCTTTTGTTTTCTTTTAATTTTGTCTCTTTTCAATTAATATCTTGTGAAACCTCACCATTATCTTCCCCTTGCCATTGTCATCTACACCAACTGAACATTCTCCCACGACATAGAAAATCTGCCTCAAGCTACCAATATTGAAGGATTTTAATATTTAAAAGAAAAAGCCCAGATTTGTTTCAATATTTCATCTCTACGGTTTGGTTGCTCTCTCTCTCTCTCTCTCTCTCTCTCTCTCTCTCTCTATATATATATATATATATATATATATGTTTTTTTTTTCCTAACATCTTAATGGCTTACAAGATTTAGCTTTTATTCATTATTATTAATGATAACATTAAAAAAAAAAAAGACAGTTTGCTTGCAGTTCATTGTGTGTGTGTGGGTGGGGTGTTATCCCCAAGCCTTTTCTTTGAGAGTTATAATCCATGTATAACTGTAATAGCCCAAAAAATAAGCAGTAAAAAAAAAAAAGCAAAAAACAAAGTTAGGGATGGAGAAGAAAAAGAATCAAAAACCTGTAAAGCTTTAGAAGAAAGAGGAGGAGGATGAGAAAGTCATTAACTGAAGAATTCTAGAGGATAGAGAACGACGAAATCGGAAAATTACTCTTTGATAAAACATTGATTGAGGATAGAGAAATAAGAAAGAGAAAGTCAATTAATAATTATTTTCAATATATATATTTTTCTTAAAAAATATATAATTAGTTTAGTTAATCTTAGCCATTCAATCCATTTCAATCCAATGATAGAAAACTTTTGTCAAAAATGTAGTGCTACGGATATATATATATATGTGTGTGTGTGTGTGTGTGTGTGGTCATTCTATTAACATACTTGTCCATTCTTTGAAAAAACTCATCAACAGAACACATCGATCCAAATATATATGTGGTCATTCTATTAACATAAGAAATGGTTTTCTTTTGCCTAAAGAAAATCACAAATAGAATGTGGATAAAAGAAGATAATGTACGTACAATAATATAGCTCAAAAAGGAATATATCCATCCTATATTTTCCCATGGTGGGGAATGGCTCAGCTCCTATAGACGACATGCGGGTAGTGTTCTTTACTTAACTACAATATAAGGACTCAGAAATTCATATGGAAAAAAATATAGCATAAAATGAAAATTGGTGAAGAAAAAAAAATGTACCCTTATGTCATCTAGACCTCACAAACTGGACAGACTGCAGGCAATATGTACGGGATCTATGTTTGCAACATTTTGTATTCTTGTGCAGATTACAGGATGAACCATGCATTGATGGATTCAAAGGACATGAGCTTATATATAGAATATTTCTTTTAAAAGAATCAAAAGGCACTAACTTGTGATCATATATATAGTTTCCAGAAAATATATCTATTAATTATGAGTTATACTCAATGGAAGGCTTCAACTATACTGTTGACATTTCAAGATTTGCTAATATAAAAAAAAGTTTGTTGGAAATGTGGGTTAAATCTGTTGGAGAATCTTGAAAACTTGAGAAAGAAAATCATGCATAATACATGGTAGAACTAATATGAGGGCACAGAGCTATGCATTATGCCCGCATTAGCCATGCTTGGATTGGATCATGCAAGTGGTAACAAAGCCAAAATTAAGGCTGTAGTTGTCATTTACACTAACCCTAACATATATATGTATATATACCAACTGCCAACTCCAATGGAAAAATGAAATCTGACATAATAGTGGATTTAAAAGAAGAAGAAAAAAAACACTAACTAAAATTGACCAATTGTGATTGCAAACCGCCTTGTTCCCTAAGCAAGCAAAAGACCAGTGCAGAAGAATTGCCGAGCAAATCTCCTTTGGCATAAAGCACACTACAAGAATAATGCAAGGCTTTGCTCACTGAGGCTCAGCCGGAAGCATTTATAATTATAAGTGGCCACATGCCAGAGGAGACTTTGCCCTGTAATTGATCTAACTGCACAACCGAAGTTGAAAGTTGCAGAGAGATGCACCGGAGAGACCCTTATTTATGCTAACCCAGAGGAAGCATATCCCAAGGATCCTAAGGAAAAATGCTTTCGTTTGTGTGTTGAAAAGTACAACTTTATTCATAAATCCCGTCCCACTTTTTCATGGTAAAAAAACTTTAGCTGTACAGACTTCCTCATGAAGATGATTTTAAAAAAATGTGACTGTAATTTAATCGACTTCTCAGTGCTAATCAGTACCATAAATGAGAAATTAATTCTCTAATTCGTTGTTGACTCGGGTTCTTGCTTAATTACATCAACTAATGAGTCACTGTGGTTTAACAAACATCCAGTTTTACTATAGCTTGCTAGGACGTGAAACAATATAAGCCAGTCATTATTGTTGAAAATCTTGAAAAGAAAATATGGAAAACATTCTAAATATATAAGAAGGAAGATTCAGAGCATGTTCTCAATCTATCTTTTTCTTCTACTTGGTAATGTCACCTTCATTGCTTTCTTTCAGGACCAGCCAAATGGACCTAAGAAAAGTTGATTTTGTTCGAGAAAAAACTCGTGGCTGTATTCATGAATTAAACTCATGTGATGGATACACACACACATATATAATATTATATATAGTTCTATTATTTATTTGCAGCAACGTACTGATTCATTTATTTTTATTTTCCATAAAATTATATTATGATCACCAATATCACACTCTTGGGAATTCAGACGACTACCCTAAAACCTTTATTTTGAGAGTTGCACTAAATTTCAGGACAAATCTATTGCCTAGGAAGTTTAGACTCCTCAACATGTATGACTTTTTATAGCTATTCCACCGCAAGGGTTTAGCCCAGGCAAGAGGGGGCCCTAGGCCCAAAAGGAAGCTCCAGCGTGGAAGACCTAGCCCGGGCAAGGCATGGGACCCACGAGTTTGGGCAAGCCCACGGGGAGTTCCCTTGTTGTGTTCCGTGTCAGAAATAATGGCACTATTATGTCCTCCGAAGAAAATACTCCCTACATCGTGCTCCGATGGAGCCGTCTCTGCCAATGATTGAGTTGTCCTTGTATACAATTATGTCAAACTATGAAGACTGGGAGTATTTCAATTGTATGATGAGTGAGTAGGTATTTCAATTGTATGATGAGTGAGATGTGAATTTTATAATAAATATGGACATGTGGCAACCAAAAATATTATCCGAAAATTTAATCCTAAAATTTTATTCGAAAATCTTATCTGAAATTTGAGATGAGAATTTTATAATAAATAGTGATACGTGACAACCAAAAATATTATCCTAAAATTTTATTCAAAAATCTTATCTGAAAATTTTATCTGAAATTTGATATGAGAATTTTATAATAAATAGTGACACGTGGCAACCAAAAATCTTATCAAAATTAATCATTTAAATATAAAAAATAGAAAATAAATTAAAGTAAATAGTAATTGTCATTCCCATTGCCCATAGACAAAATTGCAAGGGTTGCCACTATTTATGTGAATAATGACAGCCATTGTCTTGCCCTTAGGCCTTTTCCAACCCATGAGGGGTTAAACCCAAATTTCCCCCCTCCAAAAGGTGACTATTTGGGTTTTGCCCGAACTCAAATTATTTTTACTCCCAACCCTACGGACTCAAATTTTAGGTCCACAACTTTATTAAATTGTTTAAGAATGGTTTAAGTCTAATTTTTTTGTTTTTTTATGGATAACTTTTCTTCATTCAATCTTTTTAAATAACTTCATAATTAAATTTTTTGAACAATTTGACCTAAAAAAATTAAAATTTCATAAATATAATTTTGTTCCAAAAGAAAACACCAACATAATTCTAAAAGAAGAATGAAATGAGATTTTGTGGACATCTTCAACAAGAATGAAAGGAGATTGATGAGATTGACAAAGGAAAAATAAATTGAGAAATAGATAAAATATTTTTGGTAGATTATTTGAGAAATGGATGGGTATTTATAGAGTTTGGAGTGAGTTTTGGGGTTGGATCTGATTTAGATTAATTTAAAATATTATTTTGACTGTTGGATTTAAATTTCAGCCTTTGAAATTTTTTTTTTACCGTTAAAATAGCTTAGATTTAATCACCATCATTGATTTAAGTTATATGTATATATAAATAAATAAAAAACAAACAGCAAATAATTTCAAATCCAATGGCAACTCAATGGGGCTTTGACAAGTGGCGCTTGTGGAAGACAAGATGGCAGCAGCAAAAAAAAAGGTGGGGCCCACGGAGGAATCTTTGCACATGGGGCTGTTTGACATAAAAGTGGGCTCCATGAAAAAATTTGGGTTTGGGCAATACTTGGACCCATATTTGGGTCCAATTTGGGTTTTCCCAAATTTTGGGTCCCTCATTTTCTTGGGTTGGGAGAGGTTTGGGGAGATATTTTGAGTTTGAGTCCAAGAGTTGGAGATGGCCTTAGGGGTGGAAGTGCTCTTAGGGTTATATAATTTTGGCAGAAAAAGTCATGATTTTAGAAAGCTGCAACAGGATATGCCCAGAACTCAAGTATATCCTTGAAGACAAGACAATACCTTATGAACTAGAGAAAGATGAAAGCTAAAGGAGCATATATGTTTGTGTTCTCAATGTTAATATATTCTTAATGTTTTTTTTTTTTCAACTCTCATAATATTCTATTCGAAATAGGGGCGGATCCACATAAGGGTAAGAGTGGTCAATTGACCCCTGTAAGCCTGGAATCCACCATTGGAGGCGAAGATGTTGACTCCTTCAAATTGCCCACAAACTGTTTGATGGAATATTCCAAAGGGCGCAGCACACCAGTACAACATGCAGATTACCTTACTTCCACTTTCAACATTTAAGTAAATGTCTTCGTCTTTTTACTTTCATTTATTTTTATATTACTTCATTTGCTTAAGTTTACAATGTAAATAAATAAGTACCCCCCATTTGGATTCAAATAAAAAAATACTAGAAAATCAAATTCCACCAAATCAAAATATGAAAAATTGGTTTTAGTGCAAAATACTATTTAGGCTAAAAATGATGGCTCATTAAGTCAATATATACTTCATACTAATCCCATAAAATCAAGTTTCTTATCTGATGTGTAAGGAATAAAAACCGCCAAAAATTATCTTGAGAAAATAATTATTCCGAAAAACCATTTTTCAAACCTAGCCAATATTTTTACACAATACAATTTTTCATGTATGATATGAATGCATGAAGGGACCTAAGATCAATCTAAGGCTTATGTGTTCAATCCACAAAGAGTTTTACAAGAATAACCTAACTCTTACGTATTGAAGAAATATTTGCTTGAATAAGCTCCCCCTAAGATAGTACTAATAAGGGTCCAAAGTTTGAGAGCTAGAACACAAAAGAAATGCAGATAATGCCCAAAATCAAAACAATGATGGACCTCAAAAATGATGTAAATGCACTAATGTATGCCAGTTCTTATGTCGAATAGGACGAGACGCCTTAGGAGGCTTAGAGGATTGTGCTAATTTTTTGGTTTATTATCTCATTCTTAGAGATATTTATGGTGTATTGCAATGTGTGTCTATTTTTTTGAAGTTGATGCAGTTCTCTTTGATAATGAACATGAGTATACTATTTTGTATGGTTTTATCTATTAACTATGAATTAAAGTATTATCGTTTCATTTTGATAGGTTTATTTTGTATAGAAATTTTTTTAACCTTTTACACACTGACCCCTGAAATGAAAATTTCTAGATCCGCCACTGATTCAAAACCCAATATCTGTTAGCTGAGCTTCTTTTCTCGAGAAAGAAATTAAGTAGAGGGGGGATCTACAAAAGTAGAAAATGATATCATATTATATGCGGAAGTTTGACACTGTCATTGACAATTGTTTTGTTCTTTTTGCATCCCATTATTTCAACATAATGCTTTTTTGTTGTTGCTGACTAGTATTAGATGCAAATAAAATAACTCAATAGCCTGACTAATGCCATTAATCCAATCTTCAGCTTGTTGGACGGTCCCAAGCAAATATTGAGTGGGCCTTTGATTGAGCTCTGCACTTTGAATTACACACTTGCCACAAGTCCAATGGACTGTTACCCACATAAAAAAACTCAAGCTCTCAACTCCCCTAAAGCCCAAATATGAATAAATTGTTTAACGGAGGCTCTGTATAGACTAATGCTCTTAGATGATGCGTCATCTTTTAACCGTTCGATTAAATTGGTTAATTTTGATCCAACAGTTAAGATATGAGATGGAGTCAGAACTCGAACTTTCACTTATATGTCTGTAGAATTTCAGTCAATAAAAAAATTTTGAACACTAAGCAGTGCTCTATTGTTCATACCATAAGCTAGGCTAGCTTTTCAAGTACAATGCAACCGACCTGATACTTCCCACAAATTAATCAACATCTTAATTCACGTGACATAGAATTCTATACTTTATTATAATCCGTTTGGAAGAAACAAACACCAAATAAGACCATGTTTTGAGACATGATTATCAATAAACAAATCTAATAGAGTCTCATATATATAAAAGTACTAGTGTAAAAGAAAATACCTAGGTACCAACTTGCAGAAATTGGATGCGCTTTTGGTCATCATGTGAGTCTGGATTCCATGGACGAACAGGTAAAAAGCAAAATGCTTCACAAGAAAGCTTAGAAAATGAAAAGATAATAATGCATGAGCAATTGAGCCTCCCTCTACCGTATACCAGTTGAGAGTTGAGAGAGATATGTCAAGAAGAAAGAGACAAAGTAAATATAGATGTGGGATATGGGAAGCCGAGCTCAAAGCTCAACACATGGACAAACAAATATCACAAAAATAAGGAGACAGCCAGACAGACAGAGATAAGGACCTAAAGAACAGAGCAGAGCAGATGTCGCTAGCTCATACAACAAACAAATTAAGATAGCCGATAGAAAATATCAGCCAATAGGAATGCATATATTAAGAGGGTGATTCAGAGTAGTTATACATTATTTGCAGCTGCATGCATGGCATGGTAAATCCAAAGTGTCTCTTTGCCTTTTCGTTTGGGAAGCTTTGCTTTGCCTAGTGTGTTGTGTTGTACACATGCACTCTGCATTAGATCTTATGAAGAATGAGAAATTTAATATGTTGAGAGGTCGATGGACTTGTCTTTTCACAGTATATGCTTGGAATTTAATAGCATGCATTGCATGCACAAAAGAATGAGATATATCAGTGCACTGTTTACAACAAACGGCTTTGAATGAAAATGGAACCCAAAAAAATTCTATGTTCTTCTTTCTTTTTGTGTATTGATTGAGGGAAGTTTACGCAGCTCACTTCTCTTCTTTTTCAGATATAAAGTATTAGGATTTGGTTTTTTTTTTTTTTAAAAAAATATTAGGATAAATTTTGAATACTTGCAACTAGTATTTGTGAATCTTACACTTGGGTGGTCAATTTAAGTTTCTACTATTATTCGTTTGTGAGATTTCGCATTTAAAAGTTTGAGTTTACAACTTGTCTCATGCTTTTTTTCTCTTGCAATAATAAATTATTTTTCATGTGTTAAAAACGATATATGTATTTAAAAACATGTTGATATATACATGTTGAAGAATGTAAAATCTCACATCATAAATTTGACAAAATAAAGTACAACATGTATAATGGGTGGGTGGTTCAACTACTAATAGCATCAATACATTTTGTATAAAATCTCACACATGTCGGACTATAGAGATGACAATATCAATATTTACAAGAGTGGTCGTGAGTCCAACCCTCTAAAACCTTAACAACATATTTAAAATGAATGGGAAGTAGAGTTTAACTGAATTATAAAGGGAATTTGGTGACCCCTGCTAAAGGAGAAAGGACGATAAAGAATAAAACAGAATTAGAAGGTGTCAGAGCATGTGACTTAGGGCCAGTGGCAAAGCAATAGCCAACCAGCTGCAGCTGCCAGCAGCACAGCTCAATAATTATATATGGATGAGCAGCTAGCATATGCAGGGTATGGCCTTTAGAGAAGGCAAGGGGAGACAAAACGAAACCAAACGAGAGGCCCGTGAACAAGTCTAGCTATAGTACTGTTGTTAATGCATGTCTTATGTCTCTAACCTCCTCCTCTTTCATTGTTGACTGCCTCACTGAGTGCCCTCATGATGTGTATCTATTTGTTCTGACAGATAAAATTAAAACCCACCCTCTCTATCTCTCTCTCTCAAAATGCAAATTTCATTAGGAGAAGTAGGTGAATGGGACAAGTACATATGTACCGTTCTCATTTTTGTCTCAGTTTAAGTCCCCACCTGCCTTCTGTGCACCTCCCAACTCTTTCAATCCCAACAGTGAAGAATTTTTGTCTTAATCTTCATGTCTTGCACTCCTTGGCTTTTCCTTTTTTTTGGCTTTTCCTTCATTCCTTCCGACACCGTTCATTCATTTTTAAGTGTAAATTACTAGACACCCTATCCCATATAAGCTTCACAATACTTCCATATTCCAATCCAATCCAATATTACTGAATGTTTATACCTCCTCATGTAATTCCAATTCAAATCTAAAGCCCTAAATAATATTTTTACACTTTAAAACATTCAATCATGTCGATAAATAGGATCAAAATTATAGAAAGTTAAGTGAAAATGAGATTCTCTAAAGCGTCTTGTCTAATATGTACTTTTGACATGATTGATGTGAGTGGATAGCCAACTACAAAGTCACATGCATGCAAAACTAGAACTTGTTCTATTGATTTTGTATTTAGGATATTGTTTACCTCATTCCCTATAAAGAGATACCCTTCCTTCATGCGAATCACAATTTGACATATATGTAAAAATAATTCATCAGAAACATATAAATAAAAATTTATGCATACATGTCACACTGTTATTGATAGGAATATAGGAGCTCCTACTTACATAATAAGGAAGGAAGTATTTTCCTTGTATTTATTACATCATTTATCTTTTTCTTTATTTTGAATGTGGGTTATTCTTAATAAACCCTAATGTTTGTGGATTTATATCTAATTTTTTATTTGAATTTTTAGCCGTTTTGCCCCCTAAACTATTAGACAATTCGAATTTACCCCCTGAATTATTTTGTCTTCCGATTTAGTCCTTCTATTCATTTAAAATAGTCAATATGGGACCTGTCGCTAGATTTCTGGATATTTCATCCATATTTCCGTCTAAATGGACATGTGAGGGGCATGTGCTTCAACGGTAATGTGGATGAAATCGTCAAAAAAACTAACGACAAGTCCCATATGGGCTATTTTAAACAAATAGAAGGACTAAATCAGCAGATGAAATAATTCAAGGGGCAAAACCGCACTTTACCTTTTTTATTTTTTAAACTTTGGGTAAATATACAATTTGCAGTACTTTTGCCAAATCACAAAAGACAAGAGAAGAAAAGCTTGGAAATTCAAAACTCCAAGACATATACCCACTAATCAACTAAAGCTCTCCTTGTTCTTCGCAAGCTATAAAAGCCAGGGCAACCCATACAATATGCACACACCCTTCCCTGCACTATATATAAAGCCCCATGCAAACAAGCTTCAAAATCTATCTACTGTTCGTTTAAGAGTTAAAACCTAGAGAGAGAGAGAGAGAGAGAGAGAGAGAGAGAGAGAGAGAGAGAGAAAGCTATGGTTTCCTGGCTTCAGAAGAGAGCACCATTGCGCCGAAAGCTTAAAAATCTAAGCAGCCTTACCAAGATGAAATCTGTAATATTACCAACCAAAAAAAAAACCTGATTTTTAGTTTCTTATAGCATTTATATGCTTTGTTTTCTTCTATTAGCTTGCCTTAACCTTTTTAAATTGGTGGTTGTATGATTTAAGGTCAAGAGGAGCTCCATTTTCATGGAGGCTTTGCTCCAGATTTACATGTTGAAACTCAAGCTTGAAGCAGTCCAAAGAGAGTACCTGCATCTCATGGCTCTTAAAACAGAATACTTAAACCTAATCAAACATTCTCAGGTCCCCAAGGTCTCCCTCTCAACCATTTTCTTCTTTTTATTTATATATTTAGCCATTCTATCTTCTTCTTTTTTCAGTATATAATTTAATGTATATGCATGGATTGACAGGAAGTGAAGGTAGAGAAGATTGAGGAAGGGTTTCTTGTAAGAGTGAAGTGCGAGAATGCAGGAGACACTCTGGTTTCAGTTTTGGAAGCTTTTGAAGAAATGGGTCTTACTGTTCTGCAAGCTAGAATTTCAAGCAACAATAATTTTTCCATGGAGGCCATCGCTGTAACTGAAAACCAAAACCAAGACCAGTTGGATGTTAGAGATATCACGCAAGCAATTACTAGGGCAACCGAGTTTAATGGTCATTGAAAAGAGATGCATATGATGCTTTGTGGTTCCTCAAATTGATAACTCTTAATAAGTGCTGTTGATCAATTTAATTATGATTATTGATTGATTGATGCGTATCTCAGTATGTAATATAACGTAATGTATTTGTGTCACTGACTTCCTTTTTGAATTGAAAATGGAAAGGTTGACCCAAAAAGAAAAGGAAGAAAAAAGGGCATTCAAATGTGGTATGTGAAAATGAGATCTCAGACTTTTTCTTTTTCTTTTTCTTTTTTCCAATTTGGAATTTCTTCACCCTTTTTTTTCTTTTGTTTGTGTGTGTCTCATGATATGTGGCATGTGAAAACCCAACTAAATGACCAACTAACTGTTGATCCATTAGTATTTCTCTTCTCAATCGTGAAGAGATTCCAAGTTCGAATCTTTCCATTTAAAAAAAAAACAACTAAATGCAAATAGTATACTTGCGAAAATAAAATGGGACTGAACAAATGAAGTACTTTAGAACTGCAATTTTTTTTATCCAAACAAAACAAAAAGTACTTTTTTTTAATTAATTTTTTTTCCAGTCTGGGCACATTATTGATATGGAAATTTTCGGTAACCCCTGTTAAATCATGGTTTGCTTTTGGCACATTGATTCCAAAAAAGATTTGACTTTAAAATAGTAAAGAATAGAAGAATCTGATTGGGCCTATTCAAAATTTAGGACTAACTTATAAGCTTGGGCCTTTGCTCGAAAAGAAGGCCGAAAGAAAGGCTTGCTGGCCTAAATAGAAGTGGTAGGTGGTGGTGGTTGCAGGTGGAGAGAATGTTCCATTGAAGGTGGTGTTTAAAGTTGATTTGGTTACATATAATTAGGGTTGGCCAAGCAAAGCAACTGAACTGGCTCGGTTGCAGAAAAATAGGTACGCAAAATAAATGCTTTGAATGGGACATGGAGGAGACGGAGGTGTTATAGGGTACTATGGTCCAGGCAGGGCTTATCTTTGGAGTTGGGTCCACGTATAGGTGCTTTCTGAATTTAGGTTTGGTCTGTATGATATTTGATAGGTTGGTACTACCAAGATTTAAGGTATAAACTTGTTGGCAAACTGTAAATGAGTAATATCGCCCACCCATAAAATAATTTATCACATGTTTACTTATTAGTAATGAGTATTGGTCATGTTCGATTCCGTCTCATGTAACCCTAGAAATTGTCCAATTATCTATCAAAGCCAAAGACTGAGTGAGCTATATACCCCAGCATCTATAAAATAAATAAAATTAAAAAAGATATTTGTTGAAGACTTGTATTTCTTGTCTAGCCACCTGAGGTTTTGATTGTGTATTAAGATATGTCGTTTTGGCCTTTGGGGCATTCAAAGTAGTACTAGCAAACTGTCTTATATATTTACCATAGGCTCTGGGGGCAACTTAGAATTTTGAAAGGGTTTAACTGTAGTAGTTCAAATGTATTTCTGGTGAGCCTTTGGTCTTGTGACTACCTAATCTTCATTTATATTTGATAAGTTATAATTATTACTATTATTATTATTATTATATTGGGAGGAAAGAAACCTTGGGTGTCAAGCAGGGGGAACGAGGAGAGCCACAACCATTGTGATAACCCCGCTTGACATTTGATAAGTCTTTTTTGTTCTCATGCTCAGAGCTTTTCTTTTCTTGACACAATTGGGCAACCATGGCAATACATAGATTTTTTAGATCGTGATGTCTTATTTGCTTATTAATCATTATTTCTTGTAAATAATGATAATAATCTTACTAATTGGGCTATTAAATAATAATGTTATAGATTTTGTTGGTGTTTATTTTTCTGTCAATTTAAAGTCTCACCTTTTTAGCTGCAAAGGCTTATCAATTTTCAATAGATTTTCGTACTCTGATCCAAGCCGATCCAACTTTTTCACTAGAAACAGTCCCATATTAGCACATTCGCAATGTGCATGGTATCCATCAATAGAAGCTTCTTCTATAAATATATATAACTTTAACAAGTAAAGTACGCAGCTGTTGTAATTGCCGAAGCTTTGTACTTTTAAATTGCACCCCCATTGATAATTACACAAGCAAGGCCTGCACCCTGCAGCCTGCAGCCTGCAGCTTCTTACTTACCATCATCAATTATTAGTTTAATTAGTTTAATTAGTTTTATCACATTCACACTGATGCTGACCCGCTTGATGATGAAATCATAGATTTCTTCTTTACTGTTAGAAAGACAAGGAAGGTGCACTCTCATTGGAGCTCGAAAGGGAGAGAAACTTGCACACGGCACATATTCCTTTTCTCTATATTTTTTTTTTCTTTCATATCACTTATATACTTGTTACATGTAAGTTTTTTTTCGTTCACGGAGGGCCAATCAGTGAAATAGGATCATTTTACAATTCTCATGAACACACAGTTCATGATCATACAGTAAAAATTAAATTAATGTGAGTTAAGTGGGATCTGTGAATAGTTGAAAAGCCATATTCTAACTACATGTGATTGGTCGAAAAGAGCAACGTATATCACACCCCCAGAAAACCTAAAGTCAACCGTTTAGATTAGAGTCCTTTCCGTGGTTTGAGGAAGTAGCTCCAATATTTTTTGTCCCACTAGAAGAATATAACTATTCTTATATATTTCGATGCAACAAGATTAATTCGCATATCTTTAAGCAAATTCATGTCACATCTCACAATAAAACTATTTATAAGGGGAGTATTGATCATCTATCCAAATCAATGACTCGTTTATGGAATTGCTGCAATTGACATATTTACTATTCACATTTCAAACTACATTTATCAATCTCAAACGTATAATGTAATTAAGATTTCCTTGCATAAGTATTTAAACTCAAACATGAATTTTTGTATATAGGAGAAATGTAATCAATAATGTAATCAAGAAAACGCGACTGTTTCTGATTGCATGGGGAACAAATTAAAGAGGGTAAATCCACCTCGTACCCCACCCTAATTAGACAAAGTTTTGATCTGACCCCAGACCCAGAGTGTTACACGGATCAGAACATGTGGGTTGCAATTCCATTGGTTGCGATCAGAAAAGCTTTAAAGCGACATCTACTCTCCAGATATGCCTCCAATTCTGATCACATCGTAGTCAGAAATATCAACACATATAAATAATATATATTAATATTGAATATTTCATTTCATGTCGTGCTTAGAAAGCATATGTTTGGCTCCTAGGAAAATTAAAGTAAAGAAATTCAAATGTGAAAGAGGAAGGGCAATGGGAAGTTTCCCTTCCTTGAATGTGAGCTGTGACATGCGTACGAGAGTGGGTGAAGGAGATACTAAAATAAATAATTATATTAATAGTTTAATGATTTAATCATGTAGGGTAACAATAATTAAAATCTCGAACATATACATTGCTTCACGGCACTCATGGGGCTCTAGAAGAAGACTTCTGTGTGTGTGTATATATATATATATATATATTTAGGGTTTTTGATATATTTGATGTAACAAACAAACTGACTGACGAATGGCATTTTCCATCCCTCTTCTTCCCTTGAGAGGGGGAAGACGGAGACTGCTGCAATAGTAATATAAACTGACTTGGTCAAATTCTGAGGCTAAAAACTTAGGGCCACGACAAATGTTTTAAATTTGGAACCATCCCAGATGCCATTAAATGTAAGTTATCGATCCAATTATCCAAATGTGAGAGATATTATTTTTGGCTTTGTCTTTAGTCATGCCCTTCAAAATAGTATTATCTTCCACCTTTTGGGATTACTCTATACCTATCTATGGCACCCCAAAACAACTTCCCTTTAATTCCTTTTTAATAGTTTTGAGAATTATAAACATAATATTCAAAATAAAAATTTCTCTGAAAACTGAGGTATAATATCGCACTCTACACTCGAGTTTGAATCTCCCTCTCTGTAGTTTAGATTAGATTAGAGTAGAATACCACTTGTATTAAAAAAAAACCAACAACATGAGAACGTCATTGAGGGCTTGGTTAAGCTAAGCTCATCGAAGTTTAATAAAGAATTTAGGTGTATTTGACTTTTCTCATTATTTAAGGGAAACTTGATTTCGATTAGATAGATAGGGGTAGGAGCCCTTGAGAAAAGGGTATGAAGACAAAATTGATGACATCATCCTGTTATAATTTGGATTAGAAAAATTAATTGAGCCGATTTTTTTTAAAAAAATTGAACCATACTTCTCCTTCTACCCTGGTTGGGCTGAAAAGTCCGTGTGAACTAAATCAAACTGGGTTCCAATGAATATGACGGGGGCAGAACAAATTTAATATACTTGTTTATCATTAATTACCAAAGGAGTAGGTTTTGGCATGCTTGCAAAATAATATAGACAACAATTTATTAGCAATGTGACTGAATATTAAGCATTAAATGAGCTCTATGGCTTCGCAGCCCCAAAATATGTATCACTATTACGGCAAGGCTACTCAATATCTCTATTATTATGAAGCCATTCCAAATTTTGATTTGCCTAAATTAACTTTTTGTAATAAGAACTCTCGCCACGAAATTGCAATATAAATTTGTAAATTTATAGTAAGAAGTAGGTGAGCATATGGGTTTCGGTAGTAAGTATATTGGATCCTTAATAATGCTTATCGATTTTATAAAAAATAGACTCTTGCGAGAGACTAGTCAAATAAATTTCAAATAAAAGATTATACCCGCGAATTGTGGTTTCACAATAAACCCCATTTCAAATCAAATCAAAGTAACTTCATCTAGATCTATGGAAAAAAAGAATCTAAAAGGTTGAAACATTCTTAATTCTTGATTTTGATAAACATACCACCGTGAACATTCATAAGATGGACTTTTCTTTTTGAGTGAGGGGAGTATGGGACAGTGAAATATGAGAATGCAGTCCGCTGAGGCTTACGTGAAGCAAAGGTTCAAATTTGGAAAAAAGGAGAGGGGGGTCGCTCTCAGCTTGCAAAGTGATTAGTTTGGGCAAACAAAAGGGATAATAATTCATAAATCCATTATTGGGGGTCTAAATTAAAGAACACACATTTGGTTGCACGTCCTTTGAATAAATAAATAAATCCAAAAGCCCATTTGTCAATGTGGCGGCCAATTTTTAAAGGACCCACCCTCCTCCTCTAATGCCTCCCCTCCCTCCCTCCCTTTGTTTCTTCTTCTTCTTCTGAACCCATCAACCAAACCACTCTCCCCATCTCTCTCTCTCTCTCTCTTCCTCTCTGCGCTAAGCAGCCCACTTTGTGTTTTCTGCAAATCACCATCAAATTCAGCAGTTCCAAATTCCAGCAATGGACTCTACATTCTTCAACAGCAGCAACAGCAACGGCAGAAGCAAGCAGTTTATGAGCGATCAAGAAGAGAACGACAATACTACCAGCTCCACACCAGAAAATAGCTCAGGCTCTCCTCCTCCACCTTCTACCAATTTCAGTGACTTCTCCAAGATCACTTCCACCTCCTCCCCCAAGAAAAGGTCTCAACTTTATCCTCAATTCACCAAATTAATTCGACCCAGTGTTCAATAATGGGAATTAATTATTTATTCAATTAATATTTACGTTAATTCAATTGTTACAGTGCTCGGCGAGCCATACAGAAACGAGTGGTGTCGATACCCATCAAAGGCGACAACAGCAACACTCCGCCTCCATCCGATTCTTGGGCTTGGAGAAAGTACGGCCAAAAACCCATCAAGGGCTCGCCTTACCCCAGGTAATTTGATCATCAAATCCATAACCCAATTCGAATTTCAACCCAAGCTCCAATTTTGCAGAGCTGGTGTTTTTGATCAGTGACTAATTTTGTGCTCTGTTTTTTGTTTTCCTTTTTTGTTTCTGGGATTTGGTTAATTTACCAAATTGGGCAGAGGATATTACAGGTGCAGTAGCTCAAAGGGCTGCCCGGCAAGGAAGCAAGTAGAGAGAAGCCGCGTGGACCCCTCCATGCTCGTCATCACCTACTCCTCCGAACACAACCACCCCTGGCCCGCTTCTCGCAACCACCACAACCATCACCAGAGCAACAGCTCGAGCTCCGCCGCAGCCGCCGCCGCCACAACCAAACCCGGCTCCAACAAGACCGAAGCCCCGGAGGCCCAGCAACCCGAGCACCAAGACCACGACCCGACATTCGCGGATCTCAACGACGAGTCGCTCCTCACACACGACGAGTTCGGCTGGTTCGCCGACATGGAAACGACGTCGTCGACGGTGCTCGAGAGCCCAATTTTCGCCGAGAGCGGCTGCGCTGGTGGGGCCGACTCCGCTGACATGGCAGCGATGGTTTTCCCGATGGGGGAAGAGGACGAGTCTCTCTTCGCTGATCTGGGTGAGCTGCCGGAGTGCTCTCTCGTTTTTCGGCACCGGGGAGTGGGACCACAAGTTCAGATCTGTTGACACGTGTCATCCTCTAGAAGGCCTCCAATTTTTTCTCTGTCCTTTTTCACACACTCTCTCTCCCTCCGTATATACAAGAGTTTTGTCATTTCTGTCATTCAAACGCGTATCGTGCGCCATAAGATACCCGAAACCCCTTTTTTTTTTTTTTTTTTTTTCTTGTCAACATTTTTCTGATTTTAGTTTTTTATTTTGTAGCAATAAAATTATTTTTGCCTTGATTTTAGCGTAGTGATTAATGAATAAACAAACTGTTAATCTGAATCTGTCGTGATGTGTGTGTAATTAGCATATTTGGCCGTCTGTTTTCAATTTGTGTATAAAATAGATAGATAGAATATTCTCAAGTGGGTCTCACCAATCCAATTATAGAATAATTTTGTACAAAATTATGCATGTAACGTAATTCAAAATTATGAAAATGCTTTTTTTTTTTTTTTGGTCTTCTCATGCTCAAATTAATTAGTGTGTAAATAGGATTAGGGAGAGATCTAATTTGACCAAATGCATTAACTCAGACTGTTAGCTAGCCCTTGGCCCCTTGGCTAGTTTATTTGTATAATTTGAGAACTTTTGATTGCTGGAAGCAATCAACCATACATTTTTAAATCGTTCCTTGTAATTTTGAGTGATATACTATTGAAATGATTCCTAAACTTACTGATTTTGGGTTTTCATATCGGTCGTATTATACAATCATTTGTATATCTTTTTCATTAAACTTAACGAAGAAATAAACATATTATTGAATACAAGTCTAATTATTAAGTGTTCATTATTTTCACGTACACTTAATAATATTTTATAAGATAATTTAGGTTTTAAGTTCTCCCTTAATTCACGTACACTTAATAATGTTTTAGGTTAATGACCTAAATAGTTCCCCAACTATCGCGCGATTATCATTTTGGTCAATCAACTAAAATTTTCAATTCAAACGTCCTTAAACTTTTTATAATGTACCAAAATCGTCCTTCCGTCAAAATCTGTGTATTATTCCGTTAAATCGAGGGACAAAACCGTATTTTTAGGTGAGTATATTTAACGGAATAATACACAGACTTTGACGGAATGACGATTTTGGTATATTATAAAAAGTTTAAGGACGTTTGAATTGAAAATTTTAGTTGGTGGACCAAAATGATAATTTCGCGATAATTGATGGACCATTTAAATCATTAACCCTAATGTTTTATAAGATAATTTAGATTTTAAGTTCTCCCTTAATTAGCTAAAACCAGACTAGACCACACTATCGGAATTGGGAATTGCTAAGGAACCGAGTAACATTCTCATTGTTCGATTAGACGTGGAATTGAAATGTCTTTATAGACAAGCAGATCAAATCATTCAAAAGTCAAACCACCGAAAAAGTGTTTGACTTGTAGGTGATGATAGCTGGATTTGACTTCTTCAGCCATTATTTGGTGGTCCATTAAAAAAAACACAAATAATATCTTGTTTACACCCCAACCCCAATTCAATTCTAACCCTAAAATTGGCTGGAAGTGTTGACATAATATAAGAGTGGTTAAAGACTAAAGAAGAGGACCCAAGTGAATAAATAAATAAATATTATTAAAACAACATGAGATGAGATGAGATGAGATGAGACCCCTCTCCTGTTTTGTTGGCCTTTTATTTTGCAACACCTGCACAGAGCATGGTGCGTCACATACATTGTGGACAGTCACTGCTCACGTAATCAAATAATCCTTGGATATTTGGATCGGATCTACTTCTTCCTTATCCGTTTAGATTCGTAATTAAATTAAGGCAAATGACAGCTTAGCCATGAAGATTCACCATTTTTATAAGCATAACCTGCAAACCCTGCAACCTTTTGTCTCTCTATGTAACATGCTTACATTAATACCTTCCGCTAGTATTGCTGGATTTCGAGTTTAAAAATGACAAACACGCGTAACGATAATAGAGCGGAAAATACTTTTATATCATATTAGATAATTAATTTAGATATTATGTATTAAACTGACGAAATATATATATAAAACGTGAGAGAATGTTATAATGCAACTGGTGGTACATTGTGGGATCCACATGCATCAACAATTCATAGTTACTGAAGTGAGCGTGAGCGTGGCCCATGCTAGCATAATTTTATAGAACGTATTTTGTGATGAGTACTAGGCTAATTTGTGGATAGCAGCCTAGGCTACTGGATTCCAGGCGGCGCCTGTGGCTGAGGAAAGGGTTGGTTAATTCATATGTGCCAATGAATATTATGAACAGATCATTTAAACGACGTCCAAACTAGATTTTTAAATTGTGTTTTTATCAAAAATACGAAAAAGAAATTCAAAAAACGACATGCCTTTCTGTTGGCATACACACCACCTTCACCAACTGTTTTGTTTGCTAGGCATCAACCAGCACGACAGCCTGTCTTGAGGGAACTAGACTGCAGCACAGGCACACAGCCAAAGTATTAAGCAGCCAACAACCACCATGAAACATACGCGAAATACGAGAGACTATATACGATGGGGTCGAATAAACAATTTCAATTAATTGGTGTTCTGAAGAATAATTCTTGAAGTACAGAATTCTGGTGCAAATGTGCCCCATTCAACACCTATGTGAAAGTAAGACATGTAACATCTGTTTCTAAACAAGCTTATCTTCACCAGCTAAACATCTGTCTTGGGTAATTAATGATAATGACAATGGAAGTAAAGACATCTCCGAGATCTAGAAAAAATTCTACACAAATACGGTATACAGAGAAACAGATGCGGCAAACATAAACCCAGCTACATCTGGTGCAGATTCAAACTCTAGCTTGAGCAACAGCCACCTTTCTTCACAGCCGAAACATCTTTACTGATATCGATTTTCTCTCCCTGGGAAGGAACAGCTGAAGCAGCAGCTTCATCTCCAGCCTCCATGGCCTTCCTGCTCACGACACGAAAGATCTGGGTAAGGACTTCAGCAAATGCATTGTCCACATTGGTTGCTTCGAGTGCAGAAGTTTCCATGAAGTAGAGAGACTCCCTCTCAGCAAAGGATTTTCCATCCTCTGTTGAGACCGCAACAAGGTGACGAAGATCTGATTTGTTACCAACAAGCATGACAACAATGTTGGGATCAGTATGGTCTCTCAACTCCTTTAACCACCTTTCCACACTTTCAAATGTCGAATTCCGAGTGACATCGTACACAAGTAGTGCACCCACAGCCCCTCGATAGTAAGCACTAGTTATCGCTCGGTACCTACAGATACAAAAAGGAAATACATTCTCTATTGTGAAAGGAATAAAAAAGTAGAGACTTTCACGTCAAGTTCCCAAAATTGCAGTAATTTACCAATACCAAATAACGATTATAATAATAACAAGATATTATCCAAAGAAGATAAACTACCAGTAAACAAAATCAAAATCCCATATACCACATCATCAGAAAGAAACAATTTACCAAACCATCCTGGTAATAGCTGTTGAAATCAATTAACAAAAAACTATCTAGAATAAGCATATTGAATTACAGGTAGCTGTCCCAGCAAAAGTGTTAACATCAGCACATAAAAGAAATTCTGTCAAATCATACATTTGAATCAGAATATGATACAACCATGCACAACCCATCTGAACAGAGCCAACAATTCATCAATTTTTCTATTCATAATGGTACCTTCGGTATACAGACAACAAATGTTGTTAGCGATGGCTGGATTGAGGAGGGTGGCTTGGGGTATCTAGTCTCAGATACGGACTTAAAGTCGGATGGTGGTTTTGCTATGTTTGAGAAGAACAGACATGTTTTTGTGCATACTGAATAACATAGTGAGGGGATTAATTATCTCCCATCCTCCATGGGTTAAATAGTTCCAACTGTAGTGGGAAAAGGCGGGTCAGTTGGATGATTTTATGTACCCTATCCCAATCCCGCGTGCATATCTAAGACCGGATATTTGGTGTGTCATTCAAAACCTTAATGTTGCAAAAAATAGGGCAAATCTTTTGACTTTTGACTTTTTTTAGGAGAGAGGAGGTAGTCATGTTTAGAAGTATGCATAAGATTACTTGGGGTATATATTCTGAACATGCGAACACTTGAGACGTAAGTTTTCATTTAGATAGGATCCTTGTAAATATTGATTTCAACGGAATTTTCATACACTACATAAGAAGTACACAATAGCTTAGAAATTAAAGGACTCTCAACATACTTCAGAAAATTTGTTTCAATGCACTGACCTCAATTCTTACCAGGAGAACATGTAGAATTCAATAAAGAGATTTTATAATTATCTAGTAAGTTTAGGCATAACATTTCATTAGAATTTGCAGCAAGTTTGTTGTTATATTAAAACATTCATTATTTTCTTCCTCTGAATGCTGTATAAGGAAGTAGACCTGGTAGGTTGCACACACACTGCACAACTCTGGCTCAAATAAAAAAATCATATGAGATTTTAGTTCAAGGGTAATTGAACTGTCTCACAGAACAGTAAAGTAGACAAGATAATCCTCAGAAGCTGGTTTTCAGGGTGCTCAAACTATCATCCATGATTGGATATGCCTCCATTTGCACAAACACTTAATATAAGAGCATAATACTGGCTAAACAGATATGCAGAATGCCCTGCCCACTGACTAATGTTCAAAGTGAAAAGGCATGTGAACGGTAATAAAATCACTGATCAGGATAGTGAGGTTGTACTTCTAGTGGCAGTGATGGTTTTAACAGCAATAAATTAACAAAGCTTTCAAGGAAGTATGCGATTTAAAGGGACCATAACACTATAACATAGCTACCTTATAATGCTTACAATACAGACCAGAAACCAGGGTTACTTTGCATGAGTAATTCCCACCAGTAATTCAGTCAAGAAAGCATAATATTATGCTTAAGTTATATGCGTCACAAGTAATGTCACATTTAAAACAATAATAATAATAAATAAATAAATAAAATTGAACTGTAAGAACACTGTGAAACCAAGCATAAATTATATACTTCTGTTGAAAACCATGTCATAATTCAAACTATGCACTTCGAGAAAATCAGTTCAGTTTCTCAAACTCATTATGTACATGAATCAACAGTTAGATTATAGATCTCTGTAATAATTCAAAGGTAGTTCTGATGAAACAATCACGTTCTACTAAGATTCTTGTGAAAACACATAGCTGTATTGTATTCCAATTCATCTTTCTTCTACCAACAGACAGTAACTTTTCTCCTCATAAGTAAATGTAAGAATATCAAGGGGGTGACAACCATATTGAATATGAATCCCATAGGACAACTTGAAAGCCGATACAATGAATGAACTCCACTGAAATCTACCGACAAACTAGCTCAAAACAATGACTTTGAAACTGATGTTAAGGTTGTTTTGACTAGCATCATATAGTGAGAGGCATGCAAGCAGCTATAGGCCACTTCAACA